>NC_143565.1:13945000-15145000 GCF_054136105.1 Typopeltis vanoorti | reverse complement strand
CATTTAAGGTGAGAGTGATTAAGGCTTTGAAAATGTAGTGATTTGTGCATTGCCAAATTTTACTCCTCAAATTTCCTCCTTATCGTTTGGCAAAATGCTTGCCAAATGAAGAGGAGGAATGCAATTTGCTGTCGTCAGCGAAACTATGTAAGTATATAATACGTTTATCGTAAAAAGGAGAATGTTGTAAGATATTAGTCTGGATACACAAATGCCATAATCACCACCATCATCAAATTCCTAGTATCTCAATACATATAAGAAATGCATCCAACAGTACTGAAATTAATATCACGAATGTATGCAGTAACTACATGACTAGGTTGGTAGTCTGCTGGAGTAAGTCTTTTTTGTATAGAGAGAACAGGGTAGGTGAAAGAATAGAGCCTTGTGGGAAGTGTGCATCCAGTTTGTCAGTGTCCAGTCGTTGGCAATTCAAGTGCAGAAGTTACAGGGTAGACCAAATTATGGCAGTTTACTTAACAGGCTTTTGTGTCAGATCCGATCAAAAGCCTTGGAGATATCAAGGACAACCACTTGGGACTGCCAAATTTCCATGGTATGTTCGAACATGGGTGACATAAGTGAGTAGATCACCTGTGACCAGAGATGGAAACCATACTGGTGATCATTTACTAGGTGAGAGACTTTAAGATAGTGTAGAAGATGAATGTTGGTAGCTCTATCCATCACTTTGAAAAGAACTGGAGTAAGAGAGAGAGAGAATTTGGACGGTGGTCTGAGGATATTGATTTGTCTCCCTTTTTAAGTTAAATGTGAGCTAATTTCCACACTGCACGATAAACACCAGTGAAATAAGAGAATGTAAAAGCCGACAAATAAATCATTTCTGGAACACAAATCTTCAGGACAATTAAAGAAATGCCATCCAATTTTTAGTATCCAATTTGAGCAAAATTCTCCTGATATCTTTTTAGCGAAACGACGCACTGGACATTGAGTGTAGGGTGTGCGGGATGGTTGGGGGACATTTGCCAAATTCAGCAGTACAAGAATTGGAGGAGAAATAGAAACCAAGAGATTGGTTTTCTCTGCGGACGATGATGCGACAGTGACATCAGGGCTCAACAGTAGTGGAGCAGTGTTGAGCAGAAGTTGCGACCAACGACTTTGGTCAGAAGCCAGAATGCATGGCTGCCATGTAGAGAGAATGCAATTTACCTACTTTGAGCTCTTTCAAAGTCATTTTTGACTTGCTGATAGCTTTTTGTCAACTATTCCGGGATTTAGTATAAGTGGATGGAGTTTTGAATGCAAGCCAGTTATGGTATGCTCGATTGTTCTCTTGTACAGCTTTCGCACACCACGTGCAAGAATCAAAGAAGTAGATAGGGGCCAGGAACTTAGTGTGGAACGAGGAATTAATCTTCTTATGCTGGTAAGAAATATTTTGACGATATGTTCAGTACATAGATTTGGATCATGTAGCCGGAAGCAATAATTCACGAAGTTGCATAGATCGTCCAACTTGGATTTCTTATAATGTCATACGATGCGAGGATGCCAGTGATTGTGTTCTTGTAGCTTCATAGGAGAAGGGATCAGCACAAGTTTGTGGATTGAACTAACTAGCCAACCGACTACATTAACGTGGACTTGGATCGGTCCTAGTGAGGAAGAGATTCAGGAAATTCAGAGTTCGGGTGGGCTTCATCTATGCAATTTGAGTAGGAGAGCCAGCTGGTATGGTGAACATTGAAATCTCCAAGGAAATTAACATCACTATTAGGAAAGTTGAATTGACGAACATCGACGTTTAATAAAGGAAATCGAAAAATTCAGTTAGCGTGAGTTCTAATGTAGATTTCCTTGAATAGTTAGTTGTGGTGATTTTACATTTTATTATCAGTTTCAAGATGTCAATTTCAAAGAAATAAATGAAATTCTACTGATATAATAGTATCACATTGGATATCTCCATGACAACGGCTGTGCTGTTCAATTGAAGACAGGTTGAAGTATGCTTTAGTCTCTTCTCGTGAGATTTCTTTAACAATACTCTTAGCGCTTTCTTAAAGTTGTCTACGAACGAATAATAGTAATTCTAGTAATAGTAATAGTAATTTTAGTTTTAATTTCTACTAAAGATGGCCATGAAACACGGTTAAATTTTTTCCAATAATAAATAGATTAAAGATGAAAATCTCGTCACCTTATAGTTCTTATAAGAACTGGGCGATGGACTGAGTCTTTGACTCTTTATCCCATCATCTGAATGAAGAAAATCTGTGTGGATGGAGTGTTGTTGAGCTAAAAAGCTCTATTCATGGCTGGGTAACGGCAATAGCCGAGCCTCAGTTAAAACTTCATTGGCCACAGCATTGCCATTTATTACCCTGGAAGTCCTAAAAAGGACTTTCAGTCATCTATTTTGAATGAATTAATCACCGCATCTCAGGGTCGATTGATTCCTGCTAAGTCCTTATAAGGACTGGCTTAAAGGGGCCAAGCAAGAATGCTTTTCATCTTCCCCGTTATCTGTAGATAGAGGACAGTGTAGGGATAAGGTGTTATTGAGCTATTAAAGCTCTGATCATGGCAGGAGGGTAACAGCAATAGCCGAGCCTCAGTTAGGACTTCATTAGCTACAGCATTGCCATCCATTACCCTCCAAGGGTATTGGATTGAATGAATCCTCACCGCTAATGAAACCACCGACTTACTTATTCGAAGCCTGATGCGCCTTGAAAAGGTGCTTGGACTCTACAACCAGGTTTCCGGATAATGTAAGAAATAAAAATTAAAATACAAGAAAAAATAAAAATCGATAAATGAAGGTAATATAGATCCAGTCACATTTTATAGTCAAATGTAAAATGAACCTTCAATAAAACAACTAATAAAAGACGAACTACTGAGCAGAGTTCGTGTCTTTTAAGTATTGTATGCCGAAAGTTATATTCTCAAATGCTGTATGCTAAATTTCGAAACTTTTAAGTGTCGTTTTATATTTGGCTATAAAATATGGTGGGATCCATAATATCCTTTATTTTAATATCTTAATAATGCCAAATTGCGGTCTTTTCGATCTACATTTTAGTTGCAGTACTTTACGACTAGAATTCTGTAGTACATTGCACTATCGGAACGCTGGTGACCGTTAGATAATAACCGGGGTATGTTGCGAGCATCTGTCGGTTTATTTTATGGCTTCCTGAGATGACGGTTTTCAAGTGAAGAAACTCAATTAGGATGGAACAATAAAAGTGTTTGTTATATCCTGTGCCGCGTCTGATGTTGTGGTGCCAAGTATGAAGTCTCTCTGGAGTCTCTTCATCTTTCAAATTTTAAACGACATTATTGAAATAACTCTTCGTGCATGCGAGCCATTTATTTCTTTGCTACAATTAGAAACAAGGGCGCATTTCTTCGCTTCCATTAGATTGTTTTTTTGGTACCGTTAATCAGCACAGAAACCTACTTAACACGAAGCCTTAAGAAGGAAAAGAAGTACGTTGCTTGGCTTGTTCTAAAATTATTTCCGCTTGAAAGAATAATCTTTACTGGGTTTTTTTTTTTGCTTCCTTCTTTCTTTTAGTAGTTCTTTTGGGAGTTCTTAGTCTGCTCGTTCTTCCGTTAACTCCATTTTTTTCGTCTCCATAACTGCTGATGGGCATCAGCGTTGGAAATGGCACGTTTGTGGAAAAGAAACCAAACTCTGCCGCTTTCTCTTCAATACCAATCTTTGACAAAAGCGCTGCGTGTAGGTGCAGTTAAATTGCTGTAAAGAAGATCTGTTACGGGAAGTAAAGTTACCGATTGAACCAAGCAAGAAGGTGGGTGTGAAAGGCAATTCTAATATTGATAGCAAAGTACTGCTTGGGTCATGTGATGATAATAATTCCTAAAAAGTAAAACAGGGAACATACGAAATTTTCCAAGCTCACGAAGAGATGTATATATTTGTTACTATATAAGTATTTAACATCGAAGTGTTTAGCTACCAACCGGAATTACGAATAAAAAAAGTGTTTTATGAATTGCAGTTTCGCATACATCAAATTTCTATTGGTTCCTTTTGCTAAATACTGAGTTAGTTAGTTTCACATTTGACGCCTCTTATTGGCAGAGGCGTAGCTGGGGGGGGCGCAGGGGGAGGTCCGCCCAGGAGACACTTTGAACCTTATTGAACTTTTGCAGTTAATTCTAACATACAGTCTCGAGAATACATTTCCAAATATTGTAATACTACTGCGAATTTTCCTCACAATTCCTATAAGTGTTGCTAGTTGTGAGAGGAGTTTTTCTAAATAAAATTGATTAAGAATTACCTACATTACTATGAAATAGACTTCGCCAATATCATCGATGATTTTGGTAACAGAAAAGCAAGAAAAATAACATTTTAGAATGTTGAAATTAAAGTTTTACTTAAAAAATAAACAGTGTTTTAATTTATTTCCGTATACGTCGTTTTGACTATTAGTAGTATTTTCGGTGTGTATTGAGAGGGGCGGCAAACTCAGGGACTGCCCCGGGCGGGAAAAGCTCTAGCTACATCACTGCTCATTGGATACCGTATGATCACCCCCATACTTTATCGAGAGTGGAGTCTCTGCTAGAAGAACAAGTAACTAGTCTCGGACACACAGGATTAGCAAGACAAATATTGATATCTTTAGTGGGATTCGAATTCATAGTCAGGTTTTCCCTTTGAGTCGTTTCCGACCGTTAGGTGACTTTGTAGGCATTGCCCGAAAGTATTCCTGGTGAGATTTTTACAGGGTAGTTCAGTATTGCTTTCCCCACCCCCACCCCAATTTTATCCGGGTTCGGGACAGGCAGATGGCTGGGACGTATTCATTACTGAATGATATATGCAAGTAAACACAACAAAGATAAGGGGATATTAGATCCCACATTGTTTTAAAACCGAATAAGAAACTCAAAGATTGGAATTAGAGAGTTTCATGCCGAATATAGTATAAAAAAACTATAAAAGTATCGGCGAATACTAGCGTGAGCTAAATGCAAGTAGTCCTAGAACGTAGTACAAACACGGGCAACTCGTTGCAAAGGTGGGGAAAGTCCTGATCTCTAATCTTGGTATTTTCCATAATGTAAAACCACATTTCCTAGGAAATGTATGCTGTTATTACATTATGGAGGGAGGTCACTACCCAGACCGGTTTCAGCCTTTATTGAGGCTTCATCAGTGAGTAGCTAGACCAAATTAATACCAAAGGGAAAATACCAAGAATAGCGATCAGAACTTTACCCACCTTTGCAACGAGTTGCCCGTGTTTGTACTACGTTCTAGGACTACTTGCATTTAGCTCACGCTAGTATTCGCCGATACTTTTATAGTTTAAACTCTCTGATTCCCATCTTTGAGTTTCTTATTCGGTTTTAAAACAATGTGGGATTTAATATCCCCTTAATTTAATTAATGTTTATATATCGTCGAAATGAAGCCTGTTGGCTCTTTATATTTAAGTAACAAGAAAGATATTTAATTAACCAAATATTTCGGTCTGGAAATAGCAGACCATCTTAAGTGGTAATACAAGAAACAGTTCTAAAAAATACAAGCTAGAATACTAACAATGGATCGTTAAAAATAGAACACGCCGCGTGATGTTATATCACTAAGTATGAAACGGAATATTTTGAAGTAGAGACATGATTGAAAAAAAAATTAATGAGTAATCTTGATTAGACTTTCCCAGATTTTTGAAATAGATATACAATCATTACGATTCAGGTTGGGACGATGGAGCAAGGCTTCCACACTTTCCTTGAACAAACGTTCGAACCTATAACGGATCTATACAAGAGGCGAGTCCTGGACCAAAATATGCTGTGGTCAGTTTCAATCCCGTGTTGAGCCAATCCAGACTTCTCAGGTTTGTTGTGAAGAATGGGGGATTGATGTTCTTCATGGTGAAAAAAAAACCCTATCTTTGTATGAGACCGGCTATCTCACCTTTAGTCAAAAGAGACCAGATAAAGGTTCCTCACATCACTGACGGGAATCGAACCAGGTCTTTCCCCTTTGGTCGTAAATACTATAGACGAAGTATAGACTCCATAGTTCAGTCATTATAGACTGTATACTTACCGAGCTATGGAGGCTAGTAATTCATAGCCTGGTGGTTTGGAAAGCGGCTTCGCTGTCCACTTGACCAACCACGCAACCAAGTACTGTGTAAATTGGCCAAATTCACAGTAGTAAATGTTTTCCTTAAACTTTCATGTTTCTTTTTATTTTGCGAAGGATAAACATCCCTAAAATACACATGAAACGTTTATAAATAATAATTTCCCTTTATTAAAATAATCACCTCAACGGCTGATGGGTGATTATTTAAAGGGACATTTTCGCAATGTCTCAGTTACTATTGTTTTTTTTTTTTCCAAAACTTGAATTTCCGTTTTATTCTACATTATAGAAAGTCTAAGAATTGGAATCTTCATATGAACTAAATTAAGATCTTTTTTTGGAAAGTAAAAGAGAGTAAAAATCTTTAAACGAACAAAATAGTAAATACAAGCCAATGAAGCCATTTAAACAAAATGAAGGAATGCACACTTTATTCAAAGTACGAAACTTAAAAGAAGAAATAAAGAAAGTCTTAGAAACCGGAGTTTATTTTATCACTATAGAAACAGTCAGTTTATTTCCAAAAAAAGAAATGTTTATTGAAAGACAATTCTATTTTTTGCACTTTTCTTGCAGGTGAGAGGAATGAATTCGTCTATCCCCCCAAGTCTCAAGGAGATCACTAATACTTAACAAGAAACAACCGTGGAGGACACACTACCCCATAGTGGCTATTTTTCACGTTTTACTTTGAAACGCGGGAGGTGAATTGTACCTTGGGGGCCACCGGGTAGAGACTTCCCATTTTCACAGGAAATCTGGGTCAGCGATGTTAGTAAAGAGATGCGAGCTACTCGAACAGCAGCTCTGGGATTTTGCACAACTCGGTGTGTGGAAGTGCTCTTAAAGATTGACTGCAAGTGTATGCGGAATCCAGATGGTGAGAAAGCGAACGTTACTTCGGAAAGATTTTAAATTTACCGGCGGGAGATGTTCCCTCGGCAAGAACGCAGTAAGGAAGTACTGAGGAAATTCACAAGAAACTCCAGAGTTTATCCAGAAAGCGATGGAAAATAAAGCACTAATGTTTTAAATTTAAATGGAGGATGGTCTCAGTAGAAGGGAAGTAGAAGGGACTATTTATATAACACATTGCAAAGAAATATCTTTATTTGAGATTTATGTCAGTTTATTAATTATCCTAAATTATTATTTATTTTCTTATCAATTTCAGCTTCTCTTTTTTATAGCTGTCTATTGTAAAACATCTTTTTTTTTTATTGCGGATTGCTGATTCCATTATTATTGTTGTAGTAGTTGTTGAGACAACTCCAGGAATCAGGGAATCATCGAGGGAGGCCATATATTATTACCCCCACCAGCTATCATACTTATTCTTGAATTCATTCACACTGCTTGCACTCACAACATCCAATAGCAATCCATTCCAATCGGGCACCACCCTATGAGAGAAAAATCTACCTCTCATCTCCTCCGTAGCGGCCTTCATTCTCAGCTTTCAAAGATTCCTTCTTGTTCTTTCCCTACCCTCCATAAATTGAAACATTCCATCAATTGAAATCCTGTATGACCCTTTCAGAAGTTTGTAAGTCTCAAACATATCCTCTTTTTCGTGTTTGCTAGTGTCTGCCGTCTACAAATTCTCAATCGGTCTTCATAATCAGTATTCCACAATCTTAATATCATTCTCCTTTGCACTCTTTCCACTGTATCAGAATCACTACAGAAACCAGGAGACCAGACCAACATGCAATAATCCCAGTGAGGTTTTATCAAGGTGTTGTAAAGAGACGAAATGACATCCTTATCTTTGCATGTTAAAGTTTGTGTCAGTATTTCAGTTATCTTTTGAGCTCTATTTGCAGTCTTTGCAATATGACTCTTGAACTTCAACCTCATATCAACTAAAACTAGCAGATCCCTGGTTTCTTCAAGCATAATCCCACCAATATAATACGACATTAGATATCTAATCACACCAAAGTGCATGATCTTACCTTTATCATTTAACTGGCAGCTATTTTCGCATGCCCACTGTTCCAGGATATTGAAATTATTCTGCAAGTACTGTATATCAGCAACATTCCTGATTACTATGTCTATGTTTGTTTGTTTTTTATTATTATCCTTAAAATATTTGATTATTCATATATCATTCGGGAGTTTACGCTTGCATGTACTTTTCCATTTCTGAATCCATATTGTTTTTAACATTTTAATTATTTGGTTTTGACATCTGTCTAATATTATTCTAAAAACCAATTTCAAGGTATTGCTTATGGATTTGTTCATAAAATCATTTTGGCTTTTCTAGTATACTATTGAGTTTTCCATAGTTAAGGCAAGATACTACAATCACATATTAAATTAAAATTTTTATTAATTGGATGATATTGTTATCTCTTATTTTTTTATTTCATTTTAACTAAATCTGGACCTAGTGGGTTTTTTTAAATTTTAAAGTGCTTGTTTTACTTCCTTAGTTAAAATTGCTTGGACATCTGTTTCATTCTTATTATTCTCACTGTTATCTAAATATGGATCCTAGAAGTTTTCCCAATATTCTACGATATCTGTCTCTCTTCCATTACACATCCCGGTTTTCCGTTTTTTTTAATTTTTCATTATTCATTTATGTGTTCCTTTTTGCTTCTTAAGAGTTCGTTTATCATGGTGTAGTTTGTAAAATCACAGTGATTACTGAAATCATCAGTTTCTTGACATTTACCATTTAATCATGTTTCGTTTTCGCTTCAAAATGCTGATTTAGATCGTTACCTACGTTCTTTTTTGTTTTTAATTAACGTCATAATTTCATCAGCTACCAAAAGAAACAGGCTTGCTGTCACAGTTACTGACAGGATACCCTGCTATTTGAGAAGATCAAAAACAAGTGTATAGGACATTATCTAACATATCATGCATTAAAACTGGATAGGGACGCTGGACGCACTGCAAGATACAACAACTCCAGATGACCCAAATTATTAATAGAACGGAAACAAGTGGGTGGCAGAAGACAGGGATGAAGATAAAAGAAGAGATGGTAAGATGAGGTTTTTCAGGATTGGTGGAGTGCAGGGATGAGAACAACCGAAAAGAAATAGAGAAAATTCGGGATAGAACTTCTTCTAGGAGTGGACCGATCCACTCCTAGAAGAAGTGGATCGATCCATGTAGAAGAAGAATTAATAAACATAGAGTTTTAATATTTTAAGTGTAATAGAACCTTTTGTGTGTTTCATAATTTTAGGATTTTTTTCCCTCTTTGATGTATGTTCCGAAGACCACGGGAGTTTCTGTGAAACGCTGAGATTTAAATTCAGCCAATATGATAAAAATTGAATTATGTGTATTTTTTTTTCATTTCTTCTTGAATTCTAATTTCCCATTCATTATTGGTCTCGGGTTTATAATCTCAGTACAAGAGCAGTGAAGTCATCAACTAAATTGCACGAAATCTAAATTGACTTATGTCAGTTCGTTAGTCCCATGTATAAAAACTCATATGCACTTAAAAAAAGAGATATTTCTTTAAGTGTAAATGCTCTCTTAATAAAGTCAGTAATCACAATATGTGTCCAACTTCGCATCCAAGAATTCACGTCATATTGTCATTGAACTAATTAAATACAAAACTGACTTTTTTATATCAGTGGATGTGTTCGGCTCTCGCATTGATGAGGATGATGTAGAAAACTCGCGTCATACTCTACCAGAAACAATTCGCTTCAGTCTTCCTCTGATTTGTCAGATAAAAATCTTTACTGTCTGAATACCAAACAGGTCACCTATACTTCCGAATTCCTACAATGATGTCCTAAAGCAGCTGCCGAATTAATTCCGATCTTGTTTGGAGTTTCTATATTTACTTTTCTTCTTGTATCTATCGAGATGTTAGCTCACATCCAATCTATGTCTGTGGTTGAACTATTATTCCTCTACCTTCACATTCTACAAAAATAATGGAGAGCCACCGGAAACCTATCATCTTCTTCCGGGTTTTGAAGTACGCCATTTAGCGATCGACAGAATGAATTCAGCTACTATTGATCAGCAGGAAATCCGGTTTAATTAGCTCTTTCTGGACACGGGCCATAGAACGACAAAGAAGCTATTGATCTTCGCATTTCAAAAATTGCAGACATCTAATATAGAGGATTTCTTAGTAAACTTCCATCCTATTTTTTTTGGCTTTACCTTTCGCAATTTGGTAGCATCTCTTTTCCCTGCCTACTCGCAGCTGAATGCACATTATCCATGGATCTCTGTTTCACACGAGTTTGTTGACCCTATGCAAACAACCTCTCATCGACTGTACATACTGCTTATAGTTTTTGAGATGACATGCTACAATCATTCTTCTTTTTTGCAATATTTCGAATTCCTCTGCAAACACATTTACTTCGTTCACATATTCAAAAATGAGAGAACGATCCAATCAATATCCTGTTTTTTTGTTTTTTTTTTGAATAACAGGTTTTATTTTACACCTCTGGTTACGTATGAGAATGCCTACACAGAGTTCTTGATAGTTTTGTTTTAGGCAGTGGTAGCTCCGATAGTCAGCTGATTTATCATCCGTAGATGTCTTTCTGTGAATATCACCGAAGCACCACTCTGTTCCATGCTGTGAATGAGCTAAAGCAGAAGAGAGAAATCCGCTTGAGATAATTGATCCAATGTTTGCAGAGTGTCACGAAAAGATAAAAATAGCTCAAGCTTGTATGCTACAAGTAAAGAAGGTTTGGTATCAGACTATTCTTTGTACGCGTGTTAATAATACTTCATTACATAACTTCAGCTATAATTTCAATTGCATCAATTGCATTTAAACTATGAAATAAACCATAAAAGGGCGCTTGCCAGTCACATTAAGTCGAAATCTGTTCGTGATAACCTCACCCCACTGCACTGCGCCATACAGCGTCTATAGCGGGACGTAACTGATCTACACCTACCATCTACATCTACACCTTCTGAATTTGAAGCCTTTATGTTGTGCATCACCCAGTGTTCTCGGCAACTTTAATAAGAATGCTGCTGGTCAATAATCGTCAATAGTGTTGATCACAATAGGCAAAACAAAAGACCTTTCGGAGTTCGATGAAGGCTTATTAGGGGTGGCAGGCCTGGATCCAGAATTTTGTAAACAGCAGAGTTGACTGGTTTCTCAGGAGGGGAGATATCTCAGGTGCTTAATCAGTGGGAAAATAACCCACATTACTTGTCTAAGAGGTGTGACAATGGTCCTAAGAGAATATGTCAGATACGAGAGCCTGAAGGCTGTTTTCTCTTCCCAACCCATATTTCAGAGAACTAGAGGAATTCGCTTCTCGAATACGACTGCCAATTTCCGGGGAATTGGCAGCCGTATGCCTATACGGAAATCGCTGATTTCTGCGAAGTTTTCATTTTTCAGTGACTGGAATGTGTAAGTATATGCTTTGCTCACTTCATAACTGGCGTGATGCATCACATGAGTATAGTGCATACACTATGACTTTGTTAACTATTAAAACCTTTTAAAGAAATTCTATTCCCATTCAAAGACAACTATTTCGTACTGTCACGTGAGAAGAATCCTTTTTTTTTTTTTACTTTCTCCAATATTATTTCTCATACAATAGCCAGTCACCTATTACAATGATCAGATCTAAAAGTTTCGTTATTTAAATGGAGTTTTACAAAATGAAGTAGTTTGAGAATAAAGAAAAATATTCGACACACTTGAATGCGATCACCGATAATGTGTGCATCATGAGAAATCGTTTTAACGATGTGTGTAGGTTTTTTGTTTGAATGTTGGGAAAACTTTGCCAGATGTTTTATTACAGGTAATGCATTCTCTCCTATCACTCAGTTGAGTCCCGGATGTGCAGACTCGGAGAAGCGTGACTTATCGACTGTTAGATCACCTTGTCGTGTTCTTCTCGGAAAGACATGTTCTGCACATTAAGAAACTCTAAGAAAGTAGGTGGATAGCTCCCCCCCCCTCTTCGAGATCATCATGCAAAGACACTTTGACCGCGACGTTCCCACCTTTAAGCACACCATTCCTGGAAACGTTGAGAGGAAATGATGAAAGTACCCATTATGATAAATATCCTCGTTTAGAGATCTAAACACCTTACAGGGAACATTATCTGTCGATCGTTTCTGTAGATGCGTTCGCCACTTCGTGTAAAAGGTCCCTGGAGGGGACTTGGTAATGCATATGGATTCTTTTCGGCACGGCAAGCCATTGCTAGAGTTGAAAGGTACAACAATTAATAGAGAGAGATAGAAAGAGTAAAGACAACTGAGAAATATAACCTGAGAGGAACACAGGCAGAAGGAAAGGAGACAGAAAGATAATAAAAAGACAAGACGGAAATTAAAATGAACTTTTAAGAGGACGTGTGCTTAACGCTGTCAGATTTGTGGTCTTCCTCGCAAATTTCAATTGGATTTCACACAATAAAATACCACTAAAGTCACTTAAAAGAATGCATCTCATATATCTTCAAAATTTGAGCCAATCTCTGACGCCACGCAGGTGAATACAAACAAATCTTTCCATCCTAATATATCCATCGTTTTCGACTGTTAAGAGCTCCTCATGTGGAAGTAAATCAAAATTAATGTGTCGCGAATCAGAAGTAATGTCGTGCAGGAGTTAACTACGACCATAATCAACTTTGAGTGCGTCATAAATAATGATAATTCGATCATAATTTATGTTAAATAGATGGGCAATGCTTGTCAAAATCATCATTTTCACACTCGAGTGTTGTTCAAGTAATGATCCCACGTTCATTATAATCACTTAATCCAGGTATAATGAAGCGCAGTAATATGTGTTAAGTACCTCGTAACTAATGCCAAACCATGAATATAAAATCAAGTAATTAGCGATAAATAAAAATAGCATCTACAAATGGATTAAAATTAGAAAAATAGCTTCTCCAATTTTCTTCATGATTTAAGTAGTCCAAGTATTAAATATTCGACGAAGTTTGAAGTGTTATTGACCAGCAAACAGTACTTTTTAAATATGTTGATCGTAGGTAAGACTATTCTTGCCAGTGTTAACTATACACGTAATTAGTGCGAAATAATATTTCTACTATTGATTAGATTATAGCACGCTATTAGTCAGAGATAAGACGCAATTTCTAGTTGTGTTTCACTCCTCTTGATTACGATTTATAACTGATTACTGATTCTCTACACTTGATTACGATTTATAACTGAGCCAAGCACTGGAACTAATCCGAAGTGGGTTATCTACTGCACAATGACTTTAATTACAGTTACGCCGATCGTAGGTACCCAATAATGTCTTGAATACATTTGGGTGAATGTAAATATGTCGTCAGAGCATACTCGTTAATATCATAAGGGGATTAAGGACACTGTTGATGAGGTGCGTTAGCAGGAGATAAACCACACCTTTCATCTGTACCTGTTTTCCGAAGATTACATGCATTCAAATACGTAGCTGTTCTAATAATTATCAGATAAAATCCGCTGTTATGGAAAACTGAACATTTGATTAACATCACGCCTTTTCAACAATGTCCTCGATATTGAAGGAACATTTTGATATCAACAACACGTGCGAAATTTTTTATGACAATTCGAAACTCGTGTATAGATTAGTTAGGTTATAGTCTGTAAGTCACCGGCAAAGCAAATAGAGACTCAGATTTAATTATAATAATATATGGAGATGCTGCTATGGCCGAAATAAGGCCTCATTCCAAAGTGATCCGATTTGAATAACCAACAACATCGAAAAATCATAAAGCCGGTAAAAAGGTATGCGACGTTTTAGATTCAACAATTCCATATCGCCGAGAATGACATCGTTATTCACCCGGGTTGATTTTCAAATCAAACGTCCTGGGAAGAAAAGGTGAAGATGAAATTAACTCAGCGCGTTCGTTGAGAATGTTGACCTGTCAAGCAGTCCCACGAACTCAGATCAGATATAAATCGCATCACTTCTCGAGACCAAAGCACCATTCCCGAAGCGCTAGCCAAGATTTAGATGTAAGTCTAATGACTACGATGTTTACGTTTGATACATTAACGCACACGAAATTCATATTAACGTATACGTTCATAAATCATACATTCGTACCATCATAAAGAATTCTGGAGTTCATAATTACAAGTACAGAGCGAATCCTGGTATTATATGATATGAATTTTAAACTTTAAATGACGCGCTGAAAATTAATGATAAAAATACTAAGTTTCTTTTCATTTTACTATAATATTCTTTCGCAGCTGAACTCTGCACGTGAATAAAAGTTCTTTTATTCAGCTGTGGTGTTGTAAAGTCTTTCGTGACACTTGGGGTAGCCTGATGGCTTTTCAATCTATGAACTGAAGCACAAGTTTAGCATTAATAATAGACTTCTTAAGAATTAATCTCCATCCTTAATGGTCCTCTGTAATCTTTCTAAAAGCCTTCCGGCTAAATCGCTTTCACCGAGTGACAATCTTCAACTGCTCTGCAAGGAAGTCTCGTTTGGGATCTGGCTTCACTCAGTTTTCCACCTTCCTAATTCCTGACGACACTTCACGACTCCTGTGCACCTCATTACAAGCACCCTCGCAACGGATGCGGAGTAAAATGTTGCTTAACACCAACACCCGAGGTGTGAATCGAGTAGTGATTTAAGAAGCTCATTAAATTATCCCCCCCCCCAGTAAACGAGGCTAGCTCGGGAGTGTGGAGAAACTACATCGCAGGACAGATGGTAACGTCGTTTGCATACTAGAACACTCGGCGTATGAAGGATGAGATGAGCCTCCAGCTTACGTCATTGTGGGGTGTCACGTGATTTGACATTTTCCAGTACAGTGAAGGGACGGATGTGACAGCTCAGGATGCTGAAGTGCAGCATTTGAACAGCGAGATTGATAATGTTCCGACGATGAACTGACACAAAACATGCCTGTCGTTCCACATTAATATTATACGACGTTTGATGAAGATCTACAATTGCGAACGCTGTAACTCTTCGGTAGGTGGCGCAACGAGAATCCAAAGTTGGAAATCTGCAGTACTTCAGCCTTAACACGATAAATCTCAAATAGCAATAATATTACATTTAAATCAAGTTCCCTAAAGTCAGTCTTAAATGCGTCGAATTACGTTGTTTGTCTTCTACTTAGATTTAAGACTTAAATATTAATCTAGTTGGCCGAATGGCTGACGGACCCCTTCTTCCAATCAACCATGATGTTTGTGAATGTCTTGAAGTACGAGGGTTCTCGGCCTAACAATGAAAAAACGAATTTATAATTTCAAAATTATTTTTATTCTTCAACATAACATCCCTTAACACTACTACATTTATTCCAGCGATACTCCAGCGCCATCATTATCCCATCCCTGTAATGGTTCTCAGTAAGATCTGCAAAATACCCCTCTACAGCTGCAATCTGTTTCGAAGAAAAACGCTGACCAGCGAGGAAGAGTTTTAGTTTTGGTACGAGACAGAAGTCAGAGGGAGCCAAATATGGGGAATAGGGTGGATGTTTTAACAATTCGTAGCGCAGATCCCTTAATTTTCCCATTGCTAAAACACCTTTGTGGGCAGGTGCATTGTCCTGATGAAAGATGATTTTTTTTTCTTCTGCATATCGGGTCTTTTCTCACGAATTTTTTCGTCTAGTCTGGTTAAAAGATCGGAATAATATTCCCTGGTTATTGTTTTATCCTTTTCAAGATAATTAATAAACAAACTTGAGCATCCTAAAACACCGATGCCATGACCTTACCTGCTGATGGAACCGACTTTGTCTTCTTTGATTCTGAACAACCGGCTTCTGTCCACTGTTTTGACTGCTGTTTGAATTCTGGTGTGTAATGGTGAATCCAAGAGTCATCCATAGTAATAAATCGACGCACAAAATCAGTTTTATTCTTGTTAAAATGCTCCAAGCACTGTTCAGAGTGCATTTCATGGGTTTTTGATCTGCTGTGAGCAAGCGCGGCACCCATCTTGCGCAAAACTTTTTCATTTGCAATTCTTCATGTAAAATATATCCTACACGTTCTTTTGAAATGTCTATAGTCTCAGCAATT
The DNA here is from genome assembly GCF_054136105.1 of Typopeltis vanoorti. Lineage (NCBI taxonomy): Eukaryota > Metazoa > Arthropoda > Arachnida > Uropygi > Thelyphonidae > Typopeltis > Typopeltis vanoorti. Next base: position 15,128,828 of record NC_143565.1, on the reverse strand, counting down.
TCACGCAGTTTGATTCGCAGGTCATCAAATACCACATCGTGAACTTGATCAATGATTTCTGGTGTTGTTATACTTTTTGGACGTCCTTCACGTGGATCATCTTCAAGGCTGGAGATGATCCACAGAGATGACCCATTTCTTAATGGAAAACGAAGGAGAAGAGTGCCCATAAACTTTTATGAACTTCAAATGAATTTCTTTTGGCGTTAGACCTTCTTTTACAAAGAATTGTATAACGACCCGATACTCAATTGTATCAATTGTATCAATGGATGCATATGACAGATGTACCAACCTAGAAAAAAAATCTTGCCGATAGTGTTGCCATCTATGGTCGACGCCGAGAAGGTTTCAGACCAGCCCCGTATAACTGAAGAATTGAATTATTTAAGACTTAAATACTGATCTATTTGGCCGGGTTGACCACCCGCTCTTCCAATGAACCATGACGTTTGCGCATGTCTTGAAGTAGTTGATGACTTTCATCACTGGGTGACTCCACCATCTACTTATTGGTGAGTTGCAACATTAATAATGTCAGCACGCTCATAATAATGGACTATAGTTTTACAACCTTTTGGGATGGTAGTCACTTAAAAAAATTAAACGAATGGGACTCGGCAATTCTTGAATCGAAAACTTCCGGGAATGATATTATGAAACCAAATTACTGCAATTGCTCCAGTGTATTTAAGGCTGGCGACATTTATCATTTGCAATAATGGAGAGAAAAAAAAACGTCATCTGGAGACATTTGGGTGAATATAGGGTGTGGTCATAAACTGCAAAAAAAAAAGAAATATGTTTTGTAACACGTTGCCATGACGAAATTCTTTCCTTTCAAGGACGACTTTGTATCTATACAACCGGAACCTCATTCCTTGGCGCGTGATTGGTCATTGCGTCGTCATCAAGCATCAAATGGGGGGGGGGGGGGGTTTACTGTTTCTGATTCTTAAACATCTCGAAATATCACAGGAGGTAGCAACACGCTGAGTTGCAACATAAACGACAGAAATAATCCATCTACAGTCCAATGATATTTTAACATGAATGACGTCATGAGTGACGTATTCAAATCCAGAAATAAACCTCATCTCGTGTCTCTTCTAATATCCTTCTCTGCTTCTCAGCTTTCTTGTACGCTGCGTCTTGTATGCTGCGTCTCTTGTATGCCTGCTTCTTCTTTTTTTTTTTATTAATTATAAATAACTAATTCATTTTGAATACAGAATAATTACAAACATCAACTTGTGAATTTAAGAGTTAGTTTTTTCCCCACATTTTCGAGTACTATTCATAAGAATCACCACTAAAATTGACGAAAGTCACTGAAATTGATGATATGTTTCAACTAAAGAATTTTAATGTCAGTACGTCAAAATTTTGACCCATAAATAAAGGATGTATTAAGAAGATAGAATTACGCATACAAATAAAAATTTATTTAAATATTAGTGGGAATTCCAATTATTTGTTTTCTTTTTATAAATAATCCGAATGATTTGGCAGTTTTGTGAGACAATATAATACAGAAATAGTCTGTACACATCTATTCTAAATAAAAGCACCATGTTCATAGCGCGAAGTGCGATTAGCTCATTATCATACGAAGTATATGTATTTAGAAATCGAGATACTCTATTTCAACTTTTCCATAATTTTATAATTTAATGTAAATATTATTAAGAATATTAAAGGAATATTTATTTTAATTAATATTTTATAAATTATATCATATATTAGAGGGATAATCGCTAGTAATATATCGCTTGCTTACTAAACCCTTCTAAAAAATAGATATTTAATTATAAAAGACCATCACACAACAAATACCTAACAAATTCCCCCAGGGGCGCATTTTGTGATATGTTATTTATCTCTGCTGGAAGATAAGCCATTTTTTCATGTCTAGTTATCTACTTATTAATATTAATATTAGGTTTACTCTTTTTTTTATACAGGTGTGCGTGATTGTCTGATTTGTTTAGTTTGTAAGTTAACGTGTTTTTGTTTTTGTTTTTTTTGGTTTAAGTAGATATTGTCGGTATGGTGACTGTGCGGTAGAACAATGGCGGAAAAACGTCATTGGTGGATGATTTGAATTTACGTGATTTAGTACAATCCAGTGTGAGAAAGAGACAGATGCATTCTCCGCGAAAATGGAAGGAGAGTGAAACAGGTGAACGAGTTTGTATTAAGTGTTTCCACAGAGAATGTCAGTTAGGTGGCGAAAACTTGCGAATGTTAGTAGAGCAGATAGTATCGACTGCAAAATGGTAAACGATAATGTCTGAATTAATATTGAACAGGCGCCGGCAGTAGAAATACACGTAGATAAGGAAACAGCGCCCTTGAATGTTATCCTTCACGGGGCAAATGTCGGAATCGAAAGGTTACAAAAGCGGCAAGAGATCAGAACAAAAACAAGGTAAGGAGAAAATTATGTAAGGAATACGTGTTCAAAGAAGCACTTGGCAAAAATATAACAAAATCATTAAATTAAAGGGATAAAAGCATCATGAGAAAATATCAAGGATAGTGAGGGAGCTTGCTCCACCTTTGCTTCGAGTTGCCTTGGTGTTGTACTACCAAGTGGTCACTTACGCTTGGATTCGCCGATAGTTCTTCGGCATGAAACTCGTAGATCGTAGTTTTCGATCTTAGAATTTTGCGTACTGGCTGTAAAATAATAAGGGATTTTTATTTCATTAATTTAATTAACTTCGCCAGAAAATATAGCCGTTTGGCTTTTCATCTTAATAACAAAATCATGTTTCCCTGGAACAAAAAATAAGGATATTAGCCTCAGCATCCTGGATGCAAAAACGGACGTCGAAGGAAATTGTTGTCTTAGTTGGTACCAATGATTTCAGAGGCGAGAAGTATTCTATCAAGGAGTTGGGAGACGAAGCCAAAATGAACAGCAAGAAGGTGAAGATTGTAAGTCTCCTGCCACGCTATGATAGAGGTGAACTGAGGAGGAGAGCGTTGATAGCAAATGAATCAATACGCAGGTTGTGCAGAAGGAATGATGTTAGTTGTCTACCTACCTACCTATCCTCTTCGCTCCCTGCGGAGCATACGGCCTCAAGTTGTCTACAAAGAGACTTTTATTTCTTTTACCGAGAATGATGAAGTGCAAATTCACTAAAACTTAATCAGTTAGGTTGAAGGTAGACAAGTGCGTGTATGTGTATGAAGGTACTCACAAGGCGAGTGAGTGTAAAATCTACTCTTTCAAGCCAAAATACTGGAAGTAAAGGTGGTTGTGGGACTAGAAGGATCATCATCATCAAGCCTATCAACGACTTAGTCCTGGAGTGGCCTCTTCCGGCCTTAGAAGTCATCGTTGAATCGTTTAAGAAGACGTCCTGGTTTCCCTTTTCCTAATGGCTTGTACTTTAAGGCTTGTTTTTGGTAATCTTTCCGTTTTCATGCTTTGAACGTCTTCCATCCATTTATGTTTATATTTTTTCTATTACTAATTCCTGGTTTAATTCTTTCATAATTTCTTCGTTTCTTTTGTGATCAAATAGAGTATACTTTGCAGTTTTTCTCATAAATTTCATTTCTTCTGTTATTAATCTTCGTTTGCCTTTTTGTTTTATTGTCCAGATTTCGCTTCCATACAATAAGACTGGTAGGGCTAATGTATTGAATACTTTTAGTCTGGTTTGTTTTTGAACTAGGTTTGGTTTAAATGTAGAGTTAATTACACCTGTTATTTTTCAATATTTTGCAATTTTTTCATTTTCATATATGATCGTACATCCTAGGTAGTTAAATGAATTCACCTGTTCTAAGATCTTGTTATCTATTACTATTTTAGTTCATGCTGGATCTTGTCCTTTAAAGGCCATAGTTTTTGATTTTTTTCTGTTGATAACATCATACTATAATCTTTGGATATCTCATTTAGATCGAAAATAGATTTCTGTAAGTTATCCTCAGAATTTGTAATTATTATTTGGTCGTCTGCAAAGAGGAGAGTGTTTATGTTCACAGTAGGAGAAAATTTAATACCTTGATGGAAATTTTAATTCCATTTTATTATTATTTCATTTAAGTAAATATTAAAAAGTGTTGCTGAGAGGGGATATTCCTGTCAGACCCCTTGGTTTATCTCTCTCGTATATAATAGCTCATGATTTAGTCTTATTTGTGTTTGCTTATTTTCATATATATACTGATGATAGCTTTTAGAATATTATTAATTGGTATTTGTCTTTCTTTTAACATGTTAAATAAAATGCCTCATTCAACTTTGTCAAATGCTTTCTCAAAGTCAATAAATGCAATATGTGTTTCTAAATTGTATTCTCTTCTTTTCTCTATTATTAATTTTAGGCAAAAGACTGGGTCTATACATGATCGTCCTTTTCAAAACCCATTCTGCACTTCTAAAATAAAGTTTTCAGAATATTTTATTAGTTTGTTATTTAAAATTCTGCTATATATTTTGTAACAAGAATTTAGTATGCTTATACCTCTATAGATTTTACGATCATCTCTACTACCTTTTTTAAAGATAGGGATTATTATTATTATTACATGACACCTCCAGGGAGTTCAAAGACTTGTCGAGGGAGGGCACCTGCTCTACAACTCTCCGTCTTCACCACTAAATCCACCAACTACAACGAATCGAAACTACCATCAACATCTACCGCCCACCACTAGTATTTTCACAGACAATCACAAATCCATGGCCACGGCAGGATTCGAACCCGCAGCCTTTTGGCTGGAGACCGGATACGCTAACCACTCGGCCAACCAGGCCGGCTGTGATCCCAACAGGAATCACAATTTTTTCCATTCTATTGGGGGGTTGTACTAGTTGAACAGATGTTATTTAAAAATAATAGGAGTCCTTCTTTGAACCTTATTCCTGCATATTTATATAATTCCGAACCTAACTTATCTTCAGGTGATTTTTCGTTTCTTGTTTCTTTCAGTCTGATTTATAATTATTTTTCGGTTATTTCTTTTTCATTAAATATTTGCCATTTATCTTTTATAAAGGGACTAAAGGAATGCTGCAGTTTTTATATACTAATACCAGAAGTATCAAGGAGAGGGAAGTTTTTGGCATTAGATATTGCAACCTACCTAATATATATAGGCATTTGTAAGACTTGGCTAACAGCAGATGATGTAGTTACAGGGACAGAATGGGAAGGATTTACATTTTCAGTGAAGATAGAGAAGATAAAATGGGGGTTACTGATGATAGCAGATGAATAGAAGATAGGTAGGAGGGTGGCTGTATATTTGAAGCAATGTGGTGTGAGATTAAGGCCAGTTGGTTGTTTGCTATAGGCCTGGTGGATCCACGGATAACATGGAAGACGTGCATCGCAATTTAATCCAATGAGTGCTTTTCGAGTGATTATTATGGGGGACTTCAACCATGAAGATAAAGATTGGAAGGAAGAAAGATCACATGGCAGAAAAGAAATAGAATTTATACATCTGCTGAGAGATAATTACTTAAGGTAGCATGTAATGGAGAGGACTAGAGGTGGGAGAGTATTGGACCTGGTCATAGGATCGGAAAAGCTATCCGTAACCAAGTTGACAACATTGCCTCCAATTGGGGAAAGTGACTATGCGGTCTTGACTTGGGAAATTGTAAAACATGAGGGATATTCTACCAATAAGGGATATTTGTGGAACTACAAGGCAGCTGATTATGACAAACTTAGGAAGATGCTCGAAGCTGCGTTATAGCATAAAACCCTGCAAGGAAAGGATTTAATAGTGCATGGGAGATAGTTAATGAACATCTAGAGGATATTATATTAAACTGCATCCCTTACCTTAGGTATACAGTTTAATATAATTTCCTCTAGATGACCCTTAAATACATGTATATCCCATCCACTACTAACATCCTTACCTGCAGTGTTTTATGCCATGGTACAGATTTAAGCATGTTATAATCAGCTGCTTTGTAGTTCCACAAATATCCCTTATTGGGAATATTGGACCTGGTCACTTTCCCCAGTTGGAGGCAATGTTGTCAACTTGGTTACGGATAGCTTTTCCGATCCTATGACCAGGTCCAATACTCTCCCACCTCTAGTCCTCTCCATCACATGCTGCCTTCAGTAATTATCTCTCCGCAGATGTATAAATTCTATTTCTTTTGTGCCATATGCTCTTTCTTCTTCCCAATCTTTATCTTCATGGTTGAAGTCCCCCATAATAATCACTCTAAAAGGACTCATTGGACTAAATTGCACGTCTTCCACATTATCCGTACTCCTTGGCTTATAGCAACAACCAACTGTATATTTTGTCTTACTTGCCTTAATCTCACACCACATTGCTTCAAATATTCAGCCACCCTCCTACCTGTGTTCTATTCTTCTTTGTGGAAATGCAATCAAAACCAATTCATCTGCTATCATCAGATAGTTTGTGTTTGTGTCACTGCTTCCCGTATGAGTGTGGGTTCTTCTCTTTGTTTCTAGAATATCAGTTTTTACCATTTTATTTTGCAACGATTGTAATCGGATAAGTTTTTACTCTGCGCATAATGCGTATGATGTGATTGCGTATCATAAAATGTTTTCACATAATGCTTTATAGATTAGTATTTTTACGTGTGTCGGAGCAATGGCTGTTAGTCGATATATAGCTTGCGTGCTATTATCCTGAGTTTGTCGTGTAGATAATTTGTATAGCTATTCCAACTTTGATCTGCATCGAAGTGAAGTCCAAAATGACGTGTGACTACACTTGTGTGATTGTTGTGGTTTTAGATCAATAATAAATGTATAGGTGGATGCATGTCGAACAGTGAATTGTAAAAGTTCCATTTTTTTTAACACAAAATATATCGAAATGAATTAGCAGATTCCTAAACAATACAGTTTGTTTTACGTTGTATGTTTTCGTTTGTCTGCATATTTAAAAGCTCCCCCCCCACACACACACACCAAAGAGAGTAGTTGAAAGGCTCTCTTCACTTACCATACGTTTAAAGAACGGAAATGTTTGAAGATGACGAATTTTTGTGCGTTGTCTTACAGTAACAGAGAATAGTTGAAATTCTAGAAATGTGGCGGATACATTAAACAAATCTGGCACGTTACGAGGCGTGTCTCGATTATCTAAGGGACACGAAAAGAATATCTAAGAAAACTTTGTCCAAAAGTTCTGATTTCGGGTTTTTATTTTTTTTTTCCATTGCGGTCGATCCGATGAAGTACTTCAACTCTCAGCTTTCGACTGCATAGTCAAGCGCTCATCTTTTTTCAACTGAGACTCCACAGAAGAGCTCTGTTTACTGAGTTAGCGGATGCTTCAATTCGTACGCTATCATGCTGCTGCACGAACTTTGCTCGCATGTCGAGGATCAAACGAGTATCCCCACGACAAGACACTCCATACCGAAATCCTGCCAGACGTGAATATTTGGAAATGACAGTTAACTTTTGCTTTAAAACTTCACATTCGTGAATGAAGTTGTTACTTAGACTACGCTGAAGCTTCATAGTGCAAGGAATAAGAGAAGAATTAAAAGAATTACACAAGTTTCTTTTTTTATTATTTTTTTTAAAGAAGACAAGCCGTATAAACTCAAGGAGGTATACAAGTTCATCCAGAGTAGGCTTTAACAGGCGCTCCTGCCAGCGGTGGGACTCCAACCCACGACCTAGTGGTTTAAGAGTGGCTATGCTATCCATTGTACCAACCAGGTTGGACTCATGATTAGTAAACTCTTCACAGATGAATGATAAGAAATAATTTTATATGTAAACAAATGGTAAAGTTTACTCCCTATTTGCACCAGAGAGTTTTCAAAGGCATTCCTTGCTGCGGATTTCTCTTTATATTATTATTATTTGACTGGTGATATGTTTATTATTATTACGATTCTTATCACCATGATCATCATAAACTTTATCCAGATTTTCCTGACTGGAGAAGAACAGGACGGTGCGGAACGTATGCTACCATTAATACTTTATTTGTGCTAACTGAAATAGACAAAACCGATGGCCACCCACCTCACCTTTCGCATAACTTTGCTTCTGTCATACAGTTGATCGCATCATCTAATGTGGCTATTTTTTTCCTTGTTTAAACCAAAGTTTGTAAACTAAATGTTCTTACGAAAAAGAGAGCCAAAAGGCTTCACTTCGGCAATGCAAAATTATTCAAATGAAGTGGATATTGAATCCAACATTATTTCATAGCCGAATATAGAAACTATAAAAGTTTCGGCGGATCCAGGCGTACGCCAAACTTTCATGACAGGGCAACTCGTAGTAAAAAGTAATGTGACAGTTCACTTCATCCTGAGTATTCTTGGTCTAACTCCCACTGACGAGACCTCAAAAAAGGTCGAAACCGGTCTGGGTAGTGACCCCCCCCGTAATGTATAACATCATACATCTCCTGGGAGATGTGTTTTACATTATGGGAAAATGCTAAGGAGAGTGATCGGGGCTTTCCCCACCTTTACTACGAGTTGCCCTGTTCATGAAAGGTTGGCGTATGCTTCTATTCACCGAAACTTTTATAGTCTTTATATTCGGCATGAAATAATGTGGGATTCGATATCCACTTAATGCGAATGTTGTTGGTTAGTTGAGAACAGGAATATGACTTTGGACCAAATATGTTAACAGAAAAGTTAAAAGGAATCAAAAGCAACCCCCAAAATGAAAACAAATTAAGCAGTTTTTTTTCTCTTTGCTGTCGTAGGGAGAAATATTTTAACGTGTCTACATTTCTCTGAAATTCAGAATATTCTTTGTGATGATTATATTAATCAAACGTTCATCCAATTCTACTAAACAATCTTGTTATTAGTTATACATTATATGGGACCGACCATCTCATCTATGGGTTAAAACGTTTTGATGGCGCTTTCCTATCCGAATTAGGGTTCACACCGAGATCACTTCAGTTTGTTCTTGTTTACTTAATTGTTTTCTTGTTTTAACACATACTAAACATTCGAATAGTTCAAAACAACAGTTATCAATCGAATCCCATGCATGTCGCGAATGTCGTTGGACTTTTCAAACGAAGGTGAGTGAGCTAATCTTCTATGAAAGCAACAGCTTTGTGTCTGTCTGTATTTAGTGCCGAAGACAGAAAGATATTTTTATCTTCAAGATAAGATTATTGAGCATGTGTGTGGTTTCAAGAACTGAAAGACATTTTTCCTGCAGTCGCGTCCTTTAAATGACTATTTGTTCTTCAATTTTATTTATTTTAAGTTAAAAAATTCTTCACATATTACAGTTTGACTGCTGAACTAGACACCGCTGTGTCAGTCATTCGAATAGTTCAAAACAACAGTTATCAATCGAATCCCATGCATGTCGCGAATAATTTCGTTGGACTTTTCAAACGAAGGTGAGTTAGCTAATCTTATATGAATGCAACAGCTTTGTGACTGTCTGTATTTAGTGCCGAAGACAAAGATATTTTTATCTTCAAGACAAGATTATTGAGCATGTGTGTGGTTTCAAGAACTGAAAGACATTTTTCCTGCAGTCGCGTCCTTTAAATGACTATTTGTTTTTCAATTTTATTTATTTTAAGTTAAAAAATTCTTCACATATTACAGTTTGACTGCTGAACTAGACACCGCTGTGTCAGTCATTCGAATAGTTCAAAACAACCGTTATCAATCGAATCCCATGCATGTCGCGAATTTCGTTGGACTTTTCAAACGAAGGTGAGTGAGCTAATCTTCTATGAAAGCAACAGCTTTGTGACTGTCTGTATTTAGTGCCGAAGACAAAGATATTTTTATCTTCAAGACAAGATTATTGAGCATGTGTGTGGTTTCAAGAACTGAAAGACATTTTTCCTGCAGTCGCGTCCTTTAAATGACTATTTGTTCTTCAATTTTATTTATTTTAAGTTAAAAAATTCTTCACATATTATAGTTTGACTGCTGAACTAGACACCGCGGTGTCAGTTTCCATTCTAAACTCCGAAAGATCTTTTTGATGTATTAAAAGCTAAACATATAAATAAGACAGTTCCCTTTTCTAGAAAGGAACTTTTTCTTTACCTGAGAGAATTCTAGAACCGAACAAACTTTCATTCCCCCCCCCCCTCTTTCTTCTTGACTCCATTAAATACTGGATATTCGAAACTCACCTGTAGCATGCGCTACATTTATGTTCCCTCCCTATTTTTATCGAGCGCTGAATCTCTACAAACTCCTGACTTTTCCAATATTTCAAATAAATTGAAACGGAGAGAGAGAAGAAGAAATACAATAACACGATTTGGTTGCTGCCTTTTTCTTATTTTTTGTCGCATCGAGTCGATGTGGACTGTGGCGAAAAATCTACAAAGCCCACACACACGCGAGGAGGAGAACGCATCGTGGATAAAAGTTTGAAAACTTTGTTCATTCAGAACAAGGAGATTTGGATGAATTTATGAAAACAACATACCAGCACTGAACTGAAATAGACACTATAGATGGAGAAACGTGCGATTTCCGGGTTTTGTGTGGATGCAGTGTCTGGCAGGGGGGGGGAGCAGAAAGGAAGCTAAGAAATGTCACCATGTCCTAAAATTTACGACCGTTTCGGAGAGTCTGATAAAGTATATAAAATTACACGTTTGGTATGTGTCAAAATCGAGATCTGGCTCAGTTATAGAATAGATAGAAAGAAAAAGGAATTGAAGATAGCTAAAGAAAAAAGAAAAAAAAAAGACTACACATTGCGATGAAGGCAAGTTTTAAAAATACATGGTTGTCTACTCGGTGTCAAATGAATAATCCGTACTGGGAATAATCCAATGCGTGTAACGTGGGATGCGCCCATTCAATAGGCTAGCTTGTGTATAAAAGCATATGAAAGGACATCTGATGTAACATTGACGTGAATTTAAGTAGCTTCAAGAAGAAAACGAACGTGAAGATACCATACAACCGTACACCATAACAGAAGTACGCATAATGTAAAAACAACAAAGGATAAAAGGCCTTCTAAATTAATATCGTAATTTCTTTAACATATCTGCTATAACACTTTTATTGTAGTAGTTGACTGATGCCTAACTATTTTTATATAAAGATAACATCTATTAGGAGAATTATTACGTCTGTTAATTATTACATTAATTTTTTTATTATTATTACATTTAATTATCACATTAAAGATTACGTTTATTAGGAGAATCCTTACAAAACAAAAAACCTTCGTTTGAATTTTTGATCTTTTTTTCACTGTTTAGAAATAGTAATATTTTTATGCTTTTTCTAACATTTTATATCCTCTTTTTTTCTCTATTTTCGCATTCATTTGTAATGAGCTTTTGATTCTCATTTTAATTAACTTTTCAATGCAGATAGCAGCTTCTTTGGACTGATAATTACATGGGGGGTAATGATCCCCTCGAAATAATAGACTCGAATATAGAGTCAGAAATAATAACTTTGACATTGAAGGATCACGAAATATTTTTTACGATCTTAGACATATTAAACGAAAATCCAACAGAATGGTAGTGTATGTGTTTTCGTCTAAGATAACGAGCCTCGGTAGCTCAGTCAGCATAGACGAAGCCCTTTAGTCGGAAAAACCTGAGTTCGATTCCCGTCTGTAACTTTCGGAACTTTTGTCTCTTTCGACGAAAGGTGAGTTAGCCGGTGTCATACGGTGGTGAGGTTTTTTCACCTGGAAACTAGGGTTTTTGGTCCCCCAGTACATGCAAACCGGCCCCGTGAACACACATGGATTATGGTGAGGAATACTTAAGACCCAGACATAGACTTGATTTATCAGCTATATGCCGGTTCTGAGCCGGATAAAATGGATGGTGGATTGAGGTGATGCCGTAGTTCCCCGTAAAAAGCGGACTCAAGGCGGTTGTATCGCATATACTAAATAAAGAAATAATAAATCTAAGATAACAGCATTTAGTCGATGTTTCATGCTGTCTTCCTTGGAAGTGGTTCTCTTGCAATTTATTTCAGCAGATTTACAGATTTCTACATCTTGGCATTTTTCCTAACCTATATACAGGGTATCCCAAAATTCACGCAAGATTTTGATAGAAAACACAGGTTTTTAATTAAAAATTGTAATTTCTTATTGATTCATAAAGTATACAGTATAGGGTTATGCATGGAATAGCATATCGGGTAAATGGCCTCCACGGCTTTGCTGGCACATACGCACTCTTTTGTCGAAATTTTCCATGACCGTTTTGCATAAATGGGGCTGAATTTCGTTGATACAGCGCTCAATTTCCTCCTTCAAGACGTGGGTAGTCGTGGGCTTGTTGGCATAAACCTTAGACTTCAAAAAACCCCAAAGAAAAAAGTCCAAGGAGTTAAGTCACATGATCTGGGCGGCCAATTCTGATCACCAAAACGGGAAATTACACGACCAGGAAATGATTCATGCAATAATTGAATTGTTTCTCGGGCTGTATGGCATGTGGCACCGTCTTGTTGAAACCACATGTCGTCCACATCCATATCTTGCAATTTAGGCACAAAAAACTGGATTATCATGTCGCGATAGCGAGCACCATTAACTGTTATTGCCTTACCAGCCGCATTTTCGAAGAAGAATGGACCGATGATGCCTCCAGCCCAAAATCCGCACCAAACAGTGACACGTTGTGGATGCATTTGTTTCTCAACAATCACTCGTGGATTTTCTGAACCCCAAATGCGACAATTTTGTCGATTAACGAAGCCATCAAGATGAAAATGAGCCATCGCTGAATATGATTTTGTTCGAAAAATAAGCGTCCACTTGCTGTTGTTCCATAATCCATTTAAGCGTTGTTCTTTCGTGTATCGCTCCATTTTTAATAACCCTGAACTGTCAGCTGTCACGTTGTCTTTTTTTTTCCTCGTTGGCAACACTTTACCGTACAAATGGCGCTAAATTTAAGTCTTGCGTGAATTTTGGGACACCCTGTATTAATCCTAGCCTCAACAAATCATTTGTTTGTCGACACACAAAAATTCTACACTAAAGAAAAAACATTGATTTAAAATATTTCGTGAGTAGAAAAAAGTCTTCCTTTTTGATATGAGATGCGATATCCGGAGCTGTGTGCAACCGATTAGTTTCTAAATATGTCGTCAGAGTGTAGCTACAGTAGCAAATGGAATACAGTCCATTAAACTATATTCATCTGCAGTTATTGGTCAGCTAGAATACGTTTAGCGGAGGATGCTGGTCTTAGTGCAACGCATGAAACTATATAACCCGTATTTGTATAACAGATTACTGGGAAAACAGCCTGTCATCCATCTCGGTGTGTCCACTCTCAACAATTCAGGAAGTGGACCATCAATATTCACGGTTACCATAGCAACATGCAAGTCAGTTACAAAAGCAGTTTGAATTTTCATGAAACGCACCGGCTCTCGGTTTGAATTTCGAAGTTGCATGCGTGGACGCTCTTCCTGTCAACTAGCGCGGAAAATGACAGACGCCGGAGATGCAGGGATAAGAGGGGGCAGCATACAAACACGCGTACACTGTTGTTTCAGGGAGGTTAATTAAAATAATCAGTCACACTCACCTAGCTCGGATCTCCCTGCGGTTTCTGGCATACATATTTCAAGGACAGAAACATTCAGATGGAACAGCTGGTCGACAATGCTATAGAGAACGCAGGGAATGAGCGATAATTCAGCTTCTAACATCCGAACATCTCACTGATGAAATAATTCCATCAATGCGTATCGACAGGTATCCCATATTGAAGGAATTTGGAAAAGTCTGAAAGAAAACGGAATAATATAAATGATTATCCTTGTCTGTTATTGGAAAAAAGCACAATGCATGCTATGCTAAGAGAGATAGACTCTGACCTTCAACTGTGTATGTGCGGACTACTAGAAGGTCAAAGAACACACACATCAAGATCAGTGAGTGTAAAAACATTACTTTTATGCAATCTATATGAATATTTATTCAAAAATAAGTCTCTAATAATGCCAATTCTTTTTTAATTCATTCGTGTTTTCCAGAATGGATAAAGAGAGTTAGTATAGATGCTAAAATAATATTTATTCTAATACCGCAAGGATTACTAGAAAATTAATTTCAGTAAATTTCTACTGAATTTATTACATTTCTACCGAATTTAGCAGATTTCTACTGGATTTTTATTTTCGACTGAATTTAGTAGTTAGTAGATTTCTACTGAATTTAGCAAATTTCTACTAGATTTTTATTTCCTAGTTTCCGACATCTAGTTTCGAATTTAGTAGATTTCTACTGAATTTGTTACATTTCAACCGAATTTAACAGATTTCTACGGGATTTTTATTTTCTACAGAATTTAGTAGATTCCTACCGAATTTAGAAGATTTCTACTGGATTTTTTTTTCCTACCGAATTTAATAGACTTCTACTGAATTTATTTTCTATCGAATTTAGTAGATATTTATTGAGTTTAATTTCAACTTTTGATGCCAATCATATTTATTTAAGTTGTGGGTAAACGAATTTAGATTTTTATCCTATTCTTTACGAGTTAAGTTCTCAATAGTTTCCTTTCGTATTATTTCAATAACAGTTTAAACTTTTTCCCTTCCATAATATTCTTTGAAAAGCAAACATGACATTTTAGATTGGTTCTAAACCTGGTGTATCGTATGACAGATTTCTTTGTTATATAATTTAAGGAGTCGGTTTCATTATCAATAATCTTTTCGGTGCTATAATGATGATCGATGGATATGCCGATAAGAAAGAACTTTGTTTCGTGTTACTCACTAAGTGTGGTAGTTGATCAAACAAAACATCGGAAGTCTTGCTAAAAACGAGTTTGAAAAAATGCTCTCATAAAGTGAGAAATTATGTCTTGAAAGAAGGATGTTAATGAGTTTAACATATTTGGTTTCGAATTAAGCACAATTAATATGAAAGAAATGTAAGAATTGAAAAAAAGATATTCCTTAGTCATGAACGAAAAAACGCGTTGAAGAAAATACATGCGAATCGCTTATAGTAAAATCCTCCTACGCTGCTGCAATGTTAAATTACTGACGCCCCTTCGATATATTGAGTTAACCTCGAACACTTTAAATGTAATGGCTTTAGTTTAAAAAGTAATTAGCGTAAGATAATGAAAGTATATGAGAGGAAAAATGTCTATCAGCTGAGTGTGTGATCTCGGGCTAGTTTATCTCATTTCTCGTATGAATTTCGCGTAATGAGAACCGCATGTTTACAAGTGTTTTATATGAATGGTCAGTGTAATGAGGTTATTTTTAACAAATATTTTTCAGTTGCAATGAAAGCATTAAAGTTAACATTGTTCTGGATCCATCAGTTTTATTGTTTTATTTTTATTAAATTTATATTATATTATTTTATTTTTATTTTTATTATAATTTATATTATATTATTAAATTTTATTTGATCAATTGCATTTAAAAATTTGCAGGATTTTTGACTGTCGATATCATTTTAATCTTGGCATTTGTATATCCTAGTTACCAAACTAATATTGGTAACACGTTTCTCTTACGCTTTAAAAAAAAAAAAAAAAAAAAACATTCGTATAGATCTTTTTTTTTTCACCTGTGATAAAATGATTCCAGCTACCTAACATCGACATTTGACATTTATGACTTCAGGGGTGAAGCAAGATGCTTTTCATATTCCCGCTATCTTTTGCAGTTACAGTGAGGGTAAAATTTATGAGCAGTTTGCTCGCCCTGATTGGGCATGGAGATTATGCATCGCCACAGGAAGTTAAAATGGCTTTTGGTCTTTTATATTTGAATATATCCGTTGCCTCGTAGGCTGCAGCTTGCTGAACTAAATCGTTAGGGAAGAACTTAGATGCTCAAGATTGTAGGAAAGAGAAAATATAGGGAATATTTGTATCTCTATGAAGTTGATTGTTTCTAACATACCACGGGGCATTCAGAATCATTCCCAAGCACTTTTCATGAACTCGCTGTATTTTGATAATGTTAGTATTAGAGGTGTGGCTCCAGGCGGGAGAGGCATAGGTGATTATAGGACGAATCGTCATCTGGTATAGTTGCAATTTGATTCTGTTGTTGCGGATAAATCTGAGCTATGGCTTTAGACCCTTTGCGCACATAGACTTGATGTGTTGGTTGAAAGATAGCTTTTTGTCGAGAATTACACCCACGCATTTTGTTTCTGTCTGCCAGGGAATTTTAGTATGGAATAGTAACACATCTCCTGCAGGAGATATTGGCTTTTTTGAGAAAAGAACGGCTGAGCTTTTCTGGGGGTTGACTTCCAATCTCTATTCAAAGAACCAACCCTCCATCTTTAGAAGGTTTTCTTGAAGCTTTCTGGTAATGAAATGGGGTCAGAGAGATCTGGTTAATATTGCTGTATCATCCTCATACAGGGCCATGATGGAAGGTATCGGATTGTGCAGGATGTCCTATATGTATACAGAGAACAGCAATGGAGCCAGTAGGGATCCTTGCGGCACTCCAGCGAAGATATAGCGCTGGGATGAGGTAGAACCGTAGCTTTTCACTTGTATTGATCTATTCTGAAGATATGAACGGATTAGATGAACCATTTTTAGTGAGATACCGACTGAGATAAGTTTGTGTAGGAGTCCGAAATGCCAGATTTTGTCAAATGCTTTGGATAGGTCTAGGAAAAGAGCTCCTGTGTACTGGCGTTCAGTTATAGCTGGTGGTGATGTATTCCACAATTCTGTGGGTTTGCTGGGTAGTACCATGGTGTTGCCGAAAACCGAACTGTTCTTTAGGGAGGATGTTTAGGTCATTTACTGAGGTTTGGAGTCGTGAGAGGATGACCTTCTCCGCAACCTTTCACAGGTTGGAGATACGACTGATTGAACGATAATTTTGAGGTATGTGTGGGTCCTTGCCTGTCTTATGTATAGGGATTACATCGGTCAGTTTCCAGGTGGAAGGAAAATAGTGAAATCTTAAGACTGCATTTATTAATAATGGTCAGGTGCACTACAGCTTTTCGAGACAACATCTTGATCACCCAGAAATGCCGTCTGGTCCAGGAGCTTTTTTGTTCTTTAAATTTTTACTAATATCATGCAGTGCATATTTCACCAGGTGATGTGGGTACAATGTGGTCAGTACAGGTATCAGGAAGTTTGAGTGAGTGTCTGACATGTCTGTGAATTTTGTATATGTGATTGAAGTCTAGATTTCTAATGCAGGTTTGCACTGCTCTTCCAAATTTCTTTCCATGGCCTCCACTTTGTCCGCATCAGTGTGTACAAGCCCCTAGTCAGAGAGTATTGGGGGGAAGAGATTTGCCTTTGTTTTTGATATTTCTTAGTAATCCCCAGATAGAGTGATCAGTAGGTGAGATAGTGGCTAACTTTGCTTCCCATAGATGGTCTCTGAGAGCGTTGAGTGCATCTCACACTGGCCTAGTAAGTCTGTTTAGATTTGTTTTATCTTGTAGAGCACGAATGTTACGAAATCTTTTCCTGGCTCTGTTTTTTCCCCTGATCAAATTCATAATGTCTTCAGGCAAACGACCAGGCTTGTGGACAGATTTGTAGAAGGTGGCTACCGTTACGGCAAAGTTAATTTGTTGGAAGAGGCTTGTAACTGCAGATGTTATGTCTTCTTTTGTAGGTATGTGAGGAACAGGGCCAATACTATCCTTGAGCACTTCCGACAATTTTTTCCCACGATATATAGGAGTGAGATGGAGGAGACAGGCATTCTTGTCTTACCATCTGAACTAGTATTGGGTGATGATCAGATGACAATTCATTTATTGATCTTAGACTGTATTGAAGATTAATATCCTGCAGGGTGTCCACAGTGCCAAACGTACTAAGATGAGTTGGTTCAGTGGGGCCTGCCACAACAGCATTGTGTGATTCTATGAAGTTGGAATGATACAACCGTTCTTGTTGGTGGTGGATCTGCATTTTCATACAGGGTGTTTGGAGTTCAGATCCCCGGCTATAATGGTGGGTTCCCTGACGCATAAGATGGCATTTAGGTCAGAGTGTAGTAGAGTTTTTAGGGGGTGGGTTGTAAGCAGAGTAGATTTTCAGTCTGCCAGTCGAGCTGGTGAACACCATGCACGTGATCTCAAGATTAGTGGTTGGAGGGTTGTTCATGCTTGATGTAATTTTTAATGAAGATGGCAGTGCCTCCACCTCTGTACACCAATCTGTCATTTCTGTTTAGGAGGTAACCCCTTATTTTAGGGTTATCTGAGAGTCTTAGATGTGATTCACTGATTAATATAACATCTGGTTGATATCTGTTAGTGAAGTCTTGAAGCTCCAGAATTTTGTTTCTTAGGCCATTCGCATTCCATGCAATGATCTGCAAAGATGCTGGAATAAATTTGTTTCTACTCATTAATTAGCGCTGTGATGATGACCTGTGTTTCACGTAGAAATCTTTTGGTGGAGGTTGCTGAAGGGTTTAACAAGCTGAAGTCTTGTAGCATGTTGGCCAGAGAGGCTGTAATAACAGCTGTTAAGTTTGTAGGTGCTGATTTGTTTGTACGAGCCAGATCGGTATAACTTCTTGTTTGCTTTTGGTTCACTCTATCTTTGAAGGTCTCTGACTGTGGACACTGAGCCTCTGGCTGTGGTGCAGGGACCTCTGGTGTTCTTATACTAGAGGAAGAGGACTGTTTGGCTGATTCCATCCGTCTCTTTTTTCGGTGCCGAATGCATCCCTTGTAGTTGGCAGGATGGGGGTCACCGCAGTTGACACATTTAGCCAGGGTTGTTTTTGGCTTGGTGCAAATATTGGTTGGGTGGCTGTCCCCGCATTTCAAACATTTAAATTCAGCTTTACATAATTTCTGGGCATGGCCAAACTTTTGACACCTATGGCACTGCCCAGAAGATGCCCCTTTTCGGAGTGACAATGAGCCCTCAGATTGTTTTCAAGTTGTAGATATTTTTATATATGTTATGAATCTCTACAAGGACTAACGGCATGGGAGATTTGTTGGATCTGTACATTCTGCTGACCTTAACTGGAGGTAGATCCTGTAAATTAAGATCAGCAGCTATATCCTCTGTATCAATGTATTCACAGACGCCACGGAGGACCACTTTTAAATTTTTCTCCGAGCTGAGCGAAAAGGTATGATATTGTATACCTCTATTGTCCATTTCTTTTGTTAGTCGTCTGTAGTCTATCACCTTTGTAGGATGTGTCTTTATTCCTTCATCCATATTTTTGGCCTTTACATAGTTAATGTGTAGGTTGGACATTGTTGATCTTAAAGCTGCCGATCCCTGCTTTTCCCTCAATATAATCGGAGGTACCTTTTCTTTGGGAGAAGCAGTGTAGTTCAAAATTTGACCATCTTGTTCCATTGTGAAATCTTTGAGTGGGTCGTCTGTTATTCCCCGCTTTTTACGTACGTGGACGTTTTGAGAATCTGAAGCAGTGGGATTTTCAGATTCTGACTGATCTTCCATAATCTCGGCGTCAACGTCTGTGACACTTGCCGGGGGAAACGTATCATAAAGTTTCACTTTTCCTGGCCAATTTTTGTTGAGTAGTTCGCCCAGTCTGATAAATTCCCGGTATACTTCTTCAAACATTGTTTCGTTTGGCTGCTGTTCCATATCTGT
Source organism: Typopeltis vanoorti (assembly GCF_054136105.1). Classification (NCBI taxonomy): domain Eukaryota; kingdom Metazoa; phylum Arthropoda; class Arachnida; order Uropygi; family Thelyphonidae; genus Typopeltis; species Typopeltis vanoorti. The sequence goes on along the minus strand of NC_143565.1, from coordinate 15,109,247 downwards.
CAATGAGGACCTAAAAAAAACGCTTACCGTGCAGTTGTAGCCTTACCGGCACTTCTGCAGGACTCTGAACAGTTTTGGTAAGAGCACTGATTCAAAATTGCATGATCTTCGAGACACATTTGCCACTATTCCAATATGAGAACAAACTCACTTACCATACATCATGAGTGACCCTCTAACATCTTATAGTTCTTAAAAGAACTGGGCGATGGACTGAGTCCTTGACTCTTTATCCCGTCATCTGAATGAAGTAAATCTGTGTGGATGGAGTGTTATTGAGTTAAAAAATTCTAGTCATGGCTGGGTAACGGCAATAGCCGAGCCTCAGTTAAAACTTCGTCTACAGCATTGCCATTTGTAGACGGAAGTCCTAAAAAGGACTTTTGTATCATCCTAATACGTAATCTCATTTCCACCCTCTAACATGGATTTTATAGTGCTTATAAGGATAAGGACTGGCTTAAAGGGGCGAAGCAAGAATGCTTTTCATATTCCCCGTTATCTATATATATATATATATATATATATAGAGGACAGTGTAGGGATAAGATGTTATTGAGCTATTAAAGCTCTGATCATGGCAGGAGGGTAACAGCAATAGCCGAGCTTCAGTTAAAACTTCATTAGCTACAGCATTGCCATCCATTACTCTCCAAGGGTATTCAGCATTTTCACGCAATAGCGATCTTCTTCACAGTCCCTCTAACATGGAATTGTTTGATTCTCTTAAATATATAACATTTATTATAAAAATTTTGTGGTATTCTAAATTATGACGATTATAAACTAATAGTAAAATAAATTTTTATTTCTAAGTTATGCTTCTTTTTAAATATTTTGTATACATTAATGTTTTTAATAAATTTTAATATTATTTGATATTTATATTTAAATACAACTATGTATTTAAATAGAATTGGGAAACCATTGTGATGTAATAACGGAGTAAACCAACGATGTGAGACTTGATCAAAGCAGATATGCAGAAACTGCATTCACCTAAATGTAAGCACTCTGTATAGAATAAAGAAACATTTATGGCACGTAGGATAGATGATGTATAGCGCATCGGAATACTTGAATTTATTATGCAAAACAAAATAACATCATCCAAATTGGTTTTAGCAAATCAAAGAAATCTAGACTCACACGACCATTACATCTAGAACAGTGTGCATTTGCATAATTAAGTAAGGATTATTGAACAAAACGAGAATAGGTCCGTGACTCAATTTGTTACAGCAGCGTTTCGAGAAGAGAACTCGTTGCAGTTGCTGGTCTATTCGCTGACAGATGCAACAGAATGTTTCAGTCTAACTCCAAGCACGATTTACGAAGTCTTATACACAACCAAATACGATCAGCGCGTGAGTCTCACTGTCAAATGAATGCTGCCGAAAATGTGACATGAATATTAGCCGTGACGGACGACTGCTTACTTAGTAACTAAAGAAAGAGGCCTTCGAACCATACAGCGGCGTCAAGGAAGTACATTATAGATAAGGAATGTGTGCTAGGATAGAATCAACAGTGCACATATTCAGTTTCAAAAGAATACGTCAGAGAATGATACAGGATATGTGAAATAGGATTTCATACACTCTATGCAGGATAGTAAACAGATTGTTATAGAGCATCGAAGAACATCTAACAGCACAGAGACAAGCAGCACTAACTTACTATATTTATCACGTTTCAAACTACGCTAATGGAAAGCATGAAAGATATCTGAGAAATTATAACATTTAAAGGCTATCGTGTAATTAAACTCCACATAAAACGAACGGATCAATTGCATGACTGATGCGTACATTACTACAATTAGTTATTTTAATTTTCCATCTATAATAATACATTAAAAGTTTAAATCTTTTATTTCATCAGCTATCCCTCCATAGGAAACACAATTTTAATATTTATTCCAATATTTTGAAGCATGTTAACAAATCTTCTATAGGCTTACAATCTTTCCTGGGTTGGAATATATATACTGTATATTGCTTTTAAATTCTGTGTCATTTCTAATTCGTTGGCTGATCAACAGTAATCTAATAACTAGTTTAATTGTTCATCTGTTATCTGGAACTCCCAACTCAAACTGAGATACATACAGATTTCGTTTATTTTCTATAATTCAATCTTTCTCATCCGTCAGATGACTGTGGTCTCTTATGAACAAATCTTTACCACGTAGCTCTTGGAGAGGTATCTTTAATCTTTAAGGTCACTGAGTGGCCATTTCTTAGTGAAAATGTCTTAGTAATTTTCCCCGGTAGGAAAATTACTAAGAAATCCTCTATTAATTAATAAAAGGTGTCTTTCTAAAATTCGCTGTAGAAACAAAATTCTGTAGAATATTTAAAATATATTTTAATATTTTATTTAATATATAAAATTAATTTGTATTTTATATAAAATAAATGACTATATCAGAATAATCACTATTTTTTTTTAAATAAACATTTTGCTTCCCATATTATCGTGATATATAACAATACAGTTACAGCACGAGTATATAGAAATTATTATTAAATCAGACTAATGTATAGCTATCATGAGAAGGAAATGAATCAATCGACCGTGAGATGCGGTGATTGATTCATTCAATCCAATACCCTTGGAGGGTAATGGATGGCAATGCTGTAGCCAATGAAGTTCTAACTGAGGCTCGGCTATTGCTGTTATCCTCCTGCCATGATCAGAGCTTTAATTGCTCAATAACACCTTATCCCTACACTGTCCTCTACAGATAACGGGGAATATGAAAAGCATTCTTGCTTCGCCCCTTTAAGCCAGTCCTTATAAGGACTATAAGGAAGCTATCATGAATAAAACTACACAGACGATTCTATAACTTAAAATTAGAATTTAATTCTTTGGCGAATTTTAGCAATGCTTTGCTGGAATAAATAATAATTACTTTTATAACTTGACTATTGACAAAACACTAATAGTTTTCTTATATAATATAAATAAAAATTAATGAAAGCTTTGAGTAAAGAAAATAGGGATTTTCCGGTTCCGGTTGTTGGAGAAGGAAGATGGCGGCTCGCTTGTTAATGTTTCCTGTATTTTTGATGGTTAATTGCGAATTTGATTGATATTTTTTAGCGATTTATGCTTTCGTGTCGAGTATTATGTTTACATGTATTGACCAAGCTTTTTCTCTTAGTTCGGAGAAAAATCTGAAAGTAGTACTGCGGGGTGTCACGGAGGATATAACTACAGATGAAATTGAGGCTGACCTCCACCACCAGGACCTGCCACCCATTAAGATCAGCAGAATGGCTAGAGCGGACAAATCCCCTATGCCTCTGGTCTTGGTGGAGATACACAAAGCATATAAGAACATCTATGATTTAACATCGGTTTGTGGACTCCGGATCACCCCAGAGCCACTCCGTAAAAGGGCATCTACTGATCAATGCCATAGATGCCAGAAATTTGGCTATGCCCAAAAACTCTGCAAGGCAGAGTACAAATGCCTGAAATGTACTAAGAACCACCCCACTAACACCTACACCAAGCCGAAAACCATCTCGGCTAAATGTGCCAACTGTGGTGACCCTCATCAAACTATAAGGGATGTACTCAGCACCCAAAAAACAGAGGGATGGAGACAGCTAAACCGCTCTCTTCCTGTAGTACAAGATCACCTGAGGCCCCTGCTTCTCAACCTGAGACTCGGCAGCAACAGTCGCTGACCTACAAAGACAGTGGAAGCCAAAGGCAAACAAGAAGTTATGCTGACGTGGCCCCAATTAAGAAACCAATATCAGAAAACAATCAGCCAATAGCACCTACTAATATGACAGCAGTTATTACAGCCTCTCTAGCTAACATGCTACAAGATTTCAACCTGTCTAACCCGTCAACAACCACCACTGAAAGATTCCTACGCGAAACTCAGGCCATCCTCACAGCAATCATAAATGAATAAAAACAAACTCATTCCAGCCTCCCTTTAGATCATTGCATGGAATGCAAACGGCTTAAGGAACAAAATTCTGGAGCTACAAGATTTCACTTACAGATACCAACCTGATATTATCTAATCAGTGAAACACACCTTAGACCCTCTGACAGTCCCAAAATTCGGGGTTATCTCATGTACAGAAATGACAGATCCAACTACAGAGGCAGTGGCACTGCCATCTTCATTACAAATTATATTCAGCACCATTCTGTGAACAACCCACCAATCACCAACCTTAAAATTACAGGCGTGGAAGTTTTCACCAGCTCTGCCGGCAGATTGAAAATCTATTCAGCTTACAACCCACCCTTAAAAACTCTGCTACACACTGATCTAAATGCCATTTTAGGAGTTAGAGTACCCATCATTATTGCTGGGGATTTAAACTCCAAGCACCCTGCCTGGAATTGTAGAACCACCAACAAGAATGGCTGCATCCTTTCCAACTACATAGGATCAAACTATGCTGTTGTATCTGGAACTACTGAACCAACTCATCTCAGTGCGTTTGGCACTGCTCACATCCTGGATGTAGCTATCCTGCAAGACATTAAACGTCAGTACAGCCTTAAATCACTAAACGAGCTGTCATCGGATCACAACTCAATTCTACTACAACTGGGAGAACAAGAATACCTATCTCCTCCCTCTCACTCATGCATTTTGTGGGACAGATTGTCTAAAGCATCAAATCTGATTAAATGGATCAAACTGAGGCTAGTCACTGCAGATTCCACACCAGAAGATGTGGAATCTGCAGTGACTAGCCTCACCCAACAGATTAAGTCTGCTATAACGATTGCAACCTTCCATAAACCTGTTCCCAAGCCTGGTCGTTTCCCTGAGGATATTATGGACCTGATCAGAGAGAAGAACAGAGCAAGGAAGTGATTTCGTAACACTCGCGCTCCTCAGGACAAAACAGTTCTTAATAGATTGAATGGGGCAGTGAGGGAAGCACTTAAAACTCATAGAAATCAAGTTTGGGATGAAAAGTTAGCCTCTATCTCACCTATTGATCACTCTATCTGGGGGTTACTGAGAAACATCAAAAATAAAAACAGACCCCCCCCCAATAATCTCTAACCAGGGCATAGTTCACAGATGTAGATTAGGCACAATAAATAAAGAATAGTAAAGAATCTAGAGGTGCAGTGCAAACCTTTATATACCAACTTAGATTTCAGTCACTTGTACAAAATCCACAGGTCAGACACGCTTTAAACCTCCCAGATACCAGTGCTGACCATATTGCACCCACATCACCTGTTGAATTATATGATATTATTAAAAAAACTAAAGAACAATAAAGATCCAGGACCAGACGGCATTTCGAATAGGGTGATCAAACTGCTGCCTCGAAAAGTTGTAGTGCACCTGACCATTATAATTAATGCAATCCTAAGACTTCACTATTTTCCTTCCACCTGGAAACTGGCTGATGTAATCGCTATACATAACCAGGCAAGGACCCACACCTATACGCAAATGTATCTTCCAATCAGTCTCATCTCCAATCTGGGTAAGGTTGCGGAGAAGGTCATCCTCTCATGACTCCAAACCTCAGTAAATGACCTAAACATCCTCCCTAAAGAACAGTTCGGTTTGCGGCAACCCCATAGTACTACCCAGCACATCCACAGAATTGTGGAATACATCACCACCAGCTCTAACTGATGCCAGTGCACAGGAGCTCTTTTCGTAGACCTATCCAAAGCATTTGACAAAATCTGGCATTTCGGACTCCTACACAAACCTATCTCAGCCGGTATCTCATTAAAATGGTTAATCTAATCCGTTCATATCTTCAGAATAGATCAATGCAAGTTAAACTCAACGGTTCTACATCGTCCCAGCGCCACATCTTTGCTGGAGTGCCGCAGGGATCCCTACTGGCTCCATTGCTGTTTTCTGTATATATGTCAGACATCCCACACAATCCAATAACTTCCATTTTGGTCCTGTATGCGGACGATACGGCAATACTAACCAGATCTCTCAGACCCCACTTCGTTACCAGAAGGCTTCAAGAAAATCTTCTAAAGCTGGAGGGTTGGGTCTCCAAGTGGAGATTGGAAGTCAACCCCCTGAAAAGCTCAGCGGTTCTCTTCTCAAAAAGGCCAATGTCTCCTGCAGGAGATGTGTTACTATTCAATACTAAAATTCCCTGGCAGAAAGAAACAAATTACCTGGGTGTGATTCTCGACAAAAAGCTATCTTTCAACCAACATATCAAGTCTGCATGTGCAAAAGCATCTAAAGCCATAGCTCAGATCTACCCGCTAATTAATAGAAATAGCAAACTCAGCAACTGAATAAAATTGCAACTATACCAGATGACGATTCGTCCTATAATCACCTATGCCTCTCCAGCCTGAAGCCACACCTCTAATGCTAACATTATCAAAATACAGCGAGTGCAGAATAAGTGCTTGAGAATGATTCTGAACACCCCGTGGTATGTTAGAAACAGCCTACTCCACAGAGACACAAATATTCCCTATATTCTCTCTTTTCTACAATCCTTAGCATCTAAGGTTTTCTTAAAGACGTCCACACACCCCAACGATTTGGTTCAGCAAGCTGCAGCATACGATCCAACGGACATATTCAAATACAGAAGACCAAAAACTATATTAGTCTCCTATAGCGATGCATAATCTCCATGCCCATTCAGGGCGAGCAAACCGCTCGTAAATTTTACCCTCACTATAACCGCAACAGATAGCTGGGAATATGAAAAGCATTTTGCTTCACCCCTAAAGTCATAAATGTCAATTGTCAATAAAGAAAATGCAATAAAGAAATTCAATGAGTTTTTATATAATGAATTATTATATAAATTATATAAAGAAAATAAATAATTATTACTGTTATAACTTGACTATTGACAAAACACTAATAGTTTTCTTATATAATATAAGTAGAAATTAATGAAAGCAGTTAGCAAAGAAAAGGAAAAAATGATTTGATGAGAATCAATCGACCGTGAGATGCGTTGATTGATTCATTCAATCCAATACCCTTGGAGGGTAATGGATGGCAATGCTGTAGCTAATGAAGTTCTGAGGCTCGGCTATTGCTGTTAGCCTCCTGCCATGATCAGAGCTTTAATAGCCCAATAACACCTTATCCCTACACTGTCCTCTACAGATAACGGGGAAGATGAAAAGCATTCTTGCTTCGCCCCTTTAAGCCAGTCCTTATAAGAATAAAGAAAATAGCGGTTGGAAAAGTCATTTTTAGGAATTCCAGGGTAATGAATGGCAATGCTGTAGCTAATGAAGTTTTAACTGAGGATCGGCTATTGCCGTTGCCTAGCCATGATTACAGCTTTTAGCTCAATAACACCCCCATCCACACAGAGTTTCTTCATTCAGATGACGGGATAAAGAGTCAAGGACTCAGTCCATCGCCCAGTTCTTTTAAGAACTAAAGAAAATAGAATAGGCGGTGATTAATACCCTTGGAGGGTAATGGATGGCAATGCTGTAGTCAATAAAGTTCTAACTGAGGCTCGGCTATTGCTGTTACCCTCCTGCCATGATCAGAGCTTTAATAGCTCAATAACACTTTATCCCTACACTGTCCTCTACAGATAACGGGGAAGATGAAAAGCATTCTTGCCTCTCCCCTTTAAGCCAGTCCTTATAAGGACTAATCAGTAGCGTTGAACATATCGCCCCTCACAATTATCATTAATATTCGGCACTTTATTAATGGCAACATTTGTCGTTCCGATTATTCATTAGCTGCATATTTATGAACAAAAGCTCTCCTAAAATTACGTCGGCAGTATAATGGTGAAATATATTATCAGAGAGAAATTGGGTGTGGTGATGGTTGCTGGTTTATCTCTCCATCTAAACCGGAACAAAATTTCAAGAACTTCATATTTTGTCACTCAAATAATGCTTGACTGGTGACACAAATGTTTATTCCAAGTTATATCTTCGGCTTTTATTCTAGTCCGTTTATAGATCAACTGTTTCCTTGCGTGAAGTTTGCGTGCGATAGAACTTCCTCTTCAAATATATATGTCACTACCAGGACGTCAGTAGCTGTGCATAAGAAAAATAAATATTTAAGGAACATCATGGAATATCATCGCAATAAAACACACAAACTAAAGTATGGAAAGCAATTTCTCCACCAACACGGAGTAAAATGAAACAGTTTATTCCCACCGGTGCATAGTACGTGCGAGCCAATTCAGTTATTGCAGATAACTATCGATTTTTATTGTGTAGGTAAGAAACAAAAATTCTTATTTATTCATCAAACAAACTATGTAAAACAAGGCTGTGCCCAAAAGAACAATATCTCATTGAATAAACTAGCGTAAGTAATATTACTGAGATTTTTGGATGTGGTATCGCCATGCTCCTCACAAAATGAACCCAATAATACAGAATGCAGCATTCAAAAATATTTCTGTAGCATGAATCATCCAGAAAAACTTTTCAGTATTAAACTTGCTGTAGACTTAATATCTGATACGTGTAGATGATCAATCGCTTGATGATTTAGCACGTATACAGATGACATTTTTGAATTCGTTGATGGCTGCCATACTTTGAAGATCATGCACTTGCCACAACTTTTGAAAAGAAGGGATAAACGTACATGAACTTTGAATATCTTTAATGAAACTACTTTCTGGGGACATTACCTAGAAATTTTATGATCAAAATATATTGCGGATCATTGGTCATCTCATTAAAGAAAGCGATGATGATTCTCTTTCGTGACAGCAATGCTAGACTACAACTGTTTTGGGAGGATGCAGGAATCTCATGAAACAGATTAATATCTTGCCGCCATATCTGATGATTCTCTCACCTTAGGTCTTCATCCAAATGAGACAAACTGCACATGTCAATGCATGACAAAGATCCATAACTCTTCGCTGATGAGATATTGCGACATTACGACAGTAATTATATGGAAACATGTACCATTTCCAGAATGTTCTCAAAGATCAGACCCACTCGAACGCAAGACTTCTCACAAACTTTTTCGATTTGCTTATCGCTGCCAAAGTAATGTCCACGACTCTTCCATTAGCATTGACCATTCCCTTTTGTATTTTTCCAGGACACGCCTAGGTTTTGGTGTACACATGCATTTGATGACAGGTTTATTTTCATCTCTTCCAAGTCATATTTCATTTTAAATTCTCGTCTAACTTTTCTCCTAATGCGTCTTCTAAAATGAATATTTTTTATCAGAATAGCATACAATTTTTCTAGTTAAAATGTCAAAATAATGAATGTTGTGAAATAGAAATAAGAGAACGATAAAGCAGTTCAAAAACCCTCCATAAATAAGACAAACGACCATTATAAACATCTGGGAAATACAACTGCGCCTATTTTCAACAAAATAATGTATTGCTATCCACCTTCCGTGGAGTGCGTTTATTTCTTGAACTTTTCGGTCAATAAAAGAAAAGTTGTTACTCTTTCTCAAGGACCCAGTGGTTCCGTCACCGTAAAAATAATTTTACATGACTCATTGCAGGTCCCATTTGGTGATGACAACCGTAAACACCACCAAACCGGCCTCAGACAAATGCGCATGTACTCCATGAGCTCAGAAGCGATTCAGAAGGATACAAATTAAATCGTATTCTGCATGGACCTCTATCTGTATAAAACGTATCCACTCCAGAAGAATCCTATCACGCACATCCCTTTTCACTTCTTTGTAGGCACTGAATATGACATGTATAAAAGAGTAAAATTTATAGTGATAACAAAAGAATAGCAAAGCTGATTACGTAAAAATATGGTTTAATATTTACTCTTAATACCAAGATGTGAACCGTATTGCTCCTGTACATCCTGTTTCTCTGTGATACGTCTCTGTAGAACGATGAAGCCACTTTTACAGAGCTACCTTAATGACTAAAGAGCATTCTCAGGTTAATGAGGTTAACATAACGACATGAGCGCATGAACAACAATAAAATACATCAAGTAACAAAACTACTTTCACTAAGAAGGAAATATGACGCAATGAACTGGTGTCTTTTCTAATATGCGGTATTTAGGGATGCCAAGATTCATGCCTTCATGTAGGTCACTGCTGCTATTTTAATTTGAGGACCTCCCGACACCTTCTCCGGTGACCTTTATTAACTTTATTGGCACTGAAAGTCACCGACTCTAACACGCTTCCAATAACTCTTTACTTAAAGGTACAAGTTAGAGAATAACGTAGACACTAATGTCTCAAGAATAAAGAGTTAAGAATAAAATTAGTCACTAGATGTCGCTAAGAGTAATACGTCAGTCCAAATGGGATGTAATTATTCAGAATATCAGATTATTAGCTGCGTAGTGTTCTGTTCGGAGGGATGGAGTATTACTCATTTAAATGGCTGTATACTTTCATTTAAATAAATATTCTTTCTTTTTATTAATTGTGTTTTTATCTAGGGAATGATTAATACAGAAACTCCGCTTAACAAATGAGGAATTAAAATTAATAGGTCAAGGAGAGCTTCCCGTCACTGTGACGACACTCCGGAAGAATATGTCATCTACTGAGCTATGAAGCTGAACGAAAACATGAAAGAATTAGACCGTGGAATGCATGAAGAATACGTTCGTTTAAGGCTTTTAATTTAGCGTTTAAAAACGTGTTGTCACATTGATTTATATGAGTTCAAACTTTTTTAAATAAAATCGTCGTGGTTGAAAGAATCGACGGGGGGGCACACCCTTCAATTAATACACTCTTCGTCCGTCCACTTCATAATATCGGTTCTGGTGTAGATTTGAGTGCAAGATTACTTTTGAGTGAGTTTAATTAAATCATAGGAGATCGATTTTTAACAGGGTTTACACATTCTGGCACTCGATGGAGTATCTTGACGTAAAGAACAGAATATTTCATCCATAAACAACATTATTATTATCATTATTATTATCTGAGACCTCCAGGGAGTCAAGGGCTCATCGAGGAAGGCTGTAAATTACCCAGACCAGCTATCATACCTTCCCTTAAATTCGTTTACACTAAATGCACTCATTACCCCTAAGGGCAAATTATTCCACTCACTCACTGCTCTCTGGGAGAAAAACCTACCTCTTAACCCTTTCTTGACTGAGAACCTTAACTTCCATGGATGCCCGCGTGTTTTCTCTCCTCGCCTTCCATATAACGAAACATTTCATCATTTGAAACGCTATAACACCCATTCAAAATTTTATACATCTCAATCATATCATCCCTCTTTCTCCTGTTAACCAGAGTCTGTAATCCACATACTCGCAATCTCTCCTCATAATCTAAATCCCATAATCCGGATATAATCTTTGTAACTCTTCTTTGAACCCTTTCCACAGATTCTTTATCCCTTTGGAACCCAGGGAGACCAAATCTGCGCACTTTGATAAGACCAGGTGTGGTCTTATCAAAGCCTTATAAAGAGGCAAAATGACTTTCTTATCTTTATATGTCAAGATTCGCTTCAACATAGCAATTATCCTCTGAGTTGTATTTGCAACTTTTGCTATGTGACCTTTGAACTTTATATTCTTATCCACCAATACACCAAGATCCCTTGCCTCTTCAATTTCTTGTAGCATAATCCCGCTAATATAATATGCGGCTGGAAATCTAATCATGCCAATGTGCATAACTTTACACTTACTAACATTAAATTGACAGCCATTTTCGTTTGTCCAGATTTCCTGTGTATTCAAATCATTTTGTAATTGCTGAATATCAGTAGCATCCCTGATTGCCTTGCCTATCTTCGCATCATCGGCAAACAATTGCAAATCTGATGATAGACCCTGCTTGATGTCATTAATGTATAGACTGAACAATAATGGCCGAAGGACTGAAACCTGAAGTACACCACTCGTTACCTTAAATCTCGCATATTCACATTCACTGTATAACACGTTTTGTTATCTGTCTGTAAACCATCCCCTGATCCAAGTCAAGAGATCATATTCCAATCCCATATTCTCCAGTTTACACAACAGCCTATCGTGTGGTATCCTGTTAAATGCCTTAGAAAAATCCAACATTATCATAGTGTATCCAGTCCCTTTATCCAACTCAGCCGTAACATTGTTATAAAATATGAGCAAATTACTAAAACATGACCTTCCTTTAGTAAACCCAAGCTGTTCCCTGCAGAATATAGAATGCTTGTCTACCCATTTCTGTAGGCGAGTTCTTACCAACTTCTCTAAAATCTTCACTACCACACCAGAGATACTGATAGGTCAGTAGTTAGACGCATCAGTTTTTGCACCATCCTTGTTCAATATAAATGTCATACATTCCTCCCATTCCTGTGGTATCATTCCTGAGGTGAGACTCAAGTGATACAAATGTGTGAAAGGCCTAGTTAATTCAGCTGAACATTCCTTTAGCAAACGGGCAGGTATATTCCATCTGTCCCTATTGACAAATTCTTATCCAGGGTATTCAAGTGCTCTTCGACCTCATTTTCATTATACTTGCAATTATCATAAATGGCATCATTTCCATCAAACAAGGCAACTGCAATAGTGCTGATCCGGTTATACTCTATTGGAAATAAAAGAAAATGAATACTTGATTTAAGGAATTCTGTCAGGTTAGAAAGAAAGAAACAAAAATAGGATCGAATCAGAGCCTGGGAACAACAAGGAGTTCCTCAAGGAGCGATAGTGTAATTTCTCTTTTACATATGCATCATACATGTAAATTATATACACAACTTGTTCTCAGGACCACAAATATCAGTACGTTGATGAAACTGCATGATCCATAGTGCAAAATATCATGCACAGTGCCTTCCATGCTCCTTATGATAATTCCATCATAATAAATGATACAAAAATATAAATAATAAAGAATCTTAGGATCATATACCCTTTTACAGTTGAGCCACACACACACACACACACACACACACACACACACACACACACACACACACACACACACACACACACACACACACAGAGCATTGTATTTGTAACAATGTGTGCCGTCTCCCTAAAAGTGCGCCAGTAATACATCATGCATGCTAACCTCCCATTTAAGGTAGTTAGCACACATCCTTTTACAGAGGCAGCCACCTTAAATGGAATAAATATCCAGTCTACACGCACAAAAAGCTCCAAACTGCATACCATTGCTCAGCAGTTTCTACTAAAAAAAAAAATAAAATAAATAATTAACATAAATTCGTCTAACACGGAATTAGTGAATCAATACCCAGAAACAGCATTACAAAGAATGCAAACATTTACCTTCAGAATTAAACTGTTACCCTTATTTCAACAACGCTTTTTGACAAACGCGCATCAGCGCAAAAATGCTCAGGGTTAATTATTAATAGTAAACAAATAATTTAATAATGCTTATCATAACAACCGAGACATATATGATTCTTGTAATGTGATACAACCATTATGATAACTCATATGGCACAGCTGTGAGAGCATCTCATACTTACAATGCTCAACAGCGTGTCACGCATCGTAAAATATGAAAACAGCTATGAAACACGAACTGTGGAGGTTGTACTAACAGAATTAAGAAAAGAAAAGCTTTTAACATATCCAAGATTAGCGACATTTCGCATTTTAAACCTCGTATTGTAATGGTTATTAAATAAGTGTTTTAATAGATTTTTCTATTTGCTGGTTCACAAAAATGTATTCCACAGATTCTTTCCACATTTACATTCAACTCCTGAGCCGCATGTATGCATCTAGGAGTGTGTGTTCCCAAGTTATGAAAGTGCACGCTGTAACAGTAATTGCATGTAGCTCATTGTGAGTTATACTAAATCATACTTTAAACCTTTAATTTTTACTTTTATTCCGTGATCTCACAGAAAAATGGAACTTAAGAAGCTGTCGCTGTCATCAAGGACGTGGCTGGTAAGCTGTCGCAAAATAAAATAAAAAAGTGCAGATTATTACAATCGCATTGTCACGAGAATGATTTACTTATACTGCATTTCTATAGCGTTTTGGTACGTTTGTTTCTTTGAGAAACGAAAAGATATAAAAAATCTTAGCATTTCTTCTATAATTTTATTAATAGATCATTACATATACAAATTACTATGTACATGCGTTATAAAAGATATTCAAATAGTCAACACGGGCGTCTATATTGCCATGGCAACTCTCTGCACGTGATCCTGTAAAGCCTGTCTTGATGATGTCATATTTTACTTTCAAAACGTCAGTATGCAGTCAAGTGTTATGATCCATACAACAACACTGATTAATTATTCAACTACATATGTACATGATTCGTGTGAAAATAACTTCATTTTCATTATACAGTAAATAATTATAAAGATGAAAGTGCTTCCATTAATGTTTTGTAACTAACATGCAACACTAATATTATATTGATAGGAAATTAAAGGTTAATATATTAATTCTTCAATTTAAATATAAGAATTTATTTGCAATGAATACAAAAATAAATATTCATATTCCCAAAATTCCCCAAAGGGGGTGGAGCACCCTTATCCCGAACTAGAGAGAGAGAGAGAGAGAGAGTGTGTGCGTGTGTGTGTGTGTGCGTGTGCGCAGCAAACAGCGGCAGCCATTTCGTGGTCCTAAACCTAACCCTCGTATTATTATTTGTAATCGTGTGATTTCGACAATTGATTTTTGAGATGCAGTTTTAAAAAAAAAAAGATTTTCTATGAGAAAGATCCAACTTTTCCTTGTTATAGATTGACTAACTGGTGGAAAGGTCAAAGAAAACATTTGAAAAAGTTCCTCTAGTCAGCGACTAAAATCGAACTTATAACGACCTTTCTTTGGCTAGACTAAGCAATATGAAGATTATCTTACAGTTTCGCCACTAACGTTAAACAGAAAAACTGACCAATTAATCCACAGTTAAAGATAAAACCGACTTTATAGCCTTTTTGCATTCTTTCTACATGAGATTCAAGCTAATGCAGTCGACCCTACTTGCGCTATCTCTACTATCTTTGCAGTATACACATTGAACTTAAAATTCCTGTTCTGTCATTACACCTAGATCACTAGCTTTCGTCTCCAGAAGGCTAGGCCCACATATATGATAAGTAGCCCAATCTGTTCACTTCAACTTGCAAAAGTAAACAATTAGTAACATTTAATTGGCGTTTTTATCATCTTTTCACAATCAATTGATGTGATTATCCTGAAAAGATACCATATGAGAGTTATATTTTATCGCTTTTCCCACCTTCACACTATTTATCAGCCAAGAACGTACCCATATCTTTTCATATTACTGCAAATATACAAATTAAATAGCAGCGGCCCAAGGACAGAGCCCTTTGACACCCAACCTGTCACTTTTTGATCTTTAACTGCATTCCTTCTGAACTCTACTGTTGATATCTGACAGTGGCCTCGTTATGCGATTTTATCGTTGACCGCATTCCTTCTATCTGTCAGTCGCCTCGTTTTGAGATCTGCTAAGTCGCCTTAAGTTACAGAATTATTATAAACACTCAACGCTCCATAGACGGGATAGGTTCGATCTTTCCAATCCAAAGCGCATTGAATAGATCTAGATTCGAAGTAGGCAGTGGCATGACGTCTGCGTGATTATACAAGGAAGGAAAGAAGACACGATTTCTTAACAAAGTTTCACCACCCTTCCTAGCTCATAAAATTTCACATCATTATCTACCCAGTCCTCGTTTCTGTCACCAATCATTTTTTGGAACTCCACAACCACTGCTACAAAAATACAATCGTCTGTAATGTGATCCATACGTCTTTTTGTTCTTCGTTAGCAGTAAGCTACAGTTGACTCAAATCTTATCAAAGGATAACAACAAATCTTTGCATATTGCATCGCTGATATCCATTGCACTTCGACTGCTATGATCCATCATGATTTTGCAATATCTTTGATCGATTCGGTCTACCTCCGTTCTTCCCTATGTTTCTAATATTAAATATTTAAGCAAATTTTAGTCCCTCAAAGGAAACCTATTTTTGAAAACTGAAAACTGCTTCGTGAGGCTGATTGATGGTAATTGAGTTTAATAAATACCGGAAAGAAATGTTTGCGAATGAGACTATTATTCTAATCGTTTTACAGTTGAAAAGGCTGTAAACCATTATTGAAAAAAAAAAAAAAAACCTTGACCGATATTTAAGTTAATATAAAAATATTGGAGGAGAAAAATAATACGTACCCACTAAACACATAAGAAATTCAGCTGTTAAGATGGAATCCGATAAAATAAGTCAAAGTTGACGATCAATGAAGCAAGGTGTCGATGTCAGCGAAGTGAATGAAATAAGAGGACAATTGCGATGAAGTCAATGATAGAAGTACGCCAATGAAAGAGATGCTGTTAGAAGGGTAACATAATTTGCCAGATGCGAAGAATCACGAGCTCGACGAACAAAAATAAGGGTTGCAGGAAGTTGCCTTCAATTACAGCTTGAATCTGATAGTCAAACCTTCAACCAATTGAATGAATCAATGCAAGAAAAAAATTGCTTGTATAAAGACGGCAAAAATGTTGTAGAATATTATACAAGAAATAGTGGCTTCAGTCTGTTGCAGGGTATTTGAAAACATCCTTAAATTCAGCATAGTTTATAAGCAGAACAGTGAAATTATCAACTAGTTAACATACTACATATCTTTTTAATATTACAATTTGTTTTCCTCGCAATGATTCAACTACAACTACATATTTTAATACCAAATGCTGTTGTTCGTCTCCACAAAGTGTCCAATAATAACTCGAAATTTCATCTTAAGGGAAGGATTGTGAATATATCATCAGTAACGCGAATTTCACAAGCAATTATAGTTGCAAAGGCAGCAGACCACACACACAGATTGTCCTTAATTAGACCATGGCAAACACCCGGATTATGTAAAGACTAGTCAAGATAAATGCAATTAAAGTTAATCTTCACAAGTTTCAATTTGCCATTCGTCGGACAAACTGCATTTACCAGGGAAATGCGATCTGGCTGACGAAGGCACGGACACGTGTGTTGTAATTAAGCGATGAGGTGTCGTCTGAGAAACGTGACAAAGGTCACAACAAAAATAAACAGCCTTTATGCAAATGTTATGACATTGTTACCAATGCAGGGATCTACCGCTTCCGGATAAGAATATTATTCTTTAATTCGTACAGAGCTTATCCCCCAGATAGATGTATCTTATCTATGGTCGCAGCAGAACAATAGAGTCTGTCTATTAATAAATATATTTACATTATTTAGATGGAAGACAACATCCTATGGGATCTCATTAGAGTCCAGTGTCACGTTTCAATTTTCTTTCTTTCCCATACTTTAATAACCCTAGAGCTAGAAATTACTCTAACAGGAACTTGCCAAATTAGGAAACCTTGTTCTGTGCGTGTGTGTGTGGAATCCAACTGGGTGGATGATCTAACAATACGATTATAGTCAAAAATGTTCAGCGATGTAAAAGATATCTTAACAGAGGATGCGATTATATCTGTACTCAGTGGATGAGAGAAAAAGGAATATGGCAGATTCTCTTCTTCTGCTCCAGTAAACGCTCATAAGAACTATCCATAACTTGAACGTTTTTCAATCGATAAATTTTGTCCTTCGAAGTGCATTCTTGAAGCTAATAGTTTTTCCTCCGATTTCATAGCAAATGAGGAGTGCACTGTGGGGGGGGGTTTAGAAACCTAAATGCCAAATGTCAAACATTAATAGTTTTTCTGTCTAGGAAACTTTGCTAGGATATAGAAAATGACACTTTTATCCTGCCTCTGTCTTGATCTAAGACAGAGTCTCTTCATTTAGCATGAGCGATGCACTCAGATTTCAATTTCCCCTTCCTATTACCCTGGGGGGGGGTGTCTGTAGTGGATGAAATGTTTGCCTCCACTTTATTTTACGCCATCACTTTCAAATCTAAAATTGAAATCATCATTCTTTAAAAGAACTTTTTTTCTTCAATCTTCCAAGGCGACTATCAGTCATCTGGTTTTGATTAAAAAGTAAAAAAGAAATCTTCTTATGTGAGGTAAAAAGATTTTCTTAGAGAACGTTTTCGTTGAATTTTGCTGTCCTTGACGGATATGCAGAGTCAGTGCAGAACCTACCAATGTATTGCTACACGGTAGGCTCATATAATTAATAGAATTAAACAATTCAGTACCATACTATGACACTGTTGAGGATTTATGGGAGATCATTTACACTTAAGTTGAAAGAGCAGTTTTGGATTAAAACTAGTGCTTATTGCTATGGATGTGTTATGCAGAAACATGTAAAAATGACAAAACAATAATTGAATCAGTAAGAAAAAAATTATTGTACTAGATTATCGTCAGCACTAGATTATTATCATCAATTAATATTGTAACATTCTTCACACTTCAAAAATCTGGAAAAATTAATTAATTATATAAGTTACAGCTGTCATCACAATGTGCTTTAAATTATTTACTAACACAATTCTCTATCCAAATGAAACAAAATTTTCTTAAAAGATAAAATGCGCTGAATATTTTCATTTTTAATTAATGCACAAAAACAAATCTTTTTAATTACAGAAATAAATTTTCGTAATAATTATAAAAACACCGTTTTCTATCTGAAATGTTAATTTAGGAAAACTTTGGTAATTAAAATAATAATATGTGGAGCCAATGAAGTTCTAACTGAGGCTTGGCTATTGCCCTCCTGCCATGATCAGAGTTTTAATTTTAATTTTAATAATATGTGTTTGTGGTAATTGGACAGGAAGCGATGATTTAAGAAGCAGTTATAGTGAAATTATATTATTAATAAAATAATATAATTTCAAGATAACTGCTTCTTAAATCATCGCTTCCTGTCCAATTACCAAAAACACGCGTTTTACAATATAAAACTACGTAAACTACAAAGATGATAAGCCAAAAGGCTATTTTACCGGCGAATTTGTTAATTAAGAAATTAACAAAAAATTAAGAATATTAAAGTTAGTGAGGGATCTTGCTCCACCTTTGCATGGAGTTGCCCTGGTATTGTACTATCCAAGTGATCATTTACACTTGGTTCCGCAGATAGTTTTTTCGGCATTGAAACTCGATGGATTTCGACCCGAGTTCGTACCCGGCTTATAAAATAAATAAAACATGATTTAACATCTCCCTCTTAATAAAACTACGTTATTTTAATAGTAATATTTTTAATATACGCTCCACTGACTAACCATTGTATCGTATATATTATTACATATTGGGTTGTACGTGCTGCTATCTAGCGGAGATCTTTTGAAACTGAGTATGACGCATTGTATCGAAAGATTCGCAGTCTTTCTTATATAATAGAGAAATTTCGTAAGATATATACAAAATTCGTTAGCATTTCGGAAGCTTATGCATGCCTTGTTAGCCCTTAGGAACCTTTATCTGGTCTCTTTCTACTAAAAGTGAGTTAACCGGTCTCGTATGGAGGTGGAGGCTTTTTCTCCCGGTAACTTGGGTTTGCCTGTTTTACATTCCTCAAAACAGGCAAACCGATCCCGTGAACACACACGGCTACAGTCATAAAGTATACTACGGCAAGGAAGACAGCGGGAACCCATCTTGCTCATAATCATCTCCCTGGTATGGTAGCATATCGCTACACTTAATTATTACTATCATTTGGCATCTTTTGCCAATAAAAGGAGAAAAAATATTCGTATAGTGTCAAGTAATTTCTCAGTAAACACAGAATCATCAAAAATATAGTAGAAGAACTTTCTTCCATTTGGGCGTGTTATTCGGCTGGTTTGTAGACTGTAAAAAGACATTTTCTTGAATCCGGAGGGCTTCATCTTTACTATTTCGCAAATGAGGTGTTCATACATTTAGCGAAGTATGTTTAGCATCGTTTTCAAGGCTCTTTTCACGGACGTTTTCCGTGCCACTCTTACTTCTTCCAAAAAAACGAAGAACTACACCAAAGTGAATAAACGATTGATATTATAGCAGAATAATCTCCACTTAATTTCATATGCCCGAATAATTTGCATTTCAATGGTTTCTATTTCTTAGAAAAAGCGAACTTGCATTCGGCGTAAATATACCGAAGATTACCTCTGTTTTGTTTATCATAGCCAGAGCCATCCGCGTCATCTCCCATGGCAACAGAAAAACGATACCGAATACCACTGTTTTAAATTCATCCAATTCTTTCTCTTTATCCAAATGGAGCATTCTTACTAGCAAACGAGAAAGTACTCAAACCCCCCCCCCTCCCTCCGCTAGGGGAAATGTGGCTATTTCTGCATTGATGAAGACTGAATATATCTTGCAATTCTTATTCCTTTCTTTAAAAACACGATCACTTGAGTCAGTAATATGATATCTATTGGCGGAAAATGCATCCTGCCGACACCTTCAAGTATTTTTATATACTTGGCTGGAGATATTACTAAAGAAAATTTCATCTCGCAAAAATATTAGATGAACAAAACACAGTTCTTTAGTCTCCAGGGGAAATGAGAAGGATGCATGACGTTATCCACTGCTAGAAATGCTACTGTAAAGAAAGAAAGAAAAAATAAAAAAAAGAAACTTCGCTGATGCTGAGAGATGAAAGTTGTTTTGAAGGCAAACTGAAAAATTCAATCCTGACTGTAATCTTTTTTTTTTTTCTTTTTGCCCTTTCTATCACGTGACCCATTTTGATGAGGTCTCCGATGAGGCATTTCTTTTGTAGTGTTTGCTGCAAATAATTTTTGCTTGACGAATGATACTAACTGGGATTTGATGGAGAGGACTCCTGCGCTTCCAAAGGAGGACGAGTACTTCCTCTGAAAATGTTGATAAAGGTTATCGATCGAAGACGGATTATATTAAAAGAACTTAAGCCCAAACAACGTCACATAGAAAAGTCAACAGACGCCAGCGAGTAGATCCAGACCTAAATGATTAGCGGGTGTTTTGAATGTAGCATCGTCTCCAGTATACTCGAAGAGAAAGATTGTCTTCATTCTTATTTTTCACTTTGTGTGCGCACCATCTGAAAGTCAAACACTTTATCTCGAAGAAAAATTGCGAGTAAAATGCTCCGATTCAAATATGGTAAATAAATGCGACATTTCTCTTCAGTAATGTTGAAAATTGGAATTTCTGATCATTATTATTATATGGAATATGTGTGACTAGAATGAAGTTCTTATTAAAGGTCAGAGTTAAAGATTACGAGTGAAGCACAGCAGAGTTCACTACTAATGTCTTATAATAAATGAAAAGTAATACGCTAGCTTGGGTTTTTATTTTTAAGATTCCTGTGAAGATGTCTTTTTATATATATGTAATGGTGCTCCATCCGAGTCCAAAAACATTCCTAACAACTACTGCGCATTCTTTAGATATTTTTCTAAATATATTTTCAAAATATCATATATATGAGAAATATCAAAGTAAGGGGAAAATATCAAAAATATTTTTCTCTTATTAAAGAAATATATTACAACTATCACAATACATAGAAATTAAACTTATTTCCGAAATCGACATGACCAATTTAAAACTTAAGTTTATCAGAAAGCTTATGAGAATAAAAACCTTCGGCATCGGAGATATTTTGACATTGCACTATGTAAGAGACACGAACTCAGTTCACGTTTAAAAGAACCTCTGTGTTCTTTTAAACCTGAACTGAGTTGGTGTTTTCGAAATGGCTGCATTTCGAAAACCTGTACTTTCCATAAGCGGATTTTTTATAGGTGTATAAATTAAAATTCATAATAAAATTTGAATACAAATTAAAAACTTTAATCAAATATTTTAAAGATCCTTTATTTTTTCATAGATAAATAATTTTTAACTCTCGAAGATTCTGTTCTTATAAGACCTCTGGTCCTTTTTCTAAATACTTTCAGTTTCAAAATATTTGGCTACGATAGAATAATAGATGTTTAATATCCTTTCGTTTCCTTGAATTACGACTAAAAACAAAGAAATTACTTCGGAAAACAAACCTAATTGACGTCATAATATACCTTTCATGGCCTTTCTGCATGTCACGAAATTGCACCAGAAACAAACAAGGGTCTTATTAGCCTCCCCCTCACTACATCTGTCCTAATAAAGCACCCACACGTGTAAAGTTCTAAGTTCTCTTTTTCTAAGTGCCGACAGCGCAGTCTTTGTTGAATATCATATTTACAACGACAAACTTTTTGGCTTTTCTGTTGCGATAAAGACGGCAATAAATATCAGAAATCGAAGAAGAGTGCGATAAGGAATTCTGTATGACGGTTCACTTATCGTTCTTTTTCGCCTCTAACACAGCGATATTACTCGGAGAGAGAGAGAGAGAGAGAGAGGTGACATTCTTTGGTCTACACATTCGATGACGTCAACAATTTGATAGATCATCCTCAATGTTTTTTCATCCTCTCAATGCATTACCTCCTCAAATATCAGTCTGGGTTTTTTTGTTCGTTGCAATCAATTATTTTAACGCAAATTTCAATACACGTGGAATTTTCGTTTGATTCTTTTAATCAGCTTCACAATCAGTTAATTTCGCCACGTGCCATTGTTGAACAATGAGTTTTCACAACAATCGAATTATTTGACAGAGAATTTTGATTCCAAGTATTTAATCATTAATATTAAAACAATATTAAGAACGACTATATTTTGAACATCTCAGTCTACTAGAGGCACAGACCAAACTTATTGGCCTGCAGATCGACATTCAAAAGTCTAAAGTATTCTTATCAACAGTAAACCCTCAGAAAGAGTAAAGGACTTTCAATATCTTGGATCGTACATCAGCAATACAGAAAATGACATCAGAAAACGTACACAGCTGGCTTTAGTCTTCCATAACAAACTCCGCCCCATCTGGAAATCATCATTAGTATCATTAAAGACAAAATTAAGACTATACCATGCAACCAGTAGATCCATCTTCTTGTATGGTTCTCAAACCTGGACAATAAGCACCAAAAAAAAAAAAAAAAAACAGTATCTTTTTAATTAAAACAAAATAAAGTTGGAAACAATCCTAACAAGTACAGTGCCATGACTGTTATAAAGAAAATTTCTAATAAAAGCTGTATAACTAATAAAACGCTTTAAGATGAATGTCAATACAGTCAAGTTTAGTATATTCCCATGTTTCAACAATCTGTTTTATTCTACAAATAAACAGGATTTAAACAATAAAATTGAAAGATCATATTTAGATGTTTGGACATAAAATTTCAAGAATAAAAAAGAGCATCTCTTTACCACCAATGGGTATAAGAGTTATTCTATCCTTTCTAACTTATTTGCAAAATGGTAAGATAGTTGAGCCCAAGCCTATCAATTATTTCATATGCATCAGGGGTGATGATACAGGAGACAACTGCTGCCATCTCTCGGTCTTAAATCTTAACATTTTTTATTATTGTTGGAAAGAGTTACGGTCGATTTTCTGAAGCTGGACGTTACGACCTAAGTTTTCCCAAGAAAGTACATAAAAGTTTTCTGAAGTCAGTGAATGAAACTGAACCTTTTAAGTAATCTTTGAGTAATATTTTTGAAGAATGAAACTTGGAACAGCATCAAGTACAGAGGACGGAAATAAATAAAAAACTATACGTGCAAATACAATTAGTGAGGATATTTATCTGATTATAAAAAAAATCCCAATTGCTTGTGTTAAATGTCCTAATAAAATTCAAATCATTATACAAATCAAGTGGATTATTAAACCCAGCATTATTTCAAAGCCGAATGCGGAAACTATTAAGTTTCGTACGAAATTTGACTCAGAGAGCTTACGGGAGTACACTCGTCGGCATTTACGAATTGCCCTAGCACGGACCTTATAGAAAACATGATCGCTTTTCCAAGCGTCCATATATTCGCCTTCTATTGGTCCATTTCGATAAGGTTTCACTGGCCTGACAGCTGTTTCGAACTGGTTGGTTCTCCTCAGAGACCGAAACAGCCATCAGACAAGTGAAATCTTATCGAAATGGACCAATAGAAGGCGAATATATGGACGCTTCGACAAGCGATCATGTTTTCTATAAGGTCCTTGCTAGGGCAACTCGTAAATGCCGACGAGTGTACTCCCGTAAGCTCTCTGGGTCAAATTTCGTACGAAACTTTCATAGTTTCTACATGCTGGATTTCCACTTGATTTTTATATAATTTTTCATGGCCGAAATGAAGCCTTTTGGCTCTTTATTTTTCAGAATTTAGGACAACGAACAATAAAGAAGTGTCGGATTTTGCAGTAATATTTACCGAGCCATTATTAGACCCACCACTTCCGTTACAACCAGATATAAACTCGACAAGGGGCACGCTATCAAGACAAAGGCAGACACTCGTGTTTTTTCCAAAATATTGTGAATGTCCTCAAGGTGATAATTATAACCTAGAAGACTACCATCGAAGGAATATTCATGTCAGTACAGACCGCACAGAAATTGTAGGAATCTTGCGACATTGTAAAAATTTCAAAGCGTATAGCAGTACGTTTTTCTACTCCCCCACCAGGAAAAACTCCTCTAAAGTAAAAGCTTCACCCATAGAAGGAATCCATCTAATCCCCATACGTTCACAAACGGACATTGAGGTTTCTGTGCTGTACTTTAATACGGATGGTGCTCTGTGAGATCCAAGTCACTCATAATCTACCTATGAGTACTGTGAATATTTTAGGCAAGATGATCTTTTTTCCTTTCTGATCAGCACTGAAATCTCTCGCTTTTTGAAGACAGATTCTTCCTCTGAAGGAGCACCAATTAAGAGCTGTTGATTGTCGATGCTGAAGCTGTGGAAGAAAAACCAGATGCTAGATATCTTAGTAGAGAAAACAGAAATTCCCTGTAAGGGAATGCAGTGCAGCCCAATAAATCAAATAAAATGAGAGTTAAGGGAATTTGATGACAGGAACATCCGAAAAATCATAAACCTACAACCGAATGGAGATAACATATCGGAACAAAAGATGTTTGTGTGTTCTTCTCTTCCAAACATTGCCGTCCAAAGTGACAGATACCATTAAGTGGCATGGATGATTAATGTCGGTGTACAAAGGGACAGATCACTTCGCTTGAAAGACCTATCAACATTCCAGAAAGCTCATTAGTTAGACAATCCAACAGTACGGTTCAGGTGTATGTTGGGAGGGGGAGGACAGAACGAGCTGGTCTGAATTGCATTAATAATAGAAAAATATGCGTTCTGAATACCTGTTAAGAATCCTTTCATAGAAACGTCATTACCATGGTAACCAGAACGGGTTGGAATAGAAAAATAACAAGAAAACGCATGCGTATAAAACAATTAACAATTAGGCATCACTTGGAAGCACTGAGGTGTGTCCAGGAGCTCTCTGTTTGGGGTATTTTCTTGCATAACAGACAAACGTAACTGCGGAACTTTAGCGCGACCCTATTGTGATTCATTTAGACACAATTACGGACTCCAGAATACATCACCAACACTTCGGACTAACTCCCATTAGTACCATTCTAATTCAATTTCTCGTTCTTCAAACATGCGATGCATTTTATTTTGTTTATTTTTTTTGTTTGTTTTTTTTCGTTCGAACGAGATAATTGTGCTTCCAGGAGCGGCACGAGATTGTTTTGTATATTGAAAAGTGCGCACCTGCCCGCCTGAGAGCGGTTAAAACGAGGACACACTCGAAGCGGTAATCGAATTTCCAATAACAGTCTTTTCAACGGATCTCAAGTTTGTTTTTGTGTCGTGAAATACAAAAGTTGGCGAACACTTCGGAGTTTCTCTCGACCTAAAGGGTGGCTAAATTTCGAGCACGAAAAGTCTGTCGTTGAATAACAATAAAGAAGCATTCACACCCTATTTTTTAGTTTGCGCGATCCGTTCCGTATATCAAATCTTATCTTGCTGGAGTGAATAAGCATACATAACTCATTGTAATATATTGCAATATAAATTTCTCGTGATAAGTAATAGATTTTATTAATTATTTACAATTATAATAACGGAATTAACTCACATAAAATATTCTTTATTAGTAGAATTTTCGCCTGAGTATCACAGGCATCTTCGGTACAAGTACAAAGGCTAATTAATAAAAGTAATAAATTAATTTTTTTATTA
This sequence comes from Typopeltis vanoorti, assembly GCF_054136105.1. NCBI lineage: Eukaryota > Metazoa > Arthropoda > Arachnida > Uropygi > Thelyphonidae > Typopeltis > Typopeltis vanoorti. The sequence goes on along the minus strand of NC_143565.1, from coordinate 15,083,190 downwards.
ATTAACAAATAATTAATAATTAATAAAAGCAGAGACCTTGTGTTCTTCTAACCGGGTAAGCGAAGATCTTCCTGTTTGTCCGAAATATGACAACCCACAAGAGCAGGGAATCTGGTAGACACCTGAATAGCTGAGATGTGGGAAATCTGGATATATTTCTGACGGACAACACAAATATTTAGTGGTTTTAACACTTTAGCTATGCGTTTGCTATGCCTTGCACATAGGGAACAGGTATACGTGTTATTTCTTCTGTATTTGAAGAGGATGCTGAAACACGACTATGCAACGCTCTTTTTCTTAATCAATTCTTATATCCATTGGATAAGAAGGAGGAATTAATATATTGCAATTCTTTTAATAGTTCATCTGAAGAACAACAGGAGTGGGCTCGATTAACCAGTGTTTTTATAGAATCTGCCTTTTGACTGGGATGGTGATGAGATTTAGAATGGATGTAATGGTCTGTATGCGTCTCCTTCCTATAGACTGTGAATTGTAGGTTACCATCTGGTTGGCGAAGAATTAAGAGATCAAGAAAGGCTAACTGTTTATTTACTTCTACTTCTAGGGTGAACTGCATCCTTAGATGAAGTGCATTTATTTTTGAAAGAAACTGTTGTAATTCTTCCGAAGTGTCTTTTCGTATGGAAAAAATGTCGTCCGCATATCCGAACCAATGGTTAGGCCTGGGTGAAAGGTTGTCAAAAATATTGTGTTCGAAGTGCTCCATGAAGTAGTTGGCAATAGCAGGAGATATTGGATTACTCATTGCTGTTCCTTCGATTTGTTGGTATAACTGGATTTTGAAGGAAAAATAACCGGATTTTATTACAAATTCAAATAATTTGACAATGTCTGAAGGAAATTCTTGGTTTGGTAATTCGATGCTGTCCGCTAACGGAACATTCGTAAATAGTGAAACAACATCTAGACTGATGATCATAATATCCGAATCGTCTAGATGAAGGTCCGAAACATTATTTCTGAAATCCAAAGAATTTTTATATACGCCGCAGTTCTTCTAGTTGAAGGAATAAGTAAATTTGACAGACATTTTGTAAGTGGGGCAACCTATACAGTCTGCAACAAGTCTTAATGGAATTCCTGGCTTATGTACTTTTGGGAGACCATATAATCTCGGTGGGCGCCCGAAGGAAGTTTTTAGTAGGTTTTTTTTTTTTATCTTCATCCCATATCGATACATTTTCTATAAGATTATTGTCTTTTTATTTGACTCCAGGTAGGATCCGAAGTGAGGGCCTATAAGACGAATAGTCGCGGATTAATAGTGACATTTTTCTCTTGTATTCTCTTCTGTCTTGAATAATTACAGCCTGAAGAGTGTTGCCAACTTCTTCATGGAGCATTTCGAACAACGTATTTGACAACCATTCACCCAGACCTAACCATTGGTTTAGATATGCGGACGACATTTTGCCATATGGAAGGGCACTTCTGAAGAATTACAACAGTTTCTCTCAAAAATAAATGCACTTCATCTAAGGATCCAGTTCACCCTAGAAGTAGAAGTAAATAAACAGTTAGCCTTTCTTAATCTCTTAGTTCTTCGCCAACCAGATGGTAACCTACAATTCACAGTCTATAGGAAGGAGACTCATACAGGCCATTACATCCATTCTGAATCTCATCACCATCCCAGTCAAAAGGCAGATTCTATAAAAACACTGGTTAATCGAGCCCACTCCTGTTGTTCTTCGGATGAATTATTACAGTAAAAATTGCAATATATTAATTCCTCCTTATCCAATGGATATAAGAATTGATTAAGAAAAAGAGCGTTGCATAGTCGTGTTTCAGCATCCTCTTCCAATACAGAAGAAATAACACGTATACTTATCCCTTATGTGCAAGGTGTTAGAGAACGCATAGCTAAAGTGTTAAAACCACAAGGTATTTGTGTTGCCTTTCGACCCATCAGAAAAATATCCACATTCCTGATGTCTCCGAAGGACAAGCTCCCACATCTCAGCTATTCAGGTGTCTACCAGATTCCCTGCTCTTGTGGGTTAGCATATTTCGGACCAACAGGAAGATATGCGCTTATCCAGTTAGAAGAACACAAATCGTATATTCAATACCTTGAACCTGAACAGTCTCGCTTTGCAGAGCATGCCATCAACACCAGACATAGAGTTCAGTGGAAAAGACAAATGTCATTCACAAAAATCGGTTCCTCAGTTTACGGCTTTACAAAAAAAACACGTGAAACATTACTTCACTCCCTTGACTTAAACAAATCCAATGGTCTATGTCTATCCCCTTTGTGGGAGATAGTACTCTATAAATCAGCCAAACTTTCCTAACGTTTGTAATTGTATACACACACACACATATATAAAGTGTTTTTTAAAAATAAATTTAAGAAATGTAATGACTTTTTTAGTTATCTTACGTTAGCTACTTAGGTGGGGCCTTGTGAATATGTCAGTTTTTGTTAAATTAGCCTTTGTACTTGTACTGATAATGCATATGATACTCAGGCGAATATTCTACTGAAAGTACTAGTACTACCATAAATTAAGGTAAAGCCGTCCCTAAAAATTCGGACGATCCCTAGGCCACTCAATCGTGGGCAAAAGACCGTCCATCTCAGAGTTGGCCTTCCACCCAACGAGCAGAACCGCTCATATTTTCCGAAGAAAAGCATTCACCGACAAAGCCTCTCACCGGACCGCACTTTCCCCGAAGACTCAAATTGCTCCCTTAAGGCAAAAACCTTAAGAGAGAGGGAACTCAAACTCTCGAATCTCTGTGCCCCAGGGGGTAACAGCAACAGCCGAGCCTCAGTTAAACTTCATTGGTACATCATTGTCATCCATTACCCTCCAAGGCTATTAATCACTGCTACCAAGTAAAAAATATATAGAAATATTACATATTCTAAGTAATATCTCTACCCTTTACGTTATTTCCTTACTGATATTCATATTTTATTTATATTAATAAATGAAAGGTGTATTTATATAATTAACTTATATGGTAAATTTCTCTTTATTTTAAAAGATTTTAATCAATATTAAATATATAATTATTATTGCGAAATAATTGTATAAACTAATATTAGTTATTTTAAATATATTTTAACTAAAATCAGTTTGTCAAGGTCAGGTCAAAATTATTACACAACTCATGAATTCCTTGTAGAATGAACTCAGCGATATCGCCAATCCTAAGATAAACGTTTCCCCACACCCCAAAAAATTGAAAAGTGGGTTGAATTCAGCCATAATAAAGATTAACCCACTTTATTCTGGTAGAAGTCAACATCCTGTCCTGATGAGAGGTCAATGAAAACTTTTGGATTTACATAAACAAAAATCGGAGACCTTGAAAAACAGAAATTTAACGCAAATAAATTTGTGTAACATTTTCTCAGCTGTGACGTATCCATTAAATAAGTTTTAAGCAGTATTTTCCAAGCCATTACCACCAATTACGGTGAGTGTCACGTGACCCATTTCCTGCTAGTCTGCGTGAAAGTGGTGAAGGCAATTTGTGTTGATCCAGCAAAGTATAAACTAAGTTGCTGAAGTATCATTTGACACACTCAACAGGAAAGATATTTTTTCTAAAATTTAAAACAAGGTTAAAAACATCTATTAAATAAATATAACACTGTCTATCACCATTATCTTGATGATAATATTATCCTTATGATAATATTTCTATTTTTAATTTCTTTACTGTTTAAATTTCCGTCGCTGCTATTCATGTCGAAGTTTCTGGAACATAAAAATATTTTATGTAAAATAGTTTTTATAAAATTCCAGAAGCTTAGAATTTTCAAAACCTAAGCCTAAGGGCAGAGCGAATTTCTTCCTCAGGACAAGCATTGTACCTGGAACAACAAGCTCCATTCGCTTCATGAACAAAAAAAAAAAAAAAAAAAGCCAAACCCCTTAAAATGAACAAGAAATCCCCACCCTCCAAAACTGTACAGAAGCCTCTAAACAAAATTTCTACCTACATAAAACAAAACAAGAATCGCCTAGATCCTTTCTCCTTACCTGGTGTCTACACCATCCCCTGCTAGCGTGAAACTCAGTATTTCGGACCGACAGGACGAACTACTTTGCTCAGGTAAAAAGAACAAAAAATATATCTGGAATGGAGAACCAAAAAACGAACTATCTCAACAAGCCATAGAGAAAGACCACTCCATAAGATGGAAGGAAGCCAGGCTACTTTACAAATCCCGGTTCAAATTGGAGCCTGTTCTTGTGTCACAAGTTTTCTACAAAAAAACTGTTACTTGCAACAGAATGATTTTAAATATAAATTATAAATCAACTGTCTGTTCTCATTTGGACAAATATTACTGTCCAACTTTTCACCAAAGCGTTCCTTATCCTTATAAGGACTGGCTTAAAGGGGCGAAGCAAGAATGCTTTTCATCTTCCCCGTTATCTGTAGAGGACAGTGTAGGGATAAGGTGTTATTGAGCTATTAAATTAAAGCTCTGATCATGGCAGGAGGGTAACAGCAATAGCCGAGCCACAGTTAGAACTTCATTAGCTACATCATTGCCATCCATTACCCTCCAATGATATTGGATTAAATGAATCAATCACCGACTATGTAAGTAAAGGTGAAATCTCAAAAATACGGACGATCTCTAGGCCACTCCATAGTGGGCGAAAGACCGTCCTAATCTCAGCGTTGGTTCTACTCAGTGACGGGCTCCCCGACCACTGAGCAGAACCGCTCAAATTCCGAGGAAAATAATTCACCGACAAAGCCCCTCAGCGGGCCGTGCCGGAGAACACTTCCCCGGAGACTCAAAGTGCTCCCTTAAGGCAAAAACCTTAAGAGAGCGAACTCAAAAACTCATCGCCCAAGTGGGTAAGAGCAACAGCCGAACTTCAGTTAAACTTCATTGGTACAGCTTTGCGTTGCTATCCATCACCCCCAAGGGCATTAATGAACCAACCGACCGCATCTCACGGTCGATTGATTCTTCAATCATTATCCATTTCACCAAAGCGTTTTTCCTACCGAGGCACTTTACTACAAAATATATATTTAAAAATAAAAGGTGTATATATTAATTTTATTATATATTTCTAAATTTAAAATAAACAAATATTTTCTTTAATATTTTCTTCATATATAACATTTTCTTTTTTATTCTATATAAAATATAAATTTATTTATTATTTTAATTTTCTCTATTTGAAAATTGGCCTTAATGTCCAGTTACTGAGTTATAAATCATGGAATATGTTATGCTTGCTAGATATCTGTGAGCAACAAAGAATTACCGTAGTGGCACGCGCCTTTTGAGTATCAAATTAGAAATAACTGAAGAGTTTTCTTGTGCTGTTTAGTTGCCGCGGAAGTTGTACATTCAAGTTACGATAAAAGAACGTTTGAGTGTCGATAACTTGAGTTAACTAATTATATAAACAAAATTACATAAAATCCGGATGCATTACTATATCTCCACATTTAATAAAAACAGTTTTGCTTGTTGTTGATTAAGACGCGTGATAACGTGCGTTCTTGTTACCATAGCAACCGTATATATATATATATATATATATATATATATATATATATATATATATATATATAATAAAATAAAAATAATAGAAAATTCTATCAATCAGACAAGAAACTTAAATTAAACCAAATCACAACGATATTTGGACAAAAAAAAAAAAAATGCAAACCAATTTTGACCATATAAATCTGCATCAGAAACACAAGGAAAGTTAACCGATGCTGGGTTCCTTCAATTCAAAGAAACCAATACAGTATTTTATTTCCTACAGCAAGTTAAACAATTCTTGTCAGACATAAATATTCTAAATTTTATTTCCAGCGAACTTTCATCCAAAGACACATCAATCTTTCTACATTTGAACTAGAATAAATTCAGGTAAAGCTAGTGGACTCCTTTGGATGTCTAAACCGAAGTTTATATGTAAAAATTATAAGTTTTGTGCTGTATCACAGCAAAGTACTTGAAATTTTACATATAAAAGAGAATTTTCGATGCAAATTGCAAAGATTCCAACTAAAAGTAGCAGTTTCTGTAGGTGAATATAGAAATAACATAGTTTCCCTATTGGCTGAATAGAATAGAGGCTACATTGTGACGTCATCAGTTCTTATGCGTATTATTCGAAATAACTGAGCTGTTGATTACTACATTGGATGAAGTTGCTTTCAGAACTAAAGATTACATTTTGTGAATTCGTGACTGGGAAATTAAAATCGATCTACACACGCGCAGTACGTGTTTTATTGTTAGGCACATTCTTGTTGATTTCATTGCTGCGTGCTTTCCATTTCGTTCATTATTCGTCTGCTACAATTGTTAAGTTCATTTTCGTGGAAATGGCTTTAAAAGGCCGTTTGCTTCGAATATTTTAATTCAACGCCGTTAGCGCCCCCATTCTTTTCTGGTTGTTTCTAACGCAAATAACAGGGTTCAATCGTCACCGAGACAGGCGAAGTACATGATATCTCGTCCACCCGATAGAATCGAGATCGTTAATCCAATTTAAAGACAGAATCTAATCTACACTGGCACAAAAATTGCCCTTCAGATGAGCAACTTGGATAAAACATTCCGAAAAAAAAATTTTTTTTTTTTTTTTTCCTTTGAGGGCTTACAATAAGATCGTGAGAATAGTACAGAATATAACCGAAGTGTAAAGATAAATTCCCTTAGTAAGTTTGTTCGCAATATCGGAATATTTTCTTTCTCATTTCGTTAGACATGACGGTCAAAACTTTGCCGATAAAAACTCAGAGCCGATAAAAACTAAAAGACTTTCAGAGCAAAGAAAACATAAATTAGGAATTATTTTAACTCATTTTTCCCTTACAAATGAAATGAGCCTTTAATTTTTTAATTTTTAATGTTTATTTAGAAATCTCACATACGCGCGCGCACACAATAGTCTGTCTGGCATAAACACATTACATCTGTACTTGCCATAGTGTCCATGTGGCTGTACACGTATTCATCTCAATACTATAGGTTATTATCTCATGGAATTTGAAGTTCATTGTGATGCCGAAAGGGACGTAGATTTATTTCAAACCTTTCCAGTTTTTCCCATTATTGCATGCCAGTAAAAAAAAAAAAAAAAAAAATAGTTCAAGACCTGTGCCAGCAAAATTCGCAGTTATTACGATACTGTCGGGCATAGCGCTTTCCGCAGGCATCTGGTTAACCTACATTCACCCATCCGATCAGAAAAGGGTATGGATTTATACGTCGGTCAATATCACAGACTTACAATTTTCGACAGAGTTTTTCATTTATCAGCTTAGTCTGTTCTGATACAAAATGCCATTAAGCCCCTAAGGGAAGGTATATCACCATCTTATGAAACAATATAAAGCTCTGGGTTGTAATTATATTTTGATCTGTAAACTGCACGTCCTCTGGAAGAATATTCCTGTTTCGACGTATCAGAAATTGATTGAAAGAATTCCTTGAAGGGTAGCTGCTATCATTCAGGCTAAAAATGGTCCCACCTGGTATTCGAAATTTAATTAAAACGCATTTTATGCCCACAATTAGGTGTCAAAATACTTTTTCAACATGCGTATATCTACACCCTCTGCCCAACTTTTCGAAAATAGGAAGAACCTAGTGGCGCCACCTATTGTATCTTTTTGTTGTCGAAAGCGGCAACCTTCCTTAGTGTTGTGTCAACTGTTTATGACATTTGTTTCATTACAAGCCTGTTTTAATGCAAAGTGTGTTTTGACGAACGGTCGGAAAATGAGTATCAATAAGAGCGCTGCGATGGAGTTTTATGTTAAACGTGGTAAAAGTTTTACCGGAACGCATCAAATGCTTCAAAAAGACGGTCATGAATGCTTATCCCGTACTCATATTTACGAGTGGTTTAAGCGATTTTAATGTGGTCGTAAGACGCTTTGAAAAAAAGTGAACTGAGCTAAATTAACATCCAAACAGTGTGTGATTGTATCAGTGAAAACCGGAAATCGTCTCTGAGGTTGATTTGTTCCCCACAAGTTGACCGACGACCAAAAAATGTATCGAATTGAACACTGTAAGGACCTCGTTAAAACCTTGAAACGATCGTTACTGGTGACGAAACGTGGTGTTTTGAGTATGAGTCCGAAACAAAGCGCCAGAATGCTGAGTGGAGACCACCAGAAGAGGAGCATCCGAAAAAAAGTCTCTTGTAGAAATCAAAAGTAAAGACAATGCTGATTTGTTTCTACGATTCCAAGGGCATTATCCCAAAAGAATTCGTTCCGCCTGGCCAAATGGTCAATGGTGGATTTTATCTCGAAGCTTTGAAGCGATTGATAGCGAGAATTCGTCGCGAACGGCATGAATATCGTGATGCAGGCAGCTGGTCAGTTTTGCACGATAATGCACCATCTCATCGTTCGAACATTGTGAGACGGTTTTTGAGCAAAAACCAAGTTTGTGTGTTGGATAACACGCCGTATTCACCCTGTGACTTCTTTCTCTTCTCCCATCTTCATTTGCCAATGAAAGGAAAGCGATACGAAAACGATCAAGCGCCGGTAACCACGACCCTCAACAGTACCCCAAAAACTGGTATAACAAAAACTCATTTGACAATTTAATTGATCGTGCCAAACGCTGCATCGAAGCTGTCGGAGAGTATATTGATTGAAATAAATGATTTGAAAAATTATAATTGGCAGGTGTTTTATTTTCAATCAAAAGTTCGGTTTCTTTTTGGACTGAGGGTGTACGGCGAATATATTCACACAGAAAGTAGAGAAAGAAATGATGGAGAGAAATATACAAAGTGATGTGAGTGAAAAATGGAAGATTCTGAAGGAAAACATAATTATTGTTACAGAATTGCATTTAACTAAAAAAGAGGTGGAAAGAGAGAAAAGAAAAAACCATGGATGACGGAAAATAACACAAAGAAGAAAGTTAGTTAATAGTAAAACAGAGGAGAAAAAAATGCGGTATAAAGACTTGAGTAGAGAGAGAGAGAGAAGAAGGAGAAAGGAAGAGTGGTTAGATGGAAAAAGTAAAGATACAACAGCAAAGGCAGAAAGAAAGGACATAAAAGGTGTTTATAGAAACATTAATATGATGACAGGAAGGAGAAAGATGCAAAGGACTGGAGCAATCAAGAATGAAAGAGATGAAATTCTGATAGAAAAAGAGAAGATATTACAGAGATGGGAAGAATATGCAAGTAAACTTTATGAAGACAGAGGAAGAGGAGAAAATCAAAGAAAAGAGCATAGTGGGCAGATACTGTGCATCATGGGGAAGGGAGGAATCGAATCTATTCCAATTCTAACACCTATTTTAGTGTTCTTGATTATTAAAATTCTCAAAAGCTAGCAACTCAAAAGATGGAAGAAGGAAAATCGCCCGGAATAGATGGAACTTATAAGGAAAAAAGGGTTAAAAAAGTTATGGAAGTGTTATGGCAAATTATTAATGGAATTTATGAGGGAAAGAATTACCAGAGGAGTTTAGAAGATCAATTTGTATCCCCATTCCAAAAAAAGACGGGAGTTTTAGACTCTAACAATTTTAGAACGATAAGTCTTATAACTCACACCGCAAAAATTCTGGTGCAAATAATTTTAGAGAGAATTAGGAATAAAATAGAAAAAGAAATGAATGAGGAACAGTTTGGATTCCGAACCAACAGAGAGGCTATAAATTGTCTAAGAATTATTGGGGAGAAAACACTAAACCATGGTGGAAAGTTGTTTTGGGGATTTCTAGACTTTGAAAAGGCATTTGATACAGTGAAACGTAAAAGCATTTTGACATTCTAGAAAATATTGATATTGACTCTTACGACTTGGAAATTTTAAAGAGATTATATTTGGACACAAACAGGGTCAGTATGTGTAGATGGAGAGGAAACAGGAGAATTCCCGGTGGAGAGAGGAATTAGACAAGGATGCGGTTATCACCATTATTGTTTAACTTTTATAGTGAACAAATGTTTAGAGAGGCACTTGAGGATGTAGAAGAAGGAATAAAAATAAACGGAAGAATCATTAATAACTTAAGATATGCGGATGATGTAGTGGTGATGGCAGAAAGTGAAAATGGATTACAATCAACTGTTCGAAGAATTGAAAACTCCTGTAAAGGGTACGGACTAAGGATTAACACAAAGACGACCAAGATAATGATAATGGGCAGAAAAATAGGAGATAATGTAAAGATAAGATGTGGAGGAAAGATTTTAGACGATGTGGATAGATTTCAATATTTAGGTAGCTGGATCTCAGAGAAAGGAACTTCAGAGTTGGACATTAGAAATAGAATAGGTAAAGCTAAATCGGCATTTATGGAAATCAAGAGAATTTTAATAAACAAGAATACTAAAATAGGCGTTAGAATTGGAATAGTTAAAGCAACAGTTTGGAGTATTGCAAGTTATGGAAGTGAGTCATGGACACTAAGAAAGAGAGATATGGAAAGAATTAATGCATTGGAAATGTGGTGTTATAGAAAGATGGAAAAGATTAGCTATACAGAGAGAATATCAAATCAAGAAGTTTTAAGACGAGTTGGGATGGAAAGAACACTGCTCAAGAATATTATGCAAAGAAAGACGAGATTTGCAGGACATCTTCTGAGAGGTTCTTCGGGACACCTGACAAGAACTATATTACAAGGGAAAGTTGAGGGGAAGAGAAGACGTGGAAGACCAACTAGAGAATGGTTCAATGACATCGTGGAATGGTTTAAGAATGATGGAAGCGACCGACCGAGAGAAATGGAGAAGAGCCGCTCCTCTGCTGTAACCCTCTTTTTAGAGGGATGCTACCGGACGATAACGACGACGTTGTGCATTTATAATAGTGTAAACAAGTTGACATTTCATAGTGTGTTGTTCATTTTCTGCAGCTATAAATTGGACACATTTCCAAGAAACCGTTCAAACATATGTATTCTTTTTCAGCACACACATCCATGACTCAAAGAAAAATTGCTAATGAGTATGGTTTGAGTTAATGCGATTTTAAAGAGGTTTAGGGAGACAGGTGCCTTTTATTACATTTTGTAATTACATTTTGTAGCTGTGAATGAAGTTAAAGATCTTAGTTTACGAACACAAGGCAAAATCACCCAACAAGGATCTATCATCACAATTAAACTCACAAGATAGCAATAAAAACATAATTTTGTTTTCCACGAAGAGTAAATTTGTACTATTTTTATATGAAATGCTTGCTCCCTAACGTCACCGACACTTTACAAGACTAACGGACTGAATTTGATCAAGGATAACTGCAGGCTAACGGTGGGAATAATGGCATTATTTTTATCAAAGGTTATTTTTGAATGACTGATCCTTCCCACGAAGATTGAAATATAGACTCGTATAGAACACTTAGTACGGTCAGTTAAATCATACTTAGAGTTAGATCAAACATGGAACTATTTTCTTTGGCGTGTTTTGTTACTTTTGTCTTGAATATTTCCACAATAATATTTGTGTGAGTAGTTTTAAACCTAAAACAAGTCAACTTTGGTCATTTTTTAAACGTCACACTTATTTTTATTCCATTCAGAGAATAGAAATTTGCGTTCGCATTCCAAATCCCTTTATGTTCTCCTGGTATTACCTTTCGCCAGTCAAAAGATATCGCTAGCAACAGTAAGACTTTTCTACCATCTTTTCCATGTGATGGTATTCCCATTTTTATGGTGGAACCCTTCCGAGTAATGAGACCATGTATGGAGCAGAAATCCAGCAGGTATTTCCTTTTTCTTTCCCCTCTTGTTCACTTTGATAGGAGAGTCAGCCTAGGATTTCTTAAATTAGAACAGTTTCTTTCCGTCTGTTTATTTTCCATTCTAATCATTCCAAGTTTCTCCATCTTGGTTATTACCGCCTTCAATGCGAACTACAAGCGCAAATAAATTGCCTACGTTCGTTCTCTTTTCTCACGGCTTCAATAATTCAATATCTTTCAGTCATTATTTTAAAGGACCACATCTGTTTTAAATCTTTTGTGTTCATCCCCGCTATACCAGTTTAAAATGTCAGTAATTTGTCTGTGTAGGTTTGTAGTAACTTCCACAACGCTAAACGTTTTGCACTGTAAAGTGTGATCCATAAGATGTCAATGCCGCGGGGCATTGTGGGTAGTTCTAGTCATTGAACACAGGATTTTTTTTTTTGGAATTTTTTCAACCGATTCTAGGGTCGATTTTCGAATTCGTTATTTTGGATTTACGGCGAACGTAACTGAGACTATGAAGAGAGTAAACTGTTTGTAAATTTTCTGAATTATTAAGGCCGGTATGCCTATTTTTCTGAACGAAAAAAAACCCGAATTTCTGGAAGGCAAAGACTCACCACTGTATGAGTTCGACTAACTCATCTTCAGTTGGTTCTTCGACATAAAGAAGTAAGGTTGTTAATATGAAGGATATTATTAATCCATTATTATATTAGCCAGATAGAAATGAAACCAAATAGTTCAAAATTTACGAGTGATTTATGCGAATATATCCTTCTGCATCAGAGTTGCCTTGGTTCAATACTTAAAAGACGCGAACTCTGACCAGGAGCCAGCATATTCGCTTTATATTAGTGCTTTTAGCTTTCACGTCTGGAAGATGTTTTGAACAAGTAGAGTTCGAAATAATATTTAAAATAAGTAAGGTTTTTACTCCTCAAAAAGAAATTTGTGTTTTTAAGTTTGTCATTTCCTTGTTAGAAATAAATACAAATTGTAATAGGAAACATCACGTTCAGTATTAAAATATTAAAATTAAAACAAAATGTTAACCTATTATGACAATTTAATAAATAAAAAGGAATTATTAGTTATTTTACAATTAGATTTATTGTCATCTCATTATTTTTAAAAATTCAATTATCTCTAATAAATTATTTTTGACTAAACCGTATTTTTGACATTTTTATGATTATACGTAGCGCCCTCTAGTGCAGGATAAGTTTGTATAAATGGATAGACTTTTTTTTTAGAGATAAACTTGCTCGTCATAAGGCTTAGCAAGAACTGGTCATATCGAGAGTCCTTTTGATGAGGCGTGATTTTTTTTAAATTGGACTCCACATCATCTTTAGCAACAATCTCTTCAACCCCATATTAACCATTTAGAGTAGAAAAGATGACGCTAAGTAACTGTGACAAGATCATTCCTCTTGGGCAATAAAAATCTGATGATGTTATAGGTTTTCATAAGATGTCAATGCCACGGGGAATTGTGGGTAGGTACTCGACGACTTGGATTTAACTCCAGTTAATGGATTTTCGAGACGGCAATATAATCCTCTCACGGAGTGCTAGGTTGTAGTATTAAACAAAATATCTGAAGAAAATCTTGGAGTTCTAAGTCGCAAAAATCCGCATTTTTTGGAGTATTTCAGTTGCTTTGTCGTCGTCGTCTGAAAGGCTGGTTCAGAAAGAAAAAACTACCATCAAAAATGCGATCTTGGTATTGATTTGTGGTATTTTTCATACTCTTCTAAAAACAGAATTAAGTCAAAATAACACAGCATCAACCGGGTCCTACGAAACAGCAGTCTTTGTATACCCTCCTCCCACAAGTACAGACAGAAATTTAAATCCTTTATTGAGATCCCTCGGGCATTGTAATTCTTTCAACATTCCTCGTTTTTTTCTTTATATCCAAGCTGCAGACTACACCTATGAAATATACAACCAACAGTAGGTTTTTTAATCTTGCCTTCAGCGTTACCATGACAACCCACTGCAAGTCAAAGAACAATGGTCTGTCTTTATGGGCTCGCCGACAACCTTTGATGTTTCCATCATACTCCATTTTTTATTAGTTTTTCGTTTTTTTATTTTTTTTTATTTTTTATTTTATTTTATCTATTTTTTTTTTGTCGTTGGACTGGCTATGAAATACAAGACTGCTGTCAATCTGTTAAATAAAGTTGGTGTAATATCTGATGGACAGTAGGTACGCATCACTGAAATTTTCTCCTATAAGACACTATATTCTTTATTTGGCTCGTTACACTCAGCGGTATTAGGTTGCTAAGACGCCGAATGAACCAAGTTTGATCGAAAACAAAGCCCCCCCCCCTCAGAGGAACCAATTTAGAATGCAAACTTTCCACTCCTCCTTGAAGGTATGAAGACGGGGTTATCAGCAGTGAAATGGCTCATAACACGATGCCCAATAAAGGTTTTATTGGCAAAGCAATATATAAACATTCTCTGCAAATTGAATATGACTTTTTCCTTTTTCTCTCCTTTTTCAAACGAAAAAAAGTTTATCACAAGCAATTCAGATATGAAAGGAAACAAAGATGAAAAGCCTGTTTTATTATACGCCTTTGTAATCTCACTCATAAAACTAAAATGGAAAAAGGGGCCTATAATTTGAGCGAACTTAGTGAAATAAAGACAAGCCATTTCACATTTCAGTTATTAAGTTAACATCTTTATAAGAATGAAAAGTTGTGCACAATCTTACAATTTCGAAGTTTTTCCTTCATCTGTTACACCAATAATAATAATAATCGTTATAGCCACATAAATGCTATGCCTTTTCTATTGTTAGTCAAATGAATACGTCACAATAATGAAAACTCAATACCTTTTATTAGAATTGACATCAGAGCGACATCTATTAGACCGCTGAAGAACTAGTGTGTTATTCAAGTGAATACAAATTAGGATAATATACAGACAACATATTATCATATATCCAACTAGTTCTGTTAATACTAATACATTCAAGACATTGATATACAAAAAAGACAGAACTGGAATATTTTTCGATTAATATGAACTCAATATTCATATGTAATCTTCCTTTATGCAAACAGATATATTATTATATAATATTATTTGTTATATATATACACTGTTTGGAAAGAAGTTAACGGACACCATAGTGTGAGGAACAAAGGGCCATAGCGTCACCATAATAAGATGTAGGACCTCCATCTGCTGCGATGACTCCAGCCAACGTAGAGGCATACTTTCCACAAGCCCACCATAGCAATCAATAAATCAATATGAATTTTGAACCATTCGTCCTATAGGGATGTAATGAGGTCTTCGACTATTGTGAGGCTGATGTCCTTTGACCTCATTTGAAGCTCCAGTTCATCCTACAGATGCTCAATAGGGTTGAGATCAGGGGGTCTGTGGAGGCCATCAAGTGTGGTGATGTTCATGCCCATAAACAACGCAGCAGCAGCAGGACTTGGTAGAAAAGCCATCAAGTCGTCGGAAGACATTGCATTTTCCAGAATGTTAAGATACCTCTCGGAGTTCAACGTTCCGGGCACCACACACAACGGTCCGAAGCCAACACAGGACCATGCCATACCATCACACCGCCACTTCCTAATTTCATAGTTGGGCTTACGCACTCTCATAAGAGACGTTCACCTGGCGTCTGCCACATCTACACCCATCCATCTCCTCACAGTAGGTGTAGCCTGAATCCGTAACACAGTTTTCCAAGCTTCCGCTGTACACGCTCTTTACACCTCTGAAGACGACGCTGCATGTTGGTTCAGGTAATGTGGGACTTGCGTATTGTGATGCTACCATGAAAGCCCATGTAAGGCTCGATTCTGAATGTTTTTGTCTGGATTCATGTTCGAGTCGATGTCCGGAATTCTGCATTCAACCTGTCGGCCGACACGAATGGCTATTTTTACATATCCTGCTTAGTACCTCACGGTGGGTGAGTTGGGTGTGTCGTCCACTGCGGATAACACTCACTTGCCCCCTGCTCTTCCATCTCAGTATAAGGTCACTGATTGTTGCCTGGAATGGCTCAATTTATCAACAATTGCCAAACAAATAGGCCTGCTACATGACATGCTATTACAACACCTCTTTGAAATCAATCAGTTCCCTTCTGGCAGCCATTTCACCAGAACACATAAGCGGACCTAGGAGCATCATATTCCTCCAATTTATACCTTCTAGAAACACGTGGCTAGTTACACCTTGATAGGTCTAACGATGCCCATGGTAGTGTCTATTAACTTCTTTCCAAGTAATGTATATATATATATATATATTAGGATAACCAAGTAATTTTATAAACTTGGTTATTTTAACTCCTAATCCCAAATATGCAAACAATTAAGTTTGCGCCTGAAACAAAGTTCAAGTCTAAAGATGTTACAACACCAGGGCTTACTGTACATTTTTAGACTTGAACTTTGTTTCAGGCGCAAACTTAATTGTTTCCATACTTGGAATTAGGAGTTAAAATAATCAAGTTTATAAAATTACTTGGTTATCCTAATATACAATATCTCTAAGGTAAAAAATATATTACATCTATATCTCCTCCAGAGATTTTTATTAAAAATAAAAACACCTTGTTATATCTTCTATAGTTAAAGTTGATAAGGCTCCGTATTATTAAAATCTTGATAGATCATCTCCAACCTGGGTAAGATTGCAGAGAAGGTCATCCTCTCACGACTCCAAACCTCAATAAATGACCTAAACATCCTCCCTAAAGAACAGTTTGGTTTTCGGCAACACCATAGTACTACCCAGCAAATCCATAGAATTGTGGAATATATCATCACCAGCTACAACTGGCGCCAGTACACAGGAGCTGTTTTCCTAGACCTATCTAAAGCATTTGATAAAATCTGGCATTTTGGACTCCTGCACAAACTTATCTCAGCCGGCATCTCACTAAAAATGGTTCATCTAATCCGTTCATATCTTCAGAATAGAACAATGCAAGTTAAAATTAACGGTTCTATATCGTCCCAGCGCCATATCTTTGCTGGAGTGCCACAGGGATCTCTACTGGCTCCATTGCTGTTTTCTGTATACATGTCAGACATCCCTCACAATCCGATGACTTCCATTTTAGCGCTGTATGCGGACGATACGGCAATACTAACCAGATCCCTCAGACCCCACTTCGTTACTAGAAAGCTTCAAGAAAACATTCTAAAGCTGGAGGGTTGGTTCTCTAGGTGGAGATTGGAAGTCAACCCCCTGAAAAGCTCAGCGGTTCTTTTCTCAAAAAGGCCAATGTCTCCTGCAGGAGATGTGTTACTATTCAATACTAAAATTCCCTGGCAGACAGAAACAAATTACCTGGGTGTAATTCTCGACAAAAAGCTATCTTTCAACCAACATATCAAGTCTGCATGTGCAAAAGCATCTAAAGCCATAGCTCAGATTTACCCGCTAATTAATAGAAATAGCAAGCTCAGCAACAGAATCAAATTGCAACTTTACCAGATGACGATTCGTCCCATAATCACCTATGCCTCTCCAGCCTGGAGCCACACCTCTAACGCTAACATTATCAAGATTCAGCGTGTGCAGAACAAGTGCTTGAGAATGATTCTGAACGCCCCGTGGTATGTTAGAAACAGCCAGCTCCATAGAGACACAAATATTCCATATATTCTCTCTTATCTACAATCCTTAGCTTCCAAGTTTTTTCTAAAGACGTCCACACACCCCAATGATTTGATTCAACAAGCTGCAGCATATGAGCCAACGGACATATTCAAATATAGAAGACCAAAAACTATATTAGCCTCCTATAACGATGCATAATCTCCATGCCCATTCAGGGCGAGCAAACTGCTCGTAAATTTTACCCTCACTGTAACCACGACAGATAGCGGGGAATATGAAAAGCATCTTGCTTCACCCTTAAAGACATAAATGTCAATTGTCAATTGTCAATCTTGATAGATATATATTTATATATTTAGAGTCTAGCTGCTCACTGAGGAGACCTCAAAAAAGGTTGAAACCGGTCTGGGTAGTGACTCCACCCATAATGCATTGCAGTATACATCTTCTAGTGAGATGAGATGTGCTTTACATTATGGGAAAATACTAAGAATAGTGATCAGAGCTTTATCCACCTTTACAATGAGTTGCCCTGGTGTTGTAACATCTTTAGACGACCTCAAAAAAGGTTGAAACCGGTCTGGGTAGTGACTCCACCCATAATGCATTGCAGTATACATTTTCTAGTGAGATGAGATGTGCTTTACATTATGGGAAAATACTAATAATAGTGATCAGAACTTTATCGACCTTTACAATGAGTTGCCCTGGTGTTGTAACATCTTTAGACTTGAGCTACGTTCAGGCGCAAACTTAACTGTTTGCTTACTTGGGATTAGGAGTTAAAATAACCAAGTTTATAAAATTACTTGGTTATCCTAATATACAATATCCCCAAGTTAAAAAATTTATTATATATATGTTTCTCGAATATATATATATATTCGAGAAACTCGTAACATTCTGATTAAGTTTTATTTTACTTGCAGTAAAAGTGAAATCAGTATGTAAATCGAGTGAGTTATTTTTGTTTTCTCACTTGATAGCCAGGGCGCATTTGAAAAGCAACCCGATTAAAACGCATTACTTTTTCACACGTCTCGCCATGACCTTTTTAGTTCCGGAGGTTATCTGCTAATTCTTAACACCTTCGCTTCGTTAAAAGACCATTTCTTTATCGAATACGATTGTCAGTTGTATGTAAAGAGTCTTCATGACCTGGGAAGTGCACGCTTTCTCTTGACAATTTCATCGTGCGGTTTCTTTGACGTAATGGGGACACCTAAGAAAAACTGTTGCAATGAGATAGCTGGCGACACATTTCTTTTTTTTTTTTTCTACTTCCACGTCTCTTTTCCGTCCCGGAAATTGAAGGGAGAGCATGGAAATTCGATAAAAAAAAAAGTCCAATTTGTTTGACTGTAGTGTCTGTTTAGATCCGTAGACTTAAAGTCAAAGAAAAGAAGCAAATTACTTCTGATAAAGTACTTTGTTTCTATCTCGACATTCACACAGTCATTAACGTCACACGACCATTATCTCCCTTTCCTCTCTCCCACACACATACACACAAGAAAAATAAGCGTTTTTTTTTTTTAGTTAAAATGCTCCGCTGTAAATAATGATGAAAACTTGTTTTGACAGTTAAGCCTAAAACTCCATCACGTTTGATAGCAAGACCTTTGACTCCTAATATCAGGACTGCTGGCAGCTTAAACGATCATCTAAATATTTGAATTAGAAACTTCATCGAAGTTTTAAAACTATCGATATTTCTGTGGATCAGCATCATCTTCAATGTACTCTAAATGTTACGCTATTTAATGAAACTCTTCTAATGCTGTCAAACTCCGAAAACTGGTTGGCTTCTCTTTTAATCCTGGTTTGTAGAGATCCATTTCATCATAGTCGGCAGCTTGTTGCACCAGTGGATTGGGATGTGTAGACGTTTTTAGGAAATACTTTGCTGCAAGAGACTGAAGGAAAGAGAATATATAGGGGATGTCCGTGTCCCTATGAAGTCGAACAACTCTGACAAACCATGGGGAGTTCAGAATCATACGAAGGCACTTGTTTTGCACTCGCTGTAGTTTGAGGATATTAGTATCGGCGGTGTGGCTCCATGCTGGCGAAGCATAGGTTTTTAGAGGAGCAGTTTGATTCTGGTGTGTAATTTACTGTTTCTGTTTATTAGGGGATAGAACTGGGCGATGGCTTTTGATGCCTTTTCACGCGAATCCTTGATGTGGTGGTTGAAGGTTAGTCTTTTGTCCAGCAGTACACCAAGGTATCTAATTTCTGTTTTCCAAGGAATTTTGCTAATAAACAGGAAGATGTCCTCTATAGGAGATACTGTTCTTCTGGAGAAGAGCACGGCTATGCTCTTCAAGGGGTTTACTTGTAATCTCCAATTGGAGAACCGTTTTTCTGATGTTTGTCGGTTTTCTTGAAGTTTCTTGGTAACTAAGTGTGGGCGAAGGGATCTGGTTAATATCGCTGTTTCTTCAGCGTAGAGGGCCGAGATAGATGACATTGGATTGTGCGGAATATCTGCCATTAATATCGAGGACAGAATTTAAGGATCCTTGCGGAACACCATCCAGAATGGGGCGCTTGTTTGACCTGCATAAATCTGTTGTTGGGGTATGATTGGATGAACTGTACCATCTGTAGCGGGATGTTAAAGGTGAAGAGCTTGTGGAGCAGACCATAATGCCACACCTTATCGAAGGCCTTGGCCATATCCAGAAAGACAGCTCCGGTAAGTTAATGCCAATTGTAGTCTGTGGTAATATATTCAGTTAGTCTATGGATCTGTTGAGTGGTGCTATGATGTTGAAGAAATCCAAATTGTTCATTTGGGAGGATATTCGGCTTATTTACTGTGGATTGGAGTCTGGTGAGGATTACGCTTTCAGCAATCTTTCCTAGATTTGAAATCAGGCTAACGGGACGATAATTTTTTTACGGTAAATGTGGGTCTTTGCCTGGTCTATGAATGGGGGTTATATAAGCAGTTTTCCACAGGGAAGGGTAAATTATGGAATCTAACGATCGCGTTGATTATGTTGGTAAGGTGCACAATGGCTCAGTGGGGTACTAGTGTAATGACTTTATTGATGATGCCATCTAGATCAGGAGCTTTTTTGTTGTTAACTTTCTTAATGATCTCGTAGATTTCTGCTGGTGAAGTAGGGACGATTTGATTAGAACAGGCATCAGGGAGTTTTAGTATGCGTCTCACACATGACGATGAATTTTATACAAGTGGTTGAAATTTAAGTTTTTTCATAAGCTGGTCGACACTGTCCTTCTAAATTTTTGCAATCGTCTCTGCTTTCATCCTTATATTAGGACTGGCTTAAAGGGGCGAAGCAAGAATGCTTTTCATAATCCCCGTTATCTGTAGAGGGCAGTGTAAGGATAAGGTGTTATTGAGCTATTAAAGTTCTGATCATGGCAGGAGGGTAACAGCAATAGCCGAGCCTCAGTTAGAACTTCATTGGCTACAGCATTGCGATCCATTAACCTCCACAGTAATGTTAAGGTGCGGTGTAAAATGCCACGGTTGAGCGATCCGCAGGACCAAGTCGGAATCTCGGAAAACCGGTAGGCTCTGGGTTGAAAATTTATCTCTATCTAGATAGAATTCGCAATCCTCTCTTTTCATTCATGAATCTCATGTGATCATAGTGTTCTCATATCATAAAATTATATTTATAATATATGATTAATTGTATAGTGTAGCACTATAATATTAAACATAAATTCCCAAATGGCTTAATTTATAAATATTAAAAAATATTATAAAAATTTATAAAGTTATTCACACGATTTTATATGAAATTATTAATAAAATTTGCATATATTGTAAAAAGGAGCTTAAACTCTCATTATATTAAATCATATATTACCGATATTTTAAAAGATCTTTATTCTTATATTAGGCTACCATGCTTAATCATAACTATCAGTCAAGAGCCATAGCAACTCCGATATCGAAGGTTATATTTCATACTCTTTCTGTTAAGTTTTCAAATATTTTAAACATTTTTCTATATTTACTATAAAATATAATTGTATCTATAATATTCTCAGTTATAATTTCTTATTTATTTCAAAATTAAGTAATTTAACTCAGTATCTTAGTAATTTAATTATACGCCTACTAAGAGTTAACTTATGATGAATCTAACTTTTTTGTCTTTAATTTAATAATATATATGCATTGTTAGTGCAATGCCATTAGAAATCATCTGATTCCTGATCTATGAAATATGAAAAAATAAATTACGACATATGGTGATTCATTGATTCAATATTATGTAAAGCAGTCGTGAGGATGATGCAGCATTTTCTCCTCGTTTGGATAAAGGTGGGTGTTAGAATCCCGTTTAGTATGACAGCAATCTTTTCAGTTGAAAATTAGTTATTAGGTCTTATACGTGGGTAGAAGAATTTCCCTTTCGTAAAACAGACTTTAGTTTTATGAGCAAATATCAATTTAGTGCTGTACCAATCACAATTTCCATAGTGCTTCAGACATTTCTAGATTCGCTGACAAACCAATTCATTTTATTGGGGATGATATTCTGTTACGAATATATCATTTAAAATATGCAGAGTTTCCAGACATACCGAAATAATAATAAAAAAACATTCACTTTAAGCGATTTCCAATATTGAATCACTTTTTCATCAGCAGTTTATATTTGAAGGGCAATTTCAGCTAATTACCTGCACTTGATTGATGGCGTCAAACTAACGACCTCCATCGGTGACTAAATGAATTATCTTTCCGGCCACAAGCACAAATATTTAGGTGGAGTTAAATGTTGTTTTATCTAGTATCTTTGTGGCAATCTATCACACGAAACCTTAAAGGAATAGTTGAAAGTTTCTTTTAATTAAATGGGTTATTAATTTCACGAGAACAATTAGAATCTTTTCAGCAAATGACATTAACAAAAAAAAAAAAAAAATCTCGAAGATAAAAACTGAAATTATTTTACAATTAATTATTTTTTCTCTGAATATTTAATACATTTATGTATTATTCGTTGTGGCTGGCTAAAAATGGAATATTAATCCTGGAAAGTGGAGTTTAAATCATTTGAAGGAAGAAAATTATACGTTACTTTTCTCTTTCCTATCACATCAATTATAATTTCCATTTCAAAACTGGTTACGTTGGATTGTTTCCAGTTCTGATCGAGGCTGTGCTGTTGTGAATGGTTTGCTTGTTTTATGGGATGATAAACCGATTAGCTCACCTTCAGATGAAAAGTCCTAATAAAGTCCTTCAATCCTAGAGGATATTCGAAATCAGGTCTTTCCAACCAACTCAACTAAGGCTCTTTAAACTTGCAACGTATTCAATAGATTTCTTGGACATATCTTAAATACACAATTTCAACAATTTTCTTCCAGCTACAATCAAGGAACAACATCTGAGTGTTTGGAAATTGAAATAAATGTCTGAGAGACATTTCATATCTGCGAAAATTACTTAAACTAATGGAAGGTAACAAGCCTAAAAGAAACGATAATCCAGAAATAGAAATTGTGACTATTAAAATAACTGATTAATACGTTTGAAAATGAAACTTTACTGAGTTACTAGTCGACAAATTAGAGCTTAATATGAGACTTATTAGATGAAGTGTATTTTTATAATCACATTGAAACAAAGTGGCAAAATATAATTCGAATTAAGAATGTATATGGCTTTAAAACGCAATATATGTTGCGAGCTTCAGGTTTTATTACCTTACCTTTATACAGCAACCCCACACAAAAGGTCACAAAATCCTACAGCACAAAAGTGCTACTCAGAAAGAAAGAAGGAAAGAATCTTCCAGTATGTTTCCCTAAAAGATTGGGTCATATTTCAGAGGGAAAATAGGGAAGGAAAGGCTCCCCCCCCAAAAAAAACCGATAAAATTATCGGTTCTGGGAATATGTTCAAACTTATCGAACGATAAGTTGAAAGTAGAACCGCGCAAGTTTGTTGACGAAAGACTACGAGGAGAAGGATGAGCATTTTTAATAATCTGGTTAGCAGATTAACAATTTGTGAAAGAACATAACTGACAGCTCACAATTTCTCTTCACTTTCACCTGGATCGGATGTTAAAGAAGAGTATCAGAGAGAGTCACACTCTTCAAGAAAGATCCCTCACTTTGGCTAACCTGACTGTATGAAGTCAACCTTCAGAGATGAATACTCAAGTAGATCATCGT
Organism: Typopeltis vanoorti; assembly: GCF_054136105.1. NCBI lineage: Eukaryota > Metazoa > Arthropoda > Arachnida > Uropygi > Thelyphonidae > Typopeltis > Typopeltis vanoorti. The sequence continues at coordinate 15,059,646 of NC_143565.1, read as the reverse complement.
GATCGAAAGGAAACAAAGGAATGCCACAAAGTGAAGCAAGGAAATCTTGTGCCAATGCAGATTACGGGGGGGAGGGGATTCAGGAACATATTTCATGTTAGAATACTTGTTAAAAGTCGTTTGACTCGTTCTAACAGTTAAAGAAAGTTAAAGTTTTTTACCTTGGGTGTACTATACGTTAAAGATACCAAGTAATTTTCTAAACTTTGATTTAATCATTTTTCCCCAAGTAAGCAAGCAAGTCAAGTCTGCGCCTGAAGTATTTTCAGGTCTGAGGCAACTGTGGTAAAGGTGGAGTAAGATCTGATCATTTTCCTTAGTATCTCCCATAACGAAAGGCACATCCCCTTGCGGACATTAAGGGAAGGGCCACTACCCAGACCAGTTTCGACCTTTATTGAGGTTCTCGTCAGTGGGAGCCAAACCCTGAGGTGGTGATACACTCTGCATTACTTCAAAACCTTGGTATCACTACCTCAGGGTCTGGCTCCCACTGATGAGAACCTCAATAAAGGTCGAAACCGGTCTGGGTAGTGGCCCTTCTCTTAATGCATAGCATCATACATGTCCGCAAGGAGATGTGCTTTGCATTATGGAAGATACTAAAGAAAGTGATCAGAACTTACTCCACCTTTACCACGAGTTGCCTTAAACCTAAAATACTTCACGCTCAAACTTCACTTGTTTGCTTACTTGGGAAAAAAGGATTAAATCCAAGTTTAGAAAATTGCTTAGTATCTTTAACGCTCTAACAGTTGTTGATCATGATTAGCATTGATCTTACATACAGTTATCAGATTCCAATATCTTCTAATTAGAATTTTTAAATTTAAACACTTTTTTTAAGCGAGGAATGAATCAACGCAAATATATTCACATATAGCACCATCAAAAGTCAAAATTTAAAAATAAATAAATAAATATTATCCAATAATGTTTAACCATGTTAATTGCCGAACTACTAAATTACAATACATACAGCAACTCCTCTTTCATTGATGGGTCATATTATTAACTTGTATCAAAATAAACATATCTAGAAGTAATTTAAAACTTCACTAGCTGCTAATAACGCATTTTATACAAGTAAACCACTGTTTGCACTTTAAGTAATAAATCAAAGTTCTTATTTAGATTATTGGTGATTTTGGTGGGTTGTATTAAATCAGCAAAATCGTTTATTAAAAGAAATTCTACAATAAAAACACATTCCAACAAAAATTAAAGATAATTCACTGCGACGACCTGCACTCGTATCGATTCCTAAAGCCGATGCCATAAAATCGCATTCCAATGAAACCGATATCTTCTGTTATATTCTCTATTTAGAAGCACACCAGCTAATTCGTGAACAGCAATTTGAATTCCGCTCCATTGTAGATCTCCTAGCCATCCTATCCCATCTTTAGACAATTATGTAAACGTTTTGAGAAAAAACCTGTGACGTCACTTGACATTTGATTGGATCCATCATAGAGGCCACCTCAGTAAACCACTACCATCTTATAGTCCTTCTTCCAACCCTTGTGATTAGGTTTACAATTTCTTTTGTCATCGTTCACTATGTGTCAGATGCGATAGTCTACCCCCACCAACATTAAAGTACTTCAGGGGTCTGTAGATTTATCCACATCCTCTCTTCTATTTGTTCATATTCTTCTCTGCTTAACTCAAACGCTATCCACAATTTTGTCGATGTCAATGACGGGATATTCGTTTCTTCTGACCTTGCAGTGCACGAACATTCCCAACTTCAAGATTTCCCCTATTTGATCCCTCAAATACTGATCGCTTTACCATTCACCGTTAGCAGCGATGTTTGAGCTTTTTGGAATTAAGGAAGAAGCAACCAGGGTCATGCAGGCCAGTATGTTCTGTTTGTTGTTCCCTATGCCTTTATCGTAGATATTTTCATGGCTACAACCTTTTCTTTTACAAATATAAAACGTGGTAGACCGTTTATAATAATAAATAAATTCCGGCTAAAATATTTTCATAGAATGTCACATTTTACTGAGATTCAATCTAATATTGGAAGTATTTTGTTGAAAAGGAAATGATAAATTTGGAAAATACCACAGAATTGAAAATTTCACGATCTTCAACAGTTTAACCATTATAATGTTTAGTGTAAGGTGTACATTATTATTACGTGACATCTCCAGGGAGTCCAAAGACTCATCGAGGGGGAGTGTGCCAACAGCATCAAACTATCAACCCCTTCCAACTACTAACCGCGCTCAAACTTGCTTAACTTTTTTGCGAGCCATTAGTAGTAGAGGCTGTACCAATCGACCAACCAGCAAATGAAAAAGAAAGAAAAAACATTTCGATACAGAAAATCAACAAGAATATTTTATAGATAAATTCTCATGGTTATCTAACTACCCAATCGATGATTGTAAAGTACATATCGAAAACTTTTGGAATGTATTAACAAAATACAAAAGTTAGTCACATTATCATAAAGAAATTCGAAAAGCATCCATGCGTAAATAACTTGATCAACCTCCCATGGAAAGAGAAAAACAAATTAAGAATTAAAACAAATATCGCATTTGTTTGATAAAGTCAGCGAAAAATTTGTTTAACATTATGACTGGAAAACAAAAACAAAGTATGCATTTTACAATAAGAATAAAAAAAAAGAAAAATAGATTTTTGCCTTTGTTTTTAAATTTTCTCGGTGTAAATATACATCTTTATTTGTTTTTAAAGGAATGTTGCTCCACTCAAAACCAACGAAGCATGAACGAAGGCGCCTACCATACTGTGGTAGTATTTTGACATTTTTTAATTACTTCGATTTACATGATTTTTTCGTTCTGTCGTTTACAGTCACTTCTAAATATTTCCATCCACAACTTTACTCAATGATGTTTATCCTTACTGCAATCTTCGCTCTTTCTTTACATCTTTTTTTGTTAAAAATGCATTCGAATTAAACAGAACTGGCCAACAATAATTAAATGAAAATAAATTGCCAAAAATAAAAAAGAAATTGATCATTGAATTGCCAATAGACCGTAATTCTATTTACAAAATCAATGACACAAAATCTCTATAGGGAAAGACGAAGCAACACTAACGGACAGCGACAGGTCATGTAAATAAGTCAAAGATACACCTTTGCAAAGCAACAAGGAAATATTTTTTGAAGAAAAATGAATAAAACGCTTAAGTATTCCTTATTATAAATTAACGTCCTCTAGTCAAGCGAAAAAAGGTGTTTTAGTGATTTTCTTAAAGATGCAATGTCAATACTTATGAGGAGTCAGGGACTGTTTTCCATTTAAAAGGCCTAAAAGCTATTGTGCTGTAGAAAAAAAATGTGAGACTGCTTTCCGTTATAGATTTCATGAATTTATGAATGTAATCAATGCTACAAGAAACTGATAAGGAATTTTGTATCAACAAGGCGGACGCGAAATCTTATTAAGTTTTGAATACGATAATGTTTGTTTACAAGATTGGAATCTTATAACGAGAACTTTTGAAATTTGATAGCTTCATTATAAAGGATTTGAAAAAAAAATTAAAATAATAATTATTTCAATTCACTTCAGTGATGTCGCAAGGCTTCCAGGAAGGTTAGACATCTAGCTAAAATGAGCGAGATGTAACCCAAAACACAGCACCAGTTTCATGAAGAACCTTGCCTTAATGATTTTTTTTTGGAAAGAATAACCTGGGTTCGAATTCCATGTAGTGTATGCAGTGGCGGCTCATGGCTTAAAATCGTGGGGATGCTGCAACTTTCGAAACATATATACACACTGTAAGTACAATGTATACGTGTTTGTATAAAATATGAAAATTCTGGGTAAAAATTAAAAAAGAAAATTAAACATGAAAAAATATTGTTTATTATCAATAAAATTATACCGTTTGATATAATTCAAAATTACTTAAAAATAAAGTCCATTATCATAACCCCAATAATGTTCTAAAATAAAAACTATAAAAATGTTACGTCTTTAATTGTAATGTCCAAATATTTAAAGAGACGGAGTAAACACGATAAGCACTACGAACACTCTACTACTGGCGCAAACTGCATGTAAACTACAGTGGAACTGCGCGACGGACAGTGCCGCATTACGTTAATAGCTCGCATCTCACTATGACGTGCGTGTGCTTGCGCGCGTAGCAATATGGCACTGTGGTAAACACAGTGCTGTTAGCGTCCTTCGCCCTCCTGAGTGCTACAAGATGGATTTTTATTATTTTTTATAAAAATAAGAGAATTGTATAGGATTGTTGATGATAAAATTAAATATTACAAGCAAATATAAATAAATTAATAAATATATTTAAATATCGAGAAAAATTGGCGGTGCTGCAGTTCCTCAGTGCCTATGCACGAGCCGTCCCCTGAGTGTATGTGAGTTAGCCTGTCTAGTATGTGGGCAGCATGGTTGGCTTTCTAAAACTCCGGTTTACTTTTTTCGCAAATAGACAAACTATCCTATGAACACACTCATTTAACAGTCAGCATATTGGCCTTATAGTAATTGTCTCTACCGTAGTGTTTTAAAACTAATTCTAATTGGAAGAACGATATCTGTGGCGTTGAACTAAAATAATTTATAATTTATATCAATTTATAAAGAACTGTGTATAAATTGAAATGATTCCACTGTTCGATGCCAGATTCACATCTTATGGGAAAACATTCATTATTACTATAGAAGTATGCAAATCTCAATATGAGCTTGTTTCTATGTAGCAATTCGTATTTTCCTTTGCCATTTCATTCTGTTCGCAAAATTGCTGAATGGGAGCATCTGGCACAGACGTCTGTGTTTATCCAAGCGAGCCCAGGCCTGTGACGCAACATAACTGCAGCAAGACCATAATATCTACATAACATTTCTAAAGTTGTACCCCTCTGGTGTGTTTACTTGCAAATTGTTCAACGGGTGTTTGTGCGCGCGCGCGCTGTAGCTACGATTTACGAGAGTCTTGTATCTAACATAAAAGCAAAACTGTAACACATCGTGCGTGTTACATTTCAGCTCTTTTCTTGTAATAGAGTGCAAAATGATTTTTGACTTATACTGAGAAAATCGTAGGAGGCCAATCTCACATGTTTATTTGTATTAAAGACTGTTAGTGATTGGTTGCATTATAGTGAAAAGAACTGTTGTTTTGCATTCAATTAATGTCATTTATCTTTTAGCTGCAACTGATTTTAATTTTTATATACATTACTGTTAAAAATATAAATGTAAATTTATTTATTATTAGTATTATCACTTAAATAGACATTAAAAGGAAAGATCTTCGAAAATTACGTTCTTATATTTCCAACACCATTTTATTTTCATAATAACAAAATATAAAGGGGAATATGAAAAGCCCTAATGCTTCACCCATCATGTCATTAATCAGTAACGTTAATATACGCGTTTTTAATAAAGTAGTTTTGAAACAATATTGTACTATTGACATTGATGTTTTCTGATCTAGAATATGCGATCACCTGTGAATCTAACCGGCATAACGATTACAAATGTAATATGCTAGTAAACATAATCGTGCTAACTGGTCATTTAATCATTGCCATTGTGTTTCCACTGGCAAAAAAAAAAAACTATTTCTGGCATTCTTTTCGACTGCATCGTTTTCATAATGTCAGAGGTAGTTGAAATATAAAACTACAATGTTCAAGTATGATTTTCTAGAAACTGACTGATGGATATCAGTACTTCAGAGGTGTTTAAAATATTGAACATAGTAATTATGTATTTTTTTTAAATTCTACCCTCACAAAGAAAAACAAAATTGCTAAATTTACTTTGGGTGTGATATGATAAATACACATGCCAAAATGGGATCTCGAGGTTTGTTTTGCAAAATGCATACTTATTTATTAGATCCATTTGTTTGTTTGTCTGTATGAAAGTAATTGTGAAACCTTGGTTGGACATTGTATGCAATCATTCATTCATTTGATTTTAGGTTGTCTTTTTCCATTAATTTTAAATTCAAATAAAATGATTGGATAAAAACAGTTAATGAATCAAGAGGATGGCGTCAGTTTCAAATCGAAATAACATATTGCTTCGGTCACAATTTCAATCAGTTTCTTATTTTGAATCTAACACCAGTATTTGTAAATCTCACCTACATTAGTACCGTGGGTGGATTAAAGGCCACATAATCCAGAAATCCTACTGTAGAGTGTACAGATGAAACTTTTAAGCTATTTCAGGCCTCTAACATGCAGGATCTCACACCGGGTGATGAAAATCATCTACCACGAATTTCAATTCACATTGTATTAGTTGAACAGCTAATATTCCAGATTACATAAGTTACGATTAGAGATTGACAAGACCTTTCTGCCCACCAAGCAACTGAACTCATCAGGGCAAGAATCTTACCGGACACCGAAGACGTTCTACAGGGATGCTGCTACAGGGACAATGAAAATCTATATTCTTCAGATCAGGCGACTTTTATTTTCTGTTCCGATGTTGAAGAAAGGTTCCTGTATACTTATAACTGCTCTTGTTTTAGATGGTTCTGTTGTGGCCCTCTGCAGTTACACTTCAACTGAATGAACCTTTATGTATTCCTATATTTTCTTTTCTAGACCTTGAACTGCCTACCATTTAGCCTACTACGGTTTGCTTGTAAAGCTGTAGGATTCTTTTAGCCCTTCATAGTCCACTCATTTCAGCCTGTCTCCAGCAATATAACAGGCCTTTCCATGGATGTTTGCTTGTAATTTGATCTCTTCCTTTATTCTAGAATATTGCTCTGTGAGACATCTCAGCAGAGCAGCAGTTTTTGTTATCTCTTCATGGCAAGTCCAGCACCAACTCTCATTCCCTTTAAAGTCGACCATTAATATTTTTATTGGCTTTCGCTCTGAAGAATGAAAGTCCATTTAAGGTAACCTCTACTAATTATCCAAATTCAAATTCATACTCTATAATTTTACGGTATATGTAGCGACTCCCAAGTGTGTCAGAGGTTAGGTTCTGTTGTTGAAAGAAAACCATGGAAATATCCAATCCCACGACAGAAACCATCGATACTGTTAAAAAGAAATAAACGATTAAGAGTACCTATTGGCTGTAATCACGACTGACCATAAGTCACGAGGCCAGTGTATTATGTGTGTGAGTTTTTCTGGACAGTTAGCCTTTTTTAAGGCACGAAAACCCTCTACCTTCGTATGAGACCAACTAATTCAACCCACCTTCATTTGAAAAGGGTAATAGAGATTCTTCACATCTTAGAAGAGATTCGGATGTAGACCTTTCTCACCAAAGAGTATCATCAATACTGGAGTTTCCCAAGCACCACTACTGTAGCCAAACACGAAATTTATCACCTGACATATAAATTCACTGATGTACGAGGGTTGTCTGAAAAGTTCTCGGCCTAACAATGAAAAAACGAATTTATAATTTCAAAATTATTTTTATTTTTAAACATACTCTCCCGTAAGATTAATACATTTATTCCAGCGATGCTCCAGTGCCATTATCCCATCCCTGTAGTGGTTCTCAGTAAGATCTGCAAAATACCCCTCTACAGCTGCAATCACCTCTTGATTCGAAGAAAAACGTTGACCAGCGAGGAAGAGTTTTAGTTTTGGGAAAAGACAGAAGTCATAGGGAGCCAAATATGGGGAATAGGGTGGATGTTTTAACAATTCGTAGCGCAGATCCCTTAATTTTCCCATTGTCAAAACACCTTTGTGGGCAGGTGCATTGTCCTGATGAAAGATGATTTTTTCTTCTGCAAACCGGGTCTTTTCTCACGAATTTTTTCATCTAGTCTGGTTAAAAGATCGGAATAATATTCCCCGGTTATCGTTTTACCCTTTTCAAGATAATTATTAAACAAAATACCTTTAGCATCGATCGCAAAACGCCTATGTGATGACCTTTCCTGCTAATGGAACCGACTTTGGCGCTGAGCAACCGGCTTCTCTCCACTGTTTTGACTGTAGTTTGGATTCTGGTGGGTAATGGTGAATCCATGTTTCATCCATAGAAATAAATCGACGCACAAAATCAGTTTTATTCTTGTTAAAACGCTCAAAGCACTCTTCAGAGATTTTCATGCGAGTGCGTTTTTGATCTGCTGTGAGCAAGCGCGGCACCCATCTTGAGCAAAGCCTTTTCGTTTACAATTCTTCATGCAAAATATAACCTACACGTTCTTTTGAAATGCCTATAGTCTCAGCAATTTCATGCACTTTTGACTCGCTGGTCATTCAATACGATATCGTGCACTTGATCAATGATTTCTGGTGTTGTCATACCTTTTGGACGTCCTTCACGTGGATCATCTCTAAAGACTGGTACGGCCACGTTTAAACTCTGCAGCCCATTTCGTAATTGTCAAAAACGAAGGAGAAGATTGCCCATGAACGTTTATGAACTTTAAATGAATTTCTGTTGGCGTTAAACTTCATTTACAAAGAATGTTATAACCGCACGATACTCAATTTTATCCATTTCAAGGGATGCAGACAATACTTTGGCTTTCGAGAGCTGTATAAAAAGAACTACTTGATAGAATGACTTGCAACTTCATATGGATATTTATGACGAGTCATAAGTATTCATGACAAGGTCTATGTTCGAGAACTTTTCAAACATGCATAGCTCTCTCTCTCTCTCTCTCTCTCTCTCTTAAAATACATATTTATACAAAAATTAAAAAATATTGATATTTGATATCTCCAATGCAGCTGTATAGTTATTCTACATCCCTTCAATAATCCTTAAAAGGTGTATTTTACACTTCAAAATTTACGAGAGATCCCAATAAACATTCACCCGAAAACCGCGCATGGTCCTTCTTCAGGAACGTCGGCCACATGCAGAGCAGATAGACGCAGCTGGATGAGCCATGTAATTGTAAACTACAGAATCACTTACAAGACGGACATGGAGTTATCTTCAGTGTAATAGGTTCGCCGTAAACAAGTGGAAGCTGCTATTTGTTGCGGTGTTTACATCATAGGTCGGTGTCTTCGCACTGGAATTGCGAACAGAAATTAACGTGTACAGACACGCGTTAGTTTCGATCCAAAGGCTTATCCTGGTCGTTAAACTACATAACATTCACTCGCCTCTGCTCAATACGGGTTTGGTGAGCGTGACACGATTTCTGCACCACAAAATGAAGGAGAGGGTCGTTCGGGAAGAGTACCGGAAACTGATAAAAACATTCTGCGTCTAGTGACACGGAATCGATGCACTGCATGAAGAGGAGGGCGGAGGAAGTAGGCTTCTTCCACACAGTTGTATGGAGGGTTTCGAAATGAAAATCAGCATACCACTTTCAACAGGATCAAGTACCTCCACTGGGTAATTATCTTCGACTGAGAGATTGGCATTTTTTCAGCGGTTTCTGCAACAGTGTACGCGGGTTCAGCGATTTCTGTTCTTGTGTGCTTTTCACACAGCAGGAGATGAGTTCACTCGAGATTGAGCAAGAATCATTGGAAACATTAATATGTACGTTTTGATAAACTGGATTAACAAGACCTTTCTAGAGAGATTTCGTAGGAAATTTCTATTAAAAAACTCTAAGAGATTTCTTAGAGAAAGGATGATGTGCGTGATGATGATTCTCTGGTTGGGTGAAGGAGAAACGTATGGTTCTTGTGTGAGGGAACTATCAAATTCAGTCGTGTGTAGTAGAGTTTGCTGAAAAGAAATTAGTTCAGTGGACCAATTATATGGCCTTCTCGTATTGATGTTCATTTGTGTGACGGTTTGGAATCATTCTTCTCGAGTAAGGAATGTTGGTGAGCATGCGTGCATTTGCTATCACACATCAGCCAGCAACGTTTGAACTCATGAGGAAGTCACCTCATGAGTTCCTCCTGAACTCCTACTGTGAGGCATGTTCATCGTATGTTGTTTATTTTGCCATTTCTTGAAAAATGTCCCTCTATTTGCAGCAGAAGTTATTGGCATTCATGCTACTACTTAAAAATATCTGGATCTCAGACGGATGTTTATTGGAAACTTCGTTACACCTTTAACGTTTATAGCAATGGTGTGGAATTAAGCTAACATAACACTTGTATATATAGAATGGATGGATCCCATGAATTCCGTGCGTTTGTTTGTCTCTACTGCTAAGACCTTCTTCAAACTCATTTGTGATGGTTGAAATCTTTTCTAAAGTAGGCTGTTTTAAAGTATAATGCAAATAGTAAACGTTATCACAATAGACGATTGAATTGTAGTGATAGCTAAAACAATTTACAGTTCGTATGGCTCGATACACCACGTGGTTCCTTTTATTTGCATTACTAGAATTCTAATACAAATTAAAGAGTAAAGTAAGATTGAAGCATTTGCTTAATTTGCTACACAGTTTATTATTGCCCAAATAATTCAGGTTTTATTTAATTTATATAGTTAGTAGAATCTTTCTTTTATTGGTTGTCATGTGATTTCTTAGTCCATTTAATAGGAACAGGTGCAAATCACTCAAGGACAGCAAGTGTGCATTTAAACTTATTAACAACTCTGTGGAATTCCAAAGATTTTTTGCAGGACGACACAGCCACAGTCTAAGCTACGTCATCTACCATATACACCCCACGTTCCCTACTGCCCATTAATAGTATTTAGGCTGGCAATTGTGCCTATTCTCCGGCCGATTTGCCTGTATGCGGGATGATTGAAAAATTTTCCCCCAATTTTACTATAGGTAAAAGAATACATTACTGCCTGCGTATGAAATCGCAAACCATATTCATTGAAAACATCCACATAAATATCCCTTTCGTTATGATGAGAATAGAACTCAGATTTCTTCCCAATCGAATGGTACAATGTACCGTCGTTTTTCCACCTAAGCTACAGAGAGTTCTATTTTACTTTTACTACGGAGAATATCACTTCTAGTATCGCATGCAAAAGGCTCAAAAAGTCACACTAATGCTATACAACTTCATTAACTAGGTCGCTTTACTAGGACTATGATCCATTAAGATTTCTACGAGAGATTAATACAATTTACTGGCCCTTATAAACAAGGGATTCGTTCTATTTCAGAATGGATAAACTGCCTCTTGTGATGTGCCTCTTATTAGCAAAACCAAAAACCAAAATGCCACACCGAAATATCTCCTACCGGAGTAGTGTAGGAAGAGGAAGAGGCACAGGCGTGCCTCCTCCTCTTACTCCACTTGTGTCTTAATTTGTTATTTCTCATCAAAGAGTAAACATTTTTGGTAACTAAATGTGGAAAGGCAGTTGTAATTGCAGCTAATCTCATTTATAACGAAAAATCAAAATTTTAAATTTAGAATTTATTTTTTTTTTAATTTAAAATTTCCTTTTAGTATAAAGTTCAAACTTTTATAAATGGAAGATAAAATATACGCTGCTTGGAAAGCTGTCAACGGACCCTCCCCCGCATGGACAAGGTACTTCGTACCATGTAATGAGTCACACGTGTTTGTAGCCGATAACAATTGGAGGAATATGAGGTTATGTAGAAAATTCGTTCAAAAATAGAATTCGACTTGCAAATCGTGCTTAACATCAAGATTACTCGAATTTCTATGAGAAAGTGGTTCGTTCAAAGGCAATGGAAATTACTTTGAAGAGAAGAAAGAAGCCTGAAATATATGTTGATAATTTTGAGATGATTTTCATACGCACACAAAACAATCTACGTGGTTGATGTATTACCTCTTCAGCGCCATTTGCGGCAATGTGTGACAATTCATGAAACCAGCCTGTAGCGGCTCTAAAGTGTAGGAAACAATTATTCAAAATGGCCCACGATTAAGCTGAAAATTGAAGGTTTTAATACTAACTCCATGTAATAATAGAAGGAATGACAGACGATATTAAGGACCGCGAATTGCTTTGCACATTCTATACAGATAATGCCATATGCCTAGTACACTTCTCTCCACTACATACGAATCCACATTCTACTTACTGGAAAATATAAGGTGGCTTGAAAAATTCCATGTTTGGCCTAAAGTAATGAAACTGATCTGGCGTTCAACCCCACCCATTCTATTCGCTGGGTTTAGAACATTTCATAGGTGGGACTCTTTTAAAAATAATCAAATGGCAGTGGGCGAAGGAATGTAATACAGAGAGCCCAAGTTCTCTCAGACAAAAACTAACAATCACACACACCTCATGTTTTATATTTTAAATTTGAAAATTTATATTTTATGAAAGTTTGCATCAATGAGATTTGATATAAAATCAGATTTTAATAAGTTCTATTGCAGAATATTAAGCGGAGTAATACATTGCTCGCACTTCTTCACTGTGTGTGTGTGTGTGTGTGTGTGTGTGTGGAATCACCGACTACCCGATAATCCTAACAGTCCAGCTTAGGTTAGTCATAGCAACTCTAATGTACCCAAACGGTGCGTGCACTCACATAAATTTTAAGCGAACATTTTTTTTTTTTTTTTATATAGTGATACGCCACTGGAAAAGGTTGAGAGCCCTTGGTATAGTGTGTTTTGAAAGTCCGAAAATTGTCCGGCCAGTGAAAAGTGAAACCAAATCGAAGTAGTAATAAAAAGGCGAATATACGGGTTTCTTAGCAAAGAAGAGAGTTCGTGTCTTTGAAGTAATACAAACTAAGGCAACTCCAATGTCCAAAGTTACATTCTCATAAGCTCTCTAGTAAATTTGAAAATGTTTACATTTTTTTTTATATTTGGCTATAAAATATAGTTGGATCCATAATATTTTACATTTTAATATAATAATAATGAGTTAGCGAACAGGATGTTTTGTAAAATATGTAATTATTTCATACAAGAAAATGAAGTACTCTAAAAATTGGAATAAAAACGAAGTCGTTCTATACGTAGGCATTGGAGGATGGAAAAGAAGGAATGAAATCCTGGGAGGGCATTGGATGGCAATGCTGTAGCCAATGAAGTCATAACTGAGGCTCGGCTATTGCTGTTACCCTCCTGCCATGATCAGAGCTTTAATAGCTCAATAACACCTTATCCCTACACTGTCCTCTACAGATAACGGGGAAGATGAAAAGCATTTGCTTCGCCCCTTTAAGCCAGTCCTTTTAAGGACGTAGGCATTGTTTAATGGAAATAAAACAAATAACTTCAAAAAAATTATCATTTCTTTAATCTAAGCTAAAAACAAGCCTTCATTATGGTTCCCTAATTTCAGTTTGGCAAAGTCTTTCCATCTTTACATTAACCTCTAAACCTTCGAACAGCTAAGCAAACGAAGGAGAAATTGGAGTTAGTGGGGCACGTCGAGTATGCACATGATAAAATTTGGAGGATCGAAATCAATGTATTCCTTCTTGACGTGTGTGAATTAACGTTTTTCATCGATTTACAGCTTTAACTTAGTTTCTTATATGTAAGATTAACTTGCTACTTAAGAAAATTAATCTAAGTCTTTTGTCATACTTGGAATAAATTTATTTGAATAATATATTTAATTAAAAGTTTGAGTAATAAAATGTTTTACTTAATAAATATAAAAATTATTTTTTTTTAAATTATATTAATCTTTTTAAAATTACTAATAAACACCATTATTTTTAAAGTATATATTATTTAAAAAGTTGAAGTCATCGGAAATAAGGTAAGGGCAAAAATTTATTGCCGTTCATTATCAGCTTTGTTAAAATAAAATTAAGATTGCCACCTAAATGGCTACAAATGTTTCAATTTTTCTTTCTGTTCTTGTAGCCATTTAGGTGGCAATCTTAATTTTATTTTAACAAAGCTGATAATGAACGGCAATAAATTTTTGCCCTTACCTTATTTCCGATGACTTCAACTTTTTAAATAATATATACTTTAAAAATAATGGTGTTTATTAGTAATTTTAAAAAGATTAATATAATATTGAATGACACAAATGTACAATGGCTATATGAACAAAGAATTAACCAGTATCTAGATAAAATAAAACAAAATGAAGAAATAGAAATAGAATGGCTTAATATAAAAACGATACTAAATGCAGCAGCAAATGAAAGCTTAGGACACCACCAAAAAATTCAATAAAAGAAAAAAAACTGAAGATCTGGGATGATACAATCAAAGAAATAATCAAAAAGAAAAAAGAAGCCTATCACAAATGGTTAAGCAGTAAAAGATTAGAAGATAAAATAGAATATAAAAGAATAAGAGCCATAGCTAAAAGAGAAGTCGGAAAAAGACATAGGGAATCATGGAATAAATTTGTTTCTAATTTAGAACATGATTTATATAAAATAAGACCCAATGTATATAAGATTTTGAAACACCTAAATGCAGATACCAAAGAAAACATAAAATTAAACACTGAAATGAAATTAGAAGAATTTCTAAATTACTACACAGAACTGTGGACAGACAGATATTTTAAAAAAGACAACTAGCAAACAATTAACGAAAATGAAAAGGAAATAACTGAAGAAGAATTAGAAATCAGCCTGAAAGAAACAAGAAACGGAAAATCACCTGGAGAAGATAAGCTAGGTTCAGAACTATATAAATACGCAGGAACAAGATTCAAAGGAAGACTCTTATTATTTTTAAATAAAATTTACTCAACTGGTATCCCCCCAATAGAATGGAAAAAAGCAATTGTGATTCCTATCTTTAAGAAAGGTAATAGAGATGACCCTAAAAACTATACAGGTATCAGTATACTAAATTCACGTTACAAAATATACAGCAGAATCTTAAATAACAAACTAATGAAATATTCCGAAAACTTTATTCTAGATGTACAAAATGGATTTAGAAAAGGACGATCATGTATAGACCCAGCCTTCTGCCTAAAATTAATAATAGAGAAAAGAAGAGAATATAATTTAGAAACACATATTGCATTTATTGACTTTGAAAAAGCATTTGACAAAGTTAAAAGAAAAATATTATTTTTCATATTATTTAACATATTAAAAGAAAGACAAATACCAAATAATATCCTAAAAGCTGTCAAAAGTATATATGAAAATAATCAAATACAAATAAGATTAAATCATGAGCTATCATATACAACAGAGATAAACCAAGGGATCCGACAGGGATGTCCCCTCTCAGCAACTCTTTTTAATATCTACTTAAATGAAATAATAATAAAATGGAGTAAAAATTTACATCAAGCAATTAAACTTTCACCTACAGTTAACTGAAACATTCTCCTCTTTGCAGACGACCAAATAATAATTACAAATTCTGAAGATATCTTACAGAAAGCTATTTTAAATCTAAATGAGATATCCAAAGATTATGGTACGATAATATCAACGGAAAAATCAAAAACTATGGCCTATTATATAACTAAGGTGAATTCATTTAACTACCTAGGATGTATGATCACTTATGAAAATGAAAAAGATATAAACATAAAAATTGCAAAATATTTAAAAATAACAGGAGTAATTAACTCTATATTTAAACCAAATCTAGTTCAAAAACAAACCAGACTAAAAGTATACAATACCTTAGCCCTACCGGTCTTAATTTATGGAAGCGAAATCTGGACAATAAAACAAAAAGACAAGCAAAGATTAACAACAGCAGAAATGAAGTTTATGAGAAAAACTGCAAAGTAAACCCTATTTGATCACAAAAGAAAGGAAGATATTATGAAAGAATTAAACCAGGAACCAGTAATTGAAAAAATTAAAAAATATAAACATAGATGGATGGAACACGTTCAAAGAATGAAAACAGAAAGATTACCAAAACAAGCCTTAAAGTACAAGCCATTAGGAAAAAGAAAACCAGGACGTCCTCTTAAACGATTCAACGATGACTTCTAAGGCCGGAACAAGCCATACTAGGCCTAAATCCTAGATACGTATGATGATGATGATGATTATCATCTTTATTTCTACAGTATACTGTATCTATTTCCATATATATATTTTATATATTTGTAAGACAGTAGTTTGTTATATTTCCATATATATATTTTATATATTTGTAAGACAGTAGTTTGTTTTACCTTTCTTTTGTGAGGATTATGTATAGAGACAGAATATGGCGCAGTAAACGCTGCCTATTGCGCATGAAAAATGTAGTATTGTTACGCTGGGAATTTTGATATGCAATATGCGTGCAGAATAATCTAGGTTAAAGCCGCCAGGTGTATTGGACGAAGCTACAAAAATATATTCAGCAGATAAAGTACAGAGGCTTTTGTCTCTTTTCTCCATTGCGCAAATCAAAGAAAACGTTAACCATCGCCAAATCGGGAAAACAATGTCTTGTATAGTGCAAGTGAAATAGTGCGTTTTCTTTATACCCAGAACACGTCTTCAATGCGGAAATTATTTCGCCTAGTTCTCAGCTCAAAGACCGTTTTGGCCACATAAATTGCACCCAAGATGCCACTTTTAAAATAATGCAGTCGTATTATTGCAAAAAGGGACGTCATCACCAAGGAGATATGGGATGACGAACTGACCACATTCACGTCTCTTTCTCAACTGATGCACACGGAGAAGCTTTAAGTGGAGTTTTAGACACAAAATTTAAGACCGTTGGGGAAATTATGAAACTCCGTCGAAGCTGCGTTTCACCAATCAAATTAAGAAGCCATTAATAAGAACGTGAACGCCAACAAAGCGATAAAATAATTTAATAAAGCTGATTCTACACTTCAGCAATTATGGCAGATTATTAAAACCATCAAAATAAAATGATAACCTGATGTGCGTCTGCTTTTCTCATTTTAATCGCCAGTTCATTATCCCTTTCATTTCTTGGTCCCCTAAATTTGCTTCTAACTCTATTATGTGACGTATATAAGAGTTTGCACCTGATGTACACATACTGAACTAAGTCTTTTTCCTCTTACAAAATAGCAAATAATTAGCGAATGTCAATTTGCCATCTTATGGATGTTGATGAGCTTTTTCTAGACATAGCTATCGATGCTTAACTCGATACAGTATTTTAAGCAACGAGCACATTTCAATTTGATGCATTTTTATACGCTGAAACCTCTTTCATATTCCTCCAATCAAAATAAAACTTACAAGTCATCAAAAATGGCAGTAAGAGTCCAAGATCTAAATAATAACACTTGGAATTATAACATAGTTGAAATAAATTTACTTGAATAATATATCTAATTAAAATTTTGAATAGTAAAATACTTTATTAAATAAATATAAAAATTAATTTTTAAAAAATCTTATTAATCTTTTTAAAATTACTAATCAACACCATTATTTTTAAAGTATAAATTATTTTATAAGTTGAAGTCATCATAAGTAAAATGGGGGTTTGTTGAGAACAGATTCATTCAATCCAATACCTTTGGAGGGTAATGGATGGCAATGCTGTAGCCAATGAAGTTCTAACTGAGGCTCGGTTATTGCTGTTACCCTCCTGCCATGATCAGAGCTTTAATTGCTCAATAACACCTTATCCCTACACTGTCCTCTACAGATAACGGGGAATATGAAAAGCATTCTTGCTTCGCTCCTTTAAGCCAGTCCTTATATAAGGACTTATAAGTAAAATGAGAGATCGATGTTGTTTCTTAACTTTCGTGCTAGATCCAGTACGTTTTATATATATAATTTTTTAATGTTCTAGTACGTTCTCCAACAGATCTAGTACTTTTTCCCTTCTGAATAATAATTATAATAATAACCACATGAGAGTTAGATATATGAGTTGAATATTTTTCTCTTCTCCCACCTCCCCATATGTCACATTCAGTGACACAAGAATGTGATTTCTCTTTTTTTCCTACTCCTCTCACTGTTGCTAGTCTTCTCTCTTCCCCCACCCCCCACGATCCCGTACTCAGGCAATACGACTGGCATTAGCCAATGAAATTTATTCTTCGTTGTTCAAACAGATGAAAAAATGATATAAGCAAAAATTCAAAGAAGAATGGTTGGAGGATCCCTTTCTTAAATCCTGGATTTATTCAGGTAAAAGTAAAGAACACACTGCTTATTGTAAATTTTGTGATATAAGCATTAATGGTAGCAAATGTCTATTGATTCGTTATGCAAACACTCCAAAACACTAGCAGAATGTAGAATCTAAAAGAAGCACACTAGGTATAATGCCGTTGTTTAAATCCAGTTCCAAATATCAGTCGGAAAAATAAATTAAAGAGGCAGAATTAAGATTATGTGCATATGATGCAGACAGGTCCCTTCCGTACAGGGGTGCAAAGAACCCCTGTACGGAAGGGACCGCAAACAGTGAACAAACATTCTAGGAATTTCTTGAGTTTTCTTCTTGATGGACCTATGTTTCACTCGGGATTTCTCCATGAGTGCAGGTCACAAAGATGCCGCCAACGATCTCGATCTTGAGTCTCTCTTCCATGTTATCCCCATAGATTTCACTAGTGGATCTTCTCATCTTGTACATGGTCTTCCTGGTTTTCTCTTTATTCTTGTTGCCAGTTGAATATTCGATATGTCCATTTGTTATTCCCGAGTCTGGAGATGTGACCTGCCTATCTCATCCTGCAGTTACCATATCTTTTATGCCTGATCTCTTTCTTAGTTCCGTGATTCTAACACGTTCCATTTTGTTGATGTTACAAATCCTGCGTTCCATTGAACGCTGAGTTATTCTGAGAGTCTCTTCTTCTTTTCTTGTCGTGTTCAATGTTACATTACAGGAGTATGTTTGTTTATTATATAAAAATAAGTTTTTTTTTTTTACTATTTGTGTTTTTTCTTTATTTTAATATACATTCCTCTTAATGTGCACTATAATAAAATGATTCGTAACGTGTTATTGTACTTCTGGATCCTTTAATTTTTAATGGAAAGGGGGGGGGGTGCACAAAAATTTTGCACTCAGGAGTCGCAAACCAACGGAACAGCCCTGGATGCCGAACACGATTTGCTTTTCTGGCTTATGGATACTCTTCCAACTCTATTGAAAACAATTGCTCCTGATAGTGAAATTGCTACGAAAATACAGTGTGGACGCACAAAAAAAAAAAACTCCTTTGATGAATGGACTCCTTTTGACAAAAGAAAAATTGAAATATTCATCAGCCAGAGATTTTACTGTTCTAAAGAGTTAACTAATATATAAAAATCTGATAAAAATAAAGAATAAATACTTCCAGTGTTTTACTTGTGGATGGAAATCTCTGTATATATGTAAATAGCATAATAAATAACTGAAATTTAATGTTACATTATTTTAAACACTAAAATGAGACAAAAATTATATGGTAAATTAATACACATGTGAAGTTACAATTGGGACTTCTGTTACGATTATTGACAACTGCAGCTCTTGGGCTCATAGATGACTACAGTGAGGTGAGTTTTGACTTTTTTTTTTTTTTATATTTGTTATACATGTGTTAATTTAGTGGTCTTACATTGAGTTCATCTATGATAATAAGGTAATAATAGCGTAAAATGCCCTAAATAGAGTGAACGAAACGAAAGCAAATAATAATTTAGTACTTTTTTTTTGAGATCTAGTACCTTTTTCCTGCATAAGTTAGTACGAAATATTTTTGCTGAGTGGTCACCCTGATCCCTACACTGTCCTCTACAGATAACGGGGAAGACGAAAAGCATTCTTGCTTCGCCCCTTTAAGCCAGTCCGGATAAGGATAAGTAAAATGAGAGAACAAAAAGTTATTGCCGTTCACCTTTTTTTCTACTTTGTTATACCTTTCTTTTGTGAGGATTACGTATATATATATAGAGAGAGAAGGAATGTATATACCTTTCTTTTGAGGATTACGTATATATATATATATATATATATATATATATACACGTATATATACTCTCTCTCTCTCTCTCTCTCTATATATATATATATATATATATATATATATAGAGAGAGAGAGAGAGAGAGAGAGAGAGAGAGAGAATATATATATATATATATATATATATATATATATATATAGAGAGAGAGAGAGAGAGAGAGAGAGAGAGAGAGAGAATATATATATATATATATATATATATATATATATATATATATATATATATATATAGAGAGAGAGAGAGAGAGAGAGAGAGAGAGAGAGAGAATATGGCGCAGTAAACGCTGCCTATTGCACATGAAAATAGTTGGAATAGTAAAACAACCCAACTTTAAGTTTATTTCACTATCCAGGACTACTTTGTAGTTACTTAAGAACACGAAATACATAATCAAAAACATCAATACAGCATATTAGTCTACACTCACCATTAATAGGTAGCCTTATCTGACATCGTTGAAGCTATAACATCTACTTTTTATTATTTGTTAGCGGTTGGAGTACAGTCTACTTTGAAGTCAAGCTAGTTCATGAGTGGAAATAATCGACTCCTGTTTTTGCGTCCTACTTTTTTTAAATTCATTAACTTGTATGTCAGCGTGTATATATACTACGTTTATTGTTCCGTTTTATGTCAACCAAGCTTTGATTCATGTGTAAGTTTCCCATAACATTTATCTGTTTATGAATTTGGGTCTCTAGTGTTGTAAATTGAAGTTTATACGCTAAATATTCATTTGTCCGTACGAAATTTATTTTGAGATGTCTGCTGTCTAGACAGACATGTATATCCACTACATCCTAAGTAAAACTACTATTATTTGAGTATTAAAATCGCGTTCTATGAAGACATACGCATTTATAACAATAGTAGGATACAAAAGTTGTTTTAAACATCTTGAAGGAAACCAACACTAAAAGTTTCAGCTAAAAAAAACCAGTTTGGATTTTTTTAAAAAAATCCACAGTAGGAGACCAAATAAAAACATAAAAGAAAGACGTCTTTGGAAATTCAGCGCACGACTGGCTTCTGAGAAGAGACAGCTAAGCCTCTGAGACCCTTTTAAATTGACATCGGATTGCGGGACTGGCGAACATCAACCAACGGAAGTTTCAGTGGCTTAGAAAATAAATTATTTGTAACGTGGTTTAGACCCACCGCCAGTGGACCATACCAAGCAATATCGTGAAGAAAAAAAAATCCTTTAAGAAATAAAAACAAAAGATCGAAATGTATGAAATAACCAACAGGACACGCATACAATAAACGGAAGGACCAAAATAATTGTGTAAGTAACTTTAAAATGTTCGTAAAGTACAGACATATGGAAAAACTGACATAAAAGAGTGAGCCAAGAACATCAAGTGCGTGTCCTTTTTTTTCGGTTCATTTTTATTTAGTGGCAAACGTTTATATCTTTCTGCGTACTAAATGTAACAGATAGTTCCTTATCTACTACAAAAACTAATATGCTCCAGCCGAAGAAGTCTGAAAGGTCATGAGGAAACCTTGCACGGTTTTCAATGGAGATATCGCCTTTCATCACTAACCCTATTCCTAGTTAATGATGACTAACACAACTGGGAAGGTCAGTTCGCTAGCACTCGTAGATTATCGGTTGAAGTCGAGATTCTAAGTAAACAGGTGCGTCCTCGTCTTCAACATCCACCGGAAATGGTGCTTCACTTGGTGAAGAACTTCCGGTGGATGTTGAAGGAACAAGTCCATGTGGTACGTTTATTGGAATATCGAGGACGTAGTCCATTTTGATTCTAGATTAGTGTGCGTTTGATCAACCTAAAGTGAGACTACATCATCAAGCTGAGGGAGTCCTTTGCCTTCAATAATTCGAAATATAGCCAAAGAATCTAACTAATCGCAAAGAGATGGTTTATTATACTTAAAACTAAAAATTCCGAAACTATTAAGTCATATTGTGTATATAAATCAAAACGTCTGGATCATTCATAAGTGTCAAGGATAGATGGAATAAGGCAACAAAGATCATTAGAACCATTTGCATTAATGATATTGGTAATAAGAAAGATGTGTTCCACTCTATCTTTTTTTTATGCAGTATACATGACAAACTGCACCGGATTAAATAAACGATAAAATGTGTAGTTTAGAAAAAAAGTACACATAAGAGAACTAATAAATATTTTTGCAGGCAATGGAACTGACATCTAATAAATAATGTAAAAGTCCCAAACGTAGAACGCAATTAAATTTGGTTCCACATTTATTCGATTGGCAATAGCATTAGCATCTATCAGACAAAGAAATTTACATCTAACCAACAATAGAATACATCACGATGGGACGCAATCAAATCTGCACATACTCAACAATAGAAGTGAAACATTACGAATATTTAAACATATAAAAAAAATCAAAATACGAAGCACAATCATTAAACAGTCTAATCATTCATGCTTCACGAAGAAACCAACCTGATATAGATACGAATCTCCACAAAATGCATTCTGAAGAATTTAAACTGGTCAAAGTTCATCTTCTGAGAGTTTTGCTCCTGTGAGAGTTATCATTGACAAGTCAAATACATCACGAACAAATGTTTCAGTGCAATTGATAGTAGGCGATATTCCCAGCTGTTTGCGGTCTTCGGAGTCGACAAGTGGGTCCTTAACTTTGTTGAGCTCGATAACTAACTTCTAGTCTTAAGTACTCTAGTGAATGAATTGTGGGGTGGTTTGATGGTGTGTAGGTCGTCCAGAGACGGATGTGTGACTCTAGTGCGACTACGTGGATTGTACGGTTTCCAATACGAGCCCTGGCAACGCACATCAAACAAAAAGAGCATCAAAGAAATAGAAGCCAAACTTCACTCACCGGAAATGATGCGGAGAAAAAAAAAAATGTTCCGGATGTTGGTTCTATCAAAACGATGCTTCAAATCGATAGAAGATGCAGCTAAGCGCAACAGGTACGGACCCTCCCATGATGGTGCGATCAGAGCTATCCACTGACTGCCACAAATTTGCCATTCTTCGGTCCGCACGCTAACCGATGAACAAAGCTGATCACACTGCAGCCACGGCAGGCCTCGCCAGCGTCACAATAAATGGACGTCCATATCGATCACCTGGCCAATGGGATTAAGGTGGTTATGAGCCGCGCCAATCAGAGTGCAGGAAGTTCCACACCGGAACACGAGGGTGGATGTGCGGCCTCTTCTCTTACCAGCCTTTTAAGAGGATAAGATTTCGCAGCTGCACCGTCCCGAGTGTGCGACAGTACGGACGGATAACTTCCGTCAAGAAAATTCGATGTTCATTCACTTTACGGCAGACAGAGGTGCACGGGGTCATAGTTCAGTTCAAGAAAACTTTCTGCCTCCTTTTTCTTCTCCTGGATTTGTTTTATTCTCCCCCCCCCTACTTTTTAAGCTCTTTCTTTCTTTCTTTCTTTCTTTTTTTTTTTTTACTTTCAGTTCGCTTTATATTTGTCGTTCTTCTCTCTCTTTTTCTGCATTTTCTCTTTCTGTCTCTCTTATTTATTTATGTCTACAGTTTTCTTCTTGCCTGTCCCGTTTCTCTCCCCTTCTCTCTCTCTGTGCTTTATGTCACTGACAGTTTGGCTGTCTGGAAGGAGCTGTAGTGATCTCTACTGGTCGATGATGATGTGTAGTAATAGAGAGCGCGTAATATTGCAGTCAAGCTGAAAAAAAAGAAAGAAAGAAAAAGAAAACGAAAGGTAAAATAAAATTCCAGCAGTCTTCGGAAGTTGTCGCTCTGCATTTGTAACAGGTGCAATGTGGCGACAAAATTCTACTCATATAAAGAGAAGGTATAAGTTAAAAGAAATCATGTGATATTCATCTAGTTCTTTTTAAATCAGTAGATTATAAAACCACGAGATCAGACTTGCATAGGAAGAGAGTCTTGACGTTTTACAGTGCACACATGCTCAAGAAAAGTGCACAATTTATCAAGTAGGATCAATAAGTCCTTGAGCTTCAGGGTTTGTGTGTGTGTGTGTGTGTGTGTGTGTGTGTGTGTGTGTGTGTGTGTGTGTGTGTGTGTGTGTGTGTGTGTGTGTGTGTGTGTGTGTTTAGCGGGCGATGACCTGACTTTAGTTCGTGACCAATAACTATTCTCTAGCAAATATAGGAGGGGGGGGGGAAGCTGGAAAGGGGATCATTTCTAACAGGCCACTGTCAGCTGTAGTTTCGCACACAACCTGTTACCACCGAGATGGATGAACAGCTGTCAACACACACGTAGCGTTACAAAATGCTGTCAAGGTTTATAACACTTTAATCGGCGTGATGTTCCCTTTCTGTTTTGAGGGGGCAAAGGGATGGCGATTAACCCAAATCACTTTTTGATGATTTGCCAAATCATCAATTCGTCATTTATCACATACAGATAGATACGCAGGTTTTGGTAATACAAAAAATAGTTATAATTATGTAATTAACTAAATTATGAATTTGGTGGATGTGTTTCTATTATCGAGAGGACAAATCACCTTAAGAATATTTATTTTCCTTTTCTGCTTTCAGAAGAATAAATCTCCCGTTTCTGTTTTAATTTATTAATTTAAAAAAGAAAGCTATGTCTGTAAATGGGTGTGTTCATAGGCCACTTTGTCTGCCTTTCTGAAGGTGAAATATGACACGCCCTCCAAGATAAGGAAGTTAGCAAAGTCGGAAGAAAGGTTAGTAAAACTTATTTCATTAAGTATGCGATGTATACACTGAGTAGCCAATTTATTAGACGCACACCGACCTAATAATGATGAACATTCCTCTATAGCCCTTTGAACTGCCTCGATTTGGCACAGTCGATTACCCAACTTGGCGCATTGTCCTGTTAAAGTAACCGTTAAAGATAAATTGTGTACAAGCACCGGTGAAGCAACAAAAGGCCTCATGTCATCAATTTGCAGGTCAGAGTACTATGCATTTAGCATGCATAGTACTCTGACCCAAATGTTTACGGTCTGCATGCCGAGTTGGAATGCGTAAGTGCAACATGGCATTTCGAAAAATTAAAGATGAGTTTTATTATGCTTTCCATAAGGTAATAATTTTGGAATACTTAAAGGATAAATTAAAACAATGTTGATTTACAAACCTTAATTTTAAAAAAAAGTGCTGAAAAACTGAATTACATTTAATTAAAGCAAATTAATTATGTAAAAAATAACTTAGAAAGGTTCTTGTGTTTCGTACTGTCAATGTGTTCGATGGTATGTTCTTCGGCTAGTTTGTCTGTTTTTTCTGAATTAAAAAAAATCCTAAATTTTGAATAGGAACAAATCCCCTTCCTCGATATTACTTTCCGTAGAAAAATTCCCTATAAAGGTTTCTTAGTATTGCCTTACTGTACTGATGATGTCCTAGGACGAAATATTTACGTAATAAAAAACCTACTACTGTGTTTCTCTATAGAATCAAATATAAAGGTTCCAATTATAGAGGGAGTCAAATTCGAGTATTATAATTATACAATATAATATGATATAATAATAGAGCATTAAATATATATATATATATATATATATCATACTATATTTCATTAATGTATTATATAATATTATATATATTTATATTAGATTGTAATTATCGTCTTCTCAGACGACAGTATGCACTATTATCTGAGAAGATTCAGGCTGTGAAAAAAATGCTATTATCACATTGAATTGAGCATCGCGCGCACACGTACAAAGGCATTATCTCCATGTGTATACTTTATTAATAACAGAATATTCTAATAAAATATGAAGAAACTGTAAAATGCTGTGTAATATATTACAATTTTTTACAAAAACTTAAACAATCATTTACATAATGTAATTTAATTTATTATACCATAAAAATTCTTTGTTCTCATTAATATAGGTATTCATAGAGTGTATAGGTTCTCTTTTTTGGTTGAGCGGAATGTCAATCCAATACCCTTGGAGGGTAATGGATGGCAATGCTGTAGCCAATGAAGTTCTAACTGAGGCTCGGCTATTGCTGTTACCCTCCTGTCATGATCAGAGCTTTAATTGCTCAATAACACCTTATCCCTACACTGTCCTCTACAGATAACGGGGAAGATGAAAAGCATTCTTGCTTCGCCCCTTTAAGCCAGTCCTTATAAGGACTAAGGACTAAGGTTCTCCTTTTTAGGACTTCCAGGGTAACAAATGGCAATGCCGTAGCCAATGAAGTTTTAACTGAGGTTCGGCAATTGCCGTTACCCAGCCATGACTAGAGTTTTCTAGCTCAATAACACTCCATCCACGCAGATTTTCTTCATTCAGATGACGGGATAAAGAGTCAAGGACTGAGTCCATCGCCCAGTTCTTTTAAGAACTTAAGGTTCTCATTAATATAGGTATTCATTCATATTCATTCAAAGACATTTAGTAAGGCAGGTTAACAAAAGTATTGGGTTGACTAATATTATGTTTTAATAATTGATGATGATTGTATTTGTAAAAGACAAATATGCTTATGAGCACTAAAAATACCCAACCTTGTTCGTGTTATTTCACTTCATTTGCAGTGCATTGGTAGAATAGGGGACTGATGGACAGTGCTTATGCGGAGGTTGGATAGATATACAGATCATGCCAAAACAGAATACGAGTGGATTTTTGCATGTCAATCGCGCTGTTTTACTTTGAATATTTTGTTCATTGGGAAATCTTTCGAAGTCTATATCTCAGTTTTAATTGAAAACATCTTATTAATGTCATAACTGATTATTTTGGAAAACTTGCTGAGTTGATGTAAAGTCAGTCATTTATTTTTTTTTTAAGATACCTCCTCCGACAGTATATTAATGATCGATGAATACGCTAGTAATTATCCTCCATTCTAGACATCAAATTGAGGTATTTTCAAGCCATCTCTGGCTTCCAATAAGCAGGAAGTGGTATAACGTCAGCTGGTGTAAATCATCTACTATCTAAACGCAATCACCAACATTAGTTGTTCTCATCTCTGCGTGATTTTGAGATATTCCACTGTGAGATACCTCCACATCACTGGAAGTTAAATCCATAATAATAATAATAATAAATTATGAAGATCTTTAGTAGAAAATTTAGCGTCATATAATCCGAAGAAATTACTGAAAACTTGCCACATTGGCATGAGACCAGTTACCTCACTTTCACTTATAATGGCATCCCTTTATATAAGAGTAGCCTACCCCTTAGTAACGAATTGCCTCAGTGTCCCAATGAAACGATTCACCTCAGATTGGCAATGCACAGACGGTGGTAAAAAGTTGGACAGATACGAATCAAAGAGAATTGAGTTCAATATTTTCCTACTAAATTTAGAACTCTCGCTTGACACAAAGTTCCAGATGTTGTAATGAACTTCAATAACGTAGGGTTGAGCTTAGAGTAAATGTCAAAGGTATGATGCCGTGTGATAAGTGTTAGTTGGGTATGTTCGGGAGGGGGGAATGGGGGAAGCTGATATGCTTTACTTTTAAGCAAATTTATTGAGAGATCAGTGCTTAACTTGAACTTCAGTTAATGATTCTGGACGGGATAGATGTAATTCACTATTATTCACCATTTAATCAGATGGGTGGATTATAATTCGATCTAGCGAAATTCCTACAACCATGTGTTTGGCTATTTCTCCCTTCGAGAAAGAGTTGCGTAAGGCCTAATCTCGAACATTCCACAAATAAACTGTCATGAAGGGAATGCACGATCTGCTGTCTCAAACATTCCAATAACAACTTCGTCTCTTTCTTCACGCACCCACACAGAGACATGTTTTGCCGCAGGACATCTAAAATGTACTGATCGTTAGCCGATGCTTTTTCCCCCCTTCTAGCTATCCAGAGATTTTTTCATTTCCGGGCAACATAACAACAGTTGGGACGTAAACAGCTTCATGTAATATTTACGTGAAAAATTGAGCAAAAATAAACCTTTTTAAGTAACGTCTGGAGCAGGGACGGCTCGTGCATAGGCACTACGGAACTGCAGCACTCCCAATTTTTCTCGATATATAAATATATTTATTCATTTATTTATATTTGCTTGTAATATTTAATTTCATCGTCAACAATCCTACAAAATTCTCTTATTTTGTATAAAAAATAATAAAAACCCATCTTGTAGCACTTAGGAGAGCGCTAGCAGCACAGTGTTTACCACAGTGACATATTGCTACGCGCTCAAACATATGCACATCATAGTGAGATGCGAGCTATTAGCGTAATGCGGCACTGTCCGTCGCGCAGTTCCACTGTTGTTTATATGCAGTTTGTGCCAGTAGTAGAGTGTCCGTAGTGTTTATCGTGTTTACTCCGTCTCTTTAAATATTTGGACATTACAATTAAAGACGTAACATTTGTTACAGTTTTTATTTTAGAACCTTATTGAATATATATTTTTAATAACAGAATATATTTTATTTTTAAGTAGTTTTGAATTATACTAAACTGTATAATTTTATCGATAATAAATA
This sequence comes from Typopeltis vanoorti, assembly GCF_054136105.1. Lineage (NCBI taxonomy): Eukaryota > Metazoa > Arthropoda > Arachnida > Uropygi > Thelyphonidae > Typopeltis > Typopeltis vanoorti. Next base: position 15,031,448 of record NC_143565.1, on the reverse strand, counting down.
ATATTTTTTTTTATGTTTATTTTATTACATGTACTTACAGTGTGTATGTATATTTCGAAAGTTGCAGCGCCCCCACGATTTCAAACCACGAGCCGCCACTGGTCTGGAGATATCCAAGTCGATCATGAGCTACTCATTAGCATCTCTTAAATATTAATTGGGAATACTATAAAACTGCACTGTATCTACGACAATTTCCTTTTTCTGTCTCTTTCCGATAACCATTAGTATATTAATGCCATTCAGATAATTATTTCGACTTAGAAATTCCAGTGTTTTTTTTTTCCTTTTTTTCAACATTAATCAACGCAGTGAAACTTTTCTGACTAGAAATTCCCAGTCTGACAAGAAACTTATCTTAAACATCCCCCGCAAAAAGAAGTTTTTTGCTCTTTGGCGACCGAACACATCAAAAGAAGAATAAATGTGAAAAGTGCGCTCACGGAAACGCGAATCAAAGGTCACTTAAGAAACCCATTTGTTTTCAGTTCCTATGAAGTGCCGTTACCAAGAACGAAAACCTAATGCCATTTATTATTTCTGTTTGGACCCTAATGATTCTCGTCGTATTTGCTAAGCCCTTCCACTCATTCTTCTGATGTGACTTCGTTCCGTATCTTTATGTCGGCAATCCTACACTTAATCACAAATAACCCTTGATAAGAGCACATGTGGACCCAACTTGTAACCCAACAGAAAAAAACAGAAGGCTTGTTAAGAAGATTTATTTAGTCGGTACTGCGTTTACAGGCAAAGTAATTAAATACATTTCTATGGAAAAGATGTTTTTTTCCAAGGGTAGGTTCCGATCTATCAACAGAAATAATCTCGTCTTTGCCAATCCACTTATGTGACACGAACGACAAACTCTGGCAGACATGGTCTTAATTAATCCATTCTCTCTCTTTAGTAATTATAAATGATAATTAAAATAATATTTAGTTAGCATAAATTGTATTTTTATAATTAAAATTCATAACAAAAATATTAAGTCCAATTTATACGATGCCAAATTAACTTCTGATGAAGTTGTGGCTATTTACAAGAAAAAAAAAACTATTCTTCAAAAATTTCACAATGTTTGTTGAGCAGATTGTTAACTGTTTAACTCATTCTTAAGTTGGTAAATAACGAGGAAACTTCTGAAAATAAACGACAAATAAAATGGTATAAAATATAAAATATAAAATAATAAATTCCTTAATTTTAATTTGTTTGAAATTCATCAACATACCACAGGATTCGAATACAACCGTAAAGCAATTTGTTTTTATCTCTAGATAGATGCTTTTTGTTTTCTGGTGTGAGAATACCATCTTGCTTATTAATCTTATAATTAGCTTAAAAAGTCTTATTTCTTAATTATAAGTAGGATTATTTCAAATTTAGACATAAAATTAATAAAACTACAAAATTCTGCAATTAATTTAATATATAGGAAAGAATTCTTCATATCCAAACATATGCTTCTGCATATGTTTGGGCTACTATAATATTAGCTACTAATTCAATACTATATTAGTTCATTTTAAAAGGTTTTTCAGTTGTCCCGCTAGGCGGCGCACTTTCTGTACAAACAGCATTATTGTTTAAATTAGAAGATATTAATGTCTATTATTGCTAATTAATTTTTATATTAATACAATTATTCGCTTGTGGGTGTATCGGCTATTAAATTTAAGACGACTGTATATTTATTTTATATAAAAAACTTATATTCTTGAATAAAATAAAGACTTATAAAAAGTCTCCAAATATAGCAAAGCCGAAACAAAGGATTGTGTTTGTGAATAGTCATAACGTCATTGTGTTAGGCCGTAGGATTATCCCTTCCCCAGTGTATGTTTGAGGAAGGTAAAGAAGTGTGATTTTCTGAGACAAAAAAAAAAAAAAACATTATTTACGTTAATATCGACTAACCCAATCTATGTTTAAATTATTCGATGAAGACAAGCGAAAAAAAAAATTTTTTTTTTGTTTATGGCGGAATTTGAACCCAGTTCTTCAGACTACGGAGAGGATCCCAGGGAGATGGACATAACTGCTTTCCGAGCTCAGCGTTCTGATTAACTTTACACCCATGGGCTTCCTTAATGAAGACTCATCGACGCTGCTGTCTCCATCAAGTGCATAATTTATTTCTTCTGCGCAGAGTCAACCATAGGCTGCACTTCTCAATTACTGCAGACTGCAACGAAGCACAGCAGGGTAATTAATTGAGTTGATTTGTATGTTTTCTTGTTCATTATCCTGTTTTTGCAGGTTGTGAACTGTTCCTATAATCCGAGTATAAAATAGCGCACTCCCTTCTTGAAGCTGATCATCCTACTAATTGGATCTTCATTGTTCTTCCCAAAGCAGCACAACAATTTACGATTCTATCATCAAACACTACTTCCTCTCCTCATACATACAAGAAACGTCCATGTTCCCCCCCCCTCCATTGGCGGTTGATTAAAATGACTAACGAGCTCCCATTTTTTTTTTATCTTATTTACTGTCCGGATGTACATTACATAGTTACCATAGCAACGAAACAAACAGAAGAATGCAAAGAAGAAAAAACCACGTGGAATTCTTATAAACATTCCGTGGTAGTTAATTCACTAATTTATTTTGCAAGATACGCATCGAATAAATGCTCTACGCTTAAAAATACTTGGGATTTGACTTTTTATTTTTGTTATTAGCTTTGTATCCTCTAAAAGACAACCGTTTCACCACCACAGATTATGGTTGTTTGAATCCTATTGTGGTATGTTTGTGAAACTCCTTCCAATCGAAAATTAATTCACAAAAAAAAACAGAAGAGAGAGAAGGAAAACAAAAATTGAGTTAAATGAATCATAAAAAACCTCTCTCTCTCTCCCTCTCTTTCTTTCTCTCGCGATATACGAGCTTTGAGTCTCTGACAGTAAGGAATGCAGCACCTTTTAGAACACTTTGGAATCATCCTACGGTAAATTCTTAGATTGTTTAGAATAAGTTATTGTTATTATGACTACAGGTAATCTCCGTTTTACGAGGGAATGAGTTCCAAGAAATCAGTGTAAAGCGAATTTCGCTTTAAACGGGGATTCCGTTTTTTTACATCTTTTCACTGTTTTCATTTATTGATTGATTTTTTCCTAGCGTTTGCAGACTGAGAGCCTTATTCGTTATAATATTTAAATCAAAAATCGAAGATATCAGTTTTTGATTTAAATCTTCAATACACGCAATTAATGACTTTTTTTTTCCACACTCTGAGAATGTTCGATTTTCTTCACCAAAAAGGGAGTAGTAATATTATCATCCGCTTCTTCAGTCTTAAAACAGTCTAAAAAACGACCTGAACAGTCTTAAACCGGACTCGAGTTTTGTATGATTTTTAACTTTGTATCCAATCTGATAAGACCACGTCTCTTTTATGTGTCGGCATATCCTCGCTGTCAGGACTTTCCTTCGCCAGTCTTATTGACATGTTTCATAAGCGTGCAGTGGCGGCTCGTGGCTTGAAATTGTGGGGGGGGGGGTAAATCAGTTAACGCCTTTTTATTCCCGTATAGGGAGTAGGCGAGGTCGTTTAGTCCTATCTAACTTTTGGAGACTGAGTGAGCAGTTCAATCTCCACTAGTACCCAATCAGAGATAACTAATTAAGCGGCACGCAGTGAAGAGAGACGGCTTAACAATACTGCCATCTCGTGGTCCCTAAGCATAACACAACATATTTAATGTCTGAAATAATGTGGGTTCTATGGTCGATTTTCTGGAGTTTACGGGACGAAAAACCAGAGTTTCCGGGAGAAAAAACCCGCTTGCTCGTGCCAGAGATCGTCTAACTAGGGAACCAGTCGAAAAAAGGCTTAGAAAAATTTCATCTAGTCGCCGACTAGACTCGAAGCAAAGTCTTCCTTCATGCGGTCAAGTGCCGTGGTGTGCAAACGCCACAACCACTGAGCTACACAGGATAAAATTATGCAGTTTAGTATAATTCAAAATTACTTAAAAATTACCATAACAAATGTTATGTCTTTAATTGTACTGTCCAAATATTTAAAGAGACGGAGTAAACACGATAAGCACTACGAACACCACTACTGGCGCAAACTGCATATAAACAATATTGGAACTGCGCGAGACAGTGCCGCATTACGCTAATAGCTCGTAACTCACTATAAAGTATGCTTGAGCGCGTAGCAATATGACACTGTGGTACACACAGTGCTTCTAGCGCCCTCCTAAATGCTACAAGATGGATTTTTATTATTTTTTATACAAAATAAGAGAATTGTATAGGATTGTTGACGATAAAATTAAATATTACAAGCAAATATAAACAAATTAATAAATATATTTAAATATCGAGAAAAATTATGAGTGCTGCAGTTCCACAATGCCTATGCATCGCCCCTGTAAGTGGGAAAATTAAACTCTTAATAAAGTGTGTCATTGTGGAAATAATATCATCGGAAATGTATGGAACGAAAGTTTTTAAACTTCGTCTTCTAATCAGCAACGACTTTTGAACTCATTGGTTCAGTACGGTGATGGGTAAAGTGCTTTGCACACGACGCATGGACACACGTGGGTAGTAACGTACACAGACAGTGGCGTAATTTATATGTATACAGCGCATTAAAAAATATCGTGTAAATCGGGGTTACCATGATTATCATTATTGTCATCTGCTAGGACGAGTAAATCCATTTCTTTGTAGTCATATTATGGACGTTGTGACATTTTTCATTTTGTTGGAAAGGCGTAGATTCAACTCCCATCTAAGATGCAACGGGCATTATTTACAAACACTTTCATTTAAGGAATTATTATTATTATTATTATTATTATTATTATTATTATTATTATTATTATTATTATCCTTGCCAGGTACACAGATCAACGAATGTTTGGTTGATCTGTGTACCCGCAAATGATCGGAACAAAAATGCTAATAAACCACAAAATTTCCCAAGAATTCCAAACACGTGATTGCAGTAATATCGCTCTAGCCGGATTCCAGCAATAGATTAAAAATAAATAAAAAACGTAGGCAAGTGAATGCGAAGATCTTATGGTCGAATGTGCATTTTAAAATTTACTCAGTAAAATCTTTGTCATTTTAATATTTTTTTTCTGTCTGATGATATTTAAAGCTACTTGTGAATACCTACAGTGAAATAAAGAAAGGGAACTTGATGATCACGTACAACTGGAATGATGAAACAAAATAGTTCTGGGTATCTAAATATAGGAGACGCCAATCTCAAGCGCGCTCCACTAACTACATTTTGTGAGTATACCCAGCATGAATGTTGTTTTCGGCACATAACACGTAAGTGATATTACCAGAATAGATAATGTTACAAAACATATAGGAGAGGCGACTTCCTTAATATAGCATTAAATGCTGCACGGAGGATAACCTTGGAGTTTATGAAGTAAAAAAATAATCATGATTCTCTAATTCGTGGACTATCATTACATTTATTAATAATTTCATATTTACTTTTAAAAAACAATCAGTAACGTAAATAATAACATTTATAAAGTAGTTAAAACATTCATTTAATCCTAGTATTTAACTATTCAAAAGATTTAGATTCTCTTTAGATTCCCTTCAACAACGACACTATTTTGCACAAGAACACAAGGTAACGTTGTTTCCACTGGCCATGCCTTCGACTATTTCCACTTTTTCGTACATAAAATTCTTCCTCATGAAAAATATCGCTAAAGAAACTCATGGTTTAAATATGAGATTACCGCTATGAAGAAAATCGGTAGTAAAACAGTGAGCTCGTTCTCTATAAGCCGTATCCAACACTGAACAGCTAAGGCTGCCTGATATTTGCATACTTTTTCAACTATCGATAAAACCAAGTCAGACCAAAGGGTACAGACATATATTACGTCAGCTTTGTAAAAGAAATGTTTGTTTTTTTTTTCCTTCAGAGTTTCTGCGATGGTCTACTTCGTTGTCGTAAACAAATGGGCAGTTTTGGTACACTGGGAAACATTTAAACATTCGCACTGCTGGAAAGGTGAATACAGCAACTATAACAGTAGTGACAGACATTTTCAGTGGTAGATGATGCAAATATTGCTAAAATGGAACGATGAATACGTAAAAAAACATTCGTGAAGAGCAATAGTGTGCGTAAGCGCACACCATCAGCTGTGTTTCAGAATTAAGTTTCTTAACTCCCAGAAAGATGTCATGGAAGAATGCATAAACATCTTTACGTCTAAAAGAAATCGGCAGAAGCTTCTCATGATGGAAATCGCTATCCACTCAGTCAACAAGATCAGAGATGCAATAAACACCTGCTAAAATATGATATAACATGGAAAACGAATTTGAAAATAAAATGTAACACGTTTTGTGCATTCCCTTGAGCTATAGACGACAGAAAGATACACATATCGGCCAATAAATTATAAACCTTTATACAGATGTACGTGAATGTCACTTATGCAGGCAGCGTATATGCAAAATACTTGATCACGTGGGTCACCACATATTTGAAAGAGCTATTTACGAATGCTGGTCAGTTTTCGTCGATAGTGTTGATCACAATGGGAAAAACAAAAGATCTTTCGGAGTTCAAGGAAGAGCTTATTGTGGGTACCCTCTGGTTGGAGCCACGATTTTGAAAGAAAAAAAAAATACAACTGATTGGGTTCTATAAAGGCTAAATATCCTGGATGTTTAATCAATTGAAAAATAACACACATTGTTTGTCTAAGAGGTGTAACTGTGGTCCTAAGATAGTCAGGAACGAGATCACTGTCGTCTGAGACGGCTTGTGTGAACAAATAGAAGTTCCTGAGCTCTGCAATTGACTGAAGCATTTAATGAAGGCTGTTTCCGATCCATATGTCACCGAACTATGCGAAGGGAATTGAAGAGGATCGTAATAGCACTCACATGCCTATACGGAAACCACTTTATTCTAATTCAGTAGCCGGTTTGTGTATATCAATGTTTTCGGATCTGTTGCAAGGAAAATACCCTTTGAAATAATCCTAATAAGACCTTTCAATACATCTCAATTAAAAAAAAAAAATGAATGTCCCTTTCGTTCTAGACAGAATTCGCTTACGCCTTTTTATTTTTCTGCTGATAGGAGTAGTCTAGAAAAGTTCTGATAAACACGTAGAACAAAAACGATATTAAAGCAACTGATAGAACCACAAGAAAGAACATACGAGGATATAAGAACATAAGTTACCTTCATAACTCTGTACTAGTATGTTCTTCCTTGTGGTTATATCATCATACTTGTCAAGGATTTAGGCTTAGAGTGGCCTGTTCTGGCCTTAGAAGTCATCGCTGAATCCTTTAAGAGAACGTCCTGGTTTTATTTTTCCTAATAAATTAAGGCTTGTTTTGGTAATCTTTCTGTTTTCATTCTTACAGCCTGTGGCATCCATTTATGTTTATATTTTTAAATTTTTTTTCTATTACTGGTTGTTTCTATTATTTGTGGTTATATCAGTTGCTTTAATATCATTTTTTTTTCTAGGAGGTGTTTATCAGAAATTTCCAGACCCCCTAGTGAATGAGAATATGTATCATGGTTGCCACCTGTTGTTCTTCCATTACAGAAAAAGGGATATTTCGTATAATGTTAACAAACTCCTTTCACAACATTACCCAACACTTTACACACTTTCTTTAGACAGAAGGGATCACTCGGGGATTAAAATGGTCTGCATTGATCAGTTAGTTTGTTTCTAGCTTATTCCTGCATGACATAATACAGCTAACTACTTAATACTAGTGGAGAAAAAGAAATTATCAACAACCCCATTTATAATTATCGCCAAAACTAATGAATGTTTTTTCTGTGTTAAAATAAATGACGTATTATCTTAGCTATAAGGTTTGGAGATAGAGTGTAATGGTTTGGAGGCAATTTTTATTGTTATAGGCGTGGACCTTTGTTGTAGTGCCTGAAGAATGAGTGGATATGCAACATTGCTGGATAATGCAGATTTTTTGATTGGTTAATTTAGAGATTAGATGGATGTCCTTTCAACATGGCAGTGCACCACGTATCATACAGCAATTGACTTAATTGAGAAAAACTGCAGTATTAGTGGGTGCTCAGGTCTCATACAAATGTGGCAGGCTTTTTTTCCCAGAAACGCGGGATTTTTCTCTGCGCATAACAGGCAAACCAGCCAAAACACGATAACAGACATATCACACTGGCTTCGCCACCTTAGTTACTTCTTGTAATTAAAAATAACACCAACACAACAAGAGATTCTTAAGAAAAAGATGATGTGGAAGGAATACCTTATGCATAAAGATGATGTCGGTTATGAAAATTAAAACGCTCGGTCTGAAGAATTACAACTATTCTACAGGAAGATAAATGTGAGTATCAAACGAAATTGGCTCTGTAAACTGAAGATAAACCAAAAGAATTCCATCGTTTTGCTGCAAGTAAAAGAAAGAATGAATATGAAAGAATAACTGTCGTCAATGAAGATCGTGTTGCAGATGGAGAAGAAATTGTTCAACTAATGACTGCTATGTGGCTAAAAGTTATCAACTGGAGTATGCAATTTATACAACTTGAAGCTCAATGCTACTTCTACACTGAAGTAAGAAATGCAGATCTGTGAGGAGAAGGTCATGGAGCAGTTGCATAAACCGAATATGAATTCCACAATAAGGATTGATGGAATATCTGCAACCGATTCTGCTGAATTGGCTTACTTTGACCTGGCTGTAGAATTTCAATATCATATGGAATACCATAATCGTCAGGACCTCTGAAATTAGTATAAACCAATGTAAATGAGAAATGCCCTAATGAAGTAAGGATATGTACTTCTTTATCTAATATTTCCACAATTTAATTAACAGAAAGGATAAATCCACTAAAAAAAGTTTAAAAAAAAACATTCCACGCCGATGTGATGCAGGTACGCACATTAAAAAAATGCATGCTCCAGGGAAAAAAATGAAATAAATATCTTTCATGAAGCCCTTCAAAGATTGATTAAATATAATAATTTATAATGACACTTAAAAATGTGAATAAAATGCCAGTGAAATTATACAAAAAACGAAGAAAATAATGATATCATTAACGGCGAGCTCCTACCTAAATAAAAAATGCATTTTTTTTTCTTTCTTAAGGTCCTATTCATAACCTTTAACTTTTTTATTTAGCTGGAATGAAGATAAAAAGCTTCGCTGACAGTTTAATTGAAGAAAATGGCGTTGAAGCGCTCCCTACAATACAAAGTCGTCTGCTTATATTGCTGACGTCACCACAGCGCGCGACTTGTGCTCAGTCGCGTGCTGAGTTACAAAATAACTTTTATGTTAATTTTACTTCTAATAGAAGCGAAACTATTTAAACTTTACGCAACAAGAAATTCTAAAAGAAAATACGCAATTAATTTTGCTGTTCACATTGTTTATAAAGATTTTAAAGCCCGGTTCTGTTCAGTGCAAATTGATTGCTATAAAGCGGTTTTATGTTTATATGTTTAGTAAGGAAATTGTATTGAGACTGCTTGATGGCAAAAGTTCGTTGAACCGTAAGTAACAGGTGAACGTCGAATAAAAGAGAAAGGAAAAGGTTCTATTCAACACCCAAGATTAAAAGTCATTGAGAAAGTTTAATTAAGGGAGGATTGCGCGGGATCGATACAAAGGCAAGAGTTGACGCTACGAGGTCAGAATTTTGTTCTTTTTTTTTTCTTCTTCCTTAGAACTTTAAGATATTTCAGAAAGTATAACTGAGCCATCAATCAGAGTCGCTGCACTTTTGCTATTTATGAAAAGGACGAAAAAATCTTTACCAGAAGTTTTCAAACGGAACGCGTAATGGAACAAGTTTCTAGTTTTTCTTCTTTATTGACGGCGATGTAGAAGTTCAAAAAATTACCTTTGCCATCCTTGTGTTCATTCATTATATTCACATTACCTTCGAAAACACGTCCACACGAAACTCGACTTCATTCAGCTGTCTTCTGGTTAATCAAAGATCGATGCACAAACTGGAGGTTTATGAATCTGCAGACATAAATTTTGTTCTTCTAAGACTTTTTTTTTATTTTTTATCAAAGAGACCAACACTTACAGAACGTCTTATGAGGCATCATTTCTTCGATGGCTTCAAAAACGTATCAAAGTATGGATCTTTTCTGAAATATAAGACAAAGCCTAGAGGTTTTAGTTCGGATTGGACAAAATTACATAAATTAAAAATTGGACAGGACGCAGAACATATATGGCGCAGAGGGTGAAGCTTGACTCTTTTTATATTCCCTGTTGTCTGTTTCGGGAGCAGTGATGGGAGAGATTTGTGAGCTATTTTAGCTCTCATTACCGTCATTACCGTCATAGTTTCCGGCTTGTTGTATTAGTTGATTTGGATGTGTAGATGTCTTCATAAAGAATTTTTCTGCTAGGGAGCGTAGTAGTGGAGAGATGTAGGGGATATTTATGTCCCGGTGGATCTGGACGTTCCTGATGAACCACGGAGCGTCCAGTATCATATGCAGGCACTTGTTCTGTAGTCTTTGTAGCTTGAGGATGTTTGCCTTGGAGGTATGGCTCCAGGCTGTGGTGGCGTATATAATTGTGGGACGGATCACTGTCTTGTAGAGTACAATTTTGTTTCTTCAGCTTAGTTTGCTGTGTCTGTTGATCAAGGGGTATAGCTGGGCGATAACGTTTGAAGCTTTGGTGCATGTGCTGTTGATGTGGTTGTTGAGGCATAATCGTTTGTCGAGAAGTATTCCGAGGTATTTAGCTTCAGTTTTCCAGGGAATTTTAGAGTTGAACAGGGTGATGTCTCCTTTCGGGGATGCTCGTCTTCTTGTGAAGAGTATCGTTGTGCTTTTCTGGGGGTTTAATTGTATTCGCCAGTCTGTAAACCATTTTTCTAGATTCAGGATGGTGTCTTGTAGTTTTTTGGTTACGAGATGTGGTTGGCGGGATCTTTCTAGTATAGCCAGATCCCGCCAACCACATCTGCATAAAGGACGATGGTGGATGTGAGAGGATTTTGAGGGATATCTGCCATGTAGATGTTGAACAGGATCAGGGCTAGCAGTGATCCTTGAGGAAATCCAGCGAAGATTTTCCGTTGGATTGAGACTGTTTCATTGATTTTGACTTGCATCCTCCTGTTGGAGAGGTATGATTTGATCAGGTGTATCATGTTTAGTGGAAGGTTTGCGATGATAACTTTGTAGAGGAGGCCTTGGTGCCAGATCTTATCGAAGGGCTTTGAGATGTCTAGGAAGACTGCTCCAGTGTGCTGATTCCAATTAAATCCGGTGGTGATGTAGAATACATCACCACCGGATCTGTTGGGTGGTGCTGTGATTTTGACAGAAGCCAAATTGTTCTTGTGGAATGATATTTAGTTGGTTGACATGATCTTGGAGTCTGATGAGGATGATTATCTCTGCTATTTTCACTAAGTTAGATAGCAGACTGATGGGACGGTAATTTTCAGGTAGGTGTGGGTCTTTGCCTGGTTTGTGAATTGAGATGATGTCAGCTATTTTACATGACTGGGGAAAGTGCTGCCATTTGAGGATGGAGTTTATGATGTTTGCCAGTGTCTTGTTTTTTAGGCCATTTGGCGTTCCAAATGGCGATCTGTAATGAGTCTGGGAGTAATCTAGTTTTGTTCATTAACAAGCATTGATAAGATGGTTTGAGTTTCTCTTAGACATCTTTTTGTAGAGTTCGGTGAAGGGTTTGATTTACTGAAGTCTTGAAGCATGTTTGCCAATGAGGCTGTGATGACTCTTGTCATGTTTGGAAGAATTTGGTCCTGCTGGATATCTTTGGATGAGCGGGCTACTTCGGCGTATGTCCTGCTTCGATGGCTTTCCAGACTGTTGGTATTTTTCATTCGTGAGAGCTAGTATTTTATTGTCTTTTGTTGGGTGTCAGGCAACTGGGGAGCCGTCGACTCTGGTGCCTGTGGGCAGGTTTGAGAGATCTGTTTCGTTTTGTTATTAGGTTTGTGACTGCAGCCTCTGTAGTTTGCGGGGTGGGTGCCTCCGCAGTTCTCGCATTTGGCTGGTGAGGTCCTGGATTTTGAGCAGGTTGCTTTGAGGGTGGTTTTGCCCACATTTGAGGCATTTGTAGTCCGTTCTGCAGAGTTTCTGTGCGTGTCCATACTTCTGACATCTGTGGCACTGGCCCGACGAGGCTCTTTTCCTTAGTGGTTCAGTTGTGATTTTCAGACCACAGATTGTTGGTTATGTTTTATATGTTTTTGTGTGTGTTAGGTATCTCTGTGAGTACAAGGGGCATTGGACTCTTGTCGGCCCGTAACATTCTGCTGACCTTGACAGGTGGGAGATCGTGGAGGCAGAGGTCTTCAGTAATTTCATCTGTGCAGATGTTTTCTGTTACTCCCCTGAGAACAACTTTTAGGTTTTTCTCCGACTTCAGTGAGTAAGTATGATATTTAATATTTGACTCGTCCATGGTTTTAGTGAGGAGTCTGTAGTCGCTTACTGTGGCAGGCTGAATTTTAACTTCGTCGTCTACGTTTTTTGCCGATGAATAGGCAATTTGGTGGTTTTGCATAATAGGCCTGAGGGCCGTCCATCGTTCTTTTTCCTGTAGTACAATTGGCGGGAATTTTTCATTATTGGGCGTGGGGAGGTCAGTGTTGGGGGCATTTTCTTCCATCCCCTCGTTCACCTGAGTCTCCGCTGTTTTACGCTTTTTACGAGCATGGGTTTCTGTGTGGTCTTTTGGTGTGGGAGCAGAGATTATCAGGTTCATCTTCCCTTCTTCCCCTGGTGTTGAGTTGTCCCCTTCTGTGGAGTCGTCTGTCGCTGAATATAGGTTTAGAAACCCTGGCCACTCTACCTCAAATTTCTTCAACAGTTTTTTGAGGTCGAGTGCCAGCTTCTTATCCAGAGATTGGACCAAGTCGTCGGGACTTAAACTGTTCATGTTTAAAAGTATTCAAATATGCTTACCTGAGAAATATTTATATATTTATATTTATAATGGCGAAGAGAACGAGCAAGGGCCGGAAAATTGTATCAAAAGTCAAAGTCTTACCTTGTATTCCGCTATCAAAGAAGATTCACAAAATCTAAAACTCACTAATTACCACCGAAATCAAAAACATTCTTCGCAACAACAACTATCATGCCGGTATTCGTCTTCGCACAGATGACCTTATCTGTAAGTAAAGCTGTCTCGAAAAATTCGGACGATCCCTAGACCACTCAATAGTGGGCGAAAGACCGTCCATCTCAGCGGTGGCTCCACTCAGTGATGACTTTCCACCTACCACCACCATCAAGCAGAGCCGCTCAAATTTCGAAGAAAAGCATTCACCGACGAAGCCCCTCACCGGAAAAACACCTTCCCCGGAGACTCAAATGCTCCCTTAAGGCAAAAACCTTAAGAGAGCGTACTCATATTAGCATTAGCAATAGCCAAGCCTCGGTTTAAACTTCATTGGCTACAGAATTCGCACAGATGACCTTTTCTAATTAATCTGATCACCACTAGCAATTTTCTAAAATTAAAAATTTTTTAAAGTCCTTATAAGGACTGGCTTAAAGGGGCGAAGCAAGAATGCTTTTCATCTTCCCCGTTATCTGTAGAGGACAGTGTAGGGATAAGATGTTATTGAGCAATTAAAGCTCTGATCATAGCAGGAGGGTAACAGCAATAACCGAGCCTCAGTTAGAACTTCATTGGCTACAGCATTGCCATCCATTACCCTCCAAGGGTATTGGATTGAATGAATCAATCACCGACTATGTAAGTAAAGATGAAATCTCAAAAAATCGGACGATCTCTAGGCCACTCCATAGTGGGCGAAAGACCGTCCATATCTCAGCGTTGGTTCCACTCAGTGACGGGCTCCCCGACCACCGAGCAGAACCGCTCAAATTCCGAAGAAAATAATTCACCGACAAAGCCCCTCAGTGGGCCGTGCCGGAGAACACTTTCCCCTGAGACTCAAATTGCTCCCTTAAGGCAAAAACCCTAAGAGAGCGAACTCAAAAACTCTCGAATCTCATCACCCAAGGGGGTAACAGCAACAGCCGACTTTCAATTAAACTTCACCGGTACAGCAATGCCATCCATTAGCTCCAAGGGTATAAAATCAACCACCGCATCTCACGGCCGATTGATTCACCCTTCCTCCAAAAATTAAAAATTACAACAACAACAACGTTACTGGCTTGCTGGGTGAAGCATAAAATGCTTTTTATTTTCCCCTTTATCTGTGTGGAGAAGCTTGATGGGGTAGGTTGTGAGACTTATGCTTGCACTTTGTGAGCTATGGAGTTAGCTCTGTTCTGCTGAAAGCAGGATTGCCTTGGGTCTTTTATGTTTGTGATAGTCATGTTCACTATAACTGGAAGCTTGTCTGATTAGTGGATTGGGATGAGAGTGTGCCTTGCTGAAGAACTTTTCCACATGGTCATGAAGGAGAGAACGGATGTCAGGGGTTCCGGTTTCTCTGTGGATCTGCGTGTTTCTGACGAACCATGGGGAGCCTAAGATCATCCGCCGGCATTTGTTTTGTATCCTCTGTAGTTTCTGGATGTTAGATTTGGATGTGTGACTCCATGTCGGGGATGCATATGTGATTACTGGTCGAATTACCATCTTATATAATAACAGCTTGTTGCGTTTATCCAATTTGCTGTTGCGATTGATCAGGGGATAGAGTTGGGCTATGGTTCTGGATGTCTTTGTGCCTATGAGCTTGATATGGCTGTTGAAATTTAGCTTTTTGTCTAGCTGTACCCCAAGGTATTTGGCTTCTGTCTGCCATGGTATCTTTTTTCCGAGAAGTTCAATATCATCTTGGATGAAGGCTTTGCATCTGGTGAACAGTATAGCTGAGCTTTTGACGGGGTTTACTTGTATCCTCCAGTCGGAGAACCATTTCTCTAGCTTTGTGATAGTATCCTGGAGATGACTGATCGCCAGGTGTGGGCGAAGAGATCTTGTCATTATGGCTGTGCGTCAGCACATAGGGCTGTGATGGTAGTCCTCAGGTTCTGTGGAATGTCAGCCACGTAGATTGTGAAAAGTAAAGGAACCAAAAAAGATCCCTGTGGTACTCCTGCCAGGATTTTGCGCCTAGTTGAGATGGTGCCATTTATTTTTATCTGCATGGATCTGTCAGTGAGGTATGATTTTATTAGACGGGTAAGGTTTGTTGGAATGTTGGCCTGAATGAGTTTATAGAGTAATCCTTGATGCCATACCTTATCAAAGGCCTTGGCAATATCCAGAAAAACTGCAGCTGTGTGAAGGTTCCAGTTGTATCCTTGAGTGATATGCTTCACTAGTCGGTGTATTTGTTGCACTGTGCTGTGCATACGGCGGAAGCCGAATTGTTCGTTTGGAATTATTACTATTTGGTCTGATTTTTCTTGTAGTCTTGAAAGGATAATTTTTTCAGCAATTTTCCCAGGTTGGAAAGTAGGCTTATTGGGCGGTAGCTTTGCGGGAGTTGCGGATTGTTTCCTGGCTTTTTTATTGGTATGATGTCTGCTGTTTTCCATGCAGAGGGGAAGTGTTGTATCCTCAATATTGAATTGGTTATGTTAACCAGGTGCATAATAGCCTTTCTATGAAGTAATTTGATGATTCTGTGAGTAATTCCATCTGGCCCTGGAGCATTTTTGTTGTTTAGATGTTTTATGATGTTGGTTATTTCAACTGGAGTAGTGGGGGTGATGCTGGCTGGTTTGTCTTCGGACTGACTTAAGGTACGCTTGACCTGCTGGTGGACTTTATATATGTGGGTGATGTTTATATTGTCATGTGATGGGCTGCATTGTTTTTCTAGGTTTTCTGCTATTGCTTCTGCTTTTTCTTTATCAGTGTGCGCCGTTCCATGAGCAGTTTGCATGGGCGGTAGGGGATTGTGTTTAGTGCGCAGAATCTTCAGAAATTTCCATATTGTGTGATCTTCTGGGTTGAGTGATGATAGTTTATTGTCCCAATCCTGGTTCCTGTGGATTTGAAGTGCTTTTCTGACTTGGTTGTTCAACTTGTTCAGAGTTTTCTTGTCCTGTGGGGCTCTTGTGTTGTGGTATCTTTTCTTGGCTTTGTTTTTTGTTCTGATGAGGTGAATTATGTTTTCTGGGAGCCGACCGGATGGGTGTGGTTGGTTGTGGTTTTGGTGACTGCTTCTAGTGCTTTTTTAATTTGGCTAGTTAAATTGCTTATTGCTTCATCTATTTCTTCTTTTTTGTGGATGATTGGTACAGGACCAATGTATTCTGGTAGGATTTTAGCTAGCCTATTCCACGATATGAAGGTGTGCTGGTGGGCCAGTTGGTCTTGCATGCCAAGTTTGATCAGGATTGGGTTGTGGTCGGATGATAGTTCACTGAGCGTCTCTAGTTTGTATTGATAACTGATGTTTCTAAGGATAGCTATGTCAAGTACATCTGATCTGCCATGAGGGCTGTAATGAGTGTGCTCAGTGGGTCCTACTACCACAAATGAGTTAAGTGTTGAATAGTGTAGTATGCGACCACTTCTGTTGTTGGTGGTGCTGAACCATGCTGTGTGTTTGGCGTTCAAGCCACCTACCATGATGGTGGGGTCTGTGGTGCCGAGGACTGTATCCAGGTCTGTTGTCAGTAGAGGATTGCTTGGTGAGTTGTAGGCAGCAAATATCTTGAGGCTTCCAGCATTGTTTGTGTGGACTTGTATTCCTGTGGTTTCCAGGTTTATAGTCTGTGGGTTGGATATGGCATTGTGGTGGAGGTATGGTTTGATGTAGATGGCAGTGCCTCCCCCTCTGGAGCTGAGTCTATCCGTTCGGTATATTGTGAATCCTCTCACTTTTGGGTTGTTGGCAGGTCTTAGGTGGGTCTCGTTGATCAGCATTATGTCCAGGTTGTGTCTTTGTGCGAATTCATGTAGTTCTAATGTTTTGTTGGTGAGGCCATTGGCATTCCAGGCTGCAATTAGAAGCGAGTTAGGTTTTACTTTTGTTTTATTCATAGTTGAGTGCTGTGAGTATGGAATGGGTTCCTTGCAGGAATCTCTTTGTGGAGGATGGAGTTGGGTTTGTTCTGCTGAATTCCTGCAGCATAATGGCTAGCGAAGCAGTCAGTATTGCTGTGATGTTGGAGCCTATTTGACTGCTTTGTATTGTGTCCTTTGTAAAGGTCCTACAATGTGCTGGCGGCCTTTGTCTGAGTTAGCAGAAAAGAGAACGTGGCTAGAGAGAGCGCTAGCTCTAGTCCTCTTATAGGAGATATCTCTACGGTGTTCATCCAAACGTAGAAGGATGGATTTAGCAGTCTGTCCATAATATGGCTTTCCGCAATCACACAAAATCTTGTAGACTCCTGGAAACTGAGTAGGAAGATGTTTCTGTTTATATTTGCAAAGTAATGAACGAAGTTTTGGAAGCGTAGTGTAGCACGTTTTGAAGTTAAATTTCTTGAGAATCTTTGCCAGTTTTGGTGAAAGAGAGCTGATGTAAGGCAAGGAGATGAAGGCTCTTGGGGGAGGGGGATCTTCAGCAGTAGTTGAGTTCCTGGGGGAAAGAAATTTGTCAATCTTCTTTGGAGAGTAGCCATTGTTAATAAACGTTTTTTTTTAAGAAAACTGAGTTCATTTATAATTTCTGTTTCTTCTGTAAGTAATGATTTGGCTCGGTGGGCTAAAGTGGAAATAATACCACATTTTTGTAGGGGATAATGATGGGAGGAAGCATGAAGGTATCTGTCAGTATGAGTAGGCTTTCTAAAAATTGAGATTTTAATGTTCTCAGCACATCTGGTAAGTTTGAGGTCTAAAAAGGGAAGACAGTCATCCGATTCCAGTTCGAGGGTGAAAGAGATTTTTTCGTGGCATTTGTTTAGGTGGTCTAAAAATAAATAGAGGTTATTGACGCCATCTTCCCAGATGAGGAAAATATCATCAATATATCGGAACCAGACTTTTGGTTTAAAGTGAAAGGAGTTAATAGCTTTTCCTTCAAATTCGTTGAGAAATATATCCACAAGAATCGGAGAGAGTGGGCTGCCCATAGCCAGACCTGAGTTTTGTAAGTAGATCTTGTTGTCATATTTGAAGTATCCTGACTTTATGCAATGGGAGAGAAGAGCAAAGAGTTTTTTTGATAATTTATTCTTGAGAAGATCGAGGACTTCTTGAGCAGGAACATTTGTAAAGAGAGAAACAATATCAAAACTGGCCATTAAATCTGTTTTTTTAAGTTTGATGTCCTTGATTTTAGAAACAAAATCTGCAGAGTTTTTAATATGTGAAGAAGAAATTCCAGAAAGATTTCTTAGAAAACTCGCTAGAAATTTGGAGAGATTATAAGTGGGAGAGTGTATGCCCTCAACTATAGGTCTGAGTGGGCAGTTATTTTTGTGAATCTTGGCGAGACCATACAGTCGAGGTATCAAGGGATGAAGCGACCGAAGAGAAAGTCGAATGTTTTTTGGTAACTCTAAGGAGGTTTTTAATAAATTATTAGTTCTATTATGTAGTTCCATCGTAGGGTCATTAGCAATTTCTGAGTAGGTATCACTATTTAAAAGTTCCAAGATTTTATTGTGGTAATCAGACTTGTTTAAGATGACAGTTGCATTCCCTTTGTCTGCGGGAATGATAACTATGTTACTATTATCTTTTAAGGACTTGATAGCTTTCCTTTCAGAGTAAGAAATGTTGTCAGGTGGACAACATCTTAAAAGATAATAGTAACATAGTTATCATTCCCGCAGACAAAGGGAATGCAACTGTCATCTTAAATATTCGTTTATTCGTTTGTTTATTCGTTTATTTGTTTATTCGTTTATTCGTTTGTTTATTCGTTTATTTGTTTATTCGTTTATTCGTTTGTTTATTCGTTTATTTGTTTATTCGTTTATTCGTAATATTCGTTTGTATGGAACTCATACTTGCATTTTTTCAAACATGCTACTGTTTTTCACTTGTTCTGTTAGTACAATGTTAAGTCTCTGTAGTTTTTTATATACTTCTTTGAGTATGATACCTGATGATGCTCTTGTAACGAAACTAGTAAACTAGTAGTATCTTGTTAAATATATCTTGCCATCTTTTCTCTCGGTAATAGTCATTAAACTTATTTTATAATATTCCAACCGAGTTAAAATGAATTGTCAAAATACTTATATATATATATATATATATATATATATATATATATATATATATATATATATATATATATATATATATATATATATATTAGGTAAATATACTCGCCTACCTCTGCTTTTGCATAACAACAAACTTCTGCACAAAACTTGCTGGATATAAAATCCCTTAGAGCGGTCTTTCGTTTTGTGAACGCCATCCTGGTGGCCTCTAAGGTTTTCTTCTCACACAACCATTGTGCATGACCATCAGAGTTTTTGCAGTGGCAAGCTAAGTTTCAATAATACAGATGGCAATCCTTTGACGTTTGACAAGATATTCTGAAGACTTTGGCGACTAGCTTCTTCACGTGAGTTTAAACTTAAATTCAAGCCATTTCGTCTGAAGAACACACTTCTCTGGAATTTCAAAAGTGTTATTTTTAGAACAGTTACAGTGGAATGATATGGTATCATACGATATCCGTAGCACGTGTATCAATATTTTTTTCAATCAGAAGAGCAAAGCACCAGTTAACGGTAACTGTAAGTGAATATTAGATTCTAACATTATCAATTGTTTAGAAGGACTCAAGTCAGTTCGTGTCATTGGATGAATGATAGGGTTTCTTCTTCCAGCAAAGTCGGATTTTTCAACCTGTGAAGAAGGCAACCCGGACAGAACACGAAGATGTGTGTGTGTGCGCTCGCGCGCGAGCCATTAGCGCTTCAGCGAACCCATAAATTCTTTGTTACTTCTAATTTGGCTTACATCAGAAAGGCTATTCATTGAGCCATTCAAATGTAATGATCATTCATAACACCTTACATTTCCGATTCTATTTCATATCTCTTTGAATACTAACTTTCTCCGTTAATGTTGGAGATGAGGTAATGAATATCTTTAGATTATAACAACCTAAAGTTGATTTTCCTACAGTAAATTCTAAATTTCCTTTCTGTGTTTTCCCGGATCGCATCTTTGTGGATGTGGAGTCCTGTATCCAATTAACCTGATGGAGTTCTGCATGGTAAACGAGAACAATTTTGCAAAATCGTTGTCTAAACTTTGGTTTATGTTGTACATTTTTGTCTTTTCCCCCCTTCTCTCTAGTTGCCTTGTTCGTTCCTGTTTTGAAATTTTTAGCGTCCTTTGAATCTTTATCCGGTGTAAAGGAGACTATTGTACACTCTATCCAAAAAGAAACCAAACTTTTCGAAAATAGAAGAAACTAGTGGCGCCACCTGTTGTATCTTTTTGTTGTCCAAAGCGGCAACCTTCATTAGTGTTGTGTCAACTGTTTATGACATTTGTTTCATTAGAAGCCGAGTTATAGTGCCAAGAGTGACAGTGTGTTTTGACGAACGGTCGGAAAATGAGTTTCACACAGAGAACTGCGATTGACTTTTGTGTTAAACTTGGTAAAAGTTTTACCGAAACGCATCCAATGCTTCAAAAAGCATACGGTGATGAATGCTTATCCCGTACTCAAATTTACGAGTGGTTTAAGCGATTTCAAAGTGGTCGTGAGACGCTTGAGGACGACGAAAAGCCAGGCCGTCCAAAAACTGGACTGAGCTAAGTTAACATCCAAAAAGTGAGTGATTTCATCAAAGAAAACCCGAAATCGTCCGTGAGATTGATTGAAGATGAATTGGGGATTCCAAAATCAACTGCCCACAACATTTTAACCGAGAGTTTGGGCCTTCGTAAATTGAATTTGCGATTTGTTCCCCGCGAGTTGACCGACGACCCAAAAATGATTTGAATTGAACACTGCAAGGACCCCATTAAAACCTCATAAGTACTCAAACTTTCTTGAAACGTCCATTACTGGTGATGATACGTGGTGTTTTGAGTATGTGCCCGAAACAAAGCGCCAGAGTGCTGAGTGGAGACCACCAAAAGAGGGGCATCCGAAAAAATGTCGCTTGGAGAAGTCAAAATAAAGACAATGCTGATTTATTTCTATGATTCCAAAGGCATTATCCACAAAGAATTCCTTCCGCCTGGATAATCAGTCAATGGTGAGTTTTATCTAGAAGTTTTGAAGCGATTGATAGCGAGAATTCGTCACGTACGGCATGAATATCGTGACGGCCGACCGTTCGTCAAAACACACTCTTGGCACTATAACTCGGCTTCTAATAAAACAAATGTCATACACAGTTGACACTACACTAATAAAGGTTGCCACTTTCGACAACAAAAAGATACAACAGGTGGCGCCACTAGTTTCTTCTATTTTAGAAAAGTTCGGTTTCTTTTTGGACAGAGGGTGTATATTTTAGGAGATGTTTTCGAATGTGGCTGTTTCTGAATTAAAAGCGTTTGTTAGCAGCTCGGAATACACCCATTATTGGAATATGGTTATTTTCCGTTGTCATTTGCTCTTTCGTAATTGTCATCATTTCCAAATCTGCATTATCATGAATAACACAATACGTATTCCAGTCACTAGAGTAACATTAAGTTTTATTTTTTTAATTATGATGACAACAGGGAATCATCTCGTTCCAGATGGAAGGCAGCAACCTCGTATCTGTGCCATTATTGCATCTCAGCCAAGGAATGCGGAACCGAACTAGCTGAAATTTTGCGCATAACGAGCCGCTCTTTTAGGATGAGCCAAACACTGGTGGTTTATTCCAGTTTCCTGGGCCAACTGGCGTGCAGTCCATCGCCGAGCAACCGCGTAGGAATTCCCGACAAGCTCAACATGTTCATCTGAAATGGCAGGTTATTTTGAAGAGCAATTATCATTCGGGTGATATCGCCAGCACGAAATGCAATGACCCATCTTCCGACAGTCCGGTACGGTAGAGCACTCTCACCACAGACTCCCCTAAGGTCACGGTAACAGTCGCTGGCAGTTTAACCTCGTACATTCTTGATCCAGGGTAGTTGTTTTAATCTTGTGAGCATACCTTAGAGCAGTGTTTCTCAAAGTGGTACGCGTACCCCGTGGGGTACGCGAAAGGTCATTAGGGGATACGTGGCAATTTTCGGCTATGCATAATTAAAGGAGTCATTATATTTTTCAACAAACAGTGCAATTAGAGACAACCTAGATAAAACGGCTAAGTAATGAATCACATCCCCTCTCCAACAGAAACTGCTATATAGACCAAGCAAAACCATATGTCGCCAGTGGAACATATGGTTTTGCTTGACGCCACCCCCGTCGTTAATCTGTTAAAACTAAGAAATATATAGTGAATGTGTTTCAGATATTATGGAATTCGGTTGAAGGGAATTAGCATTTCAACTCAACTGTTGAAATGCTAATTTGTCTTTGGTTCGCGCGATCTTTTGTTAATACCACGCCAATCATATGCACTTCTTCGCTGCTCTACGTATCTCAAGACTTGTAAATTACTGGTAATTTTTGCTTGAAATTATGGGAAAGAAGATGACACTATTTGGGTAGATGACTTTGACGACGCACACAAAGAAACTGTTCTCGATGCCAAAAGTAGTGATAGCGAGCAGGAGCTTCTTGGTAAGTCGCACCATTTTCAGTTTGTTTTTCTGAAAACTTTAGTTTCCGAAAATCCTCGCACGTATCTCGCAACGTGATTTTTTAGCTTTAAGTTTGGGAAAAAAAGATTCCAGTAAATACAGTATTTTTTTAGCTTTTAAATTCTTACGTATAGATCATTGGTTAAAGATTGGATTTATAAAACTCCCAAAAGAGAGCAATACAGCAAATACAAGTAGCTGTAAGCAACAAGAAAACGTTGATTTTGCATCTGGATCAAATGAAATTGATAAGAGTGTGTCGTCTGACATCTCTAGAGAACCAAAATTTAAAAATAAATCATATTTTTTGTTTACATAAACATGTAAATTCAAATAAAATAGATATTTGATTTTAATTAATATTTTAAATTAATATATTCATTTTAATTAATATTGTAATTAATTTAACAATTTTAATTAATTTAACAATTTTAATTAATATTTTAATTAATTTAACAATTTTAATTAATATTTTAATTAATTTAACAATTTTAATTAATATTTTAATTAATTTAACAATTTTAATTAATATTTTAATTAATTTAACAATTTTAATTAATATTTAATTAATTTAACAATTTTAATTAATATTTTAATTAATTTATTAATTTTGATAAATTTTAATTAATTTATTTTTAATTTATTTATTTATTTATTTATTAATTAGGGGTACTTGTTAATAATGAAAATTTAAGAAGGGAAATGTTTTCTAAAAATTATAGACTTTTATATATAACATAAGTTTTGGAGATTGAAAAAAAAAATTAGTTCAAAAAATGGCCAAACGGGGGAAATATGGCGCTGCGAGCAAAAGAAAATTATATTACCGTGTTACGAATGGTATGTGATTGTGAATTGATTCCCCATAAGTAAGCGATGTTTACGCGCATCTGCATAAAGGTTTTAAATCCACTGGCTGTTTGTGTAGATAGAGTTTACAAGAATAGAGGGCCACAAATTATATCTTTTCGCATAGCATGCATGCTATTATTGGAAGTCCCGGATCACTAAGCGTGTCAGATTACGTGATATGCCATAAATGGAATTCTACTGTACTGCATGGAAAAGTACTTGTAGTGCTGTCATCAGTGAAATGAACGTTTTAGCAAACTAGCTTATTGCAAGGAGCGCTAAAACACACTAGCAATGTCCAACAATGAAGAGGGGAATTAACTGCTATTATTGGTTGATGATAGATGACGTCACTCCCAAGTGAAGAAAGCTTTAATCTAGGCCTAATACAGTACTATATGAGTCTTTATATATCTGAAATATTTTTTTTTTCAGTGTTTTTCTTGGACTTATGTTTTTGTGCAAGAGCGATTCTGCTTTGGCCTACTTCTTATGTTAATATTTTCCCGTTGGGAGATCTGTGTGACCTTTGGGTAGCAATACGATCGGAGATTGTTTGCCTACTGATAGCGTGTTCGTAGTCAGTCGTAAAGGGAGGTTTTCAAGGACGTTGAAACAACTTAAGGAAGATTTTATTGCACATATAACAGAGAGAGAGCTAAGGAGAAATTTTATCCCTTCAATTGATTGCTAGAAGGATCTCTGGTGTGCACGATGAAAACACCGTGTTTTTGAATTCTGAGCCATGAGAAGGGAAAAGGTTGTAAATCAACTTGCTCAGGTGCTTAGCGTATCGCATACGAAGTCGTGAGGCGCGCAATGCTACGTGAGTGGCTCTCTCTTATCGGGGGGGGGGGGAGTCCTATGGCAATTATTGAGATCATAAAGCGAGTTTCCAATTCGACATGCCAATTTACTGTTTCCAATCAACAGATAATCGCGTGACCTCTTTTATGACGTAGTTTGTGGTGTTTACACGGAGTTCTTCAAGGGCATGATTGGCAAACGAAAACGATAGTGGGATGCCTGGGTCGTCCGGAGGTACTGGTACCTCATGTGCATGTCATACTTCGATTCTTTTGAATTCTGAAGGTCACCAAAATCCTTTTATTGTTGAATCACTTCTAATTATACACTCACGTTCACAGAAGCCTCTTCACCTTACATAAATACAGTTTTTAGTATTCAATGGCCATTTTCATTGGTTTATCACTAGATATGTCGTTGTATTGCATCATCTATCATTCTCCCGGGTTTCTGTTTAATGTAATAGTTGCCACAATTGCGTCAGAATTTTTTATGCTATAAATAGACAGTGCAAGAGCTAGTTTTCGCATTTTGCAGAGAGCAGTCAATGAATTGGAGGATTGGTACACCAAGTGGGGTATCGCAATTAATCCAAGAAAAAACTCTGCAGTACTTTTCACCAGACGTAAAGCAGAACCGAATACAAGCATAAAAATGTTTGGTAAAATCATCCCTCGGCGCAATTCTACCAAATATCTGGGAATTCATCTTGATAGACGTCTAAACTTCAAATCATATATGGATATAGTGTCGCCACTAAGGCAAATCAGACTTATAGCACAGCTATATCCACTTTTGAACAGGAACAGCTTCCTAAGCATAAGCAACAAAATCCCCCTTTTCAAATCAGTGATCAGACCGCAACTAACTTACGCCTCTCCAACCTGGGGTCACCCAGCTAAAAGGAACATCAACAGACTTCAGATAATACAGAATAAATGACTAACAATGGCTTTTAATGCCCCGTGGTTCATGAGAAACTTCCAGTTACACCAAGAAGCTCTTCTAGATACCAAGACCTACATGACAGGCATTGCAGAGAAATTCTTCACAATCACAGATAATCATCCAAATCAGCTAGTTCGACAGGCAGCGGTCAACGATCTGAGGCTACAGACCCTCAGATCGTTTCAAACATAAAAAACCGAAACTCTCCATCGCAAGAGAATGTTGATACAGCCTCAATGCTCACAATGAGCGGAAACGTACCCACAATAATCCCATCACCCACAAACTAAAATCCAGATGAAGGGATGAAGAGATCCCACTGTTCAGGGATCCAAATGGATCCCTGAACAGTGGAAAAGAGTATTTTTCTCTTACGATGAAAGGTTTAATCTGCGGGGCTCCGATGGCAGACAGTTCGAAGATGATCAGGGGAAAAAAATTCACCCCTGAGTGTGTGTGGTGTCAACACTTAAATTCTCAGCCACTCAGATGATCTGGGACTGTATTTCGTATGCATGTTAAATTTAAAATAAATTACTAAATGTAAAGTATGAAATTAAATAAAAATTACACCCGTTGAATAAACGTATGCAATGAAGTAAAACTTTAACATTAAATTTTCACGAAATAATATATTAAAATCAGTATTAGATGTCTAAAATTTGTTCATCAAATGTAAAAACCACTTTCCTATTCATCAAGGAGTTTTCTCTTTAAATTCACTTTAACAATTGAAAATTAATTGGTTTAATCCATTTGTCTGCATTTAAACGGAAATCTTTAAATGCCTTTTGATGTTTACAGAACGGATGCTAAGATAATTGCCGTTTCATTGAAATATCCAATTTTATCATTTATTATTACAGTCAGAAACTTTTGCCATTATGACATCTAAAAATGAGTTCATTTTGGTTGCCATGGTTACGTTATATATAACTCTTATTTTAGCGGTAATTGAATATTTCAGAAAAATTATTTTTTTATCTTTTTTTTTTTTGACAGAAATGAATTTTACGCAGATTTCTTTTCGTTACCATGACAACTGCTAATCTATTGTTAGGTTCTTCACATTGCAGACGTTACGCTTTATATTTTTAGCGAATAAACAACTGCAGCTTCTGAAAATAGACAAATGTTCATCTCGCGTGGAATTCCGCGTGTACATTTTCTATTATCACATTCTATGGATTTAGACACTATCATGATGTTGCTATATTCCCATATACTTATTTCTTTTGCATCGTAAAAATAAATAAATAAAATTTCTAAATACGGTTTTATTTTCCTCAGGGAGTAGATCGCATTCTTTTATTACATTTTTTACTAAGTCGATAGACTTCTTGGCCTTCACCTTTCACCAGGCAATGAAATAATAAACAAATAAAAAATGTGAAAAAATAGTTTGTTAAGTCCCCGTCTTGCTACCCAATGTATGGCTGTCTGGTTTGGACTTCTGAACGTTGGAGGTGGAATGCTGAACAACCTTCGTCAGGATTTCTTCTTGTAGATCTGTTTCGGTCGAAGGATTTTCTTATAAATCTCAAACATTTTCTATGAGAACAGAATTCACCAGTAACACCGTGAAGGTTACGTCGCTGTCCTATTCGGAGAATTCCACTAGAACGATACACGCAACGTGGCATGGAGCATTGCCCTACCGAAATATTGAGTACTGCTAGGTGAACAGTGATAGTTCAAAGCATCTCATTATCTTATAAGGCAGATAAAGTAGCGAAAAACATCCTCCGATGTCCAGAATCGAAAGAAAAAACATCAGATGTGAACCATGCAAAACGTATTATAATAAGCTTGGTTCTATCATAATAGAACCAATCTTGTGGATATCTTAAGCTCTTTAAAGGCCGAACGAACTATTATTTTGCGTGACCATGATTAAACTATGTGGAAGAGGGGTTCTTATTTAACAAAATAGCCACTAAACTTAATTTAATATCTGTTTATTTCCCACCATTCTACTGGTCTTAATCAAGATTTTCCTAAAAGCATTTACGTAATCCCAAGATCTGCGATTATTCCTCTTAAGATGTGCCCTTATTTAACTGGAACATAAAAGAGCACAACCCAGGCAGTAATTTGCAACTTATCTCTCTCTATATACATTTTTCTGGATTTGTGCTACCTTGTGTATAATTATTGTTATATACACTAAAGTAAACCTCCCAACCGTAGTTAATTTTCCATACAATTGTACCAAAATTCATTGGCTTTTTAAACTTTTATTATGCTCTTGAAGCTATTAACACAGAATGTTAGCAACTTCTTCGTTGGTCGTTAGTACCACACTCTCTCGGTTGTATGCTCTTGGATGTGTGCATTAGAATCAATGAAGTGTGGAAAAGAAACACACATTTCTCGCGAACAATTCTTATTTCTGTATGAAAGGATGCTTAACTAACCTGGCGAATCTGGAGCGCTGTGAGCAACACCGAGCGCGAACATTAAAGTGATCTATAGGACAATACATAGGCATCATTATTTATCTGCGAGGTGCTGAAAACTACAGCTTTATGGAGCGAGAATGTGCTCATATTAAAATGCATCGGTAGTTAACACTAAATTTTTGTGGGGCATCTGTTTCGAGTTCTGAATGAGTTCGAGAATAAATACGATGTACTTAAAATTGTTTACAATTTTAAGACTGGGGATTAAATGATGCAAAGTCGTATTAAATCAATGATGATCGAAGTGAAAGAACAGAATTTTGAATGATTTTGAATTTCATTCATATTTCTATTTTTTTTTAAATATATTGTCCTGAATATCAAATAAAATGTATTAATATAATAATTCTCCTCTGGAAGACATTTATAATGTATATATATGTGCATATTAGAAGCATAGATTGGTCTAGCGATAACTTTAACTGCTGTTTCATTTTTTTAATTCCAAAACAGCGAAAGAGCCAAAAGGCTGCGGGTTGGAATCCCGCCGTGGGCATGGATGTTTGTGATTGTCTGTGGAAATACTAGTGGTAGTCGTCGGCGGTAGATGGCGTTGGTGTAGTTGTGGTCAGTTGGTGGAGAGAGAGAGCTGTAGAGCAGGTGCCCTCCCTCGATGAGTCTTTGGACTCCCTGGAGGTGTCTAATAATAATAATAATAATAATAATAATAATAATAATAATAATAATAATCTAAACAGAATGGATGAGTTAGATCTCTATACAGAAAGAAAATCATTATGAGTAAATAAACGCCATCTATGGATCAGATAGTGAACTATAGCTCACTTGTCACATATGAATAAAAAAAAGTAAAAAATTTAAAAATATATGAGTGTTAATGAGAGGGGAAACCACCCTCATATAACCAAAATAACGATGTTATTTAATTTTTAAATATTTTAAGTATCATTTTTAAAAGATATTCAACTCAAATAAGTTTGTATTTTTTTTTTCACTTTAACGTCGCTGCCTTTTTCTGTTCATCATTAATATCATAAGGAAATTGGCCCGCAGTTGCATCCTTCATGTGGTTGCTAGTAATCACACTAGAGGGCGTATCAAATCAGCAGTCACGTAGTCGATACCAATACTTAACGTGAGGTCTTAATTAACAGGCAATCTATGGATTAATATTCTTTTAATTATCAAGGGAATGCTTTCTTTAGAGTTAGTGTGCACACCCTCCCCCAACACTAATGAGAACAGTGGCGAATGACAAATGAGTAAAGAACATAATCTGTCACTCACTTTCTTCAGCTAATTCTCTTGGGAAGTCATTCTTTCCAGACCCTATTTCCCATGGTAGACTCACTAATTACATCAGCAATTTTTTAAATTTTTTTTTTCTTTTTCATAAACCCATTACTGCATGAGCAAACTTCTTCTAAGGAATGCGAAATTCGTAGACAAGCTCATCGCATCTTGCACCGTCTTGTGGTTGAACAGCCGACACTTTATCTTCGGGCGTGGATCGCACATTATCTAAAGCCACATTCCTGGAGTCTATTAACTTATCACAAAAACGGGGCCTTGGATGTGATGGGATTCTGTGAAAAGGAAAGAGGTTATAACATTTATATACCCCATTTACAAAAGGTTCTATTCTAGTAATTAAACAAAGGACTGAACAAGACTCATTTAATAAAAATGTTAATTAGTAATTGCCCAAGTGAACTTCCGTAGTTCAGTTGGTTT
This sequence comes from Typopeltis vanoorti, assembly GCF_054136105.1. Classification (NCBI taxonomy): domain Eukaryota; kingdom Metazoa; phylum Arthropoda; class Arachnida; order Uropygi; family Thelyphonidae; genus Typopeltis; species Typopeltis vanoorti. Next base: position 15,002,052 of record NC_143565.1, on the reverse strand, counting down.
AGATGAGCTCGTTGGCTAAATAGACCCGGGTTCGAATTCCGTCTATGACCTGAAATCTTTTATCAGGTGTTTTGAATCAAATGGTGGGTTACCGAGTCTCGTGCTATAGTGGAAGTTTTCCTTCATGAAACTCCTGTTTTTTCGTCCCTAAAACACTCAAACGGGTCAAACGAACACACGCAACATCCTGATATTGGACATTACAGGCATACACCACCCTCTTCCGTCAGATTTCGTTTCGAACGCCTGCAGCGTAAAGTGTGGGTCCGTGAGTGAGTATAAATTGGGAAGGAAGGATACTTGTAAGTGTATATGATCGTAAACTCCCATGGCATTTTATTGAATGCCATGGCGAAATAATGTGTATGTGTGTGTGTGTGTGTGTTATTTCAGAGTGACTATACAGAAATTTGTTGACGTCAAGCTGATGAAGCATTTTCCATAATCTCTCTCTCTTTAGGAGAGGACAATACAGAGAGTCTCATGATTTAGGGATAACAAGTTATGTCCGCGGACTACCACTGGCACCTTACTCTGTATAACTTGTAGAGACGCCTTACATTATATAGGAATAGAAATTTCTTCTATTCTATTGTATCATTTTGTTGTTGAAAGCGGCAACTTTCATTCGTGTTGTGTCAACTTTATGACATTTGTTTCATCAGAATCCGAGTTATAGTGACAGCGTGTTTTGACGAACGGTCGGTCGTCATGATATTCATGCCGTACGCGACGAATTCTAGCTATCAATCGCTCCAAAACTTCGAGATAAAACTTACCATTGACCCTTTAGCCAGGCGGAAGGAATTCTTTGTGGATAATGGAATCGTAGAAACAAATCAACATTGTCTTTACTTGTGACCTCCAAGCGACTTTTTTCCGATTCCCCTCTTCTGGTGGTCTCCACTCAACACTCTGGCGCTTTATTTCGTGCTCATACTCAAAATCACGTTTCATCACCAATAACGATCATTTCAAGGAAGTTTGAGTGGTTTTAATGAGGTCCTTGCAGTGTTCAATTCGATATATTTTTTGGTCGTCGGTCAACTTGTGGGGAACAAATCGCGAATTCAATTTACGAAGGACCAAACTCTCGGTCAAAATGTAGTGCACAGTTGATTTTGAAGTTAATCTTCAATCAATCTCACGGACGATTTCGGGTTTTCTTCGATGAAATCTCGCACTTTGTTGATGTTAACTTTGCTGTCCAGTTTTTGGACGGCCTGGCTTTTCATCGTCCTCAAGCGTCTCACGACCACCTTAAAATCACTTAAACCACTCTTAAACTTGAGTACGGGATAAGCATTCATCACTGTATGCTTTTTAGAGCGATTTTCCTCATCCAACTTTATTAATTTCCTTACTGGCGTCAACTATGGCTTTGCCCACAACGTCGAGTATTGGTGGTTATTTTCTGGCACTCATATCGAAGAAGTAAATCGCTATGGCAGTCCCACATCCAGAAAATCTGTCTTCTCATCCCAAAAACTTCGGAAAACTGTTTAGAGACCATCAGTGGCTTCTTCTTCTTCTTCTTCTTTTTTTATTTTTATTTTTGAAAATCGTTAATTGCTTAACTTTTTCACCCGGTGTGCCTCTCTCTCTCTCTCTCTCCAATTGCCATCTGTTGCTCTTTTCTGGTTAATTCGTAAATTAGTTCAGACATAATTAAATTTTGTTGTCTCCCATTTGTGCATTAAAATTAGCAGATACGAGATCGCTACGCCTTTTATTGTGTGAATGGAGAATGAATTTGACTCGATGCATAAAAAATCTCCATTCAATCTTTCTTCGTTTAAAAAATTCAATCGGTATTTGTCATCAAGACGAATTTTTTTCTTTACAAAGAGAGTGGATAATTTCTAGATGGCATCGATGTTTGTGATGGTAAGAATCAGCCGCAGTGTCATAAACATGAACAAAGCAAAAACGTACTTCCCAAGGAATTTTGATACTGTAATATTAGATGGATGCTAAATAAAGAAGATTTAGCTTTTATGAAGTGAGTGGGATTAACGTACCCTGTTGATGTTGTTTGGTATTTTCTACAGATGGAATGGTGACGTTGGATGTTGCAATTGCCGTGATTTATGAAGTGTATGTAAGTGTTATCTGCTTTGCTCTGCTAACACCGTTGATATATCTTCCATCCTTCGTGTTATGGGATTCAGTAATTGTTTATGTGTCTTAAAATGTGTGGCAGGTTGTTGAGTAGCGTGGGTGTGAGATGCTGTTACATGTCACAAATTCTCCGATTGAGTTGTAGCGCCTAATTGGGTAAAACGTTTTGTGTATTACTATAAGGGGTTCGGTTATTGGCTGGTGAATATTACGCTTCCGAAGCACTGTTGTAATATTTTTAAATAATTTTCTCATTTGAATAAATTGGCTGCTTGCAGTGTCTGCGTAGACTGTTATAACATATCTGAGTAGTCATAGACAAATTCCGTGATACATGAGGGTTTTTTTTTTTTTTACCTTAGGATGGAGTATATGCAGGAGAAGGTGTTTAGCATGTATTACGAGTGTGTAATTTTGGAGTAGTAGCATATCATAGCCCTTGTGGATGTTAATACAGTACTTGCTATGACAGCATAGCACGAGTGCAGGGAGTTGTAGTTGAAGTAGCCCATTATTTCGTTTACTCTGTTTGTTATTTTGAGACAGAGTAACCTTAATGTCTACGTGGACTGCTAATAGTTTTCAGGAGAGTGGAAACATTATAAGAAGAGCTGATCAAACAAGCCACCCTTCGTTTCCGTATCAACCAACACTAACTGCTGTTTAGCTCTAACAGCAAGATGGAATTCTGGCGATCATCAACTCTCTCTGGATGTTACTGCTGCTACAGATAAAAACATTTCATGTCGAATGCCTTAAAAGGTCAGTTCTTGTGGAGTCTACGAAAAGAAGCCAGTGGCTTGTATCACATCGCAGTGGAAATCAATAATTTAAGCAAGTTATTTTTTTCTTTTTTGTATAAAGTATCCCTTACAGAATACTTGATCGTGTCCAACTTAATGTGTAACAGAGGAAGAAATTCGATTTAGAATTGACTCTTGATGATGTTTTTTAACCTTGTACTTCCCGGAAACATTTTTGGTAAACTTTAACAACATAATGGTGTTCTCTTGTTCGACTATTCCATACCAAGAAGCAAAAATACTTCTTGAATCCATTATTCATTCCATATAAAACTTATGCCCTTTAAATCACCAGAGATCTTTTGAAAATATTCCTTGTATTTTATTTGAATATGATGATGGACACGCTTTCGTAATGGTTTCTTCAATTAACAGAACAAGTCAGGACAAATGGACTTTCTATTTTCAATGCACAACATATTTATGACTATATTCAAACTGAATACTGAACTCAGAGCTATCAATAAGTCTTATTAGTTTATCCTAAAATCCTAATTGTTCCATCAGCCCATTTGTGTTTAGCTATACATAAAGTAATTGATGCATACCGTAAATCGTGGCATGCTTCCGTTTTTCTAAATACGTATATCCTACCTTTAGTCGCAATATCCTTTTATTGGATTCTAAACGTACTGTTTGTTGGTTTGATAAATTCAGATCCCAGTTCATTCAGCTCTCTTTGCTCATTTATGTGTGGCTGTTGGCTACTGGAATGTAACATTGATCAGAAAGGTGAATCTTCCATTCATCAAAGAATAAAGCTGAAAGATCTCCACAGGGTAATGACGTTAGTGCATATATTTTATTTTATTTTTTGCTTTTACTCAAACAACTCTTATCTTTTGCATTTTTAGAATAATATTCTTGAATGTAGCTGGGTAGTTTTCTCCAGATTAATGCAACGGACAACCGACATGCTTTCCCTTTTTCATTAAGTTTACTTAGTCCCTTATGGACCATTTCTGCTTGAAAAGTGTATCTTAATCTGATAAATTACAACCAAAATATCAACACAAATAATAAGCTACTTTTCCCATCTTTATTGCGGATTGAAGTTATGTTTTTTTTAAACTGTAAAATAAATAAAAAAGAAAAGAAAAGAAGACGATAAGTGTGCAATAATCTCCATGGTTCAAGCCGTTATATAAGCTATCAATGAATCCAATTAGAAAGAAATAATGAGAGAAAGAACTGTTTCCATCTTGTGATCATGTCCCCAAATCTTCGTATTACTGTCTGTAACAACGTGAGTTTTACGATCAATTTTTTAAGTCTCCATGTTAAACAGGATTTTTCCAACCGTAGGTAAAAACCCTTGTCAGTATCAAAGGTCAACCAATTCGAGATCCGGCCAAAGAAAAACTTAGAAAAAATTTTTCTAGTCGGTGACTACAAGAATCTTTCTTCGGGCAGACTCCTACTAGGGAACCAAATGCTATTCTTCACAGCGCTAAACAGGAACTGTGTAAATTTTCCGCACGATAACAGAAATTGTCTCAAGAATTCAAATGCTATAACGATGTCTTTTTTCAACATCTCATAAATCCATAGAAAAATAAATGCAGTTAGAATATTAGCCGCAAAATCCCACAGTTCTGTGACTTACTCCTAACATGTACGTGATTGCTATGCTAACACTCTTCTGCTGCTTCCCATCAGTGCTGCCAGGTTACGTACAGCCCTGACGGCCAGCACATCACTTATTACCTCTACCAGTATTAAATAAGTACTGGTTATTTTTTTATTAGAATTTATGAGAAGCGGTCGTTAATATTTTCTTCTAAGCCATGATGTAATGGAAAATATTTTCTCGTATCTGCAGTGAGCATGGGAGAATTTAATGCGAGCCACCAACATCAAGTCAACCTTGTTGACATGGGTTGCGTTATCCTTTGAGTGCATGAAAGAGAGAGTGAACAGTGTTTTTTAAAACAGAGGCGATAATGGGCGTAGAAGCAATGAACACACAGCTGCCCAATCCAAATGCTTTAAACTGCAGTTGAGATAAAAAAGTAAAAGCGATACAAAATGGTAGACAAGTTTATAAATTTAAATAGGATTTACTTCAAATAATCATCGATTTCTGAATGTTGTTTTCTTTACTGAGTGCTGAATTTTATTTATAAGTTTATTTCGCCGATCAACTACCTCCAGGCCTTTGGAGTGAAGACAGCGGTAAACATGATTTCCGTAAGGAAACTTTCTTAGAGTTTTTTAAAACTAATTACACGTTACCTGCTTGGATTCAGAAACTGGGCTGAAACCGCATTCTATTGAAGCTTGATTCTCTAATGGATTTAGAGAGAGTTCCTGACTATAGAGAGGATGTTCCAATATCTCTCAATATATTTGAATGAATCTTTTTTTTTTTTAGAATGACCTGTGTAAAATTAAGCTGTGCGTTGTCATGGAAACTAACAAATGATGCGACTTACTTAAACTGCTGACGGCTTTAATGAAATGGTGGCTGGTGACAAAATGTTGTGTCGCCGTTGTAAAGACGAGTCTACGAAGTCCTGTGTGTGTATGTGTAGTGGAATTACGCACGTATTTGAAATCCAAATATTCATCAGGAAGTTGGTGCTTACTTTTTTATTGCTTATTGTTGGGGTTTGAGAATCTCTTCTCATGCGAATACCATATCTTTGCTCCTGGAAAAGAGTTGATCAAACAACGTCAAATAAATCCTGGAATGCATTTTATTCCCGAAATGGAGCCTGAACTAACTTTCTGGAAATTGGTTTGCAAGTTGTGTCCATCCGTTAGCCATCAGCAGAGGTTCAGTTTATTACTGACGATTTGAAAACTTTGGGTGAGAGAATACCTCAAGCACTCCGAGTTATTATTATTTATTACTATCATTACGTTACACCTGCAGGGAGGCCACCTACTCTACAACTCTGTCTCCACCACTCAATCCACCTACTACAACGAAACGCAAGTACCATCATCACCAACCACCACCACCACCACTAGTATTATCACAGACAATCACAAACATTGATTTGGCTGTTTACCCAAATCTAACACAAGCAATATTGAGCTCATGGGCTTTTTTTTAATGTAACTGGAATCCATTGCATCTTAGCTTATTGCTAAGATATGCATTTGGTAACATACAAGACCACGATAATTTCTTTAATTACTAGTGTAATTTAAAATAACGATAAACGCAGTATACATAGACGCTTTCAATCTTACTTACATATGCACATCGTGGTATCATACATAATACTATGATACGAGACTATCATAGAAACTATGTTAAGTTGGGAAAGCTATTGATAATGGTAAAATGTCCCTAATACTGAAAGTGGATGTCATTTTTGTGCTGAAAGAAATCATGCGAACATTTTGCTCACGACTCAGATTTTTACTGAAGTATACCGAGCTGGAATATTTACAACAGGAGACATTTAAATTAAGACATCATCTTGCCTAAATGTTAACAATCTAGCTATTATTGATATCACTGATGTATCTATTGGAGGAGTAGTTTTTATATCTCATTTGGGGTAGGATGAAAAAGTAGTAAAAGAGGTAAGAATAGAACATCGACTCAACGGTCGATGTTCTATTCTTACCTATTACAAGTATTACAAATTCTTTGTAATACTTGTAATACAAATTATTGCAAATTCCTTGTTATTCATAATAACAAAGCGTTTTCTAACTTCCTGAAGGAAAGGCGATGTCGGATTTATTCTTTTTAGCATAGGCTACCATAAACGCTTTTTATGCACATCCTGAGATTAAAAATCTATGTCAAAAAAGTATAAGAAAAATAAATTGGTGTTGCTAATAAATTCAGGTTTACTAGACAATACCAAAACAAAGACTGTTATAAAGTTCTACCTTAGCTGTAATCATATAATAAAATAATAATAAAATATCACATCTGCCATAAAACCAAAAGGTCTGTGTACCCCCTGTACAGTTTCAATAATTCCAAGTCACAAAAATAGGCCTGCCTTTATAAACCACCAATTATTCGCCAGCCATAAAGCATCATGGCTGTAGAAAATGACGTCGTTAACACGACTGTTCAGATCCATAAATATACGGTACATAAACCAGGAATAAAACTCCCGTCAATATGACATTGTTTGATGTCATAAAAATCACATTAATACAATCCAAGTTCAAGCATATTGCAATTAATGTGTTCACATATACCACTAAGTTTTGATCAAGGTAATGTTGCCTCTTTACGGTATTATTCAAGTGCTATCGTCATGGAAACCTCTTCCCACCTAAGAATATGAGTTAATTCTAGAGAATACGACATCATATACAAGAACAATTATCCTATTGATTGTGATTGGTGGTATATTTTCAACTACAGAAAAGCTGTAGAATATGCCAAGTTTCAGTACGGATGTCAAACTAAATTATGTCTTTGAGGATAGTTTTTGAGCGGTCTAATACATAGTTGAAAGGATTCCAATTTTTCCTACCATAAAAATGAGATGTTCCTTCCAGCAACACAAACAAACTGGGTAAACACACGCAGGCGATACATAACATGGAGTCAAACATAAAGAAGAATATATACTGAATTTATACAGCGAGCGCCACTTTACACCCTAGCGGTATCATTTGGAATTAATAAACTGTCATGGAATTTTGAATACAACATTGAGGAGATAAAATAAGATAAATGATACATTTCCACAATTTATTGCCTAAGCTACCTTTTCGCAAAACATAAAACTGCGACAATTAATTGATCATTTAAATTCCATTTCAAATATCATACAAACATTAGAAATAACACGGTTTCTTCCGATTCAGGAATTAAGTACTTTATTTATTTCCGTGAATTAAATATGCCGTTTCTATTTGATAAATGACGAAAACATTTATGGCTATCTAAAATTTCAAATAAGTCAAAATGAGTTTCTGAAAAATAAAGTTCTTTCCGAAGATTTTAATGACGCCATTAAAGAGTGCAATACGCATCAACAAATGGAATGTTAGAATTGATGAAGGCGTTTAACGTTACAAAAGTATTTAATGCGATAAAAATTACATGTGTGTTTCTTTTTATTTTAAAGTATTACACAGCAAAAAAATAACTTCAACAAACTAAGCTGGAATTGTGATGGAATTTTTCGCTATATTATATTGAGCATTTGAAAGACAGCTACGCCTACTGAAATCTTTAATAATGTACATATTAATATTGCCATTACACCATATTAAAGTACAGGGGAGGTTGGTTGTTGTTAGGAGGTGATTGGAGAATCGACCGTGAGATGCGGTGATTAATACCCTTGGAGGGTAATGGATGGCAATGCTGTAGCCAATGAAGTTCTAACTGAGGCTCGGCTATTGCTGTTACCCTCCTGCCATGATCAGATCTTTAATAGCTCAATTACACCTTATCCCTACACTGCCCTCTAGAGATAACGGGGAAGATGAAAAGCATTCCTGCTTCGCCCCTTTAAGCCAGTCCTTATAAGGATTAAGCCAGTACAGACTGGAGGATCCAAGTTAACCCCCAGAAAAGCTCAGCTATATTGTTTACTAGAAAGAAAATCCATACCATGGAGGATATTTATTTATTGGGAGTAAAGATTCCATGGCAGACTGAAGTTAAATATCTTGGAGTGATTCTTGATAGAAAACTCCTCTTCAGCAAACATATTAGTTACATTTCCTCAAAGACATCCAACGTCTTAGCACAGCTCTACCCTATGATCAACAGACAAAGTAAACTGGACACGCAAACAAAATTAACAATTTACAAGATGTTAATTCGACCGGTTATCACTTACGCATCCCCAGCATGGAGCCACACCGCAAATTCAAACATTCTAAAACTTCAGAGATTACAGAATAAGTGCCTGAGGATGATTCTGGATGCCCCTTGGTTCATAAGAAACACCCAGATCCATAGAGAAGTTAATATCCCTTATATCTCTTCCTTTCTCATAAATCTAGATGAGAAGTTCTTTACCAAGACAAGTAACCATCCAAACCCGTTAATCAAGGAAGCCTCGGAATATAATGAAGAAGAAATCAACAAATATAAAAGACCAAAATCTATTTTAAGTTCGGCTGAACACAACTAACTTCACTGCCTCAATGGGCGAGCATATAGCTCACAAACACTCCATTCAAAGTTCTTCCATTACAAGACAAAGGGGAATATGAAAAGCAATTTTGCTTCACCCATCTAGCCAGAAATGTTAATCTTAATGTTATTAAGCCAGTCCTTATAAGGACTATAAGGACACTATATGCGTTATGATGGAAATGCACCCGTAATAGAATCAACCGCGAGATGCGGTGATTAATATCCTTGGAGGGTAATGGATGGCAATGCTGTAGCCAATGAAGTTCTACCTGAGGCTCGGCTATTGCTGTTGCCCTCTTGCCAAGATCAGAGCTTTAATAGCTCAATAACACCTTATTGAACTATTACTGTCCTCTACAGATAACGGGGAAGATGAAATCTACCTGAGGCTCGGCTATTGCTGTTGCCCTCTTGCCATGATCAGAGCTTTATTAACTCAATAACACCTTATCCCTACACTGTCCTCTACAGATAACGGGGAAGATGAAAAGCATTCTTGCTTCGCCCCTTTAAGCCAGTCCTTATAAGGACGCGTTATGATGAGTCAGAAGGCTATTCCTCTTTCTGAGATGCTGTAGGATTGACTAAAAATTCGGGGAAGCGATTATGCGTTTGATGTAGACGGACGTGTTTATTTTCTATGCACTTTATCGTAAGTGTTATTAGTAGCGAGATAGTGATTGATTATCATCATAGTTTCTTTTTGGTATTTATGTATGATAACATTTTGATTTTACTGCAATTTTCTCACGTCTTTTCCTATGCCCGGCAGTAGTCTTTCGTCTTTGAAAAGGAGATTTCGACTGTCGGTCTTCACTTGGTGGTAGGAAGGAACAAGTCAGTTCCACGCAAAAAGCCCATCAAATTGCGGATTAGGCCTAATTATGAACACTCCTTTCGATGATCTAAATTTTAAGCAACTGCATGCAGTTTTCAGATATGTAGGAAACCAACTACATACCAAATGGCCAAGCAGAGTAGATATCCATCAAATCTCGGAAGTTGAATCAGAGGAATATCATCCTTCTGACCCTCTCCCCGGCACTTTCCAAAACACCAGCAGAGAAGATGCTTCAACAGTCGACACTCAGTCCTTAGAAGACCCTGACTACTTCCAGGTGGTCAGCAAAAAGTGTCTACAGCCGTAGAGCCCGAAGCCCCGATGGACAAGGTGGCTATAACCCCAGAGCCTGAAGCACCGATGGATACAGCTGTACAGATCAAAGAGCGAGTCCCAACGGTGATTCTACATGCTAAAGAACAATGGTCGACAGTAGTAAAGGTCCTGAAGAACTCAGAAATTAAATTCACTTCGTCTAAAAACTCCGAAGAAGGAGCCCGTATTCAACCTGAAGGAACATCGCACTACCGTCGGCTTACTAAACTCATGGACGAACTGAAAATTCCATACCATATATTTCAAATAAAGACCGAGTAAAACTTAAAAGTTGCCATCAGAGATCTAGTGGAAACGATAACATCAGAAGAGATAGCCACTGACATAAAATCACAAAACCTCGAGCCGATAATAGTCTCTTGAATATATCGGGCACACAAACGTCACATGCCTCTGGTTCTAGTGGAAATCTGCAAGGATCAGAGAGAGAGAGAGATCTAATGACTGTTTGTAATCTAGTTATAAAGACTGAGCCACTCAGAAGGAAAACATCTGCAGGGCAATGTCGTCCCTGCCAGAAATACGGGCATGCGCAGAAACTCCGTACAGCCGAGTACAGATGTGTAAAATGCGGATATAAACACCCCAAACACACATGTTCCAAACTACGCACTACTCCTGCTAAGTGCGCAAATTGTGGCGGTCTGCATCCGGCGAACTACAAAGGCTGCACATTCCACCCAGCTAACTTTCTGAAAGCAAGAGAATCAGGAGCTCCCAAATCACAGAAGAGTACAACATCAGAAGGTTGTCCAAAGTACTCCCGAAATATATTGGTCCTGCAGCAGAAAACCCTCTGCAGACTACAACTCACAGGTCGTACGCCAAAGCAGTTATCTCGTGCACAAAACCTGCAAAACCCGCTCCAAGCAATCAAAACTCTACTGCTACTCTAATTGCTACCTTAGGGGAGATGCTAACTGCTTTCAGCAAAACTAACCCTAATCAAAATGATACAATCAAGTTCCTGAAAAATACCCAAGTCATATTCTCAATGCTTAATGGATAATCCAATTATCTTAATTATTTCCATGCAGATTGCATTCTGGAATGATAAAGGTCTCAGTAATAATAAACTCCAACCACTACAACAAATATGGAAGAAACTGGTATTGAAATCCACACCAATAACGTAAATATCTCCTACCCTCCGATCTCTCCCAGCTGTTCGATACTAATGAAGCAACAATTGTGGCGAGAGATCTCAACTGTAAACATCCCTTATGGAACAATAAAAGTTTCAATAATAATGGGATGATTCTCTACAATTTTGCTTTGCTCAGAAACATCTTTGTTGCAGGCCCAATTGAACCAACGCACTAAGGACCGCGAGGCAGACCTGATGTGTTGAACATAGCCATTTTCAAGAACACCTCTCATTGTAGCTGAAAACGATGGGTTGTAGGGGGATCCTGGGGCTCCTCCTAGGTTTAGGAGGAGACCGAGGATCCCCCTACAACCTTAGTTCTGACCACAACACTGTAGGAGGGTGATCCTGGGTCTCCTCCTAAACCTAGGAGGGTATCCAGAACTCATCCTCAATCAGACCTACACAAACTTCACTAAACTCAAAATTGCACTCCGCACTCTTATAGGCTCCGTACCAACTATCTCCTCCTGCGAAGAAGCCGACGCAGCAGTCAATGATCTAGAAAATACAACTCATGCCCGCTTGGCAGCAGCCTCCATCGTTACTACCCCAGCTCAAACCAACCTGCTCCCGAAAGAAATTCTAAATCTAATCGGTAAAAAAATTAATAAAATCAGAGGCCGTTATCACAATATATTATCTCCCCAGGATCGTCAAGAGCTAAATAGGGAAACCAATTTAATCTCCTATGCACTCAAAGACCACAGGAATCAACAGTGGGAAAGAAAGAAAGCTGTGTTCCTCAAAAGCTGAGGATAACTCGCTGTGGAAATTGGCTAAAGCTCTCCGCACGTATTGTTTCAACACACAGCCCATTCACGGAGAAAGTGGCATAGTTTACAGAGACGATGAGAAGACTGAAGCTTTTGAGGACGCCCTGGATCTTCAATGTAGTCCTAACTACACACACATGCGAATTTGCTTTTCATCGAAAGAATCCACTGACATGTTCGCTACGCTGTACGTCATTCCTGCAGCCGTGAAAATATTTGTCATACTTCATCTAGGGAAGTTTATACCATCTTTCAAGAAACCCAACAACAAAAAGACTCCAGGACCTGACGTATTACCAACAAAATTATAAAGGCGCCTCCACATAAAGCAGTTATGAATCTGGTAGACATTATAAATTCAATGCTCAGACTCAGTCACTTTCCCATTCGATGGAAACAAGCAGATATAATCCTCTTTCACAAGCCGGGAAAAGCACCACAGTTCCCTCAGAATTATGGGCCCATCAGCCTCTTGTCATGCTTGGAGAATATTGCGGAAAAAAATATTCTCAGCCTTCTGCAAGATGAGGTGAATAAAAGCAGCCTTATCCCGAAAGAGCAGTTCGGATTTCGTACTGGACACAGTACAACTGAAGAAATCCACAGATCAGTAGAGTTTATAATTGGAGGCAAAATACAGGCGCTATCGAGAAAGATCTCGATATTGCAAAATCATTTGATAAGGTTTGGCACAAACGCCTTATCTACAAATTAATTACAGCCAACATTCCACTATACCTTATTAAACGCATCGATCGTTTCTAAAAAAACCGGAAATTCCAAGTTAAGCTATGCGGACTGAAATCCACTACGAAAAGAATCACTGTCGGTGTACCCCAAGGCTCGCTACTATCTCCGCTGCTTTTCACCATTTACGTTGCAGACGTCCCAAGCACGGCATCAACTACCATGGCTTGCTACTCGGACAATATGGCAATTTGACCAGATCTCTAAGGCCGCACTTAGTTACTCAGCGATTACAAAAAGTTGCGACAAACCTGGAAAAATGGTTTAAGAAATGGAGGATAGATGTTAATGGTGACAAAAGCACCACCATACTTTTTACAAGACGGAAAACATCCCACTGCGGAGAAGTTAAACTGTTCAATGCAGCTATTCCATGGCAATCCAAAATCAAATATCAAATCAGCCTCAGTTTTAACCCTCACATTGTATATGCCTGCATAAATCAATTCCACAATTGTCCAGCTCTACTCTCAACCGGAGAACCCAAGTTAGCACTGAAAACAAGCTAAGGAATTTACAAATCAATCATGGACCCACTTTAACATACGGATCACCGGCTTGGAGCCACACTTCCCCCAGCAACATCAAAAAACTACAAGTGATTCAAAATAAGTGTCTCTCCGTACGATTTTTGATGCTCCGTGGTTTGTCAGGAATGCTCTCCTTCATCGAGATGATAACATACAGATATATCCCAGTTTCTTCGCGGACTGCCTCTACATACTTCGCCCAGGCGGCTATTCACCCCAATCATCTCGTTCAAGAGTCATCCAACTACGATGAGAACGACAGATGGAAACACAAGCGCCCGGAGGCAGCTCTTCTCATCTGTACAAGCGCTTTCACACGGCCCTGAATTGGGCGAGCCAGGTGCTCGTTAATCTTTTATACATATAACCAACTCCTTAGCGAGGAAGGGATAAAAATCCACGGGATTGTCATCCATCTTGCCATGGAGGTTAACAGTTAACAGTACGCGTTATACTTCTAATGCAGATAAAATGAAGATACTTTCAAACCATAAATATTTATTATCTGTTTTAATGTGGATAAGTGGATAAGCTAGACGTTAAATATAAAGAAAGCCTATTTAATATTAGATTTAGTTTTATTGAAGAAACTAGCAGAAAACTACTCTGTTCGACAAATGAAAGCATAACATTCACTGACTATCAAAACTATGCAAAATACAATTGAATTTTGATTACTGTTTGGCTAATATTAGCTTGTATATCGTATTGGGAAAATATAAAGCAGACAAATCACAATGCAATGTGTAATGCATCGAAAACTTTAGGATTTAGTAACTTCACGTCCACTAACTAGAAAAATAAGTTAAAAACAACTAATTAATGAGAGAAAAGGTGATTAAGAAATGAGTGATTAAGAAATGAGTGATTAAGAAACTGGGTGGAATATTGCTGACGAAAATCATTCCTTTTCGTCAACCATCTAATGATCACGTGGTATATAACTCGATATTTAGCAATAGAGTTTTGTTAAGCAAAGCACACAACAGAAATGAATATGGTTTATTTATATTTACAGTTTTGTATTGATATGCAGAATCACCCCAAAAAGGATTAAGAGGGTAGTGCGTATTCGAATTATCAGAAAAAGTTATTACATATAAGCATAAATCTATGAATGGTAATATTATTATAATAATCATAATTCTAAATGGTATTCTCAAAGATAACTGGGTTAGTTTTTTGTAGACACTGTAGCAATTAGCTGACAATTTATGATCATTCAATAGCATTCCATGATGTAATATCTTTTTCTATAGTCTCTTCTATAATTTCTGTATAAATTACAGTCTGCAAGATAAATTTTAAGATCTCTGGTTAACTGAAAGTGGATTTAACATACTGTAGAACGTATGCAGTACTGCTTCCTCATCTCAGTTGTTATTATAGCCACTAGAAATGCATTTATTGCCTTTATTGATGAACTGCTTAAGTTGATTCTTGCTCTGCAGAAATATATAGTGTTGTAGCATTAGCGTATAATGACGTATAGATGGAATATCGAGAGTTACTGCGCTGCTTTCTGTTGCCTGTGCAGAATTCGTACGATTGTAGTTGGCTAGTATCCCCATTTTTAATATGATTCTGTCATTGCTTTAAACACTGTCTTGTATACAGTTAATTTAGTATTTCGACTAATTTACATTTTATTCCATATCAATTTATTCAGTTGACTCTCTACCATCCTGAGAACGTTTTTCATACATGATATGTCTTTAACGAATATACAAACATTGACATTCCTCTGTAATTTTCACATTCAGTTCGCTTTCTCTCGTTTATGATAGTGAACTTGAAGATCTCTACTCCGATAATATTAGCATTTAATATTATAAGTAGATATTTTTATATAATAAAGCTACTGTGAAAGTTTGTATTTTTGTATTGGATCATTTCTGGGCATATATCATCTACTTGAGCTGTTTAGTCTTGATTATTATTGTCTGAATATAAAGTTTTGTAGTTGTTATTTAGATGAACAGCGTCTGTTTTCATACCATACTTTGGTATAGTATGCCCACACTTGCTTGAGCTTCGTTTGGCTTTTTGCCAAGAATAGTCGATTCATGTTGAAGGAGAGAAAGAAATGAAGGATGTACAAATTGGTCGCCAACACGCGAAATCATGTTTTATACTTAAAATTTTTCAACTATTATACAAGCAAAATAGTTACCACTTTAAAAACTACAATGATCATAAAAGAGAAGTTAATTTTCCGATGTGTAATAATAAACAACTCACCCATAATAAGATTTGATTACCCTATTATCGGAATGGATTCTCCCTCTGTTGACACGCCCAGAAGTGTAAGGGTGTCGTATCTGTGGGCGTACTATAACACCAGTTACGTTCAGTACTACTTCTCTAGTCCATCTGTAGGTTCAACTTTTGCGTTGACACTTCTTATGTTGGTGATGCCTATCTTCATTTCTTCTGAAGTTGTTTCAACTTCTCAGCTCTCACTGCGCCTTGGAATACTGGAGGTTTGTTTAAACGGACGACGTCCCAGTCTGAAAGGCATTTCATCTTGCTGTGCTATCATTTATTTTAGTTTAAGACACAGAATACAGATTAATCAGCAAAAACCCAAATTGCCAGTAAAGTCTTAGACCCGTTTCTCGTTCGTTCAGGATCCAAGTTCAGTATTCAATGTCTTCTAAAGGAATATACTAAGATGGTAAAGATTGGAACTGCACATACCGGCTATTGAATTAGAGACGTTTATACTTATAGGCATATACCACTGCCAATACCGATCATCTTCAGTTTCCTGCGCATAGTTCGATAAGATGTGGATCACGAGCAGCCTTCATTATATGCTTTGGTCAATTGCTGCAAAAGTTCTGTTTGTTCTGTTTGGAAGTTATGTTTGCATATTCGCAAGAATATGCAAACATAACATAAGTTTTAATTGTGAATGATTTACTTTAAAGTTTTCATGATTAGTTTGAACTAAAAGATGAAATTTATTGGGCTGTATCCGTTAGTTCAATGTTTGTCCTAAAAAGGATAAGAGCAGAGAATTTTGATTTCCCTACTCAAACTTATTCATGAGCCACATAAAAGTTGAAGTCTGTATTATTTGTAATAAATTAAAATAAATCTCTTTTCTAACATTCATATTTTTCGTTTTTATAAATCTTTTAAGAAAAGCTATAAATAAAAATACGCTAATTCAATTGAAAAATTTCCCGTGTGCAACTAGTAGGGTGGTATTCTAATAATTTACATTATTAGTACGTAATCTACATTGAATGTCAAGTCTAAAGCAATACGCTGAAATATATTAATATTTTTGTCAACACAAGCAGTAATTTATCCACCAGCTACGTCACTGTACTCACAGCGCCATCATGCGGTCTTGTTTATCGGTCAAGCAGAATAAACACACAATATTTTAAAACGACAATTCTAACGTGTTTACCGAAGTACACGTTAGAATTCAAGATTTATTTCCTTGTATGAATAAGTCACTGTACTCACTGCGCCACCATGCGGGCTTGTTTATCGCACAAGCAGAATAATTACTCAATATTTTAATATGACAATTCCAACAGAAGTATACGCTAAAATTCAAGATTTATTTCCTTGTATGAATAAGTCACTGCGCCACCATGCGGTCTTGTTTATCGCACAAGCAGAATAATTACTCAATATTTTAATATGACAATTCCAACAGAAGTATACGCTAAAATTCAAGATTTATTTCCTTGTATGAATAAGTCACTGCGCCACCATGCGGTCTTGTTTATCGCACAAGTAGAATAATTCCTCAATATTTTAATATGACAATTCTAATATGTATACCAAAGATTTCTTCCTTTAGATGAATAAAGCTTGAAGAAACATCATTTGTATTATGCGTTTGGGAACTAATGACCCAGAAACCCTTCCGAAAGTTGTGTCAAGGTGAAGCAGTATTGGTAATGTATACGAGAGTGGCAGCCTCCGCTATCTTTCCCCCAACCTTAATACAGTAGATAGCGAGATCAAAGTCCTCTGAATAACATGCTGTGGCGAAACGCGGGATAGCCATTCTAACTAATGAGAAAACACATGGCAGATAAGAAGGTCATCCATTAGGACATCGGAAGCAGATGTAAAGAGAACAGATGAAGAAAGGAAGGCGCAGACAAGAAGACAACCAAACAGAGCTACAACTCACTGAGTGATAAAGACAACATAATAATTGGTCTTGCTACACGACTGATGTACACTCTTTTTGCTTTTCCGTACCAGAAAATGTTTATAAAAGAATGAATAATAAAAAAAGGGATGCGATGGATAACCAGTAAAGTCTGATGGGTTTTTTTTCATTGTTTAATGTTTATCAAATCCGAAAAAAAAACAGGTATTATCTTAATCGGAAAAAAGAGTCTATCTGTGAAGTTTTTGTTAAGATAACATATGAATAAACATGAGGCCAAAACCTTCGTGTCACCAATTCTTTATTTTTGGTAGCATAAAATCTCTTTCTCATATATAGCTGGCGACTCTTACCTTGTTAAATTCATCTGTTTATGTCAACTAATCCTGTCATATTTAAAGAAAATCTTTTCGGAAGTCATTTTGTTAAGAACAACAAAAGCTGCAAGAAAAGGTCACTCGAATGCAAATCTTATATTCTAATCCAACAAAGACATTTGACTCCTGATCTTTTATGAGAAACCACATACGGACCATCAAATTAAATGGTTGTAAGCCACAAATTTCTAAACAGTAAGACTTGAGATTTAATTCTGAACTAGCTTAATTAAAGAAATTAAAGATAAACTGCATTATTTGAATTTCAAATAGCGTGCTCATGCTCAGAACGCAACGAAAACAGAACAAAGGGAAACAGAGCAGTATTGTTTTCAGTGAGATGTTGTTGACAATCTCATTTTGAAATCCACGTTTAACTAGCTACATTATAGTCGCTTTCGTTGACAACTAATCTACAAAGGTTTCCTTTTGATTAGGACAGAAGAGGAGCAACAAAGCATGAACAACATTGCTCTTGCATCATTCTGTGGGTATAGTAGCTCTCCACCAGAAAGAAATATTCTCATCAAAGAAAATAAGTAACGAAACATCACTCTTAAGACAAAGGCTACATTCAAGTCTTTGTTTCTCTGGTCTGTGATCTTTGTTTACACCAAGGACCTGTTGGAATAAAACGATTATAAAATATTTTTGATAGGGAGAAACTGCATCCATCAGTTAAACGTGCAATAGTTGAATGAAACAGTTGTCTAGTAAAAATAAATAAACTTCTTGTTTTTAATATTTAAGATATGAAAGCATAATGTAATCCATAAGTCATAGTAGACAAGCAAGTAAACTAACCTTTGGGACTTTTAAAGACGTTTAGACACATTACCGATAGTATATAAGATGTCAAAATTTTGCAGGATGATTTGGATAGATTGGATGTCTGGGCTAAGGAGAATGGATGTCAATTTAATGTGGCAAAGTGTAAGGTTATGCATTTTGGGGTGAAAAGATTAGCAGCAGTATATCACATTGGTGGAACTGTACTCCAGGAGATTGATGAGGCCAGGGACTTGGGAGTGTTGGTGGATAGGGAGATGAAGTTTAGGGGGCACATTGCAAAAGTGGCTAAATCAGATCATCAAATCACTTGGATGCTGAGGAATACTTTGACGACAGAGATAAGCAAGTTATTGTTCCTCTGTATCGAGCCTTGATAAGACTCCATCTCTACTACTGTGGCCAGATTTGATCACCTAGGTTTCTTCTTGATGGGGAGGAGGTTGAGAGGATCCAGAGGCGAGTGACGAAGTTGATTGCAGGTCTATGGAATGAACCTTATGAAAACAGGTTGAAGATTTGTGGGTTGCAGAAACTGGTTGATAGGCAGAAAAGGGGAGATATGATTGAGACATTCAAATTGCTAAAGGGATTCTATAGGATTAATTCAGAGGATATTTTTGAGATCAGGACTGGTGGTGGGAGAACTAGGGGACACCAATGGAAGCTGGGCAAGAGCGTGGTTAGCAGGGGATGTTAGAGCTGGGTTCTTTACTTTTAGAGTGGTGAATCAGTGGAATAAGCTGCCAGAATCTGTTGTGGGTGCTATGACGGTGAATGAGTTCAAAAGCAAAGTATGATATATACTGTGTGAATGTCAAATAGTTGTGAAGGACATGATGTCTAGGGCCTCCCTCGATGAGTCTACGGACTCCTCGGAGTCGCCCGTAATAATAATAATAATAATAATAATAATAATAATAATAATAATTGAGATTTTCAGAATGAGTTGCCATTGGATTTGTATTGCTTAAAAACACGATTTCTGTGTAGTCCGGACATTTCTGGATTCTTCGGTTGAAACGAAACTTGTTTGCATATCGAGATAGTTTTCCACAATTGGCCTCTCTTATTGGATCCTGTATGGTTGCTCCTGTTTCTCACAGGGTTTCCGGAGTGAACTCACTACTGGAAAGAAACGTGGTAAAGGGCACGTTGTAAGGACATCTGTGCAGATGGCCTTTCCACAAAGAATCGTAAGACAAATACAAACATCTATGCACATGGTGGGATTCTAGCCGATGGTCTATTGGTTTGAGAGTCTGTACGCTATCCAATCGACCTACGGCATCCAGGATTTACCGATAACATCTGACAATGTAACACCATCAATCATATAATAAGAATGAAAAAGATTACGTCAAATAGAGCATTATTTTTACTAAAAATAATGTTCTTTTTGTAAAAATAATCAACTGTTTCATGATATTAACATTGCTGCATGGAGTATGGAAAAGTGATTAAAGTGGTTTCCCTGTTCTAATCATGAAATTTAATAGCTGGTTAGTGTGCCAGTCGTAACTGTACAAAAGATCCAGTCAAACTCAGTACTAGATCAATTCTCTAATGTTTGTGAAGTATGTGAATTTATAAACATACGAATATGCCGATTTCAAAAAAATAATAATTTAAATTAAAAATAAAAGCATCTTTGTTAATACAGATGAGTCTAAGCTATCTTTTTTTAACACATCTGAATTTGTAAAGAGGATTGCTGTCAATAATTCAAACATCAAACGATGTAGCAGATTCGACTTTGCCTAAACCCACAGAAAGGTACGTTGTACTAACTGTAGCAGTGCCATCTGTCGTCATCTAGAAACCTATCATCCTGGGAATGCAAAGGTTGAAGACCAGCATCTGTAATGTACACACATCCAGAAGCAGACTGTATGGAACAAAGCAGGGCTGAGATTTCCAAAAATTCCAAGGAAGTTCCGCTTCATTAGACTAGATCTTGCCAAAGGAATCTCCAGATGGTTGACAGAAGAAACTTCAAAAAATGTTTGATGTTTGTTGAATTTCATTTTGAATACTGATGAGGAGAACAAACCTGAAATGCACTGGAAGGGAGATAACGACATAATGCCGAATACAGATAAGAAACATCAAGGCCCAAAAGGAAGTCCAAAGAGACCCGTGGATCCTTGAATCAACATGGGATCTGATCAAAAGGGGAGGATGGAGAAATAAACGGACACAGGGACTGCGTAATATAAGTGATTACGTAAAGAAGTCAGCGGAGAGAAGAAGAAAAAATATCATTCTACGAAATGTAAAAACATAGAGTACCATATGAGGAAGCACAGTTACAAAGGAATATTTGGGTCAGCTCGTGCAATTAAGAACAAATGTATTCCCCCCAAACCTTTATGTAATTAAGGGCAGTACTAATATAAAAACAGGATATTAAAAGCATATGGAAATTATACCATGATTGTACAGCAACGAGGGTGAGAAAAATTTGGAAAAGACTCCTTCTTATTATTACTGCAAGCCAAAGATGAGAATTCTGGACGCAGCTGTTTTGAAACTGTCTAATTTACGGATGTGAAATTTGGAACCTAAAGAAGTCTGATAGGAAAAGTCTGTTTTTGAGGTATGGGGTTACAAGAAACTATTGAATATCACATAAAGACAGACAAATGGGTTGGTTCTAGAAAGAATTGGCAGAATTTCAAGTGTCCTTAAGACAGTAAAAAACAAAAAATGTAATATTTTTGATATATGGAAAGAATGGAAGGACTTCTAAAAACAGTAAAAGATGATAACAATCTTGATAAAAAGGGAAGAAATGGATGGGTGGTGTGTCTGAAGTGATTATTGTTCAGAGAGTTGAAGCTTCGAAAAATAGCATACAACAACAGCGAGAATTCATCACAAAATAGGATTGTTTAAAAATAAGATTGTCTAAAAAAAGGATTTGCTAGTTATTAGCATGTATAAAAGGATATCATATAAAGATTATTGCATTCTACGTTAATTTATTCAGCAATTTTGACAGACTCCGTTGCTATCTTTAACCTGTTGCCTGTTGACTGATGCGCTGCAAGGTTTTCATCTTCTGTTGTGTGTGTGATTAATATTAAAAGTTGAAGGTTGAATTTAAGAAATCAAAACGACATACTCGAATTTAATTAATAAATAATTAAATCATAAATAAACAGTCTTAATAAATAGTTGATCATTTTAATGAGAGATGTGAGATTTTGTTGAAGATGATCATACGTCAAATAGTTTCCAGATGCAAATCAGATGTTGTTCAGCATACAAATTCTCTTAAAGCGTTGACACTCCTGAATAGGTGTTTCTTAAAACATTGCACAGAACAAACATACAGATCTTAGGCAGGTTGGAGCAATCTTAGACAGTTTCGTAGCGTTGCCTTGAGTTGATGGCGGATTATACTGAAAGGATGCGTTGCCGGATAAATCTGACTGTTGATTTATCAAGATATAAAGACACACGACTCGGATATTAAATAATATATCACAAACTAACTGATGTTGGTGGTATCATAGATAAAATTATTGGGGAAAGATGAGATATTAAAGTTCTTCTGACTATATGGGAATTGTAATTTACTGGTACAGACTAAAATACTATTGAAAATAGACATTTTTTTCCATTTAAAGAAATGCATTATTTAAAATTGGAACTAAATACCCGATTCAAATATCCCACGGTTTTATTTTAATACCTATTTCTTCGCACAGTGTCTTGTAATCGACGCAGTAGCAGATAATGAGTAGTCTGAAAAAAATACACCCTCTGTCCAAATAGAAACCGAACCTTTCGAAAACAGAAGAAACTAGTGGCGTCATCTGTTGTATCTTTTTTGTTGTTGAAAGCGGTATCCTTCATTAGTGTTGTGTCAACTGTTTATGACATTTGTTTCATTAGAAGCCGCGTTATAGTGTCAAGGGTGACAGTATGATTTGACGAACGCACGGAAAATGAGTTTCGAACAGAGAGCTGCGATTGACTTTTGTGTTAAATTTGGTAAACGTTTAACCGAAACGCATCAATGTTTCAAAAAGCATACGGTGATGAATGCTTATCCCGTGCTCAAGTTTACGAGTGGTTTAAGCGATTTCAAAATAGTCATGTGATGCTTGAGGACGACGGAAAGCCGGGCGGTCTAAAAACTGGACTGAGAGAAGTTAACATCCAAAAAGTGCGCGATTTCATCGAAGAAAACCCGAAATCGTCGGTGAGATTGATTGAAGATGAATTAGGGATTCCAAAATCAATTGTGCACAACATTTTGAACGAGAGTTTTTGCCTTCGTAAATTGAATTCGCGATTTGTTCCCCACAAGTTGACCGACGACCACAAAAATGTATCAAATTGAACCCTGCACGTACCTCATTTAAACCGCTCGTAAGGACTCAAACTTGCTTGAAACGATCATTACTGGTGACGACGTGGTGTTTTGAGTATGAGCCGAAACAAAGCGCTAGAGTGATGAATGGAGAACACCAGAAGAGGGGCATCCGAAAAAATGTCGCTTGGAGAAGTCAAAAGTAAAGACAATGTTGATTTGTTTCTACGATTCCAAGGGCATTATTCACAAAGAAGTCGTTCCGGCAGGCCAAACGATCAATGATGAGTTTTATCTCGAAGTTTTGGAGCGATTGATAGCGAGAATTCGTCGCGTAATATCGTGACGACCGACCGTTCGTCAAACACACTGGCACTATAACTCGGCTTCTAATGAAACAAATGTCATAACCAGTTGACACAACACTAATGAAGGTTGCTGCTTTCGATAACAAAAAGATGCAATAGGTGGCGCCACTAGTTTCGTCTATTTTCGAAACGTTCGGTTACTTTTTGCACAGAGGGTGTATATTTCGTTATAGAAGTGTGTGACCGAAATTTTTGGTTTGCATACATGAATAAAAAGTGCTTGTTATCAAGTTTCATTTAACAACCAAGATACTGCATAACTGAACGAAGAAATGTTGAGTGAAATAAGGATGGAAAACATGGAAGAAGAACAACAATTCCTTTGTGCTGATATACATCGTTAAATTCAAGAGCTACCTACCAAAAGAGAACATCTTAAAGATACGACACCACGAACTATAAGACAAAGACGCCCACGAGAGATATCATCAATGTGAATATGTGAATATTTAATATCGTATTTTAATAATGGGCTTTGTGAGAGCATACAACTAGTTCCTTTTGGTTACATAGAGAGTAGTTCAGTAGTTTGCTCTAAGGAAATCTCTCATTTGCATTGTACAATGGAAAACAAAGATGAAGCAATATACAAGAGATGGACAACGATCGCAGAAAAGAATCTTTAGAATTGCACAATCGAAAAATATTCCATGTCACAACGTACAAGACAGTTTACAAATGAGATAATGGAAAAATTCAAACTATTAATTCTCATCCCTGTATGTGAATATCCCCTTCACATCTCTCTTGATTTTTATCACTGATATGTTCTAAGTGTTTGGAATAAAATATATTTATAGACATCATACTAATCGCATTCTTCTTTTAAAATTAATGAATATGGAAACCAAAGATTTGAGACATCGTGAACCATAAGAACCTACAAGCACTGACCTCGAGCCTTCGAGTTCCTTTAAATGAATAAACGAAATAAAATAATATCAATAACCTGATTCTGGTAACAGAATGAAACCCCCGTGTAATTATTGCCTTCTGCTTCGAGGCTCACCAGCAGGGAAATCTCTAACGACGTGCAACGTACATAGATACCGGGAATGATATGCATGTGTTGTCATGGTTACTGCACATACTCTCACTACAGTAATATCTTTGTGGCATTTGGATTGTTGTTCCATTGTCGACTCATCTACCACACTAATCCGGATTCCCTCTGCTGAAACTAAGTACTCTGAATAGTGGTAATCTCTCGAATCACTTAATATACTGATTACTGTTCGTTCGCCTAAGGATAATTCGCTCATATTGAAATTCAAGTGGACGAGACCTGAAGACAGGAATTGAAAAGAGTTGTGATACTCGAAACTTGCTGACTAGTTTATTAATGAAGATATATTTACAAATTAATTTTGTTTTTCATTTAATGTAATTCCTAAACATTATTTTGTTACGTTTTATAAATGCACGAAACGTTATAAACCTCTTTTGATATATTACAAGCGTAACAATCACTAGCACAACGCTAATGCAATGATGGATGAAGCACGTGCTTTTCATATTCTTCTTAGTCTGTGGAGAGAGTTATTTCATTATGGGAAGCAGCCCCCAAAGGGTGAGCTTAACGCACACCCTTTGGGGGATGTAAGATTAGGTGAAATCAGTGGAGAGTAGAATGGCCTTAGGTCTTTTATGTTTGTAGTGATCACTTTCGTTGTAATCCATCCCTTGTTTGATAAGTTGATTCGAGTGCATGACAGAAGTACTTTACTGCTAGTGAGTGAAGAATGGAAGAGATACACGGGGTGTTGGTATCACGCTGAATCTGCTCATTTCTGATGGACCATGGAGCATCGTACGTAAACATTTGTTTTGCACCCTTGGTAATCTTTGGATGTTGGATTTGGATTTATGGCTCCAAGCCGGCGAGACATAAGTAATTATAAGTTTTGTTACCTTCTGGTAGAGTCATGGTTTATTTGTTTATTGAATAAATTATTGAATCCTTTCATACAAACGAGCAATAAATACAAATGTACAAATTCAAATATATGCAGATGACACAGCTGTGTCATCTGCATATAAAGCTGAGATGGTTGTCCTAAGATTTTGAGGGATATCTGCCATGTAAATAGAGAATAAAAGCGGAGCCGATAAGGAGCTTAACTCCAGCTGTAATTTTTCGCTGGGTGGAATTTCCACCCAGCGAAAAATTACAGCTTATTGAGTGGTCTTCAGGATGAGAGATGTGAACTCGTTTTTCCACTCTTCATTTCTGTGGTTTTTCTGAGCTTCTTTAATTAATCTTGATTATTAAGTTCGTTTAGGCTTTTTCGATCTTGTGGAGCTCGTGTATTGTGATATCTTTTCTGAGCTTTATTCTTACCTCTGATTATATTCATGATATCATTCCGGAGTGGGTTAGGTTTATAAGGAGATTTGGTCATAGTGACCGCTGCCAGCGCGGTGTTGATTTGATTTGTGAAGTTGGTTATTGCCTCATTTATCTCATCCTTTTTTTCTTATGTTGGGCTCTTGACCAGTATGTTCGGGGATTACTTCAGAAAAAAGTCTGATGTTTTGTAGGATAGAAATATCAAAACATCTGGACTGCCAAAAGGACCATAATGGACGCGTTGGATTCAACCGATTATTGCTGTGTAGTTGGAAGTCACATAATTGTTTAATATGTGTCCATTTTTGTTTGTTATTTTACTATTCTATGCAGAATGTTTGGCATTTAGATCACCTGAATGATAATAGAAGTTTTGGTGCCTAGACTTGGTGTCTAGATCTGTAATCAGTAGAGTTTTACTGGATAAGTAGTAAGCTGCACAGATTTTACGTTTCCCAGCATTGTTTGTATAAACTTCAACTTGATTTCTAAATTTTTGTTCTGGGGGTTGGCTGTAATTATGTTTAATGTAGTTCTTAATATAAATGGCAGTGCCACTATCTCTGTCATCAAGTCTGTCGTTTATGTATGTGATATAGCCTCTTAATCTTGGATTATTTGTTGGCTGAAAGTGTGTCTCACTAATTAGAATTATTTCTGGGTTATATTGGATGGTGAACTCTTGCAGTTCAAGAATTTTGCTTTTAGGCCGTTGTCATTCCAAGAGGTGTTCAGAAATGAATTAGGTAAGATGTACTTCTATGCATTCTGAGTGCAGTTAGAATAGAGCGAGTATCTTTGAGAAATCTTTTTGTAGAAACCAGAGTCGGAATGGATTTGCTGAAGTCTTCTGATATGGTTGCTGATGAAATCAGCATTTAAGTTGTGGTCGATATTGATAGTTTGTTCAAGGCTTAATGTTTTAGTTGTTCGTACCATTTCTGCATGTTTTATTTGGGTGTGTATTTCCTTCCCGTTTATTAGGTTATAATTGAATGGGATGTTTGTTTACCTACATTGGAAAGGAGTCTGTATTTCTTCAGTTAATTCTTCGGTTATTTGGATAAAAACAAATTGTGACCCGCTACAATTTGCGCATTTGCCTGGTATAGTTTTGGGCTTTACCTGAATTCTTATGCCTTCGTCCGTATTTTTTGCTCAGAGTAAATGATTTTTCTTTCTTTAATAATCGGGGTAATCCAAGTCCAACTGTTTTGGTCTTGTAGAATGCCTTAAGGAATTCTCTCTTTAGTAGTGTTAATAATATCTTTTTCATTAATTTCGCCATTCACGCGAATATCTCCAGTCTTGCGTTTTTTTTTTTTTTTTTTACATGTTCATCTTGTATTTCCAACGGTTGGAATTTCTTTAGTGGAGAGACCAGCAAGTTGATTTTTTTTTATCTTTACATATTTCCTCGCCTTCAGTATCAGATGTCAAAAGAATACAGGGTCAAGTATCCTGGCCATTCATTTTCGAACTGTTTTACCAGTTTTTTGAAAACAGGAAACATCATATATCATATTATGTGACGCAAGAAGCAAGACGTTGCTGACTATAAAGTTGAAGAAAAATTCTTTTATAATCCCTGCTATCTGATAGGGTTACTGTGTAGGGAAGTTTATGAGCTAAGTGCACTGGCTGAGTGGGTGCGATTTAAAGATCTTCATTTGGAAGTAGGATGGCCTTGGATCTCCTATGTTTGGAGACGTCTGTTTCATCATAATTTGCTGCTTGTTGCACTAATTCATTTGGATGTGAAGAGGATGCTGTGAAGAACTTTACTGCCGAAGACTGCAGGAAAGAGTAGATGTAGGGGATATTTGTATCCCGGTGAAGTTGGACATTTCTGACGTACCATGGTGAGTTTAATATCATGCGGAGACATTTGTTTTGCACTTTCTGTAGTTTAAGGATATTTGTACTTGAGGTGTGACTCCAGGCTTGGGACGCGTAAGTAATAATGGGTCGAATCAACAGTTGATAAAGGAGCAGTTTTATTTTGGTATCCAGCTTGCTATTCCTATTGATAAGAGGGTAAAGCTGTGCAATGACTCTTGATGCTTTTGAGCATGAGGCTTTTATATGTGAACTGAAAGTTAGTTTTCTGTCCAGCAGTACACCCAGATATTTAGCGTCTGCTTTCCAGGGAATCTTGGTATTAAATTGGAAGATATCATCTTTGGGGAATATTGAGTTTTTAGTGAAGAGCATGGCAATACTCTTCTGAGGGTTTACTTGCAGTCTCCATTCCGAGAACCAGTGCTCTAATCTCTGCAGGTTTTCTTGCAGTTTCTTGGTGACAAGGTGCGGTTTAATAGATCTGGCTAGTATAGCTGTGTCGTCTGCGTATAGGGCAATGATGGATGACATTGGATTGTGCGGAATGTCCGCCATGTAAATCGTGAAAAGTATCGGTGCCAGAAGGGACCCTTGAGGAACTCCTGCCAAGATTCGTCGCTGGGTAGATAATATATCATTTATTTTGACTTGCATTCGTCTGCCACTAAGAAATGACTTTATAATTTGGACTAGATCTAATGGAATATCGGCTAAAATCAACTTGTATAGCAGTCCAAAGTGCCATAATTTGTCGATCGCCTTTTCTAAGTCAAGAAAATATGCTCCGGTGTATTGGTGCGAATTGTAACTTGTGATAATGAATTCGATTAGTCTATGGATTTGTTGGGTGGTACTGAGAAATTAGCGAAAACCAAACTGTTCTGAAGGAAGGATGTTTAATTTTTTTACTGAAAGTTGAATTCTGGAAAGGATAGCTTTTTCTGCTATTTTTCCCAAATTAGAAATCAGACTTATGGGACGATAACTTTGAGGCTGCTGAGGATCCTTGCCAGGCTTGTGTATAGGAACTACGTCTGCCAACTTCCATGCAGAGGGAAAGTACTTAAACCTGAACATAGCATTTATTATTGATGTAAGATGTACGATGGCCTTTCGGGGTAGCAGTTTAATAACTTTGTTGGAGATGCCGTCAGGCCCTGGAGCTTTTTTATTCTTTAAGTTCTTTTTAATGTCAT
Source organism: Typopeltis vanoorti (assembly GCF_054136105.1). NCBI lineage: Eukaryota > Metazoa > Arthropoda > Arachnida > Uropygi > Thelyphonidae > Typopeltis > Typopeltis vanoorti. The sequence goes on along the minus strand of NC_143565.1, from coordinate 14,973,276 downwards.
AAATTTCAGCTGGCGAAGTAGGTGTGAGTTGGCTGGTACAGGTATCAGGCCGTTTTAACACGTGTCTGACGTGACGGTGGACTTTGTAAATATAATTGAAATTTAGATTATTGTATAGAGGACTACACTGTTTTTCTAAATTTTTAGCTATAGTTTCGGCATTTTCTGCATCTGTGTAAACAATGTTCAGGTCAGATTTAAGAGGAGGAGGAGATTTGTTTTTGTTTTTGATGTTTCTCAGGAACTTCCAGACGGTTTGATCACCAGGTGATATGGAGGCTAATTTGTCTTCCCATAGTTTGTTTCTGTGTGCTTTAAGTGCATCTCTCACTACACTGTTCATTTTGTTGAGATATTTTTTGTCTTGGGGTGCTCTGGTGTTGTGGTATCTTTTTCTTGCTTTATTTTTTTCCCTGATTAAGTTCATTATGTCATCTAGTAGTTGTTTAGGCTTGAAAGCAATTGAATGTGTGGTGATAGATGTTATGGCTGTGTTGATTTGATCAGTAAGTTTATTGACTGCGGAATCAATTTCTTCCTTGGAATTAATATGAGGGACGGGATCAATGTAGTTTGGAAGCATTTTGGATAGTTTTTCCCAGAGAATGAAGGTGTGAGGCGAAGGGGGAAGTCCCCTCTGATAACCCAGTTGGAGCAGAATAGGATTGTGGTCTGATGATAATTCATTCAATGATTCCAGGGTGTACTGCAGGTTGACATTCTGAAGGACAGCTATAGCCAATACGTCGGATGAGCCAGTCGGACTGTGGTGAGTTGGCACTGAGGGGCTAGCCACAGCTGCGCAATTTGAGTTTGTGTAGTTAAAGAGGATGTGGTCATTCCTATTTATAGACCTACTGCTCCAGGCGTGATGTTTAGCGTTTAAATCTCCGGCGATAATAACCGGTAGCTTAACTCCGAGGATAGCATCCAGATCTGTGGTCAGCAATGTTTTTGATGGTGGGTTAAGCAGCATAGATTTTTATGTTTTCGACAGAGTTTGTGATGACATTGACACCTGTGACTTCGAGATTAATGGTTGTAGAAATGGCTACAGCATGATGGTTGGTGTGATTTTTGATGAGGATGGCTGTACTACCATCTCTATAATCCAGCCTATGCCTATCATTCCTGTAAAGTTGATATCTTTTGAATTTAGGATTGTCAGCAGATCTCAGCAGGTTTCATTAATTAATAATATATCCGGATTATATCTGTCATTGAATTCCTGCACTTCTAGTATTTTATTTTTAAGGTTGTTGGCATTCCATGCAATAATCATTAGAGAATCTGGGGTGAATTTTTCTCTATGCATTGGAGAGTGCAGATAAAATGGACTGTGTTTGCTGCAAGAAACTTTTTGTAGTGCTTAGTGATGGATTTGCGTTACTGAAATCCTGTAACATATTTACAAGAGAAGAGGTGATGATGGCTGTTATATTTGAATCTGGATTTGGCATATTCTGGTCATGGACTGCTTTTTGAGGGCGGGCCACGTCAGCATATGTTCTTGTTTGGAGTTGAAGATTTATTTTCTTGGGGGGCTCAGTTGATGGTGAGTGAACACCTGTCATCTTGTTCAAACTAATAGGAACCTGATGAACTTAAGCTTCTCGGGGTCTCGTTTCTGATGAGGTGGATTGACTGATTAACTCAGTTTTCCTATTTTTTGGGTGGCAAATGCACCCTCTGTAATTTGCAGGGTGGGGGCCACCACAATTAGCGCACTTAGAATTTTAAACATCTGCATTGAGCTTTGCACAACTTCTGGGCATGACCAAATTTTTGGCATCTATGGCACTGTCCAGAAGACGCCCTCTTCCTCAGTGGACCCGGTAAGACCTTAAGCCCACAGACTGTCTTCAAATTATAAATATTTTTATAGAGATATTGTGTATTTCCACCAATACTAGAGGCATAGGGGTCTTGTTTGATCTGTACATTCTGCTGACCTTTATGGGAGGTAGATCTTGCATGTTGAGGTCAGCAGCTGTTTCAATGTCTTCTGATACTCCACGGAGTACCACTTTTAAATTTTTCTCCGAGGTAAGTGTGAAGGTATGGTACTGTATACCTCTTACATCCAACTCCTTGGTTAAATTTCTATAGTCAGTCACTGTAGTGGGCTGAATTTTGATGCCCTCCTCTGTGTTCTTGGCAGTGGAGTAATTTATCTGTAGGTTGGCCATGGTGGTTCTTAAGGCTGTCCATCTCTGCTTTTCCCTAAGAATGACTGGAGGCACCATTTCATTGGTGGAGGCAGAGGAATCTGTGTTGGGGGCATCTTCATCAATGCCATTTTCGTTTGCTGACTCCGAGGCGGGTGTTTTGCTTTTTTTTGCGCGCATGCGTCTCTCCTTGATCTGAATGAGTAGAGTCCGAGATTACTAGATTTAATTTTTCCTCCATTTGAGGAGCGTCTTCATTTTGATCTTCATCAGTCTCGGGTAAAGAGTAAAAATTCAGGAATCCGGGTCATTCAAGCTCGAACTTCTTAAGGATTTTCTTTATGAAGCTTAATGCCAGTCCTTTATCTAGAGAGTCTATGATGATGTCAGGATCTATCATGTTTGATGGCCATTTGAACTTAAACTTCCTTTGAAGTTTATTTACAAGAATAAGCGCTGGCTCTTCATCCAGTGAATCTGTGAGGGTGTCCAAATCTAACACATTCATCTTTAACGATTTGCGTATAAACGCAAGTAAATCCTGCAAGTATATGGATCTGAAATAGATGTGCTAACAATGGCGATTCGAGCGGCTGTTAGGCCTAACGAATCGCCCTCGTTGCAATTATAGTCCACTTACTTGTGCTGCTGTTCTTAAATACAGTAAAATAACTTTAATCACGTCTCTGCTAGTTATAGCAACTACACTACAAAACCAGAGTTTCTCATATTTGATTAAGACGTTCTAGAAGAAAATCGACAATCGTCATACGTTCACTCCACTCATCATATCATGTGCCTTATCCTTATAGTCCTTAAAAGGACTGGCTTAAAGGGGCGAAGAAAGAATGCTTTTCATCTTCCCCGTTATCTGTAGAGGGCAGTGTAGGGATAAGGTATTATTGAGCTATTAAAACTCTGATCATGGCATGAGGGTAACAGCAATAGCCGAGCCTCAGTTAGAACTTCATTGGCTACAACATTGCCATCCATTACCCTCCAAGGGTATTAAATATTCTAAGTCAGATCATTAATATCATTAATATTCGACCGCATATCATATCATTATGTGATTTTTAGCAATCATAATATATAGCCGAACATATTATTAACTATAAGGTGTGGGAATCTAATATTTAATCTTATAGAAAATACTTATAATTCTACAAATAATATAATATAATCTTATAAATTATTTATTTTCACTTATATATTTTATAGAATTCGACTGTAAATATTTTGAAGGACACGCTTATCTGTGAACCGCTTTAGCAACATTGGTAGTCATCAAGTCAGCGTTACTGCCAAAATTTTTGCATCGATTTTAACATTAAGTAGGTGAGCGAACTGTAGTTCATTCCTCATCACTAACACTGCTCTCAACAGCGCGGTGTTTACTGACCTATAGATCAAGCAGTCCATAAATTTCTGAATTATGTATGGATGAAGCACATCCAGCATGACAGAAAGATTTATAATTCCAGTAACGCAGTCACATTTAGTCGCGAATTCGTCAAAATATTTGGTGCTTGGCAGTCTAATAGCGTCAAAATGGCAGATGTAAATGAAACTTGATTATTGTTGCATGAAGTTGAGCGAAATGCGCTGTTAATATATAAATGCTTTAAAATAAAGAAAAGAATCCCATCTGAAGCCAAGAATCCAATCTATATTTGAAAAAATCGTTCTATCTTTCACTAGAACATTTTTGGAACATCATGTGGAGAAAATGAATACTCTCATAGTCACAAGACAATGAGACACTGCTGACGATGCATCTTATGATGGAACCCCAGTTTAGGTACATTCAGATGAGCACGTGCTTTGCAAGTGCGTTGTACCAGATGAGACATGGACTCAACGTTGCGAGAATAACATTGAGGCCATGTTGGAAAGTGAAGTGGAAGGCAATCCCTGCCCTTATTCAATCAGGGATAGCTGTCCTAAAACTATCAACGATTTTAATAGGCATCTAAGGAAGAGAGTGCCGAAGACAGCTGCTGCCATCTCGTGGTTCCTAACTCCAAACAGTGAGAGTTCTAAGACAGATTTTCTTGCATTAGGAATTAAAACAGTACTTGTTCTTGCCAGATAAAGGCCAAGAATAAGTTCTCTGATTGGTAACTAGAAGAATCGAACTTAAACTCTTTCTAGGGTCTCAATCTTTTAGAAACAGCAAAATACACTGGGAAGTCAATAATGTATGCATTTTTATGTAAAAAAAGTTTTGAATTCTAGATGACTTTTTAAAAAAAAAAAATCATCTTACATGGCAAGTCATGTATGCATATATACACAGATCCTTTTCGTATCGATCACTAGCAATATAGGCCATACCTTAATGCTTTTTTCAACATTCTCGTCAGCTTAGTATGGAGCCTTCCACACCATTTTTTGTCAATGACATTTCTCCTTAATTTTGAAACATGTGAATCAACTCGCGTGTGCTTATGGGAATGTATTGAACGTGCTGAATAAAGCGGTGGCCATGATGTCATTCAACAAGATGGATGCTGGTCAAGGTGAAATCAATCCATTTATGAAAACGAAGATGTTGGAGCATCAGCGACACCTATGAATGAATAAAAATGATAAAAATATTACGGATGCTTTTCTAACTTCCTTTGGATGAATTTTTCTTTCTGTTTTTCCCCATTTAAATCCGCTGAGTATGAAATTTAAGAGAAAAGTATTTGAATCGATCGTCACCAAGTGGTTGCCTTGAGTCATTATCGCAGGGAATTGTTATAACGAGTGGCACACTTTAATTTCTAAAATGCAAAGTTCAGTAGCGAGTGTATCCAATTGTTAAATATCACTCGATCGTATTTCCTCTTACCTAACAAGCAAACCAACGAAGTGCAACCAATTGGAGCAATCGAAAGATAAAATCGATTCTCAATGTTTGTGTAGCACTGCAGACGGAAATGAGAGAAAGCTGTTAATGATCCTCCGCACCTACAAATAAAAAAAAATCAGAAAGAAGTAAAAAAAAGTTAAGTGAGCAAAAGAGAGAGAGAGAGAGAGAGAGAGAGAGAGAGAGAGAGAGAGAGAGAGAGATCATAAATTCCATGGAGACAGAGCTACAGTCGAGTCCTTTTACCGGATATTACCTTCACTGGTTAGAGAGAAGGGGGGGTCAGGGGTAGGGAGATAAAATGAAGTGATATGCCTTGTCATTACTCACATGAGTAATTGAGATGACATATATTAAGGCCTTCCTATTTTAAAATGTTTCCTTAGCAAGTTTCATATTTCAAATGAAGTTCTCCAAGGAGAGTGATGACAAGCCTCCAGATGATGAAGACTTGTGAGTATCTTTCTCAAAATAAGGAAGTAAAAATACTTTCTTTACGAAAATTTTTGCATATTTTATTTAATTGTTTCGAGAAAGATTTATAAAATTGTATCTTTAAGAAAAAATATAATTTTATGTATTTTCAGTTACACTTTTAAAAATTGTGAATAATAAATGTATGAATTTCACTTCGTATTTTTAATATTAACATTACCCGCGTGGTGGCCGGGATAAGAATACCCCCACTGTAGCCCATACATGTCGTACGAGGCGACTAAAATGGGTACCCGGGAGGGTAATGGATGGCGATGTGCGATGCTGTAGCCAATGAAGTTTTAATAGAGGCCCGGCTATTGCTGTTACCCACCTACCATGATCATAGCTCTATAGTAACCTACCCATACATTTTCTTTACAGATAACGGGGAATATGAAAAGCTTTTTTGCGATGTTTCATTCAAAGTAGCCTCTTTGCTAAAGTCCACTAAGTAACTTCGTGTATTGTCGGTCAACACTATCATTGAACCACCAAAGAATTCATAGAGTCAAATACCTCAGACAGCGTTTCGAGCCCACTTGACCTCGTCTCTATTTACACTACAAAATATCCGATCTTTGCTTCACCTAAAACGTGCATTTGTCAAAGGGAAACATTTTATTTTTAAAGTAAACTGAAAGCTTTGCTAGCTAGCTGGTAATACCTGCCATTAGATGAAGAATGCAAAAGCAACATATGTAGGTTCGTTTCTGATCATCGTTCAACACTAAACTTTTTTTTTTGTTCCGATTCTACACTTAGTCAATCTTTGACGCAAACAAGAAGGCCTGTTTTCCAGGAAGAAAAATCCCTGGTTTTGTTTTTATAAGTAGCTCAGTAGAATTTAGCTTAGGCCATACATACACAATCCTTTTTTTTTCCCATATGATATTCTACTCATGAAAATTTATAAAGCTATCGTTCCCTGCTCCAGATATGGACCTTTCAAAACTTCTTCAGACATCTATTAATCATTGTCTCATGGGGGTGACGAAAATCATCTAAACAACCTCAAAACATTAGCGCCTAAATACATCCATGCCCAGGGCGGACTTTGAACCTACAGTCTACTAGTTGCATACGCGATTCGCCCACGAGGACAACCAGTTCGAGTAAGAAACATACAAATAAATATCCTTTAGGATAAAGAATCACCACCTTTTATCTAGCGCACCGCAGGAATGCACTCAACGTCAGCGATGATGGCGACGGTGTAGACTAACTCGCTAATAACTATTCCATAATATATATTCTGGAATATATAATATATTCCAGAAAATAATCGAGGTAAAAAATGCTGTCAACTCCCTTTGCGAAATTAAATGGCAACCAAATATTTATTTATTTTTATTTTATTCAAGCTACGTGTTTAAATTTTAACTTGAACAAGTGTCCTACTCATGACTCAGATTTATATTATATAAATTATATTTACGTTCAATGTACTTCAGTTTTAATTTAAATTTATTAATTTGTCTTTGGCCCTATGCGCACTGCTTCTTTGTTGTCTAATTTGTCATCGTTCTGATTGGTTGGTAAATAAATAAAGGAATGCTGCAGACCGAGTACGGGTTGGTTCAGAATTGATATTTGAACAGTTTTATTGTAAGTGAACTATAACCAACACTCAGAATGAGAGATAAAAACTTTCATACATTTCGCTTCAACCACAGCGAAGTTGAATTCGATAGAACTCATTCTGGGAAAAAAAAACTATAATTATTTCTGATCTTGTAATTCATTCTGTTATCAAGAAAAAAGCAAAGTTTATGTGACGAGATGAACAATAATTGCTCCATGTATAACAAGATTTTCCAACGATTCTTCTTTGTTTGTTTCAATTCATTGAAATCGTGTATTTGTCACAATGATGGTAGCAGAAGCTGTAATACTAGCCGACGGTGAAACCAATTTGCACCAAGTTCCGTTTGCTTTCATAAATTAGGTATATCGAAGACAAAGAAAAGGAAGGTACTTTAAGTAAACGCATATTAGATGGAAGAAACAGATATGATTTATGTCCATACAGTTGAATCAGTAAAAGTTTTCTTAGCTTAAAGAGGATAATCTATTTAATCAATCATGTCTACGTCTCGCAGATAAGCGTTTCTGCTATTCGTTCAATTGATCGCTGTTTTAATGAATGATAAACGTCTTCCAGAAGGGTCTGATAAGCACGAAATATTTCTTTTTAGTTCGATGTTTTCGTTTGATTCTTGAAAAATATTATATACAAGTGCCGGTTCTTTAAATAAACAATATAAGTTTATATTGTTTATGTTTTCCCAGATGTTTTCCTCTGGGAACTTTGATTTTACATACTCGATTAAAAAAGAAATAATACATTAGCTTAGCTGCTTGGATATTTAATTGACACACCCCAATCCGAACAAGCTTCAAAATCCCTCTCAAGATACATTTGCGCGGACTGGAGCAACATCTTACAACTTACCTACTTTTTTAAGTTGACATCATTGGTTTTAAAGATACCCAGCAATTTTATAAGCTAGGGTTTAATCCTTTTCCCCAAGAAAGCAAACAGACAAGTAAGTCAAGTTTGCGCCTGAACGTAGTTCAAGTCAGAATAAATCAATAAAGTCAATCAAGGTCGAAACCGTTCTAGTAGTGGCCCTTGCTTTTAATGCATAACATCATACATCTCTGTAAGGGGATGTGCTTTGCATTAGGGGGAAATACTAAGGAAAGTGATCAGATCTTGCTCCACCTTTACCACGAGTTGCCTCAGACTTGAACTACATTCAGGCACAAACTTGACTTACTTGGGAAAAAGGATTAAAATCTAGCTTATAAAAGTGCTTGCTATCTTTAACATAGCATACCCAAGTTAAAACACTTTCTACAACATTGGTTTTTCAGGGCCAAATCTGAATATTTACTCATTTTATATTTTCGATTATTTCTTTTTATTTTTCATTTTTTCTTTTGAATGTTTTCTTTCTACGAAAACGACATTCACTCTCTCGATGACTTAATAACTTATTGCCAACATTAGTATCATAACTAGCTAACGATTAATTCGTAAGTCAACTCTTCTTCCCTAAGCGAGATGATAAAGCAATCCATAAATAGCTTCAGCCAATTACAGGCGTTCATTTGTCAGTATAAAAACGTTAGCAACCCATTCCCACAAGCAAATCCCACGAACTCATCCCTTAGTTCACAAACTACTGCTTACTGGAAAATATATATATATGAACATGATGGTTTCCCTCTCCACCAATAGGTAGCGTTAAGAGTTTGTTGACAAGTAGTTATTTCTAATTATTTTTTCGCTTAAGAGTTGACGTCTATGTAATCATAGTTTGAATCTTCGAAATTTGATTACGAAACAGAAAAGTTTAACTTAATTTGAATACAATTCGAATGCCCAAAGTGAAGTCTGAAAACTCAATTAACCCGATTTCTTAGCGCTCGTGAATTTTTAACACCCTCGATGTAGACAAGATTAGATGGAATTCGTTCTCTCTCTCTCTCTCTCTTTCTCTCTCTAATACAATCGATTAAATACCTTTCCTCCCAACTACACGAATTTTCTCTGCTCAATGGAGTTCTTTGTCTCACTCAAATAGTTCATCTTTAATAAGTAAATCGGTCAGTTGCTGAGTGGACCGGAAAGACAAGCTCTGTGCACCTAGATAATCATCGCTATCTCTCGGCTTCCTCCAAATTAGCTTCCTATTCATTGTTGTTCCTAATTACCTTCGTAGAATATGAGCACACCTCAATTCAATAAACTCGTGTTTGCCAATTTCTTGAATACAGAAGAGGGAAGACATAATAATATTCCGAGCCAGTAAAAGCAATCATAAAGAAGTTGAATTCAACGCATAAACGTCTCCTGTGCTTCCTAAACACGTTAAGCCTGACATTTCGTATGTACATTACCAGCTCCCCCTGGCAGTAAAAAAAATTGCTCTAGCAAAAGAATGTTTATTAAAATTTCGCTAAGCCTAAATTAGATAAATATGTCCAATAATACATTATGCAGGCAAGTAGTGACTTCTCCCGTATCCATTAATTTAAATTTTGTTAGACAAAGAAAGGGGTTGTTAAAGAGGAGGAAATGGAATTATAATGCTTCTGTTTACATGGCCCTTCGCGTCTGATTCTATTCCCTAGAAATAATTAACTTAGCGGCTAACTTTTCCAATAACTTGTACTCTTGGCAAAAGCTGATTTTGCTTCGAGCAAGCCGGTTCACTTAGCATTATCGTGATTGCTAAGATGTGCATTAGCACTGAATGAATTCGGCTTTATAATCTCATCGCAGTGTGTTTAATTTTCCTTGGGCAAACGAACGCTGATCACTATGCATCACTAACACGTTATAATTAAATTCCAAATTATTATCACCAATACAGTTAATGGATATAACAACATCGTCTACCTTATAATTATTCTGCAAGATTCGCCTTAAATATAGATAGTTAGATGGATAGATAGATGAGCCTATAAGCTGTCATATAAGCAAACTATCTCAAAAATTCAAAGACCTATCGATTATAAGTTTATATTTATCATATAAGATCCCAGTCGATTGTCATGCTATACTGTTCTATACCTTGCTATACCTTGTATAAAAGGAAATATATTAGGTGGCGCCATCTTAATGCTTCACAAGCTTTGTTTGTTGAATATGTATTCAACGTGGGAAATGCTTGTTTATAGTTTATACTGATGGCTCTCTCATGATTCACAACCAAACAAAATAACATGCAACAAAGTGCGATATCATCCAAAACTGTAGCTGTAGATTAATCAAATCTAAAGAAAAACCAAAGCATTTGAGTCTCCTTATCGATAGCAATCTGCAATGGAGCTCCCATTTCTTTTTTTTTTAACATTTGAGATTCGTAATTAATAGAGTACATTATGTTAAAACATTTATCAATGCAGCATTTTAAAATACTTATACTATTCTTGGGTACTTATACTATTCTTCACTGTAGTGTGGCATCACCAATTGGGGTGAAGATTACTACAACAATCTGCTTCATTTGATATGAATACAAAATAGAATGATTAGAGCTATAGCCATTACTCATCTATTTTCATATTCTACTAGTATTCTGTTTGTCATTTTTACTATTTTGTCAATACCAAAAGTTATCTTTACAACTGTATACTATTTGTAAGAAAAAACATAGAAAAGTTTTTTAATGTAGATTACGGTTTGCACTCTGGGAATAACTGACTGGTTGTTCCTGTGGCACACAAAGGAATTTTTCATAAATCTTTTGAACGCTTAGCAACAAGCAGCTACTGTAAACTGGCTAATGAAATAAAGTCAGTAACCTTAAATATGCATTTAGAGAAAGAATGAAAGACCTTGGGACTAGATTATGTTTACTGTATATCTCACAGTACGTATTAAGTTTTTTAACCTATTAGTCTATGTTATCACTTTGTAGAGTTATTGGATTATATTTGTAATATTAATTTTACTATCTTCCATGATTGCTTGTATTCATGTAATACTTCAGTTGCATCGCTGTTGTATATTTATTTTATCACTTGTATTAATTTAGTCTTAATACATTTCAAATTTCAATTTTACCAGAGAAAAGTCAGAATGGACTAACGCATATTAGTACAGTGAGCATCATTAACAAGCCATTTTTTGCAACTAGTCAATGACAGCAAGTTTATTTTTTTATAAGTGATTTTCACCTTCCGATGTATGACAGCATGTTCTGCATTGTTGACCCAAAGAATCTGTCAGTAGAAAGGCGTGGTGGACATCTATCATTTTACATCACCTTTTCACTTTGAAAACTATGATGTCACTCCACAGCATGCATATAAAATTTAAATATAATGATTATGTTAACATTTCCTCAGCTTGTGCGCTGAGTACACTGAGTAGCCATATTATAGGAAAAATTATGCAATATTCACAAGTGAGACACTTAAGCGAAATGAGATCATAGAATTGCATTACTAAGTATTATCCGTTGATCCGAAGACCCTCACTTTACAATAAAAGCCTATACTCGAGAGAAAACTGAAATTATCTAGTTGCGACATCCATCAGCATAATTGGGAGTTAGGACTGTGACGCGTACAACAGTATTATATCGTTAACTGTATTCGATTATGGTAAAAGCACGGACATCTTAAACTTTTAAGGAAATCGAAAAGTTACCCGGATATTCATCATCCTGCCTACGTCTGCATCTCCCCAGGGAAGCTACGACTCTACTTGGAGAGAATGGTGGTTTGTGCGTGTGAGTTTTCTAGACAATGACTACAAACGCGTCGCGTAGAGCGGTAGCCTTGCCAACGTTCCAGTAAATAGAATTACTCGAACTGAATTACCCAGTAGAAAGGTACTAAAATTTGTAAACATTGCACAGCCCATTTGTCTAGATTTGTCCTGGTAATAAGCTACTAGCGAAGCATTTGCAGACAACGTTGAAGATGTCACTCGACTGTGTACTGTGGGGCTTGGTCGTCTCTTCTTTTTAAAAATATATCTTTCAGTAAATGAAAATAAAAAAAAAAGTTTATTCAATTAACAAAATCAGCACGTGATGTATTAGATACAGAACACTTTGTGTAAATAAGCGATGTGGATTCGTCGCAACAAAAAGCAAGCAACAAACAAAATTGTATTCATTGTAGGTGTACATTCAGTAAAGAGGATTTGCTGATTAGTATATTGCTACTCCTCATATCTCCCAATTTTAATAATAATAATAATAATAATAATAATAATAATAATAATAATAAGCCACCTCTTTGACTTTATATTCCTTTCTATCATTAGTTAATATCCACCATCTCATGTCAAACTGTCATGTGATCTCATGTCTCACCTCATGACCTCCGTAGCTCACTCAATAGACGAAGCACTTTGGTCGGAAAACTCGGGTTCGATTGCCGACAGTGACGTGAGAGACCTTTATCTGTTCTCTTTCGACTAAAGATGAGTTAACCGGTCTCATACGTAGGTAAGCGCTTTTTCACCCGGAAACTCCGTTTTTTTTTCCCAGAACAGGCAAACCTACCCCGTGAACACACATGAATTACAGTCATGAATACGTCCCGGCCATATGCCGGTCCCGAGCCAGGATAACATTGGGGTTTGCGGAAAGCAATGGTGAGCTACCCTGTAAAATTCTCACCAGGGATACTTTGTGGACAAGCCTACAAAGTCACCTACGATCGGAAACGACTGAAAGGGAAAACCAGATATGTCAAACTGTAGATCATCCGTCTGTTTTGTTCTTTGGGGACAAAATCTTCTCTTGATGTTTACTCGGTTTAATTTTGACCATCTTTCATCTGTTAAATCTCCTTTCAAATCCGCGTCAACCATACATATGAACACATTTCCAACCACAATAATATTTATCAGTCCGTGCGGTTAGCCTAGTGGCTTTGCCCTTCGCAACCATATGCCTGGGGAAGGAGTGTCCTAGGTTCGAGTCCCGTCGGTGACGTGAAGCCAAGTAGCCGGCCTTGGGCGTGGACAGCAGGGTTTTTCCCCAGTTTATCCTAGGGTTTTTCATCCCACAAAGCAGGCAAACCGGCATTGAGAAATCAACACTACGGATATAGGATACATCGGGGAGTAGGGTTGACCACCTTATCCTGCGAGTGGTTTGAGGTCCGATGATTATTAATAAACCCTCGACACCGCAAGGTTAAAGAGGGAAAAAAGAAGATCAGATGATATTCATCATATTAGTCTTCCAAACTACATTTTCTTTTTTTAACTGATATTTCCATCGCCACAATTTTCAGAATTGGCATTTATTTTTAATTCCTTCACTTTCTTTTATGTCTATCAAGAGCCATGCAAAGTTCTGAATACCATTCTTTCTCAGTTTATCTCTAAACTTACTCGTTCTTTCATTCTCTCCACTTGTGTCCTCTGAAATCTCCTTCTTTGTAAATTTCCAAAAGAGTTCAGCGAAATCTTCCAAACGAGTTTTATTCTTTCTTCTTAATATTTACTCATCCGCAGTACTAGTGTACCAGTATTATGCAGTGAGTTGAATAACCTCATGCGAGTGGGATTACCATAAAAAAAAGTTCATTGGCAACTCTCACTTGTTTTGCAAGTTTTCCCAAACTTCGTGCATTTTATTGATTTCCAATCGTGTTCACGGAATCTCTCGGCAGTTTTCCTACCCCTAACTTGTAAGATGAAGTTTCGTATTTAGCAAATGGCTACGCTTAATGAAAATCAACTTTCAGATTAAGAAAATCTATTTATTATTTTAAAAATAAATAAACTTTTAATTGAAAACATTTAAGATAATCAATGACGGTTCTTTCCCATCTTCACCAAGAATGGAATTTCTCTTGCAACACTTAAACTGTGCAAAACAGCCAGTTTAGCGCCTCAGCTGCTCTTCATCCTCATCCTTCATCCTCAGTTGCTGAGTTTATAGACTGAAAAGTGTGTCGATGGTTAAAACTCGTTTGAAATAAATAAAATAATTCACCGTCCTAAAGAAAGGGTTTTATTTTTATCATACCTACCTCTCCTACTTGTCAGCTCTGAGCATTGTTTTTATTACTCAAAAATTAATGAGTAATAAAAAATAAATACTAAATATGTCACAGACAGAATCCAACCAAAAAAGGGAATAATTAAGAAAAAATAACTTCCTTTTTTCTAGAGAAAAAAAAGGAAGTTATTCTCTAGAGTCTAGAACACAATGGATCTGTATAACTCACTATGTTAGTTCAGGGAAGAGCTTGAGTCTCGCACCAGCTCAATGAACTTCCAATAAATCTGCATTTATTTCAGATGTGAAGTACATTGATGAAAGTGTTAGAGATCAGATGAGATATTTTACATGGCATCGCATTGGTAAACTTTTTTCATCTTTATTTTTTACCACGATAAAAATACCGACCAGGATAATGTGACACAACTTATCATAATGCTGATTTATGGGTAAGTCCATATAGGCCTCAATAAAACATTATCCTTCTTACAAAACCAAAATGTTGTTATATAGCCAGACTGTAGTTATCAGAACCTTGATTTATCGCATTTGAATACTTTTAGAACGAGTTGGAGAGGCATGTAAGAGATCTCCATGATTGCCGCTGTGTTCACTACCTATAATAAACATATATTAATGTTTGTCGTAAAGAATGACAGACCATTCTTATCAATCGTGTCGTAAAGTGGTAGAAAATATAACAGATGTTGTAGAATTCTCTATTTGGTCATTTGTTTGAATTTCTTTGTCATTTATTTTTTATTATTTTGTTTGAATTACTTTTGTAAATAGGGTAAACGTTTCGCTTATGAAACCTTGATGGTTATTTAATGTTTTAAAGACATTTTTACTACAGTACGCAATTTATAATATAAATTCTGAAGATCTCAGAGGTATTTTCGCTGACTTAGTTTTCCATATTAAATATCGCATATTTTGCGTGTTATCAAGGTATGGAAATATCCAAATTTGCTTCCATTTATAAGATCTGTGTAGTATTTTGGACAGTGGAGGTATATGTTTGATGAAGTATTCACGCACTGCTCTGCATCGAGGTAGAAAACAGAGAATGCTGTCAGACAACCAAACATAAAATCACTGTCGAAAAACCAATTTTCTTTTAGTGGTTCAAATCCATGAAATTTCTCGATGGCTAAGACTCTCATTTTTAACTTCTTTACTACTATATTTTTTCTTGAAGAAAGATTTTTCTTTTGGAAGAAGAGCTTTCGCTGGGAGGGAGAACTTAGAATTTCTCACTTTAACAGCTGTCTCGAGAAGGTTTTTTGTCACTGATGCAGTTCAAATAAGAGCTGTCAAGCAGAATTTTATGCTGGGCGAGTGCCGTAGAAGTAGGGTGTAGAAAGGCCGTACTCAGAACCGAATACACATGAAATCTGAAGGTAGTTTCTGGCAAGGAGGGATGTCAATAAATGTCATCGCCAATGTCAAATCACTTTGGCGAGAAGTTAACATCCGCAATAGAAATTCTTTTCAGTTGTGAAGCGCTGTTGCCGAGTGGCATAAAGATACGACTTTTCTTATCAATCCATCAGGAAGTTTACGGTTGCTATCATAAGTTTATTTCAAGAAATGTGAGCAAGTGTGCTTGCGTATGTACACCCCTAAATTAGCATAATAATAGGGGATGGCATGTTGCAAGTAGCAATAAATATAAGCGAAATATCTGGTAACAAAAAGAAGTAAAAAATCACTTTTATTTTGAAGTATGGATTGAATTATCTATTTTCTATATCAATTAGATAAAATAGGTTTATTCATTAAACTACTAAGAACTCTGTAGTTAGTCACAAGGATTTCAGACTATTTACCTTTCAGATGGAAATAGCTGGGTTCAAATCCCGTCTAGTATACATGGAACTTTTACTTTTCAAATGAAAGTGAGTTAGTCAGTGTCTTACGTAAATGGAAGGAGGTTTGTCTCGCCGAATTCAGGTTTGAGTTTCCAGATCCTTGATCATATATAGGCAAATATCTCTTTCTGTATGAGATGCTTCTACTATTCATTTTATCGTAGTCAAAGACGAGAACTCCTGTTCCCAAATGGTATCTTCTATTCAAGGATTAATTAGATTATGTACCTTTGTTTGGTGTGATCTTTAACAGTGCAAACTTTTACTCTTTATCAGTGTAATACTGAGGCAACTCATGCAGATGTTTTTTACTATTCAAAATTTCCGTTATTTATTAGTAATAATTAGGGAAATTTTAATTGAAATTTTAATAGCAAAAGGCATATATTTTTTTTTTAAAAAAAGTCCCTGCGCCCAGTTATAATCTAAGCTTCTTATATAATTCAACTGGAGAAAGAGCTATAACTTAAGTCACAATTATTGTTACAACACTTTACAAAAATTATGAGAAAAAATTAGGTGGCAGCACTTTATAAAAACATGTAAACAAATCATTCGGAAATGAATTATGTAAAAAAAAATCCAAACGTGATCATCTTGTAGAAATAATGAGAGAATCCTTAATACACAAACAAAAGAGAAGAACCGATTTTTGTCAGAATTGAAGGACCCTGTCTTTTGACGCAATAGAATGTTAAACTACTGACATCACGATCTATTGTTTCTAAACCAAGCAATTACTGTAATTGCAAATGTTCCTTAAGTCTGTTATTTCACCCACGATCTTCTTCATATACAGTACATAAACGACCCACTCTCATCCACCTCAATATTCACAGTTCTGTTGATGATAGCTCTCTCCACTCATACGAGAACCTTACAATGCTTACATCTAAAGCTTCAAGACCTTCTATAATAAATATTGTAAACACTGATGTTCACTATTCTTTACGTTTCGAAATGTTCAAACAATCAAAACTAGAGTTGCTTCTTTACTATAGTACGCCTACAGATCCGAGACCCTTCGACACTTCTGCGGATGTCAACAGAAGAATCCATTCAGATAATAGAGTAATCGATCCATATTGTGGAGTGAGTGTTTATTATTACACGTCGGAAAATTAACTTCTCTTTTATGATCATAGTAGTTTTTAAAGTGGTAATTCATTTGCTTGTATAACATCCGAAAGTTTTACGTATAAATCACGTGATTTCGCGTGTTGGTGACCAGTTCGTACATCGCCTTAAATTTTTTTCTCCCCTTCAACATGAATTGACTCTTCTTGGCAGTCTGCCAACGAGAGCTCTCGCTTCTGTGTTCGGACTATAATATCCATATTTAGTTTTCTTTGGTCTGCTGTCAATCTAATATCTCCCTTTACATATGGGTAGGCTATAATACTTTTAACATGCGTCTTTGAACTATACAGAGTTGCGTCTATTTAAGTTCAAATCTTCCACGAAGCATAAGTCGCCGTCGCTAGTTATATAACAATCCTCAATTTTAGGACTCGTATTTCTCGAAAAGGCACAAATATGAAAATGTTTTAAGCAATTTATCCCACATATACCAGCTTTTGGAGTTCTGCCACCAATTCAGTCTGATCATTAATAATACCTGGTATGAGGTACCAAAAAGAAGAAGGTATACTTGAAAAATGCCAGGGGATATAGGAAGGTACCAAATAGATTATATTATGACAAGAAATAGATTTAAAAATCAAGTAAAATCATGCAAAAGTTACCCGGAAGCTGATGTTGATAGTGACCACAATTTGGTTTTATTGAAATGTAATCTGAAATTTAAAAAGTTGTCACAACCCAGGAAAAGGCCCAAATGGAACATAAATAACCTGAAAACAGAGGAAAACTATAGACACTATAAACAGCAAACTGATGAAAGCATTAAAACTGGAGGGAGGGAAAAGAAAAACATAGAGGGAAAATGGACTCCTTTGAAGGATACAATCATCAAGGCCGCCAATGACTGCATAGGATTAAGGAAGAAGTAAATAAAAAAACCATGGATCACCCAGCATTCTAGATCTAATAGATGAAAGAAGAAAATACAAAACCTCCCTAAAGGAAGAAAGCAAAGACAAATATAAACATATAAAAAATAGGATAAATACAAAGTGTAAAGAAGCAAAAGAACAATGGTTTACAGAGAAATGTAAAGAAATAGAAGATCTAACAAAGACTGGAAGAATCGATACAGCTTATAACATTATAAAAGGAATAAGCCAGCAAAACAAGACACGAAGTACAATTATCAAAAATAAACAGGGGAACATACTTATAGATAAGGAAGAAATTTCGGAAAGATGGAAGGAGTACTTTGAAGATCTATATAGTGGAAAAGATCTAGATGCCAAGGCTATAGAAGATGAAACAAGACTTGATATGGAAGAAATAGGTCCAACTATATTAAAATATGAATTTGAATTAGCACTGAATGAATTGCCAGCCAACAATGCACTAGGCACTGATAACATCCCTTCAGAATTAATTAAATACTCAGGAAACATAACTAAGTCATATATTTTCAAGATCATAAAGGATATTTATGAAACAGGGATCATCTCCAAAGATTTTACACAATGCTCTACCATACCCATTCTTAAAGTAGATAATGAAACAAGTGTGAAAATCATCGAACAATAAGCTTAATATCACATGCTTCGAAAATACTGCTCAAAATTATACAAAAAAGACTAACAAAGAAGGTTGAAGAATATGTTGGCAATGACCAGTTTGGATTCAGGAAACAGCAGGGGACAAGAGAAACAATACTAGCTCTAAGAACAGTTATTGAAAGAAGATTGGAGAAGAATCAAAATACTCTGATAGTCTTTCTTGACTTGGAGAAAGCCTTCGATAGTATTGACTGAAACCAAATGTTTCACCTCCTGAAAACAATAAAGGTATATTGGAGAGATAGAAGGTGCATATTTAATCTTTACAAGCATCAAGAAGCCCTAACAGAAGCAGCCAGCAATACAACAAAAACCGCAATAGCAAAAATACGTAGAGGTGTAAGACAGGGGTGCCCTCTTTCACCCATATTGTTTAATCAGTACATTGAAGATGCAATAAATAAATTGAAAGAACTAATAGAAACCGGAACTAAGATAAATGGAATTGATATTAACTAGCTACGGTTTGCAGATGATATAGCAGTTTTAGTTGATAACGAAAACAAACTGAAAACCACCCGAACAAAGATGGAAGAAATCTTCACACAGTACAGCCTAAAAATTAATTAGAAGAAAGCAAAATTATTAATTACAAGCAAAGCAAATCCAATGAAAATAAACCAAGAAATAAATAATAACCTACTACAACAGGTATCCTCTTATCACAGAAGATGGAAGAAACCAATCAGATATTAAAGCACGGGTAATCCTAGCCAAAAAAAGCATTCTATAACAGAAGAAACATTTTTACCAGTAAAGGACTTACCATCCAGCTCAAAAAAAAGGCTAGTGAAAACATACATATGGAGCATTGCATTATATGGTTGTGAGGCCCGGACTCTAACAAAACAAGACATGAAAAAGTTGGAGGCATTTGAACTTTGGTGCTGGAGAATGATGATGAAAATTAGTTGGACAGAAAAGAAAAGTAATGAAGATGTTCTGAATATAGTCGATGAAGAGCTGTCATTAATGAAACACATCAATAAGAGAAGAAAAAGCCTAATTGGACACCATTTAAGGCATGGGGGACTGATTACAAAAATAATGGAAGGGATTGTAGAAGGAAAGAGGCCACGAGGCAGACCAAGAATTCCATATATAAATAACATAATGATGCTGACTGGCGCTAAGTGTTATGAAGAGATAAAAAGGAAGTCACAAGACAGGATGTTGTGATGTGCTGCTATATTTACCAATCTCCGGATTGATGCACCAAAGAAGAAGATACTAGCTGAAATTACACGAATACGTGAATCGTATTCTCTTAGAGAGAGCCATATAATTTACTTACTAAGATTCTTCGTTCTTTCTCTGCTGTGTTTCATGTTTCCCTTAAAAGAAGATAGTGTAAGAAGTTAATAGAATTCTTCTGGTACGTAGTGTAGAATCACTGTAAAAGAAATGCTACACAGTGGCGTTTATTTATCATTCCACGAACTTTGCTTATGGTCAGTTAACCAGAATTGCTTTGAGTACCAAATTACTGAACTCTAATCTGACAACACGAGAATTGAGCGAATCTTTACAAGCTTACGTTAATCGATATAACTTAAGTTAAACTGTCATTCACGAGTGTATAACCTAGAAGTCCGTAACACTTGTATGAAACTTCTCACCGAGAAGCCAGTTCGTCGATGTGCTTACCGGATGAAGAGTCATGTGTAGGTGGGCCTCATAGATTGTAACAAAACGTGTACGGACTGACGTCTGTAATTCGAAATAACACATAATCATTGTAAATCTGGTTGTATTATTTACTCCATTAATGTCCATTCAAATATAATAATATCTAGTTATTAATAAACTGCTAATATAATTTTGTAACACAATAAAAGACATTCATCACTTTTTGATGCGTGGTATTAATTTTGCAGGCATTATAATATATTAAACTACCCTAAAATCAATGCAAGCTGTTTTCAAATGTTCGGGGCATTTAAAGGTGTAAGGAAGGTGAAAGATTTGAAAAGAAATTAGAATAAGACAGCTTTCAATATTTCGAAATGAGCAACCAAGCTTCAAATTGGTTCTTCTGTCTGTCACCACACATGAATGGTTGAAAATTGAATGCTCGTAGCCAAAAAATGTCAGGCCACGATTGTTGGAATCGTCAGCAATCAGCCTGACAATTTATATACCAATAAATACGAAGATCCGAATTCTATCTAAGATTCCAGAAAACTTTCAACCAAATTTGAGTTCGAAGTCTTATAAGTGTAGCGATTTTGCCTTGTGGAAACTCGACTTTTGATCCCCTTGAAACAGACAAACTAGCCACAGAACACACACGCATGTAACAGTTTTAGAATACTAGACTTATGACTTATTTTTTCATTTTTAAGATTGTTCTTCCTCCTGTCCCTTACCATCTATTTTGGGGTTGGCCTTTTTACATGGGAACTTACGCGCACGATCCCAACCCACTTGTCTCAGAGTCTGACGCTAAGAGGGAGGTATTTTTGCCTTTAGAAGTGTGTGTCCATGGGGCCAGTTTGCCTGTTAGCAGGAACGAAAACTCCGAGTTTCGTAGTGAAAAAAAAAACTCTGCACCTTTGTATGAGAACGACTAACTCACCGTTAGTCGAGAGAGACCAAATAACATTTCTTGGCGTCGCGGTTGAGAATCGAACCCGGGTCTTTCTGACCAACGGCTTCATCCATACTGATGGAGCTACGAAAGCTCTATATTTTCATTTTTTTAATATTGATCTTTAGTCTTGTTTCACCTGAGGATACATTAGTTGCTTTGACATTCCTTGGCAGGTTGGTATTACTATTCCAGTGATTCTTTCAACTAACCCAACATTTTCTAAACTTCCCATTTTTGAAGCGCTTTGTATATTGTTATTGTAAAAGTGATTAACACTGAACTGTAGGTGGGTAATCTGATGATATTAATGGGAAACGATGGCTAGGAATGTAAGATCCACGAAGTTCGTGGTTCCACCTATTACGTAGTGGGAATTCTTGATCGTTTTAAGGGTTTGACAGCCTTTATTCGTAAAGAAGAGATCCCTGTTTCTCCGCTTGTTGCACTTCGAGGCTGAAGCTCTCTCTCTCTCTCTCTCTCTCTCTCTCTCTCACTCACTCAATGGTACTCCTAACAATGTCGTCTATCCATCCATCTCTCACGCCTTACGCACGACAGACCTTGGTCATCAGAGGCAATGAAGGGTGACGTCACAATGCTAATAAGACTTACCGAGGAAGCAGGTGAAATTGATGAGCTTCCTTCTGCTCCGAACATTTCAGAGAAATTACATCGAAAATTGAGTCGTTAGTAGCGCATTAAAAATTAATGAAATCAGCTTTTCCTCCACTCACCCAGCAAATCAATGCAGATTTCTCTTTTACGTCAACAATGTCTAATTGTTTTCTTTAATTAATATCGTGTTTGAATTGTTTCCGTAATTAATTAATCTCCGATTCTGAGAACGGCTGGATTGCGATGCTCCAACAGTTTCCGTATAACTGTGGAAGCGTTTTACCCCTCGTTGATTTCGCAACGGAGCGTGGCAGATGCACTTCGCAGAAGGATGAAAGAAAGAAAGAAGAAGAATTTTTCCGAATATTCATAACGGGATAAATCTTAAAAGATCGGAAGAACATTCTGAAATTGCACTTTTAAAGGATTACGGTTTATAGTCTAATGCGAACAAATACAAACTTATACGATAAAAAGAAAACAATATTAGACGAATATAATTATAAAATATAATTATACATTTAATTATAAATTATAATTAAAATTATCGATAAACTTGGCTCCCGACAGCTCACTGTTGATTTTCATATTTGCATTTTGGCTTCAATAAATAGAAGTATTATTACTTCTATATTTTATGATGGACACCATGAAATACTTCGAACATAATTCATAATCGAACAGAAAAAAGTTAACATCTTTCTGAATTTCCAAGTTTTTTTCTGATACTGAAGATACCTTTTCTTGATTCACTAAATACATTTTATTTATCCCAATTTATAAACTCGTCTCGTACATCCACTTGGGGAAAAATAGAAAACAGAAGAGATAATATTCATTTTAATCCGCTAAACATAATTTGTAATAGCATTTTATGTTTTTATCCATTAGATTTATTGGCCTTTTAGCTTCACATTCAACCTCCCCACCTTTTTTCACTTTCAGAGTTCTTCCAGAGTGTATCTTATTACATAAATCGGGTTATACAATTTTCTTAACTCTATTCCACTTTGGTCTAAGACTTTTATCGTGATTTGTTTCGTGGTTCTCGGTGTTTCTTTTTACGACCGATAGATATTCTTTGGGATTGTTAAATTCCAGTATTATTATTTCTTTCTCTTCATCACTGCCAACATTTGTAAAATATGTTCTGCTCGTCTTTTCCTAATTTGTTTAGTTTCAATATTTTGTGTCGTTCCACTTGATAGAAACATGCTGTGAATTATTCATTTTGTTATTCGCTGTTTCTATTTATATTTTGCTATAGCAACCTCTAGAGTGTCTTCTTTTATTTCTAGGTTTTTCTATATCGATGCCCTTATAAGTAGTTTCCTGAACTCTCTGCATCCTTTATTATTTTGTTAGGGATTTATATTTTGTTTTAATTTTTGCATAACTTCTTTTACTAAAGGATTTAATATACTCTCATTCATCGACAGTTTACTTCAGTCTTTTTGAGCCATGAGCAGTGTCTTTTAAAATCTCCCTTCTTCAATTTTTCCCATTCTCGTAGGCTCAATGATACGTCTTGAACGGTTCGAAAGAATTTTTAGTTTACGGTTGGATGTTTACTTTAGTAAAATTATTCTCTATGTAAATGAAATCCAGGTGGCGTTTTCTATTTCTTCTCTTAGTGTTTTTATTTACATTTTTAAATAATTGGATTGTGGTCCAGTCTATAACTGCTCCTCTTCTGAGTAGTTTTATTCAAATAATATAATTTTTGAATTCTTTTCTAGTCATTATGTGATTCATCGTTTCTGATTTTGCTATTTGAGCTTTCTCATGTATTACTGATTTTTCGGTAATCAAAACTCAATTAATTTTATGCGTCTGTTACTCATACCACCAACTCCAAAATTTCCATTCATCTTCCTCGGTTTTTCCTTACAGAAATTAGATGTTTTCATTTTCAAAGCCAACCGGAATATACTCAATGAACAGACATAAAAAACGGGGCCCCCAGAGCCTTGGTTGATTTGACTGTAATTCAAAATAACCCCCACCCCAATCCTTCATCTTCCTGTGGATTTAATCTTTGCATAATTCTCCATTAATGATGAAACGATCACTCATATTTGTTTTATAACCTTTCATATACCTCTTCATAGAAGCCTTTAGCCTCTTCTCACAATGTGTGCTTCTCACAATAGCACATATTTGGCGAATATTGATGTCAATTAGTTTTCTTCATTAGATAGTATACTTCTATTCTTCGCAAGCCAATATACAAGGATCATCATCAACAACAACAACATTTTCAGTGACTCTCAGAGGCATTTAAACGCCCACAACCTTCCAAATATCCTTGGATTTAATAACCATCACTCCAGGATAAGGCCGTTAGCCTATGCCTAAAAATATTCTTTGTCTATAAATTACGTGTGTTCTACTAGCCCAGTCTGCATGGTTGTAGAAGGAAAACCCGAGTTTCCGGGATAGTGGAGCCCTCCACCTCCGTACGAGACCGGATAACTCACCTTCAGATTAAAAGCTGTGATAAAGATGCTTCTGATCCTAGAAGCGATTCAAGCTTAGGTCATTCTAAGAAAAGGCTTCGTCTGCACGGACTGAGCTGCGGAGGCTCCAATATCCAAGAACACATTTGGTCATTTCTATTTTTAACACGACTCCAACCCATGCACAATCTTTTGTCTCTTGAATAAATAAAGGTTAAGTTATCTGTTTCAAATTTTCTATTTCCTGTCCATTTTGGTTGGCTTACTGCCATTCTTTATTGATATTAAAGTGAGGCTCGTGCATAGGCACTACGGAGCTGCAGCACCCCCAATTTTTCTGGATATCTAAATATATTTATTAATTTATTTATATTTGTTTGTAATATTTAATTTTATCATCAACAATCCTATACAATTCTCTTATTTTGTATAAAAAAATAATAAAAATTCATCTTGTTGCACTTAGGAGGCGAAGGACGCTACCAGCACTGTGTTTACCACAGTGTCATATTGCTACGCGCGCAAGCATATGTACGTCATAGGTGAGATGCGAGCTATTAGCGTTATGTGGCACTGTCCTTCGCGCAGTTCCACTGTTGTTTATATGCAGTTTGCGCCAGTAGTAGAGTGTTCGTAGTGCTTATCGTGTTTACTCCGTCTCTTTGAATATTTGGACATTACAATTAAAGACATAACATTTGTTATAGTAATTTTTAAGTAATTTTGAATTATACTAAACTATAATTTTATCAATAATAAACAATATTTTTTCATGTTTATTTTTTTTAATTTTTTATCATAATTTTAATTTTAATTTTTATCATAATTTGATATTTTACCCAAACACGTATACACTGTACTTACAGTGTGTGTGTGTGTATATTTCGAAAGTTGCAGTATCCTCATGATTACAAGCCACGGTCCGCGACTGTTGATATTATGTCTATATTGATATTTGGCGTCTATTCTATTCAATTCTCAAGTATTCCTATTTAGTACAACGTGTTCGGGCATTCCAAGTGACTATTTGAAGGTGCCTATTCAGGGTTTTAAAATGAACTGGATCCTTTTACGACTTTTCGTATAACTTGAATCATCTTCATAGGTCTCGTCATTGGAGTTTGTCCCACCATTCCAACTGTTGATACATTCTCTGTAGTAATATTCAGCAAAGTCTATAGCAGGGACCAAATTTCCTCTGAGTGAATAAAATTCTTTAATTTGTTATCTACAATGTTCATATAAAGATAAGACGATGAAGCCATACAATTATTCTTATTGAGCATCTAGAGTTGAACCTTTCGGCCATCACAAGATGTTCCCAGTATCAAAATTTCAACTTGACACAGTCACATTCTTAGGATTACTATAAGCAGGGTCGGCGGAAGTGGGCATGCAGATCATGCGGGTGACGCTACGAAGGGGGCACCTGGGCATGGGTCATAAGTTCATTTTTAAGAAACAAAATTTTTATCATAAAAACAAAAAATTCTTAGAATGATCAATATTAAAATAAATAAGGCCGGATACACCGAATAAAAATTTTTTAAAAATTGCATCTTGCCGGCTGTTTATAATTTTGCAGCGAGAGCAGGCTAAATGCTTGCCTCCAGAATCTAAAGTGAAACGGTGAACGGTTTTTATGCGCAGAAACGAATTTTCGTACAAAACATTTGTTTCTACGTAACCAGTCATATGGTACTGTAAAAACTCGATTGTAGCTTAAATATTCCAAAGCACATTACATTCGATTGTTTACTTAGGTTAAGTCCCATGTGAATATTGTAAAAATAAACTTTGTTTGTCTCTGTATAGTTTGTTTTAGATGTTATTGTAAATAACACTCTGGAAGTTAACTGTATATACTGCTTTAATAAGAATATGTTAGAGTGTTAAAAACAAAGGCAATGTTTATATCGCCGAAGCTGCATGTAATAGATCTACATGGCGGCATTAGAAAGATTGTTATTAAAATTTGTTTGTATGAGAAAGGCTTGCAAGCTCTAAGTGTAAACATCTGCTAAGTCAGTCAGAAAGGTTCAAACAACTTTCCGATGGCCGACAACTTACAATTAAAAGAAAGCGGAGGAGAACAAAAGGCGTGCCGAACTTGAAACTTAAGATGAAAGAATCATACTGATTCTTTGGGGTTGCCAAACTTCATGCAAGGTCTCAGAGGAGGTATAATAAAAACGGACTGAAGCAGAGAGAAGGGGCTGCACGGATCCAGAGATTGCTGCAGAAGTAGAGGGGGCCCGGTTCCAGACGCTGTCAAAGAGGAAGCAGCTCGGTTCCAGACATTGCTAAAGCGAGCCCAAGTAAAGGAGAAAAGGCGAGGCAAATTTCCCGAAGTACCTTCGCTCGTAAGTGTTTCTTTTCGCCGTGGAAGAATAACATTTTTCCGGAACTGTACGAGTCCCGCTACATTCCCAATTGATATTGCCGAAGCCAAAATTCCAGATGAAGATCTGAGATGAAAGAATTGCCATAGAACTTTAGTGAAAGACTTTTGACTAATTGTGAGATACAGAGTCTTTGTAAGTTCAAAACTTTTATATAATTCCTCGTATAGTTGTATTAGAAAGACTTTTAAGATATATGTTTAATGTTTAATAAGGTTAAGAAGTGTCCTTAAGAGAATCAATTGGCATGTTAGAAGTTGATATCAAATTTGTAAAGATAACTTAACAGAGAGATTTAAGTAACCTCTTTGCGAGTAAGCTTGGAGTTATCTACTCTCAGTTTACAAATTTTACGTAGATAACGTTTTGTGTTAAAGAAAGTATTTTAAAGTTGAAGAAAAAAGGTTCTATATTTTGCTAAAGAGTTTTTATAGAAGGATAGAGAAAGCAATCTCCCTAATGTTTAAATTCGTGTACATTTCATAGTAATGTAAAGAAATGTTATTTGACTTTCTCGTAAACATAGCACGTAATAATATAAACAAGAGAGATTCTGAGAGAGAGAGAAAGCACGTGCAGCTATATTAGAATAACGGAGAATAAAGTATAAAGTAAAGAAAAAAGTCATCACAAGTAATTAATAGAAATTACAAGTATACAAAGTTAAAATAATAATAAAATGTTACGATGTCGCAGTAATGACAGGATAGCAACAGTAGATTTATAACAGTACACATCTCAATAGGCTACTGACAGTAGCCTATTGAAATACTGACTGTTGTTTCGTCTCTGTGTCGTGTTGTGTAATAATTTCTTATGGGTATAAAATAGAAATGGAATCAAAAATTTAAAAAAGTTATCGTGCACAAAATCGTAAGCGTCATGCTGCGAAAGAAGCAAATGTTAAGAAACAAACTGGGGCTCTTAATAAATTTGTTAAAATATTAAAATATTCTGAAGCAGATTGTAACCAAATCGATACATCAGAAATCAGAGTTGAAGAACTGTGCACATCATCCAGTTTGCATGAAAGTGCTATTGCAACTATTGAATAAGATAACAAGATGCAGGATTTAAGTGAAAAACAGTTAAGAGAAGATTTAGTTGTAGTTGACCACGAAACTAACACACTGTTAGTCTCTGTAAATTTAGAAGATCCAGGTGAATGGGGAAATATTAATGAAAAATTACGAGTTGCTTTAATTGAAATTGGGCCTGTTCGAAAAAAAAATATAATATATCCCAGAGATACATATGGTCGTAAATTTGGCGACACGTATTATAATAGAAAAAGGGAAAACGAGAAGCTCGTGCCAAGAACATGGCTCATTTATTCCGAAACTTTAAATTCAGTTTTTTGCTTTTGTTGCAAACTTGTCCCACCCACTGAATCACCTGAATCACCCACTGAGTCTTGTAGAAGGTTATAACGATTGGAGAAATGTAAGTACAACTTTGCATAGACATGAGACTATTTTAACTCACATGAAAATTTTCTTAAAATGGAAGGAACTTGATAAAAATTTAAAAAACAAAACTACTATTGATTTCCACACTCAAAGCATGTATGAAATGGAAAAGAAACATTGGACGAGTGTTTTAGAACGCTTGATGGAAATTATAAAATTCCTTGGTAGCCAAAATTTAGCTTTTCGCGGATCATCTGATAAATTATATGAAAGGAATAACGGCAATTTTTTAAAATTAGTCGAATTGTTTGCTATGTTTGAACCCGTTATGGAAAATCATTTTGAAAGGGCCCTACAACGAAACAATAGGGTACAGTATTTGAGTAAAGACAGTCAAAATGAAATATTGGAAAGTTTAAGTAACGCAATCAGGGATACGATTTTATTATCAATTCGGAAATCTAAATATTATTCCATAATTTTAGACTGCACACCTCATGCAAGTGAAACAGAACAAATGACCATTATTATTCGCTTTGTTTCCTGTGACAATGGAATTGTCAAGATCAGGGAAAACCTTTTAGGTTTTGCAGATATCAGATTCCACAGGACGTGGCTTATGTGCAACAATAATGGAACAACTGAAAAATGGAACATTCCCATTGAAGACATGCAAGGTCAAGGTATGACAATGGGGCAAATATGAAAGGGAAAAAATATGGGCTCCAAAATTTGCTTTTGAACAAAAATCCTCGAGCTTTTTTTTACGTGCCATGTGCTGCTCATACTGTAAATTTAATCATTAACGATGCAGCCAGTGAATGCAGATACAATTAGTTTCTTTGCAATTATTCAAGAAATATATAATTTCTTTTCATTCTCTTACAAACGTTGGGCAATCCTTTTAAAGTTCGTAAAAAATTTAACATTGAAACAGCCATCAGAAACGATGGGAAAGTAAAATTAATGCAATCCTCCCTCTACGATATCAGTTAGGAGAAATTTACGATGCACTTTTTTGAAATTTTAAATATTGAAAATTTTAATAAAGAAACTCTGCATGAAGCACAAACATGATGTGCTAAAATAAAGGACTGCGAATTTATTTGGTCTCTTATAACTGGGCATGATTTACTTAACAGAATAAACCCTGTGAGTAAAATGCTTCAAGTCAAAAATATGAACATTACACTTGCTTTAGTATCTATCGAAAACTTAAAAATATTCTTACAAGAGTATCGATCAGATACAAATTTTAAAGAAGTTCTAAAAACGGCAAAAGAACTGAGTGAAGAGGTGGATAGAGAACAAGAATTTAAAACTGGTACGGAAGTTCGACGATGAAAGAAGACACGACAATTTGATTACGAGCATCATGACGAAACGCCACAATCGCCAGAAGATAAATTTAGCGTGAATGTGTTTTATACACTTCTAGATGTTGCAATGTGTTCTTTAATAGAACGTTTTGAACAACTAAAAACGTATTATGATAATTTCAATTTCTTGTATAGATTACTACAAATTAATAACGAAGATTTACGAAAAAATTGTAACGATTTAGAGATTCTCTTGAAGGATTGCGACAATAAAAACGCAAATGCAATAGAACTATATGACGAGTTATGTGCTTTCCCGGATATTTTTCGGAAGGATAATTTAAATATTCAAAACCCTTTCGATATTCTTAATTTTATTGTGTCCAATAATTTATCTTTCCCTAACTTTTCAATTGCTTTAAGAATACTATTAATCTTACCTGTTAGTGTAGCGAGCGGTGAACGTTCCTTTTCCAAGTTGAAATTGATTAAAACCTACTTAAGAACAAGTATATTCTTAACATTATTATGTAACATGTATTATGTCACAAAAAAGGCTTGTTAGTTTGGCGTTAATAGCTATTGAAAATGATGTATGTGCGGAATTAGACGTTAAGACCATTATTTCTAATTTGGTGAATATGAAATCAAGAACCCTAAAATTTTAATAAAAAAATTTCAAGTATATTTATGTAATTTAATTTATTTTCTGTTATTCTGTAAAGATTTTATTTTTTGAATACTTACATTAATATTAATAAAATGTTCTAATTATTATTTCTGAATGCTTTTCTTATTTTCTCATCTATCTTGAGTTTCTTTTATTTTCCTAAAAGATAGTTCCACTTATAAAAATTATTAAAAAATTTTTACAAGTTACTAAGAATTTAGTAAAATGCAAGAATTTTTTAAACTTTAGTTCAAATAAATTTTAACTTTAATTAAAATTCGTTTTAATTTTGTTAGCGATTCGGGTCGGTGAGGCTATAATCCCTGTATCATTATATTCAACGATTAAAGTGAAGTGGCTTCATCAAAATTTGCTTTAACTTTTGAGAATTTTTTGAATATTCGGGTTTTTAACGATTATCCTGCCTAGTCAACATCCCCGGTTCGTTACAGTTAGCGAACTAATGTGTGGCTGTTCTGTCAAAATTTATTTAAGAAATTTCAAATAATTTACATTTTTATTATCGTAAAAGAACCACACACGCCCGGATTGTTACAGGGGTGCTTAGATAGACATTGCATGCGGGCGGCAAAGACCCTAGCGCCGGCCCTGACTATAAGATCTTCGTAGCTACGGCATAATCTTACGCCATCCCCACGACATCCCGCCAGGTATTCCAAGTGCTTCCTTGTTGTCTCCCTGCTAAAACGAAGATATTTGGATTAGACTTTGGAAAGAAGGATGATGATGATAATAATAATAACCAAGCAATGGTTGATCCAAGTAATCGATCAACAATAAATGCACTCATGATTACAACACCAAATGGGACTGTTTGATGCTACAGCAGGATAAGATTTATTTAATTCTCCCATGCCTCAAGAGTATGTGAATTTTATACATCTCAGTAGTATGCGGTTTTCTACATCTTAGGGGGATACCAGTCGTACGTTTCCTCTCCGCCTCAACATCATAAGATCGATGTGCTCCTGAAATTAGTAAGAAAGAAATATACTGTTTTAAAATATCAAGAACCATTATGTTCGCGACCAGTAAAGCCGATTGCCATTTTACTTTTCCATGCGTAGCAGAATATGGAAATACAAATCACCTCTAGCACTCCAAATTACACGAAAATTGCTGCGTTGGCAAATTGTTGTAATATTTCACCGAACATTTCAGTTTCAATGTGGAGTTTTTCAGTTATAAGTCAAATATTGTTTCTTGCAAGCTGTTTCTTAAGATTAGGGGACTTATCTTTGACATTTTAGATGCCTATCTGAAAATAGTTTAATTATTAAACCGAGTAAAAACACATTACAATATGTTTTGATGACTTTATTGTTTGCAAATATATCTGACTCTAAATATTTCCTATTTTGTTGCTGGTCAGGAGTTAAACTTTTGCACTTTTAAGTAAAATGGATTGCATTAGTGGTCATGAAAAGAATCGGAGATTAAATGCAAACGTTTATACATCTCAATTTATGTTAATGATGGGCTCATGATGATAAAAGATGATACTTTTTGTAGGGCAATGGCATGTTTGTTGGGAAGAATACACACACACACACACTGGCTGGGCATTCAAAGAATATTTCAAGAGATTGATGTTAGATTCTATTCCCAGATTTAGAAGAGTAAATGGAGTGGGAGGTAAAAGGAATGAAGCTGATAAGCATCGTAGGGAAAGCAAATAATATTAACAGAGGAAATTGGCGGAACTAGACAAGGGATATCCACGAGAAGTGTTTGTTATGTAGCAAATAGAAGGGACATGATTACGGAGGAATGTCTTTGGAGAATTCAGGTAGAAAATTGCCTGCAGTAAATAAGTACAGTAGTTGAATTATTGAGAAACTGAAGCAACGAACAAATTAATCCGGACAAGCTGAATTTTCGTCACTTTTTGGGGTTTGGTTTGGTTTGGTTTGTTTTCAGTCACGATAATTTTAATTTTGGTTTAATATTTTAGGTTTTGATTTTAATTCACTATTTTGGTTGATGTTGCGTGTTTTAACTGTCTCTACGATGTTTATTAATAGTGTTGTGCGTTTTGATAGTGTAAACAAGTTGACATTTATAGCGCTTTATTCATTTAGTAGCTATGAAATGGTACATCTCCAAGAAAGCGATCAATCAAGAACATATTCATGACTCAAAGACAAATTGCCAATGATTTTTGTGTTGGTTGGGGTACTCTTAATGCGATTTTAAAGAGGTTTAGGGAGACCAGTACCTTTTCTCCTGACAGCAAATGAATATGCGCACAACAAATGGAAAACTACACTTACTCATGATCATTT
Source organism: Typopeltis vanoorti (assembly GCF_054136105.1). Taxonomy (NCBI): domain Eukaryota; kingdom Metazoa; phylum Arthropoda; class Arachnida; order Uropygi; family Thelyphonidae; genus Typopeltis; species Typopeltis vanoorti. The sequence goes on along the minus strand of NC_143565.1, from coordinate 14,940,945 downwards.
ACTCTTAGGAAAAGCAAAATGAATCCAAGATTGTCTGCTGTAGACTTAAATAGAGACTTGGCAGCTAGTCGGATTAATGTTGTTGACGTCACCCGTTGAAGATTGTTGGAAGCAAGGAAGACTGCCCACAAAGCAAAAACGAAACAACTGTTGACGAAGGCCATGCAGAAAACGAAGCTCCAGTGGGCAAAAATGTACGAAGATTGGACTGCTCGAAAAATGGAAGGTAATATTCTCAAATGAGAGCCATTTCTTTGTCCAAGTAGAGCGAGTATCCTATGTTCGCAAATCAGCAGCTGAGAAGACTTCTCCTTCAAGATGCTCCTAAACACCCAGCTTAAAAGATGCTCTGGGGGTGGTTGTTAAAGTCCAGGATCATTTATTCCTGTTGACCGTATGATGAAAGGTGACCAATACATAAAAGTATTGCAGAAAACAGTTGTCCCGCAAATCTAGAAAAAAAAGAACTCATATTCCAACTGGATCGGATCTCGCTCCATGCCACACTTCAACAAAAAGTGGAAGAGTTTCTCAAAAATCACAATATCCAATTGATTCAGTGGTCACATAACGCTCCTGACATTAACCCAAAAGAAAATTCGTGGGATGAAGTGATTAAGAGACTTGGAATATTAAATTGTGATGGATTAATGAGAACTTAATACAGTCCATTATAAAAGTATGGTTTCGAGACGCAGAAATAAGAAAAATGTATTCTACGTTTGTAGAGTCCATGCCTAAGCGAATTAATGAATTTATTAGGAACAGAGGGATACATATAGTCAAGTTTTCGGTTAATTTTTGTACTTATTTTGTTGCTCGGTGTGTGACTACCACTTTGCTTACTGAAGGCATGAGTTTGTTTGAAAAATAACCTTTGGATCTCTAGATCGGATTTCCAAGTTATTAAATTCTCCCTTTATTTACGGCATCAGTATATTATGGGTAAGCTATCCTCTGTGCATGAGATGCTAAGGTTCATTAGAAAAAAAAATTGAGAGCTTAATATTTTTCGGAAAAAAATATTATTGCAAAATGTTTAGTCATATTATAGCATACACAAGTAGTCACTAGTTAATAGTCACTGATAATTCGCACATGCACTGGCTCTGTATCTAAATGGCCAACTAAATTAATGGGCATCCGCTCTCTACGCGTTCACGGCACTTTAATTGGAAAGAAATGACAGGCGCCTACCAATGATCGCTACGTCAAAGGATGCCTTTTTGTTAGCGCGTGCAATATCCGTAATGAGCAATTCACGTGTGTTGTGAAGTTGTTGGCTTCGATTTAATTCCAGCCAGAATTGTTCTTGGGAGATTTCTTACTTCCTGTAATTATAAACAGTTCACACACACACACATTCAATGGGAAGTTGAGGCGCGCTAAGAAAGTAGATAGAATAACAGTAAGGGCAGAAAAAAAAACATTAAAGGGAAGTAAATGGAACACAAGAAGACTGACAGCCGCTGCTGCAATGAACGTGCTAACCCCTGGTACAAGCCGCCAATGAGCGAATCTTTTGTGTCACGGCGATTAAGAAGTGTGCAGCTGCAATGTGAGAAAGGCTTGCATATGAAGATCGATTTTTCCATCAGCATTTCCTTTTTCCTTGACGACGGGAGGTGAATAGCTTCTTGGCAAGTGTTCTTTCTCCGTCCCACCCCACTACGTTTTCCCCCCATCCTGTCAGATGGAGAGAGAGAGAGAGAGAAGGTGTCAGCATTAGTGGTGAGAAAGGCTCATATCATTAAAGTCCTTTTATGGAAACGAAGCCACACTTTTCTTTGATCAGAAGGTTACTCGCAAGAAACTGCTCATCACTTAGAAGGGCATCCCCAGCTCAGACGGGTTATTATCTTTGAGCACCATCGAAGCAATTATTATACAGCACAGGAGCTAGTATAATGGAAAGTGGTTTTCTCTGTTTATCCCTCTCAATATCCGGCTATAATATTAAGATATACTTAGCGAATAAGTTCATGATCTCTGTTTATTATTAGATGAGAGGATTTTTCTTTCTTTCTTTTTTTTTTTTTAATTTCATTCTGTGTTTTCGTGTAAAGATAACTCTGTTGACATAAACCTCATTGCTGGAGCTTTTGCCCCTGTAAATGTGTCTTCACTGTATGACACTAGAATGGCATGTCAGGGGTAGGAACATTGAGATCACAGTTCACTTAATGAAGTATGAGAACTGAAATATGATTCATTAAATATGAACAAAAATACAAATAAATGTTTCTAAATATAATAGTAATTGACATTTTTAGCCTCCGTAGCTGAGTCGGTATAGACGAAGTTCTTTGATCAGAAAGACCCGGGTTCGATTCTCGTTTATGACGTGAGCAATCTTTATCAGGTCTTTTCGACTAAGGATGAGTTAACAGGTCTCATACGGAGGTGGCGGGTTTTCTCCCAGAAAATAGGATCTTCATCACTTAAAAAAGGACTGGGTCCACGTAAATCTGAATTTAGAGGTTACTTTTTCCGTTCTCTGAGTTTGTCATAAATAAACTATGTGATGACAGAGATAAAGAAAGAGGTTCATGGATAGAACTGAACACACACACACACACACACACATCTCTCAATTTTGATAATTCTATTATTCTTTCTTAACAACGATATAAATTTGTTTCTTGATCTTTTTTTTTCTTTTAGAACAAACATGATTAGGGGTTACAGACTTTTTAATGAGTTAGTATAACATTTCTTTTCCTGCATTTCCTAAGGGATGCATTATATCTGTTAACTTACGTGTCTTCTAACTAGTTCATATGCTGTGTGAATGAAAAACTGAGATTCTGGGAGAAACATCCTGTCACCTCCGTATGAGACTGATTAGTTCTCACCTTCAATTGAAAAGTCTTTTTATCGCTTTAATGATCAGTTATGAAGGCTATACATAATTTTAAAAAAAAGGAAAAGAAATACAAATATAACGAATAAATAAAAAAATAACTTAAGTGAGCAGCCCGTCTTCTGGGACCTTAGTAAAGCATGTAGGTAAACAGGGAATTAGCTATAAGCAGTGAAAATGATGAATAAGGAGCACAACATCATTCAGGTAGTTTGATCACGTAAGGCTATTAGTCATGCAGAGAAATGCATTAATAATCTGCCGGGGCATATCACCGATGTTTGAAGGGTGCACTGATTGTGTGCAACTTTTATGGAATGTTTATCAAGTATGCTAACTGCGTACTTGGAGAAGTAAAGGCGAAGCACGACAACTTCCGGAGTGCAGCTTGCGTGTCTAAAAAGATGGCAGGCACCTGATTGATTGGGAAAGGGATCGCTAGCAATTTTTCAGTTTTTGTCCAAGGAGTAACTCCCACTCATAACTGCGGGAGCAACAAATGAATCTATAGGATGAAATGGGATCATTTTGCTTATTTTGTGCAACGCCTCTGGAAAACGAGCATTTATTAGGCAATGCAAACCGACTGTCCAAATAATTGATCGTCCTAATCTTTTTCTGCATCTTTCCACTGTAGCCCCTTTAAAAATATCTTCTCTGCAATACTCCTCTGCATGTACCGCGAAGCATTAACTGGAACATCTGCTGACTGTCACAATACTTCGTAGTGCGTGCTTGGCTCCCACTTGTTAACTTCTTACACTTTAATTAAGCCAAGAAGCTAATTTGAACGTAGTTTATTAATGATGTAATTAGCGAGGAATTTTTAAGCGAGCGATTAATCTATTTTTTGTGCGTTTTTTTTTGCTTCCTTTGCTAACGCTTTTCCAGTAGACTAAAGTCTGACAGAAGTGGCGCAAGTTCGCTCTATCAAGAAAAAGGAAGATCCTCCACATAATAAAATCCCAGCTCGCAATATGCAGATAAAACTGCTTTTTTGGGGTACTTTTTCATGAAAGTATAACACTTTTACCAAGGATAATAGAAAAATCTGAAGGAAAATCAAATTATGACAGAGTACTCTAACGTAAACGTAAGGAACAAATTATAAACGCAGTCACCCATAAATCCTTAGATAAACAAAACATCTTGAATATGTAGTGTCCCTTTAAATTCTCATCTTTACATATTTAATAGAAGAGATCATAACAGAGTTAATTTCAAGCCTGGTAAACTTGATCTTGTCTTATTTTTTTTTTCTATAAAATAATTTATCCCTCAGTTTTCGTTACAAGTGATCTAAGTTGGATTTTTGTGCTTTAAAAAAAATAACCTCTGACCTTTCTAGGCATCTTTTGAATTAACGTTAGGTTTTATTCAAAAATTTATTCGAATCAATTCTGATAGTAACATTAGTTTTTATTAGATATATTAGTGGTGTGTGCGTGTTAGACATAGATTTTATACACGCAGTTGATACTTTATTAGGAATAGCAGTTAATGATGAGAGGAACTTTCTTTATGCCCTAATAATGGCTTGCATTCTCTGTGCCGCTGATTCAACTAAGTGTCTAAACATTCCTCTGGAATGATTGTCTACGCTGTCAAAATGCCACCGCTCAACTGTTGTAGAGTGGATGATGGTACGTTGCTACTTACGAACTGTTCTTTAAACCTTATCCGAGAGATGCTCTATTGAGTTGAAGTCTGGAAACAGCAGGCCACTGAAGTAAAGGACACTCGCTGCCATGTTCCTGGAACCAGTGCACGCTAAGCGCTTTGTGGCATGGACAGTCTTGATGGAAGTATCCATTTAACAATGGATGAAGGGGTAAACATATCAGTGAGGATGTCAAGATGGACTACGGTATTCATGCAGTGTTCAGCTACTATCAGCGACCTAAAATGTACCAAGAAAACATTCCACACCATTACAGACCCGCCACTAGCCTGAGCTGCTGCTATTTGGCGAGAAAGGTTCACTTCTTGTTGTTTCCTTCATATTCTGGCTATGAAATCATCATGATACAGACCAAACTGGGACTCGTCAGACCAGGCGACATTTATCCAGTCGTCAGCCGTTTAGATTACGTGCCCATTGAAGCGGTATCTGCCTGTTCTTAGCTGAGTACTGGAACCCTGGATGGTCGTTCTATATCCCATCCGTGACAGCGTCGCTCCATGATATTGTTCTGACCATTAGTGTTGTACTAAACTGTGAACCTCCTGTCATGCTTCACCATCCCTGCTATTCTTTTCTGACGTCGTGCATCAATGAGTCATTTCCGGCCACAACACTGCCTTGAGATTGTCTGGTTATTACACCACTGCTGGTACACATTAAACACTGTTGTGCGTGAAAAGCTTAACAGCGTAGACGTCTGTGAGACCCTTGCACCAGTAATCACACCACGCTCAAAGTCACACGTCTCATGCCCATTCCAATGCATCACAGACAAAAAAAAACAGAACCGTCAGATGCCTATGCGCCTGATTTGTACAGCAAATTGTAGATACTTGACTCAAATCTAAAGAAACAGTCTATTCATTCTCCTAAAGTGGCCACTCAGTGTATTTATGGCCGTTTATTAAGTTTTGTCTGCATCGGTAGCGCAGTTAGCAACAGTCACTGATTTTAACAGGGAAAGAAGATGTTCTTATTATTATTCCAGCGTAGTTGTTATAAGTATTATTCACTGAAGATAATTGCTGGTATCGGTCTAATCCATAATATTATAGAATAAAGGACTTTTTGTGTTAAACTCAGATCTCTAAAAATAGTTCCATAAAAAGATGGAGTGTTGGTCGACGTAGTTTACGTATTTCGTAATGATTTTCATTTCTTTCGTTCTGCTTTGCAATCAACCTTTTCTAGCTACTTCTTCAGCATGTCTAATTTCTTCTTTCGCTGTAATCCGATCTACGAACACGATACACTTTACGAATCAATTCTGATCTTCCACAAGAATAACAATGAGTAATGCGAGACAAGCATTCATCTGTCGACTACAAACTGACGATAGGTTTTAATGTTTACATTCTTTTCTCTTTTTTTTTTCTTTGTTCCGGTAACGACTGTTTTTCAGAGTTTACTAGTTATTGTTACTTGTTTTTGAAGAAACTAAAGCTCCGAGGTTAATGTGTTGTCTGTAAATTGCTCGTATTCTTTTGGCCAGTTTGTCACCTTTGCTACTTGAGCTGAAATATTTTTTTTTCTACTGGAAAATAAAATCCATCCAACTCAATATAAGATAATTCAGCTCCAGATTAAATAAAGAAAAGAAAAAAAATTATTTTACTGATGTTGCGCATTCTAGACGGGGTTCGAACCAAGGCCTTTGCATCCTTGATATTAAATGAGCCACAATACTTAATATATAGGAATATTTATTCTGATTTTGAATAAACCTGATCCTCATAAACAAAAATTCATTTGTCTCAGTTTGAGTTTTTGTTATTTTCGATCAAGTATGAAAAACCCTTTTGGGATCGAGAGTTTTGTGTCGAAATGAGAATTGATTTCTTTATAAAAAAGACTCGTTTTATAAACAGATGCGCACGCTATTCGTCTGGTATTTGCTTTATTTCTCAATTAGGAAAACAAAAAGAATGACGCGTCCTGAAAAAGGAGGGAATTGTATATATAAAGGGTTTCTTTACTAAGTAGCAGATCTACTTGGACATCGCTGTCTTTTGTAGTATCTGACCCTTTCACCTGAGCATCTAACACCGTGCACGGTTCGAAGATGTGTCGCACAAAGGCCTCCGGTATCCGTTGGCCATCAATCACTTGTGACCTCGAGCTTGTTCGAACACAAACGAGCCTTTCGGCCTTCGCAATCCCTTTAATATTTAGTGGGAGAGGGGGGATAGGAAGAGGGAAGCCACTTAAAGGAGAAGCACAAAAGAGATAGTTTATTATGGGAACCCACACACCTCTCAAAATCTAGCGGATAAAACAGCAGGTAAAAAGCAAAAGCAAAAACAATGGAGAATGGGAAATAACAAACTGTGAGGAGAAAGAAAAAGGGCCCCACTATTTTACCGATAAGAAATTATCAATATTGAATGTCATATTTGAATGATCCTCATCTATTTGTTTCAGTTAAACGTGAGTTTGAATAGATTCAAAATAATAGCTGAGAGATAATTTTAAACTTCTTATGCAGTTTGAATATTTTTTCCAAAATGAGAGTTTCTGATAATGACCATTTTCAGATTGTTGGCACAGCAGACCTTTTAATCACACAAAATATACGGTTTCTTGTATATCATTGTTAATTTTAAAACTTTTAAAAATCCTCTATTTTTACAAACTCTTGCTACATTGTTAACACGCCAACGACCTCTATTGCAGATTCCACTCTCCTGGTTAGAGCGTCTGCTAAATGGTGATAAACAGATAAAGAACAACTCTTGTACCATGGTGTTGTACTGATATAAGTTTTGTTTGCCTGTTTGCCTCAATGCAAACATGAGTGAAATCAGGTCTAAAGATATTAAAAGCATTTATTATTATTGATCGATTATTGATTATGCCTCAGTATTCGGATGGAATGTTAAAGAGAAATTTTTAAATAAATGGGACTCAGCCAATTTCATAAGGAGAAGATACTTTTTCTTGGGTATCTTTAACAGAAAAAAACAAACGAACAAGGGAATGGAAATAGCTAAAAAGCATCTAAAAACAAACTAATGAGACTGGATTAATTGCTTTAAAGAACGAGAGAGAGAGAGAGATACAGAGAAATGAACAGGTGATTATACAGACATTAGTAGAAGCTTTTGCTTGGGTCGCTGCAGAACCTAATACAAAATAAATACTTCCCATATTTCGAGGTAAAAGTAAAAAAACTATCGATAAATCAATCTTGTTTGTTTGTTATTGTAACAACTTATGCCTTCTATCTTATCCAGTGGCTTTAACAGGCCTTTAGGTGCTCACAACCTTCCAAGCATCCTTGGATTTCGTAACCGAAATACGAGGATAAGATGGTCAGCCCTATGCCTCTAAGTATTCTTGACTGTAATCCATGTGCGTTCACGGGGGAGGTTTGCCGGCTTGTGGGATGAAAAAGAGCAGATAAACTGGCGGAAAAAACCCTACTGTCCACGCCCAAGACAGACTAACTTGGATATGGCTGAGGAAGATCCTTATGCCCCTCAGGTCGTTGACGAGAATCGAACCTAGGACACTCCTTCCCCCAGGCGTATGATTGCGAAGCGCAAAGCCACTAGGCTAACCGTGCGGACGTTATACATTTTATGTAGATTATAAATTAAATAGATTAATATCGTCACATGATTAAACGATAAAGTTCAACTTTTGGAAGCAAAAAGTGATGCATTTATCTGAACATACAAAAACGACATAAAAAGTACCTTCGTTATTTTGCTAAATATTGTTTTTATGCATAACCTGGATACGAATTTGTCAATAGGGACAGATGGAATATCAACACGTTTACTAAAGGAATATTCAGCCCAATTGGCCAGGACTTTCACGCGTTTGTATAACTTGAGTCTCAGCTCAGGAAAGATGCCACAGGAATGTGTGACAGTTCTGTTGTACAAGGGTGGTGCAAAACCTGATGTGCCTAACTACTAACCTATTAGTATCTCTGGTGTAGGTAGTGAAGATTTTAGAGAAGTTGGTGAGAACTCGCATACGGAAATGGGTAGACAGACAAGCTATACTGCGCAAAGAACATCACGGGTGTACTAAAGGGAGATCATGTTTTTGAAATTTACTCATATTTTATAACGATGTTACATTCGATTTAGAAAAGGGAATGGATATACTATGATAATGTTGGATTTTGTTAAAGCATTTAGGGGAGGGGTGATACGATACCACATAAAAGACTGTTGTATAAACTGAAAATTATGGGGCTGGAATATAAACTCTTGACTTGGATCAGGGGAAGGTGGACAGACAGATATCAAAAAGTGGTATACAGTGGGTGTGAATCTGCCAGATTTAAGGTGACTGGGGGTGTATCTTAGGGTTCAGTCCATTGACTATTATTATTCAATCTATACATTAATTACATTAGGAACGAACTATCAAAAAATGTTCATTTGTTTGCAGATGATGAATATATTCAGGGCAATCATGGATGCTACTGTCCAACACTTACAAAATGGTTTGAATAGACAGAAATTTGGGCAAACAAAAATGGCTTTCAGTTTAATGTTAGTAAGTGTAAATTTGTGCATTTTGGCGTGATGAGATTTCCAGCGGCATAGTAATGGCGAGTTCTACAAGAAACTCGTGAGACTAGGGATCTCGGCTTAATGGTGGATAAGAATTTGCAGTTCAAAGGTCACGTAGCAGAAATTGTAAATGCAACTCAGAAGATAATTGCGATGTTGTAGCGAACCTTGGCATAATAAGGCCTTGATAAGACCAAGTCTGGAATACTGCACTCAGATTGGGTCTAACCTATTAGTATCTCTGGTTCCCAGGGGATAAAGAAGCTGTGGAAAGGGTTCAAAGAAGAGTTACAAATATTATATCCAGATTATGAGATTTAGATTATGAGACAGATTGCGAGTATGTGGATTACAGACTCCGGTTAACAGGAGAAAGAGGGGTGATATGATAGAGGCCTATAAACTTTTGAATGGGTGTTATAGCTTTTCAACTGATGAAATTTTTCGTTATATGGAAGGCGGGGAGAGAACACGGGGGAATCCATGGAAGTTAAAGTTGTTCTTAGTCGAGAAAGGGGTAAGAGCTAGGTTTTTCTCCCAGAGAGTAGTGAGTGACTGGAATAATTTTCCCTTAGGGTTTGGGTAGTGTGTGCATCTAGCGTAAATGAATTTAATGACAGCTGCTTTGGATGATTTATAGTCTCCCACGATGAGTCCTTGATGTATCCCTGGCGGTCTCGAATAATAAAAATAATAATAATAAATTGTAGGCATGAATAATAAAGTTTGATTGATTAATTGAAAAATTATTTACCGAAGCCAAACACCGCTCCTTTTTTTTGTTGTCACCATGAATAATCGATCCTCGCTAGCAAACAAAATCCTTTCCTGGAAATTTTCACGTAATCTTACAGCTAATACAATCTAATTATGTAAAAATCGACGTATAGTTTTCCTCAACACATTTCCCACACATCGGATCTGGTACCACTCACTCACTGCTCTTTGTGTTTGATCTTGGAGCGTGGAGGAGTGGGGAAAGTAAGAAGAGTAGAGAGTGAAGCAATTAAATGTTGGGTGGATATTAGCGACAGACTCTCGTTATCAATCCCAGCCATGTAGCGACTTTTGGGTTTAGTTCACTGCTTTTAGTTTGTTTTTATTTTTGCATATTTCAGATTCCACTACAGGGGAAAATATCCATCACCTGGTTACATAATGAACTGATTGCTCTTTAGTTTTATCTCGAGCGGTTTTTGTATTTTTATTACTTCTCCACCTTCTATTCAAAACTTTAGCTTAGCACAAGGCTAGAATAGTCAGGAGATTGCCCAAGACCATTAAAATACTGGATCGGATAATTTATTCAATGTGCTCTCTCTCTCTCTCTCTCTTTCTATCTCTCTCTGTTAGCTACGGATATGCCAAACATTTATACGTTTGCTTCCCCCTCGTGGCAGGTGGTGTTAAACATTTATCAACGGTACAAGGGCCTCGTGAGCTCTTACGAAGATTTTTATGTATCTTTGAGAACTCTCAATTGTACTTGGCAATCAAGAAGTGCCAAGAAAAGTAGTAAAACATGGTCTGAACAATTTGCATTCGTGTCGGCTTCATTTTACGCAGCGTCGAAACAAGAACCATCTGTCACTTCTTAATCGAGAAAGTGCATGGCGACATTAGTGAAATGTCAGTCGTAACCAAGATTAGTAATTAATGTAACCAGCTAGGACAAAGCAAATGAGGGTTTGTGATTTAAGACGTTATTTTTGTGCATAAAATCTGACATTTGAATTACATTCAAATGTGTGGTAAAAATAAACGAAAAAAGGATAGTTGCTTTTCAGTTTATTGTCTTAAGTTTTAGATTAGGTAAGTATTAAATCACAAAATGCTAAGAGTTTATTATTTTTTAACACTTTGGGTTTGTTATTTCATATTCTGAACTCAGAAACTGTTAAAAGTTTATTATCAACGAATACTTTTCTTCTGTTATTTCAAAATTGATGATCTTAATTTCTAAACTAAAAGGCTAACAAAATTATAAGACACACCCACCCACACACACACACACACACATACAAATATGAATTTCTTTTCAAAACAACTTTGGGGCTCAAATAAGATCATCATTCTCACGGGGTGATGAAAGTTAGTTACAAGTGAAAGAAATTCAAAGACATCCTTTCCCACTGTAAGATTGGAACCCATAGTCTGTTGATTGTAGCTACTCTATCCCCTCAATCATCCAAGTCAGCAAATTCATTTCTGCGTTCTGATTACCATTTACTGATTTGATTTATATTTCTTTGTTTTGAGGATTTTGAAGGATTAAACCACAAAGATTAAATATTTCATATTTAATCTTTGTGGTTTAATCCTTCATGTTTGCCATTTTGTATTTAATGGTTAAACCCTCTGAGATTATTATTATTATTATTATTATTACGTTACACCTCCAAGGAGTCTAAAGACTCATCAAGGGAGGCACCTGCTCTACACCTCTCCGTCTGACTCAATCCACCAACTACAGCGAACCACATCATCTACACCAACGCCATCTATTGCCCACTACCACCAGTATTTTCACAGACCATCAGCCTTTTGGCTGGAGAGTGGTTACGCTAACCACTTGGCCAACAAGACCGGCATAATGAGAAAGAATTCAGTTCTGTTATTAAAAGTATTTCATTCATCTTACTCATAAAAACAATCTAAAACAGAACCTTCACTGTTTTTATTAAGAGAAAAACCTCCAGGGAGTCAGGGGCTCATCGGGAGAAGCCACATGCTACACACACTAGCTATCTTGAATTCATTAACACTGTTTGCACGAAGTGTGTAAGTCTCAATCATTTGACCGCATATGATTGAGACTTAGTGTCTGCTATTTCCAGAATAAAGCCCACTAAACCATTCAGTAAGCAGAATCGATTATAGGAAATAGCTTGAGGATTAGTGCAGGTTAAACCTCGGAATTTGGGTGTTAATGAGTTTCCCCCCCCCGTAGTCATGACTTGGAAAATATCAGGATTCCTAAACATCTTATCTTTAGTCCACCCAGTCTACTAATGTACTTTAGATTCCCGTGCAATTATCGCAAAACTCCCTCTGAAACTCAGTAAGTAGAGAACATATTAGCTTTAAATGGCTACACGCCAAATGCTAATCTTTTTTTGCTACAATTGAAACTGACACTTCAATAATTTGCGACTTTTATGTCAAAAATATTTTTCGTTCAGTGCACACACAACTCTGCCATCTAGTGATCAAGCTGTATATATTTATTTAGTTTTATTCGGAATCCTGTCAGTCATGGCTTTGAAATAAAGAATCTTTTGTTCTGAGATTTAACTAAAGCAGTCTTAGAGAAGCTCAAGTATACAAATAGTCTTTAATTCGTGGTGAATATTTAAATCAGCTTGCTCGCATGGATGTATTTGTTGGTGTGTTAAATCCTTTTAGTTGTTTTATTTACCGTCAACTTCTTTTAGAGCGACCTTTTGTAAAAAACGTTATTTCAACATCGGTGTATTATAGACAGGAGAAGCCTGTTTGCATTTTAAAACCAAGAAATAGCTTCTCTCAGGCATATTTTATCTCAACGTCTTAAACGATCCTTTTTAATGATTCAAGAGAAGCGAAAAGAAAACACAAAACTTGCCGACACTCTTTGTAGTTAACGCAGAATGATAAAAAAGCAGCACTCGTAAATAGCTGGAAGGTTTATACGAGCTGTAGAATTGCATTCTATGATAAATAGCACACGAGAGAGTAGTTGAAATAAAAGCTGTACTTGCTATCCTAGTTGGCCCGTATGTTGCTGTAATTAGCGCGAATTCCCCTCGCACTCACCCCCCAAGCACGAAACAAGAAAACTGTCACTAAACAATATGCTATTCAGTGGACAATTATCCCACTTGACACAGAAAAGAGCCGGTGTCAAAACATTGAATGTTTTAGATTGTTAACTGCCATGGCTGGATTATATAATCAAACGTGGAGTGAGTATGCTTTAATTTGGAAACTGGATGAGCTTTGCTAGTAAATTATTCAATGACAGTGGAATGTGGTATGTTAAGAGTTATTTAGATTAACGAGACAGCGAGCGCATGAGATGAGTTTGTACTTATGTGGAAAAAAACTTGCAACCTCCATCAGAGACCGGAGATGATGATATCATGAAAATAGATTACCTTGGATTCATACTTTATGATTATCATGTTTCGGTAGTTTGTTTTTATATTAGTTTCATAATGACGATGAATGTGCTTGAACTTTTAGGGATAGGATGGTCCTACATGGGTTAGAATTCTTAGGAATACGATGAGGAGAATTTTAAGGAATAGGTGATCATTATACACCCTCTGTCCAAAAAGAAACCGATCTTTTCGAAAATAGAAGAAACTAGTGGCGCCACCTGTTGTATCTTTTTGTTGTCGAAAGCGGCAACCTTTGTTAGTGTTGTGTCAACTGTTTATGACATTTGTTTCATTAGAAGCCGAGTTATAGTGCCAAGAGTGACAGTGTGTTTTAACGAACGGTCGGAAGATGAGTTTCAAACAGAGAACTGCGATTGAGTTTTGTGTTAAACTTGGTAAACGTTTTACCGAAACGCATCAAATGCTTCAAAAAGCATACAGTGATGAATGCGTATCCCGTACTCAAATTTAAGAGTGGTTTAAGAGATTTTAAAGTGGTCGTGAGACCCTTAAGGACGACGAAAAGCCAGGCCGTCCAAAAACTGGACTGAGCGAAGTTAATATCCAAAAAGTGCGAGATTTCATCAAAGAAAACCCGAAATCGTCCGTGAGATTGATTGAAGATGAATTGGGGATTCCAAAATCAACTGTGCACCACATTTTGACCGAGGGTTTGGGCCTTCGTAAATTGAATTCGTGATTTGTTCCCCACAAGTTGACCGACGACCCAAAAATGCATCGAATTGAATGAACACTGTCATTTTCCGACCGTTCGTCAAAACACACTGTCATTCTTGGCACTATAACTCGGCTTCTAATGAAACAAATGTCATAAACTAATGAAGGTTGCCGCTTTCGACAACAGAAAGATACAACAGGTGGCACCACTAGTTTCTTCTATTTTCGAAAAGTTCGGTTTCTTTTTTGGACAGAGGGTGTACATTATCTTATACTCTTAGAATACAAGGATAACTGTTTTTTTCAATTGAATTGTTAGGAACATGGTTTGGATTCGATTGATGTTTTTGAAAAGAAACATTTATATGCTCAAAGGAAAATTAAAATTAATCTATCCAAGTCTTTACAAACAGCTATCTTTATAAAGTCGTTTTTATCTGACTCAATTGACAAGAAATAACGACATAGTTTTCTGAGTTTAGAAAACAAAAAGCAGTTTTTTGGTCTCGAAAATAAAATGTAAGCTTCTGAGGTGAAAGCCAAATATTCTAATCACTAGATCGGTGCTTCCCAAACTTATGGATCTAAAGGCCCCTTTAAAAAAATTAAAATATTTCATGGTCCCCATCGAAAAAAAAATCGTAATACAGACATATATTATTATACTATTTATTGTATTTATATTCAATATAAAACATACACAGCGAATATTGCAAAAATCAAATACAAATATTATATTTTTAGCATTTTACATACACATTTGACATGGCACACTTAGTCTTAAAATTTTAAATTTTTTTTTCATTTTAAATTTGTTAAACATTTAAAATTTTTTTTCATTATTTCACTCCCCCCTCAACAAACTGATGGCCCACAAGGGGGCCAACAGTTTGGGAACCAACAACCATCCGATTGTCGGTCCATCTAAAAGGCTGTGGGTTCGAATCCCGCCGTGAGCATGGATGTTTGTGATTATGATGTAAACATTGCGTGGAAAAGAAATCTGCGACCGTACCACTTATTCTAGCAAAAGACATCATTTCCAAAACCATGTGCGGTAAGGCAGTGACCATACCGCATCTACGAACGTTAAATGTGAATTTTATTTTTTCAACCAAATGGCGTCATCGATATCGACTCGAATTATTTAATTTTTCAATCAATTAATTTTAAGAAATAATAATAAGATAAGCAGACAGAATATTAGTAAAACGAAAGAACAAAGCATTTAAAATTTTTTTCATAAAAAAACGAAGCGCCAACAAAACACTAATTTTGAAAAAAAATATGATAGAATGAAAGAAAGAAAATAATTATTAAAAGCTAAAATTTTTCAATCACAAAAGACCCTATAAACCTTGTAGATGGACAGTTTCAGATAGACATGGTACGATTACGTTAAGTAACGTCTAAAAAAATGATTCACGAAATTTAATCCAAGAAGACAGAAATGCCTCAACGCCTATAGTTAGTCACTCTTGTGACACAGATGGAGAGATAATTATGTAAATTACATAATTTAAAACCTGATGATTTGGTTACAACTTCATGTATGACATTTCATTTGCATCAGCGATATATTTTTGCCTGTCAAAAATTGTTTGTAGATCTTAACATAGTGGGAGATTGTTCCTAAAACATACAATTCACAGCTATCTTTACGGAAGAGATGAGTAGTCATAATTATGTTCATAACGTTTCCATTGTGCACCTCCAGCGAACAAACAGATTGAAATTTAAGAACAACCTATTTCACAGGGAACTAAATGCACAGAATATTGTGAATTGTGAAAAGGAATGATTTCTCATTCTCTCAGGAACGCAGATTTCAAGTTCCAATTCATAGCTCCAATTACGTCAAAGTAGAAGGCAGTACTAAACTCAATCCCTCACAAGAAGGAAGAAAAGAAAGACTTTCTTAATATCAGACCCACACGCGAAAGATCGTAAGACCTACACAATCTATCAATAATTATGCGGACACTTCAGCAATTTGCAATTGATACCAGCAGGCGAACCCTAATATCGGTTATGTCCACCTTTGGCTTTGATCAGCTACTGAATCCTTTGAGGGAGTCTTTTCATCAATGTGGGGCAGACATTAGGTGGAATTTGTCTCCATTCCTACATCAAAGCAGCACCGAGTTCAGCGACATATCAAGGACGTGCTGCTCTGGATCTCAATCGCCGCTCCAATTCGTCCAACAGGTGTTCATTGGGTCAGGAGCCTGCGCAAACTAGGGCAGTCGTTTAACTCCCATCTCTTCATACCTTTTCATAGCAGCTGCAGCTTTGAGGCATGGAACATTGTCGTCTTGATAGAAACACGGTTCCATTCCATAAAAACTCCACAGCGTAGGCAGCACTTAATTATCCATAATTTCAAGGTACCAAGCTGCCTTCAGAACCACGGACATTGACCAGTGGTCCCACTTCAAACCAGCTGAATGCACTCACACCATTACTCCTCAACCACCAAACTTTGCTGTGGGTACAACACACTGTGGTAACAAGAGTTCACCAGGCTGCGTCCACACCCACAACCCGCCATCAGACCAGAAACAGATGAACCTTATTCACCAAGCCAGACGTGCCGTCTTGTTCGTTGTTGTGATGTTCGGCTTGTGTGCCGCTGCACTTCCGCGAAATGCAATAAGTGGAGTTCTTTTCATGCAATATTAGTACTCACCATGGTGTTACAGGTGCTCTCTAACTCATCACAGATGGTGTGTTTTAATCCCCTCCTCTCCATGTCAGTCATTTACGGCAGCTTCCCTGGGAGTTTTCCGGTAGTGATGCCAGAACGTCTCCATTTGTTGATCACATCGCCAACCGTTGATTTTGGATGCTTCAGTTGAATGGCAATGGCACATTTGGACATGTCACTAATGTGACAGCCCACAATGACACCTCTCTCGAAGTCACTGAGTTCACGTGGTGTTGCCATACCATCTATTCAACTGCTGCAATGAAGTACTGTTTCCAACTATCTGTAAGTTTTTCTGTTTTAACAAACCTGGAATGTTTGTTAATGACGGGAGTGTCCAGACAATTATTAGTAGATAGTGTATAACGCATCGGTGTCATGCGTGGTAGATTGTTAGCGGTATCAGAAACATTAGACTTGTATATATTCATGTATATATTCCGAGTTAATATTGCCGCTCAAAAACAGACATTAAATACCGAATTGCTAAGGCTACCGTGGCCTTACAGAAGTTAAAACCATTGTAGGGAGATAACAGAATGGCAATCGCAATCACACTACGACTAATTGACACCTTGGTGAATTCTATCCTCTTGTATGGTTGTGAGGCCTGGACTTTATTGAGGGAAGATGAGAGGACCTGTCTTTGGAAATGGAAACTTACAGAAGACTTTTGAGAATTCCCTATACCGCTCACGAATGAAAATGTCCGAAAACTGACTGATTCAATCGACGGGAGAAAAAAAGTTAAAATATTCTGACGGTCGTCAGAAGAAGAAATAGTTCGGACATGTGGAGAGGGCTAATGGCATATCAAAGCAAGCACTAGGTCCCGGAATCATTCCGGGACCAAGGGTTAGGGGCCGACCTCGATTAAAATGGACTGATGACATCAAAAAATGGAGAAATTCCTCCCTTTCTCAACTGACATCAAGAACAAGAGACCGAGACGACTGGAGGAGGCTAACAAAGAATGTCACCTACCAGCCATGAAGGACCCAACGATCCATTTAAGACTACGGGAGAGAAGAAGATATTCTCAGGGATGAATATTTTGAAGGATACAATAACGACGCTTCTAAATTAAGGGTGTCTTATTTTTAGCCAATCTATATGAACATCTTAACTAAAATGTTTAATTCGTATATTTTCACATTTCATGCTTCATACTTGACATACAGTACATCGCACTTGGAGACTTTCTTCATGGAACTTTCGTAAATCAACACTTGCTGATTGTAACTGTTCAATCTGTTATTTTTAATCTTTAATTACAGAAAGCAAATCCATACTCAAATATGACTGGCTTCTCTTCAAAGAACCAACATAACCAAAGTTTCACTAGAAAGCGCAAACATGTATTTTTTATGAAGCCTATACAGTACCAAATATAAAACGTCTTTGGCAGAAAACCGGCAGAAAACAGAATTGATTTAAAATCAGCTGATAAATTGCGTTGCTCAGAGGTATGTCTTTAGATGTGTAAACCAACACACCCACGCACGCAAGCACACGAACCTGCTGACAACTGTTGCTGTGCAATAATCTGAGAAGGTGTTTTTTGGTGAACACAAAACAGAACAATGCACCGAATCCTCTACGGAGTTAGTGTAGGTGCACCGCTAGCAAACGTCATCCCATTTGAGGAGCCGAAGGCTATTATAAGTTACATTGATGAAAAATGGCACTTTGGAACATTAATCCTAATCTCTGCGATCCTCGGCTTTGAGAGGGCACCGATGAAACGCCATCTGGATTATCTGAACGCGAACATAAATTTCAATTCACGCTTGTCTCCATCGTCGGTTGACATCCCAATATTTCATCGAAATATTCTGTCGATTCACGAAAGCGATAGAGAGCGTATTTATTTGTTTATTTATTTACTTAATGGGACGCTAAGGAAATGCATGGCGGCATTTGGGGTAACATTACACACGCGCTTTAACGTCAGCTTTTTCTGATTATGCATCTTGCATTTGACAAGTTTAATACTTTTTTAGATTTATTCTCGTATTGCGACTTCAGTGACTTCGCTATCTATTTTGTCTTCCGCAGTGCCATTTTCTTTCTCTTTGCTGTTTCTTTATGTACGAACTACTGCATCAAAGGTTATCATGGCGTTTTTGAAAGCGACGAACAAGTAGCGTTTAAAAATAAAACAACAACCCTTCCCAAAATGCAATTATTATAAGATTCACTGCTACGATCTTGAAAGCACTTTTATCTCTCCCTTTGTGTATCGGGATAGCAATTTTGAAGTAAATTTTAAAATCTTATACTCGATGTCGTATCCAATAAAATTCACACTGTTGTTACTTTTTTCTTCTTTTACATGACCCTTTTTTGGACCTTGGTGGGGATGAATAAAAAGTCACAAAAGTCTAAACGTGCTAACCGGTGACTCCATTGTTTTGTATTTCAATTGCTTGCTGCTTATCAAGATATAAAGATAGGATATTAAGCAGGAAAATGTGAATAATTAGTTGGAAAAAATAATAATGCATGCTCTCTCTTCATCACTCATTATCAAGATAATCCTTAATCTTCATCGGGGATCAATTAGTAGAGTTCATCACTCGTTGAATTTTTCATCACGAGTTTAAGTCCTGATTCATCACCAGAAAAATGCAGTTCTGTGTCAATTTTGTTAATTTCTTTCTTCGCTACACTCTGAATACGAAAGATCTAATAAAAACATATTGAGGTTGAGACAATAAAAACTACAATACTGTATTTAGCGTCAACAATTGAGTAGTTTAATCCAAATTAGTTTAGGCTTAAGTTGAAATAACTAACTTAATTAATTCAGTTAAGAAAGAAGGTAAGGGAGGTATTTAAGCACGTGGAAGAAATGATAAACAAAGCCTTCATATAATCGAATGATTTTCTTGGTGAGCGAGTTTTTATTGTAAACTGTACTAATATATATATTAAAACTAGGTTAATGAAACACACAGTGAAAGATCTCATTATAACTACATATGAAATTTAAATGATGATGATGATGTGCATGTTATATTCATTGTTAGTTTTGTACATTACTTCAAAACAGTCTAAATATTATTTGTAAAAAATATTCACAAACTGTGACTATTAGAGCAGGCGGATGCCTTTGACAATGTTAAATGAATATGAATAAATCTTCTAATGGAAGTTGCACAATAAAATATTATTAGTTATTAATTTATCAAGAGGTGCCCTCCCAGTCACTCTTGATCCCTAATGATCATTATTTACACGGTTTAATTTTAAACATTTTTTTTCTAATTCACCGGTCCACGTCCACTTATATTAGTAAAAAGATGTATGATAGTTCATCAGCTAACCTACAGATGGCGATTTACATTTTTGTATTCGTATATATGAGAAACAGACATTTGGCCATTTGGACAATAAACGTTATCCCAATTTTAACGGCATCGATTTTTATTTTATTTTGTTTTATAGCAAGATTGCACATCATTAATAAATTACTATGTAATAAATTCAAAGATGGATTAGAATTTTATGGATTAAAAAAGTTTTACTTTTCATATAAATCATAAGTGAAAATCAGAGCCTACTCGGGGTAAGAGAATTTAATATATTTTATTTGTTTATTTTTATTTTTTCAAGAGGAAGATCCAGGAGGAGATGGACAGAAGACTTTTTAAGCCCTTGAAAACGTTACAGGCAAACAACTGCTTAACATGGGAAGCCAAGAAGTTTTTTTTTTCCAAATCTTAATCTTACTAAATAATTTTAACACTTGGTTACTATGGAATAAAGTTCGTCTTAAAAAGGGGTGGGGAGAATGTCTGTCCACAAAAAATAAACAACGATGTCCAAATCGTTCTTTTTATATTGTAAAACCATAAAGGTAGGATACATTTTAGCAGCGAATCTACCAACTGACTGTGCTAGTTAGTACGTTCATTGGTAGTTGTGCCTGCATTAGGGTTAAGTATCACTGATTCAGGTTTATATGAAACCAAATTATTTTACCCTCTACAACCCTCTTAATATAGTCTATTAAGACTATATTAAGAGGGAGAAACATGACAAGAATGAAATAATAGAGAAAAAAACAAAGACATGCGCTCTGGAGTGGAGTATGAAGATGCTGAGCAGCATTCCACTCCTACGTACGCCTCACAAATATTCTTTCAAATAAAAAAAAAAAAAAGAAGAGATGATCTTTTAATACCTAGTGTCATTTTGAAAACTATGCAAGAGATAGTCAAGACTTCTCCAGAATCAATAAGCCCGCTTAGTAATTAATACTTAATTATGGAGGTCCGTAAAACATTGTTCATTAACGCGTCAAGTTATTTATGTAAGAAGTAAAACACATTAGCAAGTATTCGAATGATATTCAAATACTGAAGGTTATACTGCGTTCTAGTTTGAATGGGAGTGAAATAAATTAGTACGTATTTGATTTATGGAGTATACTTTACCATTCTTCTGTAAATGGATTTAATTTGAAGGCAAAAATATTCGCATTCTGTTGACATTATGTCTGGAAAAGTTTCTGATAAGAAGAATGAAAAACCTTTAGAGTATTGTCACGAAAAATGAGGCCACTTGAAGGTCGGTGAGAACGATACTGCGTCATTACACGCTCACCCACGAAATATGATAAAAAAAACTTTTTTTTTCAATTATTATTCCTCAATCCACCTACATCCTGGAAACATGCCCAATTGGACACATTAATTCCTCGTCAAAAACAAATTCTTTCTATCTAAGAAGCATATATGAACAACTTCGGTCGTTGTAATTTCCTTTGGGACATGAATAAGGCTTTTTTTGTGGGAACAAGTTCCGTGTAAGATAATGGGAAGATACATCATTTATCCATTGCTAATATTTTCTCAGACCGTTAATGGAGTTCGTTTTCTAAGAACATTAGGTGTCCAAGAAAGAAAACAGATGTGGGAATACTGAAGGAACATCCTAATGGAGTTGGATTAACGATGTATTTGCTGACCATTATAGTGTAAACACTGAGAAAGAGACGGTTACCGCGATGAAGAACGAAATAATGTTTTCAGTCGCTCGCTTGCGGTTCTATCATTACCTTTACCTGTTTTCAAAGTTGCCGAAATTTTCAACAGTTCAAACATTTAATCTGTCACTTGCTTACGACTGAAATCGATTCCTGCTATCGAGGTTGTCGTTTGAAGTGTTCGCTTCCATGGATCGACCAGCAGTCTTCGTTGACAAGCAGTGCTAAGAGACCGTTCATTTTTATCGGCCCACTACTTCCCAGAGGGATTGAAAACCTTTCGCTATCAGTCAAGTTTCTACAGCTGCTCAAAGTTCTGCTGTTATATCTTCCAGGTGTTATTTGAAACTTACTTCCCAACGAACTATCACATGACTGCCTAACATGTTTTTACACCGAATCTCTTTGAACTTAAAGAACCATTAAATACCAAGATATTCTGAAAACTTGCCAATGTCCAGTTTCCCATTCATTGTTTGTTTTTCTGCTAACTTCTTTAAGTACCTACCTTCACTTATCGCAATATCGAAAATGTATGATGGTTCGTTGGCTGAATTTCAGATGATTTTCTCATTTTTTGTCCTCAGTTTATATTTTATGTTCAAACTACAGAACTCCTGCCTTCTTCTTTGACTAATCTCCCTGTCCTCCGAGTAGAATTATGTAGTGTTTGAAAGCTTTCGTCTGTATTATTCTTCCTAAATTTGAATGAGAGAACATAACAGGATATTGTATGAAATAAATCGAAAATAAACACATTGAATTATTATTATTATTATTATTTATTCACATAATTGATACACAGTCAAGATTTGAACATTATTTAAACAACAATTTGACTGGTGATACAGAACAGTTCAGATTCTACCCAAGAATCTAAGAATAGTCCGTCAGGTAGCGTCGAAAAATATGGACTGTTCCAAGTAATGCTGTTTTTTGTAGGTCATATGGGGTCACTTCGTTGAGGTTTAATTGCTGTAAATAGTTGGATAGCTTCTTTGAAATTGCACCGATAACTATTGGGATGACTTTAGTGTGTTTAAGCCACAGTCGGCCAACTTCGATTGCCACATCTCGATATTTAGTAATTTTTGGGGTAATGCGATATCGATAATCCAAACCTGTCGATGTTCGATAATTGTGATGTCAGGTCTGTTGTGTTCCAAATGCCGATCAGTTTGTATTCGAAAGTCCCAGGGAATTTTTGCTGTTTCGTTTTCCAATACTGTCTCAATTTTATGCTGCCACCAGTTATCAGAAGTAGGAAAGCCGTATTTTTTGCATACATGCCAATGAACTATTTTGGCCACTTGATCATGATGGTATTTATAATCAGTTTGAGATATTTTGCTGCAGGTATTGATTAGATGTTCTACAGTCTAATCTTTCTGATCGTATAATCTGCATTTGCTCTTATCATTGATGTTCAAAATTTTTGCATTGATTACATTAGTTATTTGTAATGCCAGTTCTTGAGTTGCTAGAATAAATCCTTCTGTTTCTTTTTTAATGTACCCGTGTTGTAGCCATTGCCACGTCTTGTTCACGTGAATTTTGTCCTCAGTATCTCGAAGAAATTGGTCATGCGAGGGTTTATTATGCAAGGGTTTGTTTCCTGTCACTTTTAGAAGGCCCTCTTGTGTAATTGCTTGAAGCATTGGCTCAGAGCTATTGTCGATGTAATTTCTTAAACCAATTTCTTTTTCTTCCACAATCTGTCTCACCTGCAGAAGACCCCGTCTACCTATTCTCCTCGGAAGGTACAACCAGTGAACATCACTTCGTGGATGTAATGCATGATGCATAGTCATTAGTTTTCTAGTTTGTCCAGGTCTTCTTTTGTCCAATTTATTATGCCAGCTGTGTATCGGATCACTGATATAGCTTAAGAATTCATTGCTCTAATTGTGTTTAATCCATTTAGTTTTGTTTTCAGAATATTTCTAACTTTTTTTGGTGTATTCTGCTGCTGCCTGTTGTTTAACTTTCGAGTGGAGAATATCATTGGCTTCTAATATTCCTAGATACTGTATATATAGTGTTTGTCAGCTGAAATTGCTTTTATATATTTCTCTTGATCAAAATTAAAATTGCTAGTGTCATTAATTTTTCCTCGTTCAATAGATAAAACTGCGCTTTTATCTAAACCAAATTCCATTTTGATGTCCTGACTGAAAATACGAACTGTGTTCAGTAAAGAGTCTATTTGCTGGGCCTATTTTCCATATAACTTCAAGTCATCCATATACAATAGATGGAAAATTTTAATATTACATTTAGGAATTTCATATTCTAGTTTTGTGTTGTTCAGAATCATAGATAAAGGTATCAAAGACATATTGAAGAGCAATGGCGACAGGAAACATTGGAAAATTCCACATTTAATGCTGATATCTCCGAATCGTTCATTATTCACTGTTAAAGTTGTTTTTCATGATTTCATA
Organism: Typopeltis vanoorti; assembly: GCF_054136105.1. Classification (NCBI taxonomy): domain Eukaryota; kingdom Metazoa; phylum Arthropoda; class Arachnida; order Uropygi; family Thelyphonidae; genus Typopeltis; species Typopeltis vanoorti. The sequence continues at coordinate 14,916,902 of NC_143565.1, read as the reverse complement.
GCAGCAGCCAAAAAGGAACATATGTTTTTACTAATTCCATATATTTGTACTGATTTTATTGTTTTTCATTCTGTAAGAAATTCTGCAATTGGTTAAATCGGTAAAACGTATATACACTGATTATTTATTTGAAACACTGGAGGTCCATTTTTGCTTGTGAACACCAAATATTTCATTTAAATGATCACTCAAGATTATTTCGGACTCGACATTATGATCAAATATTCCTTGAGATTATTTGTCATTTTCTTGGCTTTAGAACATGTAGTGAGCGGATTAGAACATGATAAGTTGTGGATGGAGATTACACAAATTTAATCCCTGAATGGCATCTCGCCATCTGCCAACAGAGTTGCTGATCATCATGATGAGACACTCGAATTTTATGATTTAGAGAAATGTGCTTCTCCTCAATCCAGCGGTTGGTTGAGTAGCAATGTCACTTTGCTGGAAAATCATTGTTATAGAATATGGAGGCTTCCCGTTGTCCTCCTTTTCCAATAGTATTGTACTCGTATGTCTGTAAATATGTGTATTCACAGAACCAGTTTGTCTGTTTTAAGTGATCAAAACTCGAGCTCTGTGAGAAAAATCTCCAACTGTGTATGAGACCGTCTAACTCACCATTTTGATCAACCTCATTGTTTTGATCATATTTCTATTATTGGATATCCAAAAAAGATAAAATTATTGATGCAGCGAATTGGATGATCCGGATGTAAGATGATCCATTTTTTAGAATGTAAAACCAAAGTCCAAAGCATTTCATTCTTATTCCAATCTGACTTATTTCATTTTTATAAATGTTACCATTCATCCTTTTCAGGTACGGCAGTTCTTGAAAGAAATCAATTTCGTTAAGATGCTGTTGTCTTTTTATGGACTTATTCCAGCGCATGATTTTTTTATTCAACTTTTTACCTTGAAAACGCCTACCAGAACAACTAGACTGGATATGTCTACCATCTTGTTCTCTATATTTAGACAAAAACAGTATTTTCTTACAGGCAAACTTAATTTCAAATGTCAAGGTCCATTATTGTTTTTCAACATTCTTCAGAGCAGAATTTACGAACTATATTACATTTCTTTTTCGATACATAACTTGGTTCAACAACGCTAAATATCACCGACGGAAAAAAGGGTTTAAAAATTAAAGAATTCTTCTCTTATTTCAGCTATGCTGGTTGTCAGAATAGTGGAAACAAAAAAAGGAAAAATTTAAATAAAATAAAGTATAACTTTGAAAAATCCCATTGCAATTCGAAATCTTATTACTTACACTCAATGTTTATTTGAAACTTACTTTATAAATATGGAAGAGACAAGCCTTCAGATTACGTCAGACCAATCGGATTTTATTATCTATCATAACTTCAGCCATAGTTCGTAGCGAAAGGAATGCACTTACTATCCAGCCTCACAACTCAAAGATTTCTTGTCTTTGTGTACATCTCTGGGTAATCGCACCTAAAAAGAAAAGCATTGAAATTTATAACGGTTACGTAATATAGGATCTCACACCATTTGTCTTAAGCTGGTCACTATATGCTATTTTGATACACGCGTAACAATTAAGGTTATAACTCTCATATGGAACAGAGGATAAATAGAAAATATGACACTTGATTAATAAATTTAGGACTGAGGCAACTCGTGGTAAAGGTGGACTCGTGGTATAGGCAACTATGACTTCTCTATTGCTTCTGCCTTAGTATCACCACCTTCTGGATCTGGCTCCCACTGACGAGACCTCAATAAAGGTCGAAACCGGTCTGGGTAGTGGCCCTTCCCTTAATGCATAGCATTATTCATGTCCGCAAGAAGATGTGCTTTGCATTATGGGAGATATTAAGACAAGGAGTGATGAGAGCTTGGTCCACCTTTATCAGGAGTTGCCTTAGTCATGAAGATACTTCAGATGCAAACTTTGTTTGCTTACACTTGGATAAAGGATTAAACTAAATTTATTATAGTCTAACCAAGTGGAAAATAAACTACCAATATGACACTTCATTGTTTGACCTATAGATGGCGTCGCATTGCTTTCCTTTTGCTGGAGTGATTTATTTAGTTTTACTGATTTATTATAGACAGTAACTGCACTAGTAAACGTAGCTAAAAACTTTCCAGACGTTTAAGAAAAAGAGAGATTAATTAGAATGTGGTGATGACAGTGATTTATTTTTTGTATATGCAAACAGACAAAGTAATTAATGTTTTCTTTACAATTTTTGTAAATGAACAAATCCCAAAATGGCATACTCTGCATGCAAATTAAACTGGGGTTAGGAGACCCCACCACACATATATTTTGGTGAGTGATAACCGGAAATAGATCTGGAAATAGTTAAAAAGAAAAGAAGAAAGTAGTCTCTGGACATTATCATCGTTCTGCTATTACTTTTGCTATCCTAAAGTTTCCCCCACTACAGCTACCTTTACGCAATCGATAAGTTTAAATTATTCTTTATATATCTCCTTCCATTTATGATGTTTATCCTATCTATCCGTTTCTTCTTTTCTTTTTCTTCTTTTTCTTAAATTAATGGTATCTTCTTTCTCAATGTCATTTTATGCGAAGGAATGATTTTATGGCCTCGTACAGAACTAGAATTATTAAAAGAAAAAAAAATACATAAAGAAAAGAAAATTGGGAGTGCGATTTCGACTTAGAAAATGAAATCTTTACGACAGAGCTAGTGCAGTGGTGGAAATGGAATTTTTACTCCGTCAGACAAAAAAAGTGAGCTAGAGAACGGGTCCAGGCATAATACATTGACACTCTTAGTCCTCATAATAACTACGTCATTTATATTAATTAATGTGTCTGACTTTCCATTTATAGATTATTATTATTTTTTTTTTTACAGAATGTAAAGTCTTATCAGTAGTGAAGCCTTCATAAAGGTTTCAAATTTTACACCCTCTGTCTAAAAAGAAACCGAATTTTTCGAAAATAGAAGAAACTAGTGGCGCCACCTGTTGTATCTTTCTGTTGTCGAAAGCGGCAAACTTCATTAGTGTAGTGTCAACTGATCGTCACCAGTAACGATCGTTTCAAGGAAGTTTGAGTCCTTACGAGCGGTTTTAATTCAATTCGTTCAATTCGATAAATTTTTTGGTCGTCGGTCAACTTACGGGGTCATTGGATTCCCGAAATTGAAATCGCGAATCCAATTTCCGGAGGCCCAAACTGTCGGTCAAAATGTTATGCACAGGTGATTTTGGAATCTCCAATTCATCTTCAGTCAATCTCACGGACGATTTCGGGTTTTCTTCGATGAAATCACGCACTTTTTGGATGTTAACTTCGCTCAGTCCAGTTTTTGGACGGCCTGGCTTTTCGTTGTCCTCAAGGGTCTCACGACCACTTTAAAATCACTTAAACCACTCTTAAACTTGAGTACGGGATACGCATTCATCACTGTATATTTTTTGAAGCATTTGATGCGTTTCGGTAAAACTTTTACCAAGTTTAACACAAAAGTCAATCGCAGCTCTCTGTTTGAAACTCATTTTCCGACCGTTCGTCAAAACACACTGTCACTCTTGGCACTATAACTCGGCTTCTAATGAAACAAATGTCATAAACAGTTGACACAACACTAATGAAGGTTGCCACTTTCGACAACAAAAAGACACAACAGGTGGCGCCACTAGTTTCTTCTTTTTTCGAAAAGTTCGGTTTCTTTTTGGACAGAGGGTGTATTATAAATAATTATCGACATTTAGGGTAAAAATTCAATATGTTTAATTTTCTTATTTCTTCGATGGTACCTATATTGTTTCTTGATTAACCCTGTTTTCTTCTTATAATATATTTCACGGTTTTCTTCTTTAGAAATCCTACAAATCCTCAGTAAGAAAATACACACAAAAAATGCGAGAATTCCTATTATCAACAAAAAAGCCATGTCTTCGAAAACTTTATTGTAAGGTTACAAACCCTTGATATCCCAAATTTTCAATAAAAGTATATTAACCGCTTCTTTGCTTAGGGAATAAAATTTCCATTATACAAATGATTTGCAAGCGTCTTCTAGACGTTGCTTACGCTTCTGCGCTACGGGCAAAACAATCTACCGAGGATAAGAATATAATAGAAAACAAAATAAAGTAAATTTTATGATAAGAAGAGCATTGTTTTTTTATCATAACAGATGCTAAAATGCCAACGAAGATATTTATGTTATCTCGAGAGTTCACTATTTCAGACAATAAGTGAATATGGAAAGAAATAAATTACATATTGTTGTATATTTACAAATCCCTCAATAAAAATGCAGATGGCAGTAGCGTCTGCAAAAAAGCGCACCCTGCGAAAATTATTATAATAATTCTGTTTAAAAAAGTGTGTTTTTAAGATAAACCTAAAAGTCAATTTCAAAGCATGAAATTAACTAAAAATCGAATTAAAATTTTGACAGAAAAATAAGTATACTTCGTATAGTTACTCGTTTCAGTTCAATGATAGTATATTAAAATGTATGCATTTATTTAATACAGAGTTATATTCTTTGAGAAAGCACTTTTTTCCCCTTTTTATATTTCTTGTTTATATGTGCCATATAAAATTCCTAGAGGATCGAACAAGTAAGGAAAAGTAGTCGTCCGACGACGTGTTGGATCGCTGAACTTATTTTTTTAATGTTCACTTCGAAATTCACGTCAATATTTTTCAGCGTTTGAAAGCAACATAAATATTTTCTTTGCCTGGTGCATTCTTGATTCACTGAATTATGAATCAATAGCTACAAATATTTAATCGTATTTCAGCAGCTAAAATAGACTGCGACCTAAACCTAGTATTTTTTTACTCAAAATGCTTATTCTTCTTTTTTTTTTTTTTTTTTTGCTGTCATATCTTCTCTCTGAATTTATCTTTCGCAGTAAAAGTGACTTAATTAAAACATGAAAGATAGAACAAAACTGTAGTGTAAAAAAGGACATATTTTTATTATGAAATAAAGATGTAAACGTTTTTGTTTGGACTAATCAAGTGCCCACTTTTCGAGTCAGCTACAATGTTTTGCCTTATTTTATTTTTTATATTTTTAATGTCATGGCATTGGACGTAGAATTCTATTTCAGCCACGTTTGGGAATTTCTTCGAATATTAAATATGAAATCCAGAATGATATGTGATCTTACGGTGTTTTTCATATGGCATTAGCTCATACCTTCATCACACAACAAAGAGCACAGTTTGCTACATATTTTATCCGTTAATTTTAAACATGTAGTTAATATTCTTCCGGTATTTACATTTATTTAACTAAAAGTTTCTCAAAAGCTTCTTAAACTTATAAGATAAATTTATTTGGATTGAGATTGAAGATCGTAAACAGACACATTTTGAGAACCGTGTTCTTTCATACAAACTATATGCTTGTTTGTTTTTTTCGCATTTTGACGTCCATAAAAGCCGTGTGGTCACTGCCATACCTCACATGGTTTTGGCAATGATGTCTTCTGCTAGAATAAGTGGTAGGGTTGCAGATTCCCTTTCCACACAAAGTTTGTAGGACAATCACAAACATCCATGCCCATGGCGGGATTCGAGCCCACGGCCACTTGATTGGAGAGCGGACACGCTAACCACTCGGACAACCAGGCCGGCAACTATATCTTTACATATCCGTATTTGAGAAGGCGATATTATCCTGTTAGTCAGTCTCCATAGAAGTGTCATCGCAAATAGGTTTTGCTCTTTAGGCTATCATAAAATGATTCTGTGGGTATTATTTCATCAAATACAGTGGCATCTCGCTAATCCGAACCTCTTTAGTCCTAACCATCCAGTAATCCGAACTGCGGTTTCAAAGAAAAAAAAAGTTTTATTTATTACGTATTATTATTTTGTGTACTATTATTTTTATTTAATAATTATTATTTTAACTATTATTATTTATTTTATTATTATTACAGTACAATATAACTATGGTGATACACAAAAAAAGGAAATTCAAAACGTGCATAATTTAGTTCAAAATATAAATCCAGATGATGAAATTTCACAAACAGATGTTACGGAATGGATTACAGGTAGAACTGAAAGTGAATTCGGAATCAAATAGGATGCTGAAATTATAAATATGATGTTGCAGAATGAATTAGAAGATGACGATGTTGATAAAGAACTCGAGAAAAAAAAGTAAAACATTAAGAGGCAGTTGACAGTTTTAAGATGTGTATAGAATGGGCTAAGCAGAATGATACGCCATTCCACAAAATTTTATTGCTAATGCAGCTCCGAGAAGAAGCAAAAGAAAATCAGTCACTTTTTTACAAAGAAATAAAAGCCTTTTTTTGTATTATTTTGCGAAACACTTTTTTGTGTTATGTACAAGAAAGTGGACAATAAAATAAAAAGACAAACAAAGATTAACAACAGCAGAAATGAAGTTTATGAGAAAAACTGCAAAGTATACTCTATTTGATCACAAAAGAAACGAAGATATTATGAAAGAATTAAACCGAGCACCAGTAATAGAAAAAAATTAAAATTTATAAACATAAATGGATGGAACACGTTCAAAGAATGAAAACAGAATGCATTTTTGAAAATTATGGAGACAACTACCGTGTTTGAATGAAAACTTTAGTTTAATATAACTAAAATCTACAATTCGACGTTTCGACTTTTATGTCAAGGTCATCTTCTGGAGCATACAACTATACACAGAAAACAAGCTACACTACAATCAAACTGGTTTGTTAAAGATACTGACCAACGGCTACAACAATTGTTGGCCTGACCTCTGGTGGAAAAACAAAATTATTATAAAATAAAATATATATATATATATATATATATAAATTAAATAAAAATAAAAAATAAAAAAAAATTATACATCAACGCTAGAGTCCTATTATTAGTGTTATCTGTTGGTTGTAGAAATACATTGGGCGCAACAACAAGTAACTATCTATATACATATAATAACAACATGTTATACCTGTACATTCCAGCCAGTTGGTATGGAATGGCTTCTAATAATAGTTGTAGATTGGCTAGAGTCCTGACTTATGCTGGATCTTATATATTAGGTAGGCTGAATGTGTGCCATTCAGATCCTTGGAATTTTCATGCCTTCTTTGTTGTTGATATTTGGATGGTTTATCAAGATTTCGCAGGCTTCCTTGAATTTCCTTTCATACCAGGTGTAAAGAGCGGGTGCTTTTCCAGTTGATTTGGTGTAAGGTGTTGAGCGCGTGGTCTGAGAGGCCTGCTTCACAATAATGGTTATATTAAATGTGTCTAATGTGTTCTTTCTGGCGTATAGGGATTGTCCGTCCTGTTTCACCAATGTACGGTAAGTTACAGGTGCAGCGGATGCAATAGACTCCAGGATGTGCTAATGGGAGGAGAGGATCCTTAGAGGAGTTGAATATGGTTTTAAGTTTAGTGGGTGGTTTAAAGGTGGCATTGAGGTTATAATGTTGTAAGATTCTGTTGATTTTTTCTGATAACCCTTTAATGTATGGGATGGCTATGGTTTTACTGTAATCTAGGTTCGTTTTTGTTGTAGTTTTATAGAGTATTTTATTAATAGTATTTTTGTTATAGCCATTATTTATGAATGTGTCGCTGATGATTTTTAGTTCTTTTTCAGGGCTTGCTGGTTACAGCAAATTGTTGTAGCTCTGTTTTTAAGGGTGTTAATGACTCCATATTTTTGTGATGGGTGGTGGTATGAATTCGCATGTATGTATTGGCCAGTGTGTGTCGGTTTTCGGTAGATTGTGAAGGAAAGACTGCTTGAAGGAAGACGTGTGACTAGTGTGTCTAGGAACGGGAGCGAATTTTGATTTTCGATTTCGATGGTAAATTGTATGCGTTCGTGTTGTTTGTTTAGGTGGCTAAGGAATGTGTTTAGCGTTTGTCGCCCGTGCTGCCAGATCACGAACACGAATCGCCCTTTGCTCAAACCTTTGAGCAAAGGGCGCTTGATTCCGCCACGCTAAGACCGACAGTCTGGCTCAGATACGTTGACGACGTGTTCGCGATCTACCGCACGGGCGACAAACGCTAAACACATTCCTTAGCCACCTAAACAAACAACACGAACGCATACAATTTACCATCGAAATCGAAAATCAAAATTCGCTCCCGTTCCTAGACACACTAGTCACACGTCTTCCTTCAGGCAGTCTTTTCTTCACAGTCTACCGAAAACCGACACACACTGGCCAATACATACATGCGAATTCATACCACCACCCATCACAAAAATATGGAGTCATTAACACCCTTAAAAACAGAGCTACAGCAATTTGCTGTAACCAGCAAGCCCTGAAAAAGAACTAAAAATCATCAGCGACACATTCATGAATAATGGCTATAACAAAAATACTCCAAACGAGCACGGTTTTTATTAGTTCGGATTAGTCAGATACTACTGTACTATTAAATCCAGTTCTATATTTACACAATATCACGCTTCATTCTTAGGATAATGCAATCAATATACTGGACACCTGGTACATTAGCACTCTTTATTAAGTATATCCTTCTGTAAACTGGCATTGTTAAAATTCTCTGGTGATCATTAAACCTCTATTCGCATATTATATGCTTATGATCATGTTGGTCCAATACTTTTGGAAATATAGTGTAGATGTAAACAGTATTTCAAGCGGAGACCTTCATTCCATACTCCTCTATGGTCACAAGAACAGGATGCAGATACGTAATAGTTTATGGGGTTCAATGATGATTACTCAGTACACTGAATAGTGCCCGAAGTTTCCCATACTTTTAGTGTATGCTGTTCACGACTATTGAAAAATCACTCTCGATTGCTCTAGCATTCAATGAAACAGATGCTATTCTCACTTTTCTGTGCCTGCGAGATCGATGGTTGGGTTTAGTGTAGCCTTCGTCTGGCTATCTATTATCACTCGGCTCACAGCTGATGGAGAACGGTCGGCCTGCACAGCGATATAGGCAGTAGTTTCCTAGATATGGCTAGCTTTACTTATACGCCAAATATTATTCTATATGCAAATTTTATAGACTTGGCAGAGAAGAGCATTGCATTTTTAAAATCCAAGGGATCTCCCATGAATTTTATCAGACTATAATTGGGATATTTGTATCTATATAACTCCAGTCTAAACTTTCAATGTAGATATTCGATTTTACTTATAATATTATAACTTCAACATTATAAGATATAAAAATAGTATTACTGTAGGGATGAATATACAATTTATTTAGTATACACTACAGTCCCGGAAGAATATAGAGCTTCACTTTACATCAAACTATTTCAAAAGAAATCTAATCAAAATTTCTAAAATTTCAAAATTTCTAAAATTTCAAAATTTCTAAAATTTCAAAATTTCTAAAATTTCTAAATTTCTAAAATTTCAAAATTTCTAAAATTTCAAAATTTCATATGGTTAAGCAGTATGATTTTAGTAAGCCTCTTGCTGAGTAGGCAGATTAATGTTCATTCAAAAACAAAGCCCTTGAAACGAGCAACGTGATTTTTCAAGATAAAAACGTACAAGATAAAAACCACCTACTTTTTGTCATTAGTTGTTTTTATTGAAAAATAATAAATTAATAAATATGGCACCAAGTTACAATATTTTGAAAAGTTAAAACCTCAACTGCTAATCTGATTATCAAGTAGATAACAAGTTTCTCTTTTAAGCCTGGCTGGGAGTTTGACTTTAACTTTAGCAAGGATGTCTCATGGTCGAAGACGGCTTTTGTCACTCAATGAGTGACTCATCACCCTGCTTATTTGAGATCTGAAGTGGTTCGTAAAGTATCCTGTTTAGTCCCTAGCGGTTAGTTTCATGATTATCTATATTTTATCGACCACAAATGAATGTCTAATGTACTTGGTAACACCTTACTATGCTCATATTATTTCGTGAGTAGAATTCGCATAAAAAGTCCAGAAAAATTCGGTGTACTTATCATGAATATCGTATGCTTTTACTCCATTCTGGAAATAACTATGAGATTATCTCAAACTGTTCGATATCTTCATAAAACACAAAACTGATTAATTATCCATTGGATCAGGTTGTTGTTGTAATCGCTCTATTTTTAAATTTATGGATGAGTATCTCAATTTCGACACCAACGTCCTCATTTAGGTGGAAAATCGAAACACATTAAGGAATTGGGTTTATACGAGAAAATGTTTGTTACTAAATGGATGATATGAGTAAAAATACAGATGTTTAATGTATTCGTTGATGCCATAATGCTTTGATCTGTGATAATTTTAGTGGCTAAGTTAGTTCAGTTACGCTTAAGGAACAAATTAAGCTGATTGAAATCCAACGAAAAAGTTGGATTTGAATCAGCTTGCTAGTTGAGTCAACATCAAGTTAGAAAAACGATACAAACAGATATATTGATGTCGTTTTCGTAATCAGTTCCAAAACAGCAAAGTCTCAAATGAATTAATTACATTGACTTAGATTGAAATTCACTACTCAACTTATCGATCTGTCTGATTTGTCCCTTCAGTGCAATGGAACTAACTTAATCATCCAAAAGTATCACATATTTGCAATCTTATCATTTCAAATCAACGAAGCTCTCCTATGAATTCAACGTGAAATATGTCATTGATGCAGACTGATATTCTTAAAACCAGGCATATCCAAAACTAAACAAGCTGTAGATACGAATCCCACGTGGGCATAGAATAAATAAATAAATAATAAAAACTTTCTAACACTGATTATTCGAAAGAGGTCAACTCTACTTACCTTCGAACTCTACGTTTCGTCTACCTAGTGGACTATTCGTAGAAAAAGAAAAAAAAAATACAGGAAGAACAGTCTTCTTCCTCTTTTGTAGAGATACTCGTTCATCCCCTGCCCCCAGGGCCACTATTCAACTGAACTAGCATCAAAAACCTCCACACTTCTGTCAACTTTTAAACACAGTTGGAGTCGCCAGTGAATATCCACAAACGGTCAAAACTTCAACCTCACAAAACCAGCATTTCTTCCTATGCAGTATTTCCAATTCAGACGTTGCCCTGATTTTTTCCTACCACATCAATGAATGTGTTTAGGCATCTTTCGTTTCTTCTATTCACCCAATACTCTGCTCACAGTTGTTATCAGGAAGCGAGTGTTACCAAGACTGATAGTCGTAGTTCCCAAGATATGGACGACTTTCTTTATACACTAAATGCTATTCGATATCCAAATTTTATGGACTTGACATGTAAAAGCTTTCCATTCTCAGAAATTCACGATCGCTTCATGACTTTATCCGAAAGCAATTTCGATGTTTTTTTTTGGTTTTTTTTTGTATGCAACGTGTGCAACGAAAACCTGCAGAAATGCAGTCAAGGTGGAATTTACTTTGTGATAATGTAAAGAAAGTTCAACTCTCTTTCAAATTGCGAAACATTATTTTTTTTTTTTTAAATAAAGATGAACTGAACTTTATTCAGCTCTATTATATGTATGTATTTATCAGTAAATGTGTTTTTGATTGTTTCGTCCTTCAGAATTAAAATTGTAAAAAGGATAAAAAGACTTCGAACGACGATGTCGCAATGAATTGGAATTCCTTGCAGTTCGTAAAATTTATGTATCGAACGAATTATTGGTCTCTTATTTTTAAAAATGACACCACAGTCAGGCATAATTAAAAACGTACATAACTACGTAAATGCATAAAAATACACAATAGCATACTGTTCTTAACAATGAAAGAAAATCAATTACCGCTATGCGAGAAAGACAATTTTTATGTCTCATAATTAGATCAGTTAAATTATATTATGTAATTATTTTTATTCCAAATTAATACAATTTCTATTTGCAGATGGTATTTTTGAATATCCAATCGGATTGGTGTAGTGGAATGTGTTGTACCAACTTGGGATGTTTTGTGGAGGCAACATTACGATCTGAAACTGTTTTTCATGATTCGTGCAGCGCCCTCTAGTTTTAGTGACTGAGAATCTTAACGCCGCGGTCTACAATAACATTCTAGATATTTAGCTAGACAATGTCCCCGTCCACAAAGTGCGATCTGTGCATGAATGGTTGATGAGATCAATGATGAACTTGAGCGGTCTGCACTGAGTCTTGATCTAAATCCAGATAATTTTTGCTACTTTGCTGGATAATTCCCTTCCAAGAATGGAAGAGAATTATCCAGCAAAGTAGCAAAATCTAGTGGAAAGCCTTCCAAGAAGAATGAAGGCTGTTATAGCAGCAAAGGGTGGATCAACTTGATATTAATGCCTTTCATATTACAGTGAGAGACGGGATAAGCAGCAGGAGTCCTTATGTTTTTGCTCAGGTAGCGCATATATATATATATATATATATAAGTAAGCTGTTCCCCAGAACTCAATCTAATGTACCCTCCTCCGTATGGATCTGCGAAGTAGATACCCACTGAAGATATTCACTTAGGAGTAACCTTCGAAGACTACGTCTCCAGTTTGGATCTGAGAAACGCGATTGGACCTTGGAAGATTGACCTTGGTATTGTCGTCTTGATAGTAACACAGATCTGTTCCATAAAAACTCCACAGTGTAGGCAGCACCTGATTATCCAGAATTTCCAGGTACTGAGCTGCCTTCATGGAACTACGGACAACGACCTGTGGTCCCACTCCAAAGCAGCTGAATGCATCCCTCACCATTACTCCTCCTCCAACAAACTTTACTGTGAGTACAACACACTGTGGTAACAAGCTTTCACCGGGCTGCCTCCACACCCACACCCTGCCATCAGACTGGAAACAGGTGAACCTTGATTCATCGCTCCAGAATAACTTTCCACTGGTCGACTGTCCAGTTCACATGCTCTTTGCACTAGGCCACACGAGCCGCCTTGTTTGTTGTTGTGATGTTCGGCTTCTGTGCCGCTGCTCTTCCGTGGAAACCTAGTAAATGGAGTTCTTTTCGTACAGTGTAAGTGCTCACTATGTTACTACTGGCGCTCTAAAACTCATCATGGGTGGTCTGTACCGACTGTAGCTGGTTTTTGCGTGCAACCCGTTTTAGCACTCTCCTGTCCCTGTCAGTCATTTTCTGGGCATCCCTGGGTGTTTACATGCACTAGTGATGTCAAAACGTCCCCATTTGTTGGTCACATTGCCAACCGCTGATATTGAATGCTCCAGTTCAGCGGTAGTGGCACGTATGTACAATCCACCAATGTGACAGCCCACGCTGATACCTCTCTCGAAGTCATGAGTTCACTTCGTGTTTGCCATACCACCTGTATTCAACTGCTACGATGAAATAGTGCTTCCTACTATCTGGACACAAACCTGAAATGTTCCATAACTTCAAATAACAGGGATGTTCGGACAATTATTGGTAGCTAGTGTATATATACAGTACTTATACTATATATATATATATATATATACAAATCTTATAAAGAAGTTTATCAAGATTGATTTGCTGTTCAAAGAAACTGTAACACAAAGAAGAAGGGTGAAATTACAATAACTGTTGTCTTACCACGCTCTACCCATAATTCACGGACTCAACCACTTATTGCACAGGAGTCATAGCAGAGCATTGTAGAACGAGAAAAATCAATTTGACCCTAGGCTGTGGTATACACGCCATAATACAGTATTTGATGGCTCATTAACTTCGATGCCAAGGGTTAAGCATTGTTAGAGTATTTATGTAGGTCCATAAACCACTTTTGTTACAGTTCTAAGATAGAAGTTATACGTTACTCTGCACTTAATGGGCTTTCCTGAAGAGGTTCCAGTTGCTGTTTTTAAAGAAGTCGCTGTGAGGTTGATAAATTTGCGCTTTAATTATTTAGATTCTGTTACAGTGAAATAATACAAGCACCCGAGGGAAACTGACTTGGTATCTTTAATAAAGGATGAAACTTAGACGGGATGGGTTTATCTTGATAAGAAATACAGCGAATGTGAGGCAGGTTAACTTAAATGCCAATCTGTTTTTTAAGCAGTCAGATGGGAGAAGCACGAAATAAACAGTCCTTGACGAATAAATACATATTTTTTTTATATCTGCACACGACCCATGACTTTTCGTATGCTAGTGTATGTTGTGATAATTATGTAAGCCTTTGAAAGCGCTAGTGTTATATGTAGTCTCATTAGGATTAATATTATTGTGCTTTTTTAGATGCCTAGACATTATGGTATTCGTAATAATGAACATGCAGATATATCATGAAGAAAAAAGATTATGGAAGAATTTGTTAAGCCTAGAATATATTATGGATCAGTTTTTAGCTAAACAGATGTAGTAGGCAGAATAGGATACGAAATTGGTCTCTTGTAAGTCCATAATTGGACTTACAAGAGACCTATATACATCTTTAAAATAAATGTTACAGATTTTTAAAATTTTCTATCTGTACATTTTTTTATGGCTAACTATTTTAAAAAATCACTCACCAGAATGAAATATTTAGTTACCGATTTAAAACATTTTACAAAGTTATTTTTAATGGCATACTACACTACTTCCATGTACACTATGTATACTATGTTCCAAATTTTTACCGCCAAATTTATGTCGTCTGCTGTAGTACGCCCACAGATTCGAGACCCTTCGATACTTCTGTGCATGTCACAAAAAGGAAAATCCATTCCGATAATAGGGTAATCAATCCGTCTTCTGGGATGAGCTGTTTATTATTAAACGTCGGGAAATTAACTTCTCTTTTAGGATCACTGCAGTTTTGAAAGTGGTAACTATTTTTCTTGTATAACAGTTGGACAATTTTATCTATAAAGCACGTGATTTCGCGTGTTGGCGACCAATTCGTACGTCCTTCATTTCTTTCTCCCCTTCAGCATGAATCGACTATTCTTGGCACCAAGCCAAGCGAAGCCCTACAAAGTGTGGAACGAATTATACTTTTCCCCATAGGCTATTCTATTCGATTAGTGCGTTTTCGATTAATGCGCCTGTTTTAAAGAAAGTATTAGGCGCATTAATCATGCGATTGCTGTAAATAACAGAGGGCAATATATCTGCAATTTCAATTTACTTGCTTATTTTCTTCAGCGGCCGTTCTCGTGATCTTTCAGATGCCTTGATGAGCAGTGTGCAGTTAATAAAATCCGATTTTAAGAACGGAGCGTTTTCTATTCTTTGCTTATAGCTACTGACATCCATTCATCCCTCTGTTTCTGAATTCCTAATTAAATATTGCTTATTTTTCGACGAAATTTCTTCTGGACTTGGTTATTAAACCCCCCCTGTAGAGTTCCACGCAACGTCTTGCGTTTGTTAAGTACTAACTAGATTATGTTTCGTGAATGTAAGATTGTATTTCGTTATCATGCAAATACGGAAACTCAACTATCTCCAAGGAATCACTAAATCACTCGAAAAAGATGAACTTTTCAGGAAAAAAATTAACTTGGAAGATAACTTCATTTCGGTTTTATTAAACGAGGTTCTAAGTTTCTATTGCAAAACAAAACTAAGATAAATAGATCGCTACTGTCGGTTGGATATTACTTGAAGAAGGTCGCAAAGGCTTTTTTCTTTTAGTGCGTGTTCTAAAGTATCGCCGTAAAGTAACGAAGTCAATTGTGGCTATTATAAAACTTTCTTCGCACTTTCGATAACATTTTTAAGTAAGTGTGTCTCATTTTACAACGTGTACATGGATTAAAAATATGCAAACTGTGATTTTAGAACAACGATGTCTTGGGTACGAAATCCCTTATCACAAAAAAACTAACAGAATGACATCAACGTAATCCACGTTGTTAATCAATATGTGCCTTAATGATTTTCAATTTAATTTGCAAACCTACAATGCCATCTGACATTTCCCATCTGAATTTAAACTAACTTCAGGTATAGTTCTCAAATTTGTTTCGCAGTGGAAATGTTTGCGTCCATGGCGCTAGGCCGCCCAAAGAAAGAGGAGTTCGATTCTAGTCGCCAACTACAGGAAATTTTTTCCCTCTAGTTGGCGTTAGTCGATTTCTACATTAGTCGATTTATGGAAAAGACAAGGATTTGTTGTGTTATGTCTCGGAAAGTTATGTTTTTAATTCCTGCAACTCAAGAATATCAATTTTAGAACTCACATTATTGCAGATAATCGTAATTTGCGTGACCACGGGATGGCGACACTTGTCTGTTGTACTCTCTTCACCTGATACCGTTTAAAAGTCTTCAGAGTTTGGGACAGCTCTCTCTGATTGGCTAAAGGAGGAAGATAACATCAACTCAGTCTCTAAAAGTTAGACACCGTAAAAGCAGTTACTTCCTTTGGATAATAAAAGGTGACTGTGGATTTATTTTAATTTATTTCATACTTTTCAGGGAACTCAACAGAAAACTAAGATTTTTCTGTATTATCGATACCATTTCAACAACCAAGCTGTCTAAGTCAAAGTGACTTGTGTAATGAGACTAAGACAACAATTTAGCTTCTCCAGTTCCATCTATTCTATAGTCGCTGGAGAGTTTACTGCATAGTTTTGTACATTGTCATGCAACAGTTATTTGATCTTTTTAATCATCCAGATCTAATAATTACTGCATGTATGCCGCACAATTAAGTCTAAGACTGTGCGTATTATTGCCAGAAGGTTATCAATCTTTATCAGTTTTCTCACTCTCACGAAATTCTGCTATATGGCAACGCTTTTAACAACATAATTGCAAATCGGGTAAGGAAATATCATTACAGGGTCTCTCTTTCCAACTGGATCTTTCCCAGGCTTTTTTTCTACTCATTCCGAGTTTAGTCAATCTTTGAGGAGGCAAGTAGGGTTTGTTTTCTCCTGGAATCCCCAGTCCTTAATCCCACGATTCGTTTATTAATCGGCCTTAGACCTCACAGTCGAATAATAATACCAGTTAAGGATTTAAAAATATTAGATAGAGGTAGTTGGACATATACGCTTCACAGTCATCAAGAGTCATGAACTCAACTATCAGTGATGAATAATGGATAAAGACCTACCTACTGATTTCTAAAAGTCACAGATAGAATAAAAGACTTCCGTATATCTCCTTTATGAGATAAAAAGTCGTTAGAATGTTTTATTTTCTTTATTGTAAACATTTATGAAAGCACATGAATGTTTGCCTAAATAAATGGATGTTACTGAGGAAGGAGTATAATTCAATGCACTATCAATCTTATGGCTTCTTTGTTCATTGCTCAATGATCATCATTCATTGTTCAGTCGCGCATATCATTGTTCATTGCAATTACTTTTTGAGTGCAAGGTTTTTGGCATAGAGGAGAAACTTCTCATGCCGAAGTTATCTAGCGCAAGCTTCATTTGTTTTCCTGAAGCAAATCTCAGTTGTAGTGGACTAACATAAAAAGTTACTGATCAGCACATATTACAAGAGTCTAGATATCGTCCAAATATACCGGAAATACAATATTTATGGGATGCGATATCACATCATCAAAATGGACAAACAACTGCGTCAAAAATCTTTTCTCGTAGATCATTCACAGCGCTGTCTGTCTTGTCAGTCTCTTCTAAACCAGCTTCTATTGATGAGGAAATTCACGAAGGAAGCGAAAAGAATGACATTTCCTCGTCTTGAAAGTGAACAGAAATCGAATAATGTTTATAAACTATTTGACAGCAACATTCCGATCGGAACAAATACATCTTCGCGTGTCAGCAACTAAAGAAAAGCATCGGAGGATGCTTTTTTACCAACAATGTATAACATATGATTGGATTGCTGATAGGAACGGAAGTGGTATTGGAATGGATAAAAAGGTTTGCATGGTTTAAAAGGAGCATCCCTATGTCAGCAATTCAGTAAGAAGGATGGATTCTACAGCAACACATTTGTGAAACTGATTTGAAGTCCTGGAAACTAAAAAGATGTTATGTCATCATAAGTATCGAAACAGTTGAAAAATGGATAAAAAAACATTAACGAAAGTGTGTTGATTACAGCAAAGAAAATTAACGTTAATTCATCAGAAGAGCGAAACACGAAAGACTTGGTGAGATCCATTGTCTTGTTGTTTTTTTTTCCATTTCAGAAAAGTGCTAAGAAAACGTTCTCGAGCTGAATTTCGTACACTTCCAAGGAACTTTTAATGACATCTGTCAAAAAGACGCATGCGTCTATCCTTCTCCAAACAGGACAAAGAAATTCAGATATTCTTTTCACTATTTCTTATAATTGATTTCAATCCTCCTCTAATTTCCCTACAAATGACGTAGTACCTACCTCAGATCTGTACCTAATGATCATTAAGTAGAGACCATAAAAGATCGTTCTACATTAATGATCTTTCACATTCTGAAAATCCCATTAATAGCTTATCTCTAGTTAAGAATACTTTAGACTGTAGAAATGAGCAAGATTTCTTAAGAAAATCTACAGCTTTTTCTTCAATGCCGATTTGTGTACGATTCTCCAAAAGGGAAAGATAACATAGTTCCACTGTAATTAATTCTTTCAAAACTCGAATTTCAATTCTTGTAGGGGAGGGAGGGGGGCAGGAGAATGAAATCGATCTAAAGTCAAATGTGTTTGCTTTGTTAAGGAAAATGGCAAAGGTATATGCTGGTTTTTAAAAAAGCTTCTGTTAACATAAATATATTACGTCGGTTTCTAAATTTTATTTCATAGTTGCCTGGATCCATTACAAATCCAAGATCTACTCAGCTATGAAATATTATTCCTCATGAAAAATAAATAACCAGGTTTTAACTCGTAGACGCTTTTTTACACTAGATGTATTTCCTGTACATGCTATATAACTAACAGCATCTTCAGAGGATTGCTTCACCGATAAAAGTAAAAAAAAGTAAAAGAACAGGCAAAAAAAAGTAAACGTTTTTCAATAACCTCTAATATCTATAAATTGAAATGATTGGAATGACAGTTGAATCACATGTATCTTACAGCATATTGCTTGCAGTCCACATTGTTGTGTAAACTCTAATAGAAGAGGTCTTGAACGGTATACCTATTAAGATATATATAGGTCAAACCGGAAGAGGTTTCGAAATCCGTAACAAAGAACATATAGGCGACGTTGAAAGCAGACTCATAGCGAACACAATAAACGTCGTCTATATGTTCTTTGTTACGGATTTCGAAACTTCTCCCGGTTTGACTTATATATATCTTAATAAGTATACCGTTCAAGGCCTCTTCTATTAGCATCACACAATAAATTGGCAAGCATCTGCCATGCCTTAGAAGAGAATTAATTCGATAGATTGTAAGAAGTCTTCCGAGGTCATTCGCTCAAAACGGACACTAAATAGAAATCAGTGAATGATCCTTGAGGACATTTAGATTCATTAATTACTGTGTGACATTCAATATCTCTCCTATGCCAGCAATACCATCCATAGTTGACACGACAATGCAGAGAGTGCACGTAGCATTCATTTTGATATACATGATTAAACTATCATTCCAGTCTTTACAATTTTTATACAGAAATGGCGTCTGTTGGGAAAGGTTTAGTTTTTGTTGATTTTTTACTAATGTTAAGCAACCTCCTGAAGATGTTGCGAGGACTTCTTTCATCCTACAAAGCAGGCAAATCGACCAGATAACGCCTGCGTTTAACAGCCAGTGCCTCACAGCCTTAGTTCCTTCGGCTGTAATTAAAACCAAACCAGGCCAATCGTTCATCCCAGCAACCACCGTTCTATTGATCCTCTCCTACTGTTTTTCAGGAAGAATTTCCACATGGTCTACAATCTGCACAAATTCAAACAAATGTAATGACTTTGTCTAATCTTGTAAGGATGTTCAAAATCAATAATATATAATGTATTATTGATTTTGAGCTTTTGTGTGTGAAATCTACTGCTGTAAAAGTACTTACAAATAGTAATTAAATATAACAAAACAATCAACATGCGTAATTACACGTATAATTAAATTTATTTTCATGCGCCAAAAGCAGATTATCTCTGTAATGAACTTAATTGTTTACCAAAGCCGCATTAGTTATGATGCATATACAGCATGCTGATATTATACACCTCAATGTATACATATGATGCACATAGTCGCTAATGAAAGGTTTAAATTATACATTTCTTTTTAATAAATTACGCTGATCCTTTCCATCTGCAAATTATGAACCGTCAGCAGGCTATAGATGTCCATTAGCGTTTCTCATTGAGTGGGTTATCATTAATTTAAGAAGTGGGGGAGGAAGAAAATGGTCTTGTCCCATTCCTTTCTATTCTAGTAAGAAGATTATGCAATTTCTTGGAATGGCAACATAATTTAAAAGATGCATCGATCCAACAAAAGAAAATAACTGTAAAACAAAGTTGCAGAAGTCTTATCAGCATGTATTTATCTCAAATGCATTAGGCAATGTTTGGAGAGAGCACGTAAGCATCATTGGAGTTAGCTGATAAGAATCTGCGAAAAGAATGAAAATGACACAGATTGTATTGAACACCACACACACACACACACACACACACACACACACACTGTGCATCGTGGAACTCGTTATACTAGACTACAGTACAGATTTCGCGTTGATATCAATATCTGCAAATCATTTTGGTGTTTTTCCAAGAAGTTTATGAAAGACTGCCCCAATGGGATTAATAAATAAGCAAAGATCACTTGTGAAAGAAAGTACGACCTTCATTTCGATAGTGTCTGTGTGGTATATTTCAATTTATATTGCTATAATCTTAACTTACTATCTAAAACGAAATTGAAGATGAAAAGATGGTTTAATAATCTTCATAATGTGAGAGTTGAATGAATGTGTAAAATTATATTTTAAGACCTGAGAACTATCGCATTCAACGATCATGTAAACCAAAAATGTGTTTCATTTTGTTTGTTTCCATTTGTTTAATATTACAATTTTGGTGAACGCAAACTTCATTGGACATTAACTTTGTGCAAAGTCAGAAAGATTTTTTTTCTTTCTATATCAATTTACCTTTACCAATATTTTTCTTATTCTTTCCTCTTGTTCGTGACGATTTCCAACACAATCCCTCAGCTTTAATTTTATCACCTTAAAGACCGACAATGGCCTGTGAACTTCGGAAAATACGAAAATTCAAAAACGAAATGCGAAATCGAAATGAATGCCGAAGTTTTTTTTTTTTTCGTCTCCAAAATAAATAAATAAAAAAAAAACACCCCTTTTATGTTGAGCAAAGTCGAATCTACTTTGAATATTAGCGTAGCTACCGAGCGGAGAGGAAATGCGGTGTTCGAGAGGCAGCACTTTACACCCTTCGGGGGGTTTCTGCAGGCGAAAGTATCGATAATGGAGAGAGCGATTTTTGAAGTGAAAACTCTTTCAACAGTTGCAGACCGAGAAGACCCCCCCTTCAGGTGCACGTGACAAAGAGAGAAAAGTAAAAAAAAAAAAAATCTAATGACAGACGTTCAAAGAAAAAGCGCAGATAAGAAACG
This sequence comes from Typopeltis vanoorti, assembly GCF_054136105.1. NCBI lineage: Eukaryota > Metazoa > Arthropoda > Arachnida > Uropygi > Thelyphonidae > Typopeltis > Typopeltis vanoorti. Next base: position 14,895,509 of record NC_143565.1, on the reverse strand, counting down.
AGCTGATGGAGGGGGGTCCCTCAGCAAAAGCAGTAAATTTCATCAAAGAACTCTTGTAATAAGAATTGTGAGCGATGAGGGCACGCAATTTTCTTATCTCGCTAAAAAATGGCTTTTATTTACTCTTCGTGATTGCAATTGCTCAAGCCAGCTTCCTTGGCGAAACACTAAAAAAAATTTCACTTCCTTCCACACGCCAAAGCATCCTCCTGTAATGACCCGTTTGTTTGAGTTATTTCTCGTCAACGCAATCGGCCTCGGATCTGCTTCCCTCTTCGCTGCAGGACCTACTTCATAATCATCGCACACAATTTTTTCGTTCACTGTGCTAATTTTATCTTAAAGTTGAAAATCGTTTTCTCCTTCGCAGACACAGGTGACCCCTTCAGTATCTCGATGTCCTTAGTGTGGTCACGGCCCTTATCTTCAGGGCCCCTAAAGCCATTGTAATCGATATGTATTTATCTTTTGGTGAATTGAATTTTGGCCTAGAATTTCCTTTTTTTTTATCAGCCTTGCCGAGAGCAATGGTAAACCCCGTGGATGTATCGCAGTTACTCAGGCTATGAACATCTATCTCATAGCTTTTTAACTAGAGGTGGGTTAACCGGTCTCATGTGGAGGCGGAAGAACTTTTTCCCTTTCGTAATCTCAAGTTTTGATCCACCAAAAAGACAAGTTATATAGAGGACATACGCAATGAACAGACAATAGAATAGCGTCATAGCTTTAGATTCGTGATTGGATGTTACTCGGAATTGTGTGTATGCACACACACACACACACACACACACACACACACACACACACACACACACACACACACACACACACACACAGATGAACTTCCAGTCGTTGTAACGTAACATACATTACTGATATTCTATGAATTATACAGTGTAAACATATGTATATATAAAAATATAAAAATCGATGTAAAGGTCGGAATATTTATATATAGATGTAAACCTATAAATGTAAATATGATTATTATTGATACAAAATTGGAAATATAAATGTTAATCAGTACTTGGAAGCTACGTGTAATATATGCATTGTATGCAATGAAGCATGTAGAAATAAATTACCTCCTGGTAGGATTACTATTAGGAGAAAAATCCACAAAATAAAAAAAAAAAAATTTAATCATCACGTGTAATTATTTTATTGAATAATATAAGCACGTAAACACAAGAAAGATATTTAATTAGCCAAATATTTCAAAAAAAATACAAGGTGGAATACTAACAATAGATCATTTAAAAATAGAACAAGCCACGTGATGTTATATCACTAAGTATTAAAGGGAATATTTTTAAGCAGAGACATGATTGAAATAAAGATATTAATTAATAATATTAAATAACATTAAATTAATATCAATTAATGAGTTATCCTGATTAGACTTTCCCAGATTTTTTAAAACCTTGTATTTTTTAAACCTATTCTTGTCGTGCCACTGATGATGGTCGGCAATTTTCAGACCGAACTATTTGGCTAATTAAATATCTTTCACAATGGTAAACTCACTCATCGGTTTACAAATGAATTCGGGATAAAATTTTTGTTATTTGCATAACTAAAAGCTCCATTAACTCGGCTGAAACTCTTCAAATATTCAATAATATTAAAGCAAATAAATTATTTCAAAAATTGATCTAGTGCGGCGTGTATATTTTTATTATAGCAGAAAAATCTGCTATGACAATAGCGAGACTATGTAAGACTGCTGTAGAGGTGAGTTGGTTGATGCGAATATCGTTTTTCATATTGCAATGCTTATAACTGACTGAAGGAAAAATAATATTCTAATCAACCAACTCACCTCTAGAGCAATTGAGCTTCGCTTTCCATAAATACATCGACATAAGCCAAGAATACACCGCTTGTTTCCTGGAGATAGTCGCATTACGATGTTCTTTATTACATTCATTTTACAACACTCACAGAAGCAGATAAACAGATTACAAAGAACTTCCACTATGAGCGATTGGCACAACACGATCTGGTGGCATATTACGCAAACATGAAATGGAATTTTGGAGAGCTAATGGAAAGCGAATACAGTTTCTCATGTTTGCAGAAACCGAGTACACAATAAACAGGAAATTAATATAATTAACTGTGTACTTCTCAGACAATTGTATTATGTAACTCACGGAGTGTGGGAAGGCCATTGTGAGGTGTTTGTTAATTAAAGGAATGAAAGTGAGAGAGAGAGAGAGAGAGAGAGAGAAACATTCCAATATCTCACAAACGCTTTAGCGAAAATTTACCATCGCTACAGAAATCATCGTAGAAACTTTCCTTAATGGCCACTGAGATCGTCAGCGTTCGCTCCGACGGCTGCAAAACCTTTTAACGCCAGTGTTACCCCTTTGACCTTTGCCACAAAAGCATGAAATCCAATATGATATTTTCTTAACCCGGCTTTTCCTTATTCACTTTATCCTTACGTTTTCTATCCAGACACGTTCCTTTGGAAACAACAACTATCCTTTCCCAACACGATACAGCATTAACCCATTCTAGATAACGTTCACCAAATCTTATTCATTCTCTCTCTGAGAAAAAACTCCTTCGATTCCGAAGGAAGATTTTCTGTCAGAAATGCCATGGTTTAAACACTAATTGTGCTCTGTGAAAATGTAAGCCAATAATTCGAATTCATTCTTTCCAGATATTTTCGGACACTCGCATGGATTGTGATATTGGAGTCCAATCCTTCTTTGTCGTGCAAACAGAAATAATTAACAGAGAAACTCTAATACAGAAGAAAGTCTAACATAAACGCTACAATGAAGACGGTACTAGTAGTTTGTAATCAATAAAAGTGCGATTTTTTCAGATTGGTTCTCCTTTTTTTTTTGTCCAGCAACGTGAATGATAGACTGCAACTGATATTACAGTAAGACTTCGGTTGATGTTTCATTGTTCTTCTTCAATCGGAAACTTGACCGTGTCATATACATTTCAATTTTCTTAAGAGCAAGGAATTGAAATCTTATCCATTGTCTGTAAGAATAAACTCTTCTGGTACCTATTCGTTTACTAATTACTCAGAGTTTTTGTCTTCTGTTGCAAGAACAAAAAAAAAGCTCTGAAATTGGAGATAACAACAGAAAGATTTATACCGAGATTTTTTATATTGCTCGAAAATATTAAATCTTGCGGGGGGGAAATATAATTTCGGGGAACAAAAACATTTCCACAAAACATCTGAGAATTGCTAACTATACTTCAGAAGAAAAAACGGAGACAGAATATTGACATGGCCGAGTTCCTCAACCCACACACGATATCGCAAAATCAATATCACAATACTGTCGAGTGTGAGCAAGTAGTTAGGGAGATATAAACCATATATTAATATATTTCTTGAAGAATTGACGATAGTATTCATTGGAGAAAACGCATAAGGAAGAATGTTTTCAAATAAAAAAGTAGATGGAAAGAAAGAAGATGAGCCGTATTAATGAAGTCTGAAGTTGAATTGTATGTAGATCAGCAGCTACGTTTGATGGTTAGAAAAAAGTGGAGGAATAATGGTGGATTGATCTGTAGAGTAGTGCCCATGAAAGGACCCGTAAAAATGCATAATGCCGAAACAGAGCATCTATGAATAAGCATTGGAGATGGAGTCTGTGAGATAGGGATCATCGTTTAAAAAGATGTCGTCTTCTGGGTTCCATTGAGCATTTTAGGGAGCTTTTTTTCCTACGTCAGAAAATGTGACTACAGTATTTTAAAGGTGGGTGGATTTTGGATGTATACAGTGTTAGGGCGTTCAGGAAAACAAAGTTGTATTTTGAATGAAAGCAGATACAAAGTTTGTGGATGCGATGGGTTTGTGCTAGGATAGGCTAGATGTGAAAGACTAGATTTGATCTTCATGGAAGATCGAAAATGATCAAGCATAAGAGAGTGGGGAGCGAAGAAAATCGGAGATAGGATTGTATTTTGGAAACATCGAAAATGACTATGTTATTTTCATCCCATAGGAGTTTGGTGAAGAGATCAGTTAGTGTTTAGGACTGGTTGTAGAAGATTTAAGCCTGAATCTGTGGAGCATGAAAAAGAAAAGTGAAGCATTGTATGTTGTCATTAGCGAAATTATGGATAAAATTTGAGGTTAGTAAGAGAAGACCATTAACAGGAGGTAGAGAGGGCCTAGGAACCCTGGGTACGCTAGCATTGCCAGAGAAATCTAATAAGAGGAATCCATCTACCATAGCACAATACGAACAACCAGAGCGGAAGCTGCCACTCGAATCACATGGAATAGGGGGAGAGACCATAAACTTGTTGCTTGGTAATAGTGCGGCTCGTGGCTTAAAATCGTGAGGATGCTGCAACTCTCGAAATAAACATACACACTGTGAGTACAGTGTATACGTGTTTGGATAAAATATCAAAATTATGGTAAAAATTTAAAAAAAATTAAACACGAAAAAATATTGTTTATTATCGATAAAATTATACAGTTTAGTATAATTCAAAATTACTTAAAAATAAAACCCATTATCATAACCCCAATAATGTTCTAAAATAAAAACTATAACAAATGTTTAAGTTAAGGGGATAATAAATCCCTCATTATTTTAAAGCCGGATACGAAACTCGGAGATCGAAATCTAATTTAAGAGTTTCATGCCGAAGAACTATCGGCGAGTCCAAGCGTAAGTCATCACCTGGGTAGTACAACACTAGGGCAACTCGTTGCAAAGGTGGAGCAAGATCCGTCACCATCCTTAATATTTCCTCATAATGTAAAACAGTAATACATCTCCTGGGAGCTACGTTTTACATTATGTAATATATAATGTATTACATAATGTAAATAAAATATAATGTAAATATAATTACAGTAATATATCTCCTAGGAGCCGCGTTTTACATCATGAGAAAACATTAAGGATAGTGACAGAGCTTGCTCCACCTTCACAATGAGTTGCCCTAGTGTTGTACTACCCAAGTGATGACTTACGCTTGGACTCGCCAATAGTTCTTCGGCATGGAACTCTCAGATTTCGATAGATTTCGATCTCCGAGTTTCGTATCCGCCTTTAAAATAATGAGGGATTTATTATCCCCTTAACTTAATTTACGCCGCCAGAAAAATAGCCTCTTGGCTCTTTATCGTATTATTATAACATATGTTATGTCTTTAATTGTAATGTCCAAATATTTAAAGAGACGGAGTAAACACGTAAGCACTACGAACACCCTACTATTGGCGCAAACTGCATATAAACAACAGTGGACCTGCGCGACGGACAGTGCCGCATTACGCTAATAGCTCGTATCTCACTATGACGTGCATATGCTTGCGCGCGTAGCAATATGACACTGTGGTAAACACAGTGCTGTTAGCGCCCTTGCAAAATACGAGAATTGTATAGGATTGTTGATGATAAAATTAAATATTACAAGCAAATATAAATGAATTAATAAATATATTTATATATCGAGAAAAATTGTGGGTGCTGCAGTTCTGCAGTGCCTATGCACGAGCCGCCTTACCTGACTGACATAAAGACCTTACCTGCTTGGTAAGGTCTTTATGTCAGACAAATGCAAGTGCTTTGTAAACATCACGAATTTTAATGGCTTGCTTTAAAAGTAGGTAGTGTTGGCTGTCCAAACGTGCTGAGGAAGGAGAGTAGCGGAATTCATATCGGTGATGAGTACTTTATTAGTGGGCCTTTATATAGCAAAGAGGTTGGCCTTTAATGATGTCTCCATTGTTTTCGAGAATACAGTGGTAGATCGCTAATCCGAACTAATAAAAAACGTGCTCGTTCGGATTAGCGAATTTCCCCCAAGAGACAACAATAACTAGCTTTTAAAACAAAAATAATCAGATTCTAATGGTACATCAATTTACTTCTGTAAATAAATGAAGTAACTGATAGGGGAAAAAGCTACTGTACTGTAATGTAAAGCTTAAAAAATAATACAGAACACAAATTTATTTTGATAAAAAATTTAATTTCTTGCACCTGTATTGTTGAGGATTCTGATTTAATAAAATTGCACAGTTCAGTACGTAACTTAATTATACACACAAAAAAAAGTGTCACAAAATAACACAATTTTTTTTTTATTTCTTTGTAAAAAAAGTCACTGATTTTCTTTTGCTTCTTGGAAGCTAGACTTTTTTCGAATGCTTCTTCTCGGAGCTGCATTAGCAATAAAATTTTGGGGAATAGCGTATCATTCTGCTTAGCCCATTCTCTACACATTAAAACCGTCAACTGCTTCTTCATGTTTTACTTTTTTTCTTCGAGTTCTTCATCATCATCATCGTCTTCTAATTCATTCTGTAGCATCATATTTATAATTTCAGCACATCTGATTTGATTTCACTTTGGGTTCTACCTGCAATCCATTCCGTAACATCTGTTTGTGAAATTTCATCATCTGGATTTATATTTTGAACCAAATTATGCACGTTTTGAATTTCCTCTTTTTGTGTACATTTATGATTCATGCCGACAATACAGTACGTACTGTACAGTATAAAAAAGCAAACTTGAACACACAATATATCAAAATAGGCCTCCAGTATAACCGTACAACAGACAGTACGAAAAAAATACTGTACTGTAATAATAATAAAATAAATAATAATTATTAAATAACACTTTTTTTTCTTTTAAACCGCAGTTCGGATTACTGGAGGGTTCAGACTAAAGAGGTTCGGATTAGCGAGATACCACTCTGTATTGAGGTCAGGACAGCGGAATAATAGTTATCCGACATTTATCTCTGTTGTAGGGGACAGACCTCATCAAGACTTGCTTTCATGCTGTTGGATAAATGCCAAAAAAAAAAAAGACAGAGTTTCTAAAGGTGATATAGGTCTGAATCACAAGTTTGAAGCCCCTTTGACGATAATAGTATCTGAAGCAGTGGACTTCTTATTATCTAGATTATGAGAATTTTTCTGTCATCTTCGTGGAAAAAGAGGCAGAAAAGGCCTATGGTGAGTTCTTCGTGGCATAATTGCAGGCGATTTTCTTCAGTCGTCTCTGTTAAAGTCAGTGAAGAAGAGAATTGTTGTTATGACCCTCATCCTTAATCTTTAGGTGATATTACAATGATACCATTTGGACGTGAGCGAAGTGGAGGCGCAAATGTTGCATACAGTAAGCGACGGAGAGGGGCTCGACTGTCCTTTGAGTTGAAGGGAAGTTTGTTTTGCATTTGGCAGTCTCAAAGTTTGCATTTGGATTTATTGATGCTTTGCAGAGGTTGCGACTGAAATGTAAGACGAATGTGAATCATTAATTTTAAGTTTTTAAAGACGAAATTATCTTTTAAAATGTTTTATTTATTAACGTGTTTCAAATATTTAAACTAGATTTTTGAAAACATTTTATAGCTATTTTAAGATTTAAAAATCTTTAAGTAAGTGATTGTACAAAAATTACCTTGACCATTTCTTTCTTTCATGTTATCTTTCTCTTGAATTAGTGGTGATGCAAAAAAAAATTCATACTGCACAACTAAGATACTGTTTTCTATTATAAATAAATCATTGCCTTCATGCACTGAAAATCTCAAATGCCGCCGTGAGTTATAGCTAGCAATGTTGACAAGGAAAAACTAAACTGAGAATTACAAAGATGAAATATTGTTGATAACTTACGCCAGATCATTATTCTTGTGAGTACATTTGAAATGAAGAAATTTTTCATTTCTAAATTGAATACTACCCTAATCTTAGCGACACATAAACAATACTTATCTTTCCCGATAGAATTTGTAGCAAAGAAAAAGTCTGTTATGGATTACTTAAACAATACACGAATATGGTTTCTTTTGCCACATATCACCTAGGTGACCTTTAAGTATTAACTTAAAAAAAATCCATGCGACAACCGATCCATTGCGAAAATGGTCGATTTGAAGGCAAGGTGAAAAAGATGTGTTTGCTGTGATAAATATGCAAAGAAAAATTATTTCCATAAATGATCTGCATCGACTTTTGAAACGTTATCCCTAAAGGAGTCCTTGCTTACATGCAATACGAGGCTAATGGTCGTTGTATTTCCATACAGTCGCCCAAAGGATCCATTAAATTGTCATTAATCCAGTCAAACGTCGCACGGTTCCGAATAGGCACTCTAGTTTTTCTATTCAATACAAGCAAAGGCGATATCGCCAAGAATAAATAGCGTCTATTTTATGAATCTTTTTGTCCTTATTTCATGCCCTTCTTCTTTAGTGATCATAAATAACGAAATGGAAAAAGAATTTCCGTTTCGTATTGAATAGAGGAAGGCTAAATAAAGTGATTTTTAAAAAGCATTAGGCTCTGACACTTAATAATATGCAGAGAACTTGAAATCAAAACATTGTCAAAAACCACAAAAGAAAACTTATCATCATCATCAAATTCTTGACATGTGCCCTCAGGGGGTGTACAGGATAATTATGATAGTACTACATGAAAAAGTTACACCATTACTAACTTCTGTCAAGATTCCAACATTATCAGATCATATATTTCTGTCTTCTAAGGCACTTTTTTACCGTATCCATCCGCATATATCTTGGTCTTCCTCTGGGTCTTTTACCTGCACAACCTGGCAGAGAACACTTGTTTTGCTAATCTTTCCTCTCCCATTCAGCTTAAGGGACCATACCACCTGAGATTAGCTCTGCTAACGCATTCCTGGATGCCAACAATGTCAAGTGTTTTCCTAATATCCTCTTTTTTAATGTGATATTACAATTGATGCCATCTGTTCACCCCCCTAATATTTCTCAGGACTCTCATATCTGTTGTCTGTAGTCTTTGGTCAAGTGTTTTATTTCTAACCATAAGTTAATTTTGATTTCAGATCCATAAGTTAAATTTGGTTAGAACATTCTCTTGTATACAGCTAGTGCTCTCTTATTCCATATAAATTTATTCAGTTGACTTCCTACCATACCAGCTTTGATAATTCTGCTGTCTATTTCCAAATTTAATTCGCCATCTTCACTAAAAATTGTCCTTAAATAGCTAAAATATTGTACTTGTTCTATAGGTTCTCCATTCACGATGCAGTTGATATTTTCGATGTTTCTGCTTATTTTCATCGTATTTATATTGCTGATATTCATACCAAATCCATTACAACAGTTATTCAAATTAGTCAGGAAATCTTGCAGACTTTATTTGTTTTATATCTAGAAATCTTGCTGGATATATTCAAAGGTATAGCATCTTAACGAAAACGTATTAAACCAAAACACATAATTATAGGGCAATAAACAAAAATTAAAATGCTTGTAATAGAAAAACAAAATTTAAGCATTATTTTCATAAATCCAAAATCACGAAATGCTTGAAAAAATTTATGGATAGCATACACTCAGAAACGCATATACAAGCAGTGATTGATCAGAGTGTTTATATAAGTTCAAAAAGATCAGTATGAGAACAGACGCAATTTACAGACACACACACACACAAAAAAAAAAAAAAAAAAAAAAAAACTTGGTGGTGGTGGCGGTAGATGGCGTTGAGAGTAGTGCAATTATGAGTACTTGGAGAATTAAATAATAAGAAAAGCGGTGAAATGTATGTAGCGAAGCGGCTCAAGCGATGAGTCCGTGGACTCCTTGGAGGTGTTACATAATAATAATAATAATAATAATAATAATAATAATAATAATAATAATAATAATAATAATAATTTATAATTTTAGAAAATGTACACCATTGAGTTGAATCCATAGAAAGCGTTGATGTCACAGCCATTTTCGCTGATACTGCGATATTTCTTTCAATAGTATACACTTGCTCCACCGTTAATTTTATGCATCTCATATCAATACAACTTAAGTTGATTAAATTATAGAAAAGCATTTCTTCTTCAAAAATGCGATGCGATTCCTGATAACTATTAGAATAATGTACTTCAGTCACGCTATGGTCATTCGTGAGTTAGTACTCCATTAGTCTGTAAGAGAGCGCTGTAATCGATTGCTAAAAAGAAGCAATTACTGTATTTAGTCTCTGTGCAAGGGAGATATATAAAAATTAAAAATTTTATAACAAATATGCTACCGAAATATATTATATTAATTAATATGCGTGTTTTGGAAGTACTTTATTCTGATAAATATAAATTTAGTAGTACTTCCAGAACACGCATATTAATTAATATAATATATTTAATATATAAAAGTTTACATATTGATATATCTCAATTGCACAGACTAAAATAATTGCTTCTTTTTCGCAATCGATTACAGCGCCCTCTAACCGACTAACGGAGTACTAGGACAGGAATTACCATAGCATTGCGATCAATTACAAGAGAGAGAGAAGTAGTATTGTTTTGTGCATAGAAATTTCACTTTCCATATAAAATATAAGCAAAAGTTATATATTAAATGATATTACTTAAAAAAATTTATTAATTTAAAAATTGATGAATCACTTTAAATTTTGAAAAGACACCTTTTCTGGTATAGGAAGAGATATCTTAAAATTCTCGTTGACCACATTTAATATACTCGGGGATTTAGGATACTTAGGATACTGGGGGATTTAGGAATCAATCGACCGTGAGATGCGGTGATTGATTTTATATGAGATGCCCATACATATAGGGTAACGGATGGCAATGCTGAACCAATGAAGTTTAACTGAGGTTCGGCTGTTGCTGTTATCCTGGGTTAATGAGTTCGCTCTCTTAGGTTTTGCCCTAAGGGAGCACTTTGAGTCTCCGGGGAGAGTGTTCTCCGGCACGGCCCGCTGAGGGGTACTTGCCGGTGAATTATTTTCCTCGGAAATGAGCGGTTCTGCTCAGTGGTCGGGGAGCCCGTCACTGAGTGGAACCAACGCTGAGATTAGGACGGTCTTTCGCCCACTATGGAGTGGCCTGGAGCTCGTCCGTATTTTTGAGATTTCACCTTTACTTACATAGTCGGTGATTGATTTATTCAATCCAATATCCTTGGAGGGTAATGGATGGCAATACTGTAGCCAATGAAGTTCTAACTGAGGCTCAGCTATTGCTGTGACCCTCCTGCCATGATCAGAGCTTTAATTGCTCAATAACACCTTATCCATACACTGTCCTCTACAGATAACTGGGAAGATGAAAAGCATTGTTGCTTCGCCCCTTTAAGCCAGTCCTTATAAGGATAAGGAATATACTCGGTTCCACTGAGGAAAAAAGATGGCGGCTCGTGTTAGTGTTTAGTGTCGTGTATTATTGATGATGAATTATGAATTGGTTTGATATGTTTTAGCGATTTATATTTATGCTTATTCATTAGTAATAGTAGTTAATTGCTTGCTACCATAAACAGTCACTTTATTTTCGATAGTGCTTTATCCAGGTAAGTCATTTGTAATTACAAGCGCGATTCGCTAGGCCTACATTGCTAGTAGACTAACTCAGTCTACAGGACATTTGCTGGCAGGCTTCAAGCCCTGCGGGATCATATGTTACTAGTAGTCCGTCTAGGTCTACAGGATACTTTGCTGGCAGGCCCCCGACCCTGCGGGATTATTATACTGCTTTTAACCCATCTCTGCTGGCAGGAAATCGCCACTTTGAGATGGACAACATCAAAGATCACATCCAGTTCCTTAACAAGGAGCAGTCTCTAGAAGTGCTCAAACTTATAATAAGCAAATTAGAAACTGACTGGCCAGGATTCATAAAAGAGTACATTCACTCTAATGATGGAGAGGAGGAGGAGAATGAGATCTCACAAGAGGATCTCATTGCTGCTCTGTCAGCAAAATCCCCCTGTCAAAACATCTCTCAAGGGGAGCACACTTACAAAAGAAGAAGAATCATAGACGACCAGATGGATGAAGACACATGTACATTAGAAGTCCCAAAGAATACCGAAAAGGTTCCACCAGTAATACTTAGGGACAAGGACAAATGGACCACTGAACCCACAGCCCTTAGAGAACACAAAATTGCATATTCCTGGGCAAAAAATCAAGATGAAGGAGTCAAAATCCAACCAGCCTCCGTCACTGACTACAGACAGCTAACAAGACTAATGGATAACAAAAGTCTCCCATATCATACTTTTGCTTTACCCAGCGAGAAAAATCTCAAGGTTGTGCTTCGCGGAGTGACCGAGGGTGTCACCTGTGAAGAAGTCACCACTGATCTTATGAGTCGGAACCTAACACCAATGAAAGTGAGCAGGATGCTCAGGGCAGATAAAAGACCAATGCCACTAATACTCGTAGAAATTGATAAGACACAGAAAGAGATTTATGAATTAACAACGATATGTGGCCTCAGAATTTCTACTGAACCACTAAGGAAGAAGTCGATGGCTGGGCAGTGCCATAGGTGCCAAAGGTTTGGCCATGCCCAAAAACTCTGCAAGGCAAATTACAGATGTTTAAAATGTGGCGAGGGCCACCAGATAGTCGTGCACAAAACCAAGATCCACTCCAGCTAAATGCGCAAATTGTGGAGGACCTCACCCTGCAAACTACAAGAGATGCATTACACACCCAAATAACCGAGGGTTACAAAAAACTACCCCTCCAACACAATTCAGCGATGCTCAAGCCAGCCGTGCTAATCACACCCCAGCCCAAACTATCAGTAGCTCAACAACTCAAGAAAGGAAACAAATGCCTAAAACTTATGCAGAGGCAGCACGAACAAAGGCTACTCCATATCATGACCATATAGGCTCAAATCTAACTTCAGTTCTAACTGCCTCACTAGCTACCATGTTACAGGAATTCAGTTTGACGAATCCTTCACCGTCCTCCACGAAAAGATTCCTACAAGGTACCCACTCAATTCTGACAGCCCTCAACAATGAATAGAAGAAAATTCCATCCCAACTCTCTCATGATCACGACATGGAATGCCAACGGACTCAGCAATAAAACCCTAGAACTACAAGAGTTCTCTCACAAGCATAATACTGGTAAACGAAACACATCTCAGGCCAGCTAATAATCCCAAATTACGGAACTATACTATGTACAAAACAGATAGACTAACCGGAAGTGGAGGAGGAACAGCTATATACATTAAAAACTATCTAAGCCACAATGTTCTAACCAATCCCCAAACCAAGAACCTAGAGATAACAGGCATTGCAGTTAATACCAACAACGCTGGCAATATCAAAATCTACGCTGTATATAATCCACCCAGCATTCCATTGCTGGTATCCGATTTGGACCCCATTCTCGGCTTCTCCGACTCCATCATCATGGCTGGTGACTTTAATGCCAAACATACAGCCTGGCATAGCTCCACAATCAATGATAAAGGTCGAATTCTAAACCATTACGCAACGCAAAATTCTATTGTTGTAACCGGACCCACAGAGCCCACCCATCATAGCTCAACTGGAAGTTCAGATGTACTTGACATAGTTGTCCTCAAAACATCAGATACCAATACCAGCTGGAAGCAATAAATGAACTTTCATCAGATCATAACCCTATTCTGCTTAAACTTGGTACACAAGAATAATTCTCCCCTCCCCACTCTTTCATATCTTGAGACAAACTCACCAGAATCTTACCTGATCACATTGGCCCAGTCCCTACTATTCATACTAAAAAGGAGATAGAAATGGCTGCAATCAACTTTACCAATCAAATCAAAAATGCAATAAAGGCAGTTACCCAAACCACAGTTTTTCACCCTAGTGGACGGATCCCCGAGGAAATTATGGATTTAATTAGACTGAAAAACAAAGCCAGAAAGCGGTATCATAACACAAGAGCTCCTCAAGATAAAGCAAATTTGAACAAATTAAACAGACAAGTACGTGAAGCCCTCCAGACACATCGAAACCGGGAGTGGGAATCTAAGCTAACAAAATTAAACCCTGAGGACAACTCGATATGGAAGTTTCTGCGAACCTTCCGCACCAAAAGACAACTTTTACCCCCAATTCAAACCTCGAAAGGAATAGCTCACAATGATGGGGAAAAAGCAGAGGCTCTAGCCGACAGCTTGGAAAGTCATGCAACCCCTCATATGAAAATTTGAACATCAATCTTATCTACAAGATTCACCGCCGAGTTAGGCAGGCCATAACAGAACAAAAATATGATCTAGAATCTCTCACACCCACTTCTCCAACAGAAGTTATAAACATTATAACCCACCTGAACAACAATAAAGCTCCAGGCCCAGATGGAATTACTAACAGAATAATTAAACTTCTCCCCAGAAAAGCCATTGTACATCTAGTCAGCATAATTAATGCCATCCTCAGATTCCAGTATTTCCTTTTAACATGGAAAATAGCAGATGTCACACCAATCAAAAAGATGGGAAAAAACGCTCAACTCCCTGAAAACTATAGACCTATCAGTCTTCTGTCTAACCTTGGAAAGATTGCAGAAAAAGTAGTCCTTACTAGACATCAATCACAAACGGACCAACTACACATAATCCCAAATGAGAAATTTGGATTCAGAAAAAACCATTCTACCGTTCAGCAGATCCACAGGCTGATCGAATACATTTCCGAAGACTTCAACCGGAATCTTCATACAGCTGCAGTCTTTTTAGATGCTGCAAAGGCTTTTGATAAGGTGGGGCATCAAGGTCTTCTGTACAAACTCATCACATTCAATATACCTATTAATCTAGTTAAAATAATTCACTCTTACCTCAGAGACAGATACATGCAAGTCAAAATAAATGAAACTGTATCAACCAGAAGCAAGGTTCTGGCGGGAGTACCGCAGGGCTCACTCTTGGCCCCCTTGCTGTTTTCTATCTATATTGCTGATATCCCTCAAAACCCAAGCTCAACAATCACTGCATTATATGCTGATGACACTGCATTATTAGCCAGATCTCTCGGCCCAAAACTGGCTATTAAGAGACTCCAAAGCAGCATTCACACGCTGGAAAGATGGTTTATGGACTGGAGAATTCAAACCAATCCACAGAAGAACTCAGCCATACTGTTCACTAGAAAAAAGCCTCAAATCAAGGAAGATATACATTTACTAGGTGTTAAAGTCCCATGGCAGAATACAGTCAAATATCTTGGAGTAATTCTGGATAAAAAACTACAATTCACCGACCATATAGAACACATAAGTTCAAAGACGTCTAAAGCAATAGCGCAGCTCTATCCCATGATCAACAGAAAAAGTAAATTAGATACTCAGAACAAACTGCTCATATACAAGATGGTAATACGCCCAGTCATAACTTATGCATCTCCTGCGTGGAGTCACACTTCGAAGACAAATATTCAGAAGCTGCAGAGAATACAAAACAAATGTCTGAGAATGAGTTTGGATGCTCCATGGTTTATCAGAAACTCCCAAATCCACAGAGAAGTCAACATTCCCTACATCACAACTCTTCTTCATGACCTAGCTGAAAAGTTCTTCAATAAGACAATTAATCATCCGAACCCACTGATCAAGCAAGCTTCAGACTATAATGAAGCAGATTTCTGCAAATACAAGAGACCCACGTCAATTCTATGCTCAGCTGAACACAGTTAATCTCACTGCCCTTTCAGGGCGAGCTTAAAGCTCAATAATTCTCCACCCAAAGAACTTTCCTTTTCAGATGGAGGGGAATATGAAAAGCATTTATGCTTCACCCATCAAGTCAGTACCGTTATCCGTTATATATATTTTTTTAAATTTTCACTCATTCATGCACGTTGACTTGATTTAATTACTCACTCTCTTTACTGTTATATTACTATCTGTGATGTGATTTATTCACTATCGGTAAATGTCATACTAAATATGACAAGCTTCGGAGTGCTTTCTGACAATGTTTCGTTATTCTTACATGCAAAATTGTCTTTACGTTACATTTGACCTTGGAATTCAACTCGCTTCGACGTTATTTTTAATATTTCTCCTAGCAAACTGCTCAGGGGTTTGTAGCATTATTCTCTATTTCTTGTCAAGAAGCTGAAAAGGTCAAGGTGATTAAACACAAATGCAATACTTATATTCTGTGTTGATTTATGATGGCCTAATAACCTTTGAAAAACTTACGGACTAAATATGTTAAAAGAAAAGGACTTCGTTAAAAGAAGAGGTCTCTGTTTAAAATGTGTTTTAAGAAAAGATTAATACTGCATTCTATGTGTGTGTGCGTGCGTGCGTGCGTGCAATAAAATATGCTTCCTGTATTCTACCGCCATTCTTTGGAACAACCTCCCTTTATTATTTCTTACAAATACGCCATCAAATATTAATAAATTTGTGTTTTTTTTTCTTTCCATTCGAATATCATACTGTCCAACAATCCATTATCTTTGAAATTACCATAAATCAAATCTTCGTTGATCTTTCATTATTTGTTCTTGGCCACTATGATCTAAGACGAGTTATCGCAAGATGAGATGTGGGGTGACATCACCCCGCGCGCGCCATACAGATGCCTCTTGCACGATTCATTAAACTGAGGAAACGTTGCCTTTGTGGTCGGCACATTAGTGACAGTAGAAAAGTATCGAATCGCTCTCAGTCATTGTGGGGAAGCACGCGCTTAATGAGGTGGAAAGTGCTCCGCGGTCAGTGTGGCGTTAAGAGGCCGAGCCCGATTTTATGGACGTAAATGGACTCATCGCTTTAGCATAACCCGAAACCATACTGGAATGCTACACAAGCACAGCTGGGATGCAAGTGACCTCCCCTCTTGATGTAATCGTTAGGGAAGTTCTCTCGTCAAGAACAGTCATATTTTTCACAGCTGGATTAACATATATACCTACTTCAGATCTCTCTCTCTCTCTCTGTCTGTCTCCCCTCAGCTGTAAGAAAAATATCGACTTATAGACTAGTGAAATATAGTTTGACCATATTTCCTGCCTCAAATCTATTCGCAGGGTAGAATTTATTATACCCTTGCACTGTTCTTCCATGGGAAAAAATGAATATTAGGATAACAACCCGATAAAGATAGCCAACGGACATTTGAATTCATTTATGCACTCGTATTCAGAGTTAAAAGAACGACTAAAGGTAACAAAAGCAAAATTTAGTGTTTATAAAACTAAATTTAATATATACAAAACAGTACGTGACTAAACTTTGAAATTTTGGAAAAGTATGAAGGTGAAATTTATAATAAATTTATAATAAATCCCTCATATTTATTTATTATCTCTGATAAATGTTGTAACTGCCCTTAGCTTATATCATTAGCTATAAAGTATTCATTAATTCTCTTAGTAAACCTGATTCTACGATAATTTTGGTTTTACTTATACATTTCCTTGCGAGAACCAAGATTCTAAAACAGAATAAATTAATGTTAAAGCAGAAATGCATATTAAAGTATAATGAAAAAAATACTAAAGGTCACTAAAGTTATAGATGATTGATGACTTTTTTTTGTTGGTGTTGGAATCAAAAAATCTGAAAAGTTTTGAATTATATATTCATCTGTTATCTTTGAATATTAATTAATTTAATTAATGAATATCCTTGTATATTAATTATAAATATATAATTAAATAATTACCCACTATATTTCCAAGTATGACACAGTTGCATTTTATGTTTCGTTTTTCTAGTTGTTTCACCCATTCATATATACAGCTCTTCTTGGAAATGTAAACTGCGCAGATGTATGACGTCATTTCCATATATGTAAACTCAAGTAAATATCCGGCATCGTCTGCGATATGATGAAATAATTTCTGTTTCGTGTAAGTCGTTTGGTTAAAAATAATAATGACCAATTTTAAATTTGGTTGTGTTTTATAACATTTTAAACGTCCTTGCATATCGTAAATATGATAAAATTTGCACTTTTGGTAGTTTAATTCATTTTATAAAATAGTTTCACTTTTATTTAAATATCATTGAATAATCTTAGCCAAGAAAAGCATGCGTTTTGTTACCAGTGTTATAATCTCCTTCAACAAGTAGTGCTCTTATGGATTATCTCTATATTTTAAATCATAGGCTTATGATTCCTTAATAAAACCAGTACTTTGTTTACGATGATGTTTACGCTATAAATGTAAATTCTCACTTCCGATGAGTGGTGTCATAATTTCTCATTAGTAAAACTCCAATCTGTGAGATAGAAATGAATAGTTCAAAGGCAATACCAATATTGTGCGTGTGCATAAATTTCTGTATTTTAGACAAACGTTTGCGACAGTGAAATTCTAAGACTACATAAAGCAAGATTTTCCTGAAATATGTACTTTAATTTTCTAACAGTGCGTTATCATTTTCACAAATTCCGAATTACTGGGCGTCTTAATTCGAAGACGCCCAGTAAACATCACGTGATTAGATCCATGTAAAATCCGAGAAACATTTCAAAGATTTTTGTTCAAATGAAGGTCAAATAGCTAGGTACACACGGAGGTGGTAGAAATTTTCTTTCTGAAAAACGACAAACTTAGGAAACATATGTTGCATACAATAATAACTTTCCAGTTGACATATCATCATAAGCAATCACTAGCGAAAGCAAAAGGTCATGCGGGTCAAATCGCATGATCACCCGTAATGGTGACGTATGTTCCCAAGAGATAGTGATGGTTGAAAAGCTTTTCCCTCTGCGATATAAAGTTGTATTCTTATTATTCTTTTATCTTGAGTTCATTCCTGAAGCACCTCTTTTACCCTTCTTTTATTTTTTGGTCTTTCTTCAGTTTAGAAAAGAAAAAAAAAATCGATTTTTGTAAGATTGTTATCTGGTATATAGGTGACATGACTTAGTGAAGTTGGTGGTGGACCTGTGCAGTTAGTTGCAGTCAAAACACTGATGTTTCACTAATCAGTCTTTGCAGTAAGCGTTGATGATTCTTAGAAGACAATAGAAGAAACTAGTAGCGCCATCTGTTGTATTGTTTTTTGTTGTCGAAAGCAGCAACCTTCATTAGTGTTGTCCTGTCAACTGTTTATGACATTTGTTTCATTAGAAGCCGCGATATAGTGCCAAGAATGACAGTGTGTTTTGACGAACGGTCGTTCGTCACGATATTTATGCCTAACGCGACGAATTCTCGCCATCAATCGCTTCAAAACTTCGAGATAAAACTCGCCACTGACCGTTTGGCTAGGCAGAACGAATTCTTTGTGGATAATTCCCTTGGAATCGTAGAAGCATTGTATTTTTGAAAATTATGGAGACAACTACCGTGTTTGAATAGAAACTTTAGTTTAATATAACTAAAATCTTCAATTCGACGTTTCGACCTTTATGTTAAGGTCATCTTCTGGAGCGTACAAATATACACAGGAAACAAGCTATACTACAATCAAACTGGTTCGTTAAAGACACTGACCAACCGCTACCACAATTGATGGCCTGACCTCTGGTGAAAAAATAATAATAATAAAAATAAAAATAAATAAATAAATAAATAAATAAAATAAAAATAAAATAAATAAATAAAAATAAAAATAAAATAAAAATAAAAAATTATACAGCAACACTAGAGTCCTATTATTAGTGTTGTCTACTATATATATATATATATTAACATCATTCCAGCCAGTTGGTATGGAATGGTTTCTAATAATAGTTGTAGATTGGCTAGAGTCCTGACTGATGCTGGATCTTTCATATTAGGTAGGCTGAATGTGTGCCATCCAGATCCTAGGAATTTTCATGCCATCTTTGTTATTGATGTTTGGGTGGTTTATCAAGATTTCGCAGGATTCCTTAAATTTCCTTTCGTACCAGGTTTTTGTGCGGTGTAAAGAGCGGGTACTTTTCCAGTTGATTTGGTGTAAGGTGTTGAGTCTGAGTGTGGTCTGAGAGGCCTGCTCCACCATAATGGTTATATTAAATGTGTCTAATGTGTTCTTTCTTGCGTATAGGGATTGTCCGTCCTGTTTCACCAATGTACGGTAAGTTACAGGTGCAGCGGATGCAATAGACTCCAGGATGTGCTAATGGGAGGAGAGGGTCCTTAGAGGAGTTGAATATGGTTTTAAGTTTAGTGGGTGGTTTAAAGGTGGCATTGAGGTTATAATGTTGTAGGATTCTGTTGATTTTTTCTGATAACCCTTTAATGTATGGGATGGCTATGGTTTTACTGTAATCTAGATTCGTTTTTGTTGTAGTTTTATAGAGTATTTTATTAACAGTATTTTTGTTATAATTTTGTATAACAAAATTATAACAAAAATATGGAAAAGTGTGGAAAAATGTGGAAAAGCACCTGCTCCTTACACCACACAAAAACCTGGTAGGAAAGGAAATTTAAGGAATCCTGCGAAATCCTGATAAACCACCCAAACATCAATAACAAAGATGGCATGAAAATTCCAAGGATCTGCATGGCACACATTCAGCCTACCTAATATGAAAGATCCAGCATAAGTCAGGACTTTAGCCAATCCATAACTAGTACCATTCCATACCAACTGGCTGGAATGATGTTATTATATATATATATATAGGAGGCAACAATAATAATAGGCCTCTAGCGTTGATGTATAATTTTTTATTTTTATTTATATTTATTTATTTTATTTTTATTTTATTTTATTTTATTTATTTATTTATTTATTTTTATTTTTTTTTCCCACCAGAGGTCAGGCCATCAATTGTGGTAGCGGTTGGTCAGTATCTTTAACGAACCAGTTTGATTGTAGTACAGCTTGTTTCCTGTGTATATTTGTACGCTCCAGAAGATGACCTTGACATAAAGGTCGAAACGTCGAATGTAGATTTTAGTTATATTAAACTAAAGTTTCTATTCAAACACGGTAGTTGTCTCCATAATTTTCAAAAATGCATTCGGATCACCGTGTAAGCCTAAAAGAAAAGAAATCAGCATTGTCTTTACTTTGGGCTTCTCCAAGCGACTTTATTTCGGATGCCCCTCTTCTGGTGGTTTCCACTCAGCACTCTGGCGCTTTGTTTTGGGTTCATACTCAAAAACCACGTTTCGTCACCAGTAACGATCGTTTCAAGGAGGTTTGAGTCCTTACGAGAGGTTTTAATGTCGTCGGTCAACTTGTGGGAAACAAATCGAGAATTTTGGAATCCACACAGTTGATTTCGAAATCCCTAATTCATCTTCAATCAATCTCACGGACGATTTCGGGTTTTCTTTGATACAATCACGCACTGATTGGATGTTAACTTCGCTCAGTCCACTTTTTTTCAAAGTGTTTCACGATCTTTGAAATCGCTTAAACCACTCGTAAACTTGAGTACGGGATAAGCATTCATCACCGTATGCTTTTCGAAGCATTTGATGCGTTTTGGTAAAACTTTTACCAATTTTAACACAAAAGTCAATCGCAGCTCTCTGTTTGAAACTCATTTTCAGACCGTTCGTCAAAACACACTGTCACTCTTGGCACTATAACTCGGCTTCTAATGAAACAAATGTCATAAACAGTTAACACGACACTAATGAAGGTTGCCGCTTTCGATAACAAAAAAATACAAAAGATGGCGCCACTAGTTTCTTCTATTTTTGAAAAGTTCGGTTTCGTTTTGGACAACGGGTGTATATAACAAGCTGGCATGAGGACTATTCACATAATATAAACATATTAAAATATACCTCCAGATCATTTGTAGGTCATATAATATCACACAAGGTGAAACGTGACAGTAATAATTAATAATTTAAGATCTTAATTAGCGTAATTCAGTTCTTTACAGGATGATATCAAATGATTGTAAGCGATT
This sequence comes from Typopeltis vanoorti, assembly GCF_054136105.1. Classification (NCBI taxonomy): domain Eukaryota; kingdom Metazoa; phylum Arthropoda; class Arachnida; order Uropygi; family Thelyphonidae; genus Typopeltis; species Typopeltis vanoorti. The sequence continues at coordinate 14,873,877 of NC_143565.1, read as the reverse complement.
GATAGAAATGCGGAGTTTGAAAAATTACACACAGTTGAACCTTATTAATGTCATAGACAATGAAATGGAAAATATAATCAGACATCGTACCCACGATATACTCTATAGGGTCATTTGTTGAGCAAGGGACAATATAGTTTCGTTAAAGGAATATCAGATATAATAAATCATATTTTTTATTAAAAAGTCAATAGGGAAATAAGTCAGTGAAATAGTTCTGATGTGATTTATTTGGATTTCGACAAAGCCTTGAATATTCTTCAGCATATTCAAGTAAACTTCAGTAAACTAAAGAAAATCACCGGAGAACCCACAAATATTTCAGATTAAAGATATACTGTGTTACGGTTAGAGACTACCAGATGGCGAGACTTGTCTGCATCTCTTCATCTGTTGAATATAATATTCCAAATAAGCATTGATAATCCTTTAGTAAGAAAAGATGAGGAAATAGCTTCAAAGACAGATTACACAAGGTGTTTAGAGGGGGTTTTCAAAGAGCGTGGTTGGTTGGTTAGAGCAAAGTACGCTAAAGTTCACTATTTTGATACATTCATAAACAGTTTGAGTTCGGATATCATGAATGAAATCTTCCTCTTTACGGATGACCAATAGTTCACTCTACCCAACTGGGTAGAGTGAACTATTGTTTGGATGCTTTATTTCTTTACAAGCTCTGTGGAAGTGGTGTTTTCACCCTTAGCACTAGATCTCCCGAAGAGAGCCCGTTCTCAGTTCAAATATAGTCCCCTAGTAGAGGCATTTTTTCAAACTCTTTCTTCTACCAGCTCCGCATTAGCTGATTTCTGCCAAGGCAAGTTTTACTTCCAGGAAATTCGCGTTTATCGTCCTGTAAACTAAAGAAAATCACCGGAGAACCCACAAATAATTCAGATTAAAGATATACTGTGTTACGGTTAGAGACTAACAGATGGCGAGACTTGTCTGCATCTCTTCATCGGATGCCGTTTATAATTAGTGATAATCTTAGGCCAGCTATCCGTGATTAACTACCAGTGGAGATTGAATGCCTGCAAGTCTCCAATTAGATAGAAACAAAATGGGCCTAGAATTAAAATTAAAAAAAAAAAAAAAAATATATATATATATATATATATATATAGAGAGAGAGAGAGAGAGAGAGAGAGAGAGAGAATAAATGAGTTTGAGAAAGGAGTGGGAAAAAATTGACACCACTTAATACCTTGGATAGGCTAGGGATTAAATATTCAGGAATCCCGATCTTGTTATCAAACATGACATTTTCAGGTCCCTTGAGGTCTCCAATAAATAGTAAGGTGATTTCATACTTTGTGAAGAAAATCGCCTTCCACCTGAAGACATTCACAAACATCCATATCAGATTTCAATCCACATCTCAGGCTAAAGAGCGACGAAGAAATTTACTGAACCAACTAGGCCTGGTTAAAGATAAGCTTTCAGTGTGATAGAGATTCTGGTAATTTTTGAAGACGGTTTTGATAATTTTGCTTCATATATTTAGCTCTGAAATCAATCTATCAGAGAAGAATAAAATCAGAGTATTCTGTTCCCAACATAAACGGAATACGGTTGTTCAAGTGCAGCGGTCTGTCTCGAATTAATTCTTAAAGCGAACTGCAGTGACAACCGCTGGCATAGAAACGAGAGCGAAGGCTCGCTCATTCGCTTGCACGTAAAGTCTAGGAATGAATGATGTTCGGAATGCATCAGCTGATGTTTGTATTGCCTCATGATGAATACGACCTTACTGTTGGAGAATGAAGTTCCGTGCAGAGGCGCAGACTACTGATGCATGATAAAAATTAGAACGAAGAACTGCACAGTAAAAACGCGACAGAGAATATCCATGCGTATTACAATAGTAATGGATGAAGGAAGTAGTTCTATAATAATTGATAGAACTCCTTCCTTCTAGCCAAAATACTAACATTTAATCTTAGAAAGATAGTTCGATCAGCCAAAAAGTGCTCAAAGAAAAGCGACCTCCTCTCTAACAACAAAACTGTGTAATTTCAATCTTTTAAAATGTCAAATCTCCGAGCGTTTTTTCCTAGTACTGTATAAATGTTTCCAGTGAGAACGTAAACTTCAGCGCTACACGGATACGAGCAAATTACCCCAGGATTTGGTGTTAGGAACTGTGTTATTTAATATATCCCTAAATGACTAAGTTCAACTATTAAGAACAAAATTTCTTTCTTGGTTGGTGATGTAAAGCTTGCAGAGTAGTCAACTGTTTGGATACTCCAAGTTATGTACAGGATGATATTAAAATATTAAAAGAGTGGGCAGGAATGTAGGATGTGAAATGGAAAGTGAACAAATACACGTATATGGGATTTGGAAGAAAGGTAGGAGTAGTATTAGATGTGGGATTAAGATAAAGTTGAATTTGGGAGTATTTTGACTGATAGAAAAACAAAGTGGCGAAATCATGCTGGTAGGGCAACTAGTAAAGCTCAGTATATTATATTATAGGCTTAATTAAAACAAGGTTCATTTGCAGTGGGGAAAAAAGAGTGAAAATACCATTACACAAGTCTCTAAGCAGACCATTATTAGATTATGGCTTATAACTTTACTAACCAAAGGTTTTAATGGCTGTCGAGAGAATTCAGAAAACACTTGCGCTGAAGTTAATGAGGAAATGCGTGGGGACAAGTCCGTTGATTAGTTGTAACATAATGATATCTTAGAGCTGATAAAGGGAGATTTTACGGAAATTTGTAAGTTAGTCCAGTGAATATAAATATATAAGATAGATAGCATCTGTCGCAGAGTTTCTTGAGTGCATAATGAAACTATAGTGAAGAAAATAGTTCGTTAATAATATATAAAGGTCATTTTTAACTGTTAGGGCTTTAAAAAAAGCTGAAATGGATTACAGAAACGGTGAATTTTTATGACGTTTAAAAAATTAGGCAATGTTCAAGAAAGAACTGTGGCTGGAGAATAAAATAATCTTAAATACTAGTGGTGGTGGTTGGCGGTAGATGGCGTTGGTGTAGTTGCGGTCAGTTGGTGGATTGAGTGGTTGAGGCAGAGTTGTAAAGTGGATGCCCTCCCTCGATGAGTTTTTTGACTCCCTGGAGGTGTCAAAGAGAATTCAGAAAACACTTGCGCTGAAGTTAATGAGGAAATGCGTGGTGACAAGAGAAACTATTCAGCCTAATTTTACGTGACTGAATATGAAACGCTGTGTTTGCAATGCTCGTTGCTTCTCAAAAAAAATAATAATAATAAATAAATAAAATAATAATAATAATAAATAAATAAAAAATAAAAAATTCAACTATTCTCTCGAGATCATAAAAGATCAGCATTGACCATTTTCCAAAAATTGGTTACATCGATGCAATGATAATTGATAGAATTTTTTGCATTGTTATCTGGCTTTGTAAAGGAAAGAAGGATTGCATTTTCGATCTCACTACAGCATGGATGTTTACTCATATTTGAAAGCAATTAAAACTTTGATCAAATATGATATCAGTGTCAAAAGGAACTGCGTATCCAGTTTATATCTTCATATCCAGATTTGCTAGCATCAAAATGGTCTTGGATAAGATCCAAGAATTGAAGACAATAAAACAAATAATTTGAATTGATGTTTAATATTTTATGTATATTATTTGCTGTATTTCTAATTATGTTATATCTCACACTCGACGCTAATGTGCTAATAGGTTCGCAACATCTCGTGTGTGAGAATAACACGAAAATTTTCACTTTGAGCTTCAGACAGATTTAACATCATATATGTTACTTTTATATGATTTTGAAATGCACTTTATTTTATTTTACACTGTCAGGCTGAGAATTTTATGAGTTACTGGGAAAAAAGAACTTTAAAACATACAGATCCCCTGCAAAATTTCATAGAGAGAGGAAGAGAAAGAAAGATAATACATTCATAACCCAAAACATTATCATCACCTACTTAATAGCGTGTTGGGCCTCTTTTGGCCGAGATAACTGCTTGCACCAGTCTTGGTATTCATTCTGGCGGACCACAGAAGATGTCCTGAGGAATTCTGGACCAGCTAGACAGAATACACTCCCGGAGGTCAGTGACCGAGCGAGGAACTGGCGTCGAATGTGTGTGTGTGCGTGGGGGGGGGGGGGTTGTGAGCTTATACTATGTTTACTCCTCCAGTGCTGTGAATAAATTATACTCTGTTAAATATTTGTGTCTGTGTGCGTGTGTCGTCACAAATACAATTATATTTTTAATTACGCATTTAATAACGCCTGTATTCAAAACTATAATAAAACAGGTTTCATATTGTTAAAATTAGTCAATTCCAATGAGAAATATTTAAGATTTCATGAAACCATAACATAAATTATAATATTAGAATAAAATCGATTTTTTTAAATATTTACTTTATGTTTAACTAGAGCAGCATTGAAATATTCGAAGGATCTGGACCACATTATTACAATGTAGGACAATACCTGGTCAGAAACAATGCACTCGTGAGAATTAGCAGACAATATGTGTTTACTAGAGATAAGAAGATCCAGTGATGTCCATGTAAATAATCCCCACTAGCAGACGCATTTATTCGCGGCGACAGGAATTGTCAGAATGTTTTGACTCGTGAATGTAGCCATTTTAATATTTTAATGCTCTGGAGCTCTAGTTGCACATTACAAAGCAAATATTTCATTAAAGAATCGGTATTATTATAATTTATGTTATGTTTTTATGGAATATTAACTATTTCTCATTAAGGCTTTTTTTAGCAAAAAAAAAAAAAAACTTTTTAAGTATATTTGATGACTCGTATGGGTGTTTGTAAATATGTAATTAAAAAAATAAAATTTTGTAATTAAAAAAGTAAATCAAAAGATATTCCCCGAGTTACGTTAATACTAGTAATTTCTTTACTTCTCAATCTTGAAAAAACATCCATAAAAGCAAAGTTATTTCCCCTGTTTACATCATCTCATCCCCGTTCATACACGCACACACACTTCCTCAATTTAACTTTGTTATTACGCTTCATTATGGCGCCACTGTTTAGCCATTTCACCCAACCAACTTATCTCAGGATACGGAAACTAGCAATCATGAAATTAACATTGTAGATTTAGTGAAACTGACGGCTTGCCTAATGAAAAGGCTTCTGGGCAGCCAACAAAGCAAACAGGACCATCATTAAAACTGTATAACGAACCAATAATCTCTGCTTTAGGCTATTAAAATGTAGATTGGAGGACGTCCAGAGAAATTACGCTTGAAATACGCTATACGAGTCACCTCTTCTTGCCCAGAGCTTTTCTTAAGTAATAACATTTCCAGTGTAATATTGAAGAAAGCCTAAATACAGAAACATTCATTAAAGCTTGCTCTGAGCAGAAAGAAAACAGATTTTCTCGGGTTGGGTAAAGGTGCTGCCATCTATGAGCGACTTTTATGAATTGGATGGAATAATAATTGATAAAAAGAAATTATTGTTTGTTGTATGTTAATAAATTTATGTTATGTTCAGCAACTATTAAACAAATAATGGTTCGTTAAATTAAGTATAAAATAAGTCGTATGCATGCAACATAACACACAATATTTTTGTTAATATGTAAGTTAATAAGTAAGGATAAGCGCTGTGGTAGTTACCAATTTTGCCCTCATCCAAGAAGGAAGGTTAAAATCCCGCCTAGGACACGAAAGCCTACGGCCAGTGTATTAATTCCAAACAATTCAAATCTAACCCTCCCTTAAGAACTGTTCAGCAGCTCTTCATTATAGTTGCAGTAGGACTCCTCCTGGGTTCGCTAAAGTCTTGTCCCTCATCTTCCCATCCTCCGATCGCATTGCGAGGTTCCAGGACTTTGTAGTTTAATCCGTAATTCCATAGAATTTATTCCAAATATAATACTTTCCTTCTGTAATAACCACCGACAGAAATTCCTTTAGCTAGCGACAAATCTTGATGTTAAATCGTGAATTAAATGGCACGAAGTTCAATTTGTTGTTTCTCTCGCCTAATACATCCACCCACCCACTGTCGAGTGCAGTAAGTGATAAATCTTGTACCGTCTGTCAGCTATTTAGACTTGTTGGAAGTAGGTGTAGGCGATTCGGGCGGCGAAGAAAACTTTCAAGCGTCTTCGAAGACGGTGTGTGTGTGTGTGTGTGTGTGTGTGTGTGTGTGTGTGTGTGTGTGTGTGTGTGTGTGTGTGTGTGTGTGTGTGTGTGTGTGTGTGTGTGTGTGTGTGTGTGTTGATGGAAATAAAACTGTGAATTTTCATAAATAAAAAATTATCTGGTATATTATATTAACTGGCATATTTATAATTGTACACACAAGAAACTAAGAACTGCATTTATATAGGATTACGTTTTAGATGACATGTCCTTATTTTTTTTCTTTATTGAGTTTTTTTCATTATTTAAATATATGTCTTATTTATGCTAATTGTTTAGAAGACAGTTACTCTTCATCAAAATTTCCAAAGGTATATATAATAATAAACCTTTATAATATATAAGGACAACTCTACTGATTTAGGTGTGTTTTGCACGTATAACCAAAAGTTACGATTAAGAATAGACTGGTGTGATGCAATGTTTCCAATAATAGTACCACGACTCGTTAAAAATGGAACACTCGATTCCACTTTTAGTCACTCGTGCTACTATTACTGCCAGACAGTGGATTTGAACTAACGCCAAAAATAATCTTTTGAACGGGTAAAAATGCCTACAATGCGCTAGATGAATGGCATAAACGTTAAAAGGATACATTAGTCAGTGACCAACAATGTAAATGGAATCCAAGATATATTTTGTTCCTGATGTTTGAAAGCAGTTACCTTGGTTGCAGTAGAATATCAATGGAATACACAAGCCATTGTTTCATTTTGAATATTATACCCTTGATAACGAGATGTATAATTATTTTATTGAATGTTCGTGTTTGTTTAGATATGATGGCATCGAATATTAATGTCATTTCCACAAGTTCAAAAACAGTAGATTTTTTGACTCAAATACTTTATTCGGTTTTTCTTTTAGAATAAAATTTTGATGTGGTAGATTTTTTTCAAATATTCATAGCTGTTTAAAATGGCATCTCTTACGCGTTGATGTGTATATGAAATATCTTCAAAGTTGGCTGAATTTACAAAAAAGGTTGGTAATCTAAATAAGAAAAAGAATTAACCTTGATTAACGCTTGGTAACGTGTGAGATTAGCATTTTAATCTCTGCTTAATTGAATTGTTTTTTCTCAAAAGTTGTTCTGAGAAAGCAGAATCATTGTATTCGAAAAATGAATGCTAAGGGAGGAACACGTCAATAAATTTTTAATTTGAAGGATCTTTCTGATGTAGACAAATAACCTTTGCAATATTAATTATATAAATCATACATATTAATGATATTCTATTCGTTGCCTCTAACGTGCGTCAACAAACGTAAATCGCTGTAGCGAAAAATTATTTCAATGTGATGTGGTTTAGTTTCGTGGTTAAATCCGCAAAAGATTACTGATTTATGTTCGATTGATATAAAAACAGCAGTGGGAAAGTAGGTTTTCGAAACAGATAACCTCAAAGTTAGGAGGTAAAAATTTAAGCCCTAATTTCTCTGGTGAGTTTGTTTCGACCTTCGTCATTGCCAGAGAGGACTCCGTTGTTTCTAGTCGGAGTGGTGGGGAAGGAGACAAGATATGGATAACTGCCATCTTGTTTTCCTTATTCTTACAAGCATTAATTTATTGTTACTATTCTGTTGTTTCTGCAGATCTCAATTAATACGGAAAAAAAGCTTAGAAAAAGTTCGTTACTAAAATCGAACCTGTAAGTCTTTCTTCCGTGAATCGAGAATCAGAGTTACCATGAAGTCGAACGTTCGCTGAGCTTCCTTTCATGGAAACTTGCGATTTAGATTCTTCAAATGAAAACAGACTGTGAGGAGAATCACCATCAAAAAGTATTCGTATCTAATCGTCCAATTTCGGTGGTTCGAGCACCATTGCACCGTCAGTGAATTTCAATCCTTTCTTATCACCCATTCGAATCGTGTACTATTTTAGTACTTTTGCAACAATGCAAGTTGGTCTTGAAAGTCGTACTAAAAATGGAACCTGGTGTTGCCATGGTTCCATTTTTAGTGCCATCTGTTGTTAGGATTAACAACACTTCAATAAATACACACAACCTCTGTCCAAAAAGAAACCAAACTTTTCGAAAATACAGGGAACTAGTGACGCCAGCTGTTGTATCTTTTTTGTTGTCGAAGTTGTATCAACTATTCATGACATTTGTTTCATTAGAAGCCGAGTTATAGTCCAAGAGTGACAGTGTGTTTTGATCAACGGTCGGTCGTCACGATATTCATGCCGTACGCGACGAATTCTCGCTATCAATCGCTTCAAAACTTCGAGATAAAGCTCACCATTGACCGTTTGGCCAGGCAGAACGAATTCTATGTGGATAATGCCCTTGGAATCGTAGAAACAAATCAGCATTGTCTTTACTTTTGACTTCTCCAAGCGACTTTCTTTCGGATGCACCTCTTTTGGTGGTCTCCACTCAGCACTCGGGCGCTTTGTTTCGGGCTCATACTCAATACACCACGTTTCGTCACCAGTAACAGTCGTTTCAAGGAGGTTTGAGTTCCTTACGAGCGGTTTTAATGAGGTTCTTGCAGTGTTCAATTCGAAACGTTTTTTGGTCGTAGGTCAACTTGTGGGGAACAAATCGAGAATTTTGGAATCCACACAGTTGATTTTGAAACCCCCCAGTTCATCTTCAATCAATCTCACGGACGATTTCTGGTTTTCTTTGATGAAATCATGCACTTTGTTGATGTTAACTTCGTTCGCTCAGTTCAGTTTTTGGACGGCCAGCTTTTCTTCTTCCTCAAGGGTCTCACGACCACTTTGAAATCGCTTAAACCACTCGTAAACTTGAGTACGGGATAAGCATTCATCACCGTACGCTTTTTGAAGCATTTGATTTCGTTTCGATAAAACTTTTACCAAGTTTAACACAAAAGTCAATCGCAGCTCTCTTTTGAAACTCATTTTCCGATCGTTCGTCACAACACACTGTGACTCTTGGCACTATAATTCGGTTTCTAAAGAAACAAATGTCGTAAATAGTTGACACAACACTAATGAAGGTTGCCACTTTCGATAACAAAAAGATACAACAGGTGGCGCCACAAGTTTCGTCTATTTTCGAAAAGTTCGGTTTCTTTTTGGACAGAAGGTGTATGAGATCCAAAAAAATCAGCAATAAAATGTTACTGTCGTGTGTAGTTTTTTCTTTCTTTTAGGGTATCATATGGTTTGCTTGTATGAACTGTATTTACAGAATATCTCTTATTAAATCTCTTTAGGATGAGTAATTATTTCTACCATTTGATTGAATGAATTGAATAATGGGTTCGATGATCTGTCGATGGTGTAACGGGGAAATGAGCCATTCACGTCTGAAGCATGCCGATGAAATAATCTGGAATGTCTTCCTCTTATCGTCTCATGTCAAAAGAGGGGAAATGAACGTAATCCCCGGGATAACTGTAAACGACATCTGTGTTAGGAAAACTACCCTCTTGTGACAGTTTCACTGATTACCGAGTGGAGGGATGTTAGTGATCGATGTTATTTCCACCCCATTATATTCCATACGAGTTCGGTGACTCTTGTTGACCGCGTACAAACTCCCCTCCCCCTCTCCCCGCAGGCGGTAAGAGTAATTTCGCTCTTAGGATAGAGAAACAGTAACGATGGTGCCTGTTCGCAATGATACCGCCTATCCTCTTACTTTGAGCTATTACGAAGAAAGACAAAGAGCGAGAGATGAAGAAAAATGCAATTAAAGACACAAATAATCCATGAAGAATGCCACTGTTGAAGCAGGATCGAAACTGGTGTTATAAGAGGAAACCAAATATTTACCTTTTCTGCAACAACAACAACAGGAATTCTGACCCGCATGTCTGGATGTTTATTCGATCGCTGACATAAAAGAAAGAATGAATTGGCGAATTTTCTGAAGCAGCTGTGTTCGAACGAATCGTACGCTAACCAGTTCAGGTGAAATAATAATCGTAAATACCAGAAAAGCTTCGTTGACTAACCCTTCTCTTGTTTCCTAGTGTACGATTTATTAAGCACGTAAAAAGATAGCAAGTTTTCGAAATCGCATCATCCATCGTAGACGCCTCACTTATTCGATTAATGGATTTTGGCCCCCCTTGAGATCTTTGCCATATTAAGAGAGAGATGGTAAACAAACATTAGTTGAAAGGTTAGAATCGAAATTTTGCTGAAAAATGTAATAAGAAGGTAAGAGACACTTGAGAGCATTTATGAAGAAAGTTTTCTTTAGTATACAGAAACATCGATGACCAGCGATATGCTGTGGGGGAAAACATCTACAGTTGCTAACGTTGAGTCCTGTCTTAGTATGTTTCAAACTCCTTATTTGATACAAATTGATTTTTTGAACGTTAAATTACTAATGTCGTAAAGTGCCAAGTCTTGGGTTAAGAATGTCAACATCTATTTAGAGTAGTAAGTAAATGATAAATACGAAAATAAACGCATGAAATGAATATCATTTTTGCTTAATTTCGTTTAATATTATCACATGTTACTTCTTTACGGAAAAATTTTCTCAATTCACAAAATAAATTATTCTAATTCTTCACGTCTTTAACTATTCAAAATCGCAACCTTCCACGTCGAAGTTATTCCAGCACGAATTTCTGGTCTTTGTCACCTCAACAAACGCGTGCCTTAATGGATTATGAGACTCTTCATATCCAGATCTTCTCTTAACCTGGATTTAACACCAAATCGAAAGCCAGTCCATCACTGTGGAGCTGAGTGATTTAGCGAGCCATTCCACTGACTCTTCTATCACACAGTCCTCGAAACATCTTTAATCGCGTATTTGTTGTCTACTAATCTCATCCACAAAAGGTTGAGGACCATGGCCGAAAGCACAGTACTATATCCTGCATGGGCTAGGAAAGACAGAATATGAAAAAGTTTCTTTCATTTTTAATTGCGTATGTTCTTCTGAACAATTGTCTTTCGAAATGACAAAACCGAGTTTCGGAGACCAAAAACACTGTCTCATCCGTATATGACCGATTAAAGCACCACCATTCAAAAACCTCTTGTAAAGATTCTTGGAGATGGGATTTGAACCCAGGTTTTTACCATCCGAAAGTTGTGATCGATACGGACTGAGTCACGGAGGCTAACGGGGTGAGGAACTGATAATGTAGCCCGTTCCCTCTTTCATCCCTATTGTATAGCAGTAGGGCTGAAAGAATATGAAATGATTAGTGCAGTGACTTCGAAGGTGAAGTTGGAATTTTTGAAAGTTGTGACGTCAGAGTTGGAACTATACACGTAAACTACAACTTATATGAACTATGGATGCAAAATTGAAATCAGATCAAAACTCCGGGAAATATCGATATTAAATTAAAGTTATGGGGCAGAGACTGAGCATGCCCCTTTATAGTATTTCTTTGTAGAGTTTACCAAAGAAGGAAATTTACTGATATTTTCCAGAATTGATGGGAAACGAGAAGATATCTGAATTAAATCGAAATTAGGAAGACAACTAGTTATGATCAAAGAAAAAGTACACTTTCCATAGAACGAAACTATCTAATATTAAAGAGAAATATATGAAGAGAATAGTCACACCTCTCCCTGCAATTTCCACAGACACACAATCAAAAAAAAATAAAAATCCTAAAATATTTGTAAAGGTAAACGTCACAGAAAAGTACCAAGATGACACAGCATATTTCCGAGTGCGTGGAAAAGGAACAGAAAGAATGCGAACTAAAAATAATAGAAAAAAAAAATACAACGAAGCATATGAACAAAGTTATTTGAAGTGTAAGAAAACAATTTAAAAAAAAGCTACTTAATGAGTGCAAACAAATAGAAAGTGGATTCAAAGAAACAACCTTAGAATTCTTTTGAAAGTATTAATTAAATGAACTAAACATTCCCCTCCCCCCCCCCACACACACACACAGTGCCTTATCTTTGGATGATGACGAAGCAATCCTAGTTACAGACCTGGAAAGAAAAACAGTTACGCAAATTGTAGAAATGACTTTTAATATTTTCCATTACATGCTTAACGAAGGGGAAGAAGTACTGACACTAATTTATGTGTGTGTGTGTGTGTGTGTGTGTGTGGAAGTATAAGAAAGAAAAGAAAAGTTTCAAAATGGAAGTAATAATAAAGAAAGCAGTTAACAGCAACATACGTTATGGTAACTAAATTAATGTTCAGCACGCACGCACGCACGCACACACACACACACACACACACACACACACACACACACACACACACACACACACACACACACACACACACACACACACACACACACACACACACTTCGGTGATTGGGTATGGTTATTTTGCTTTTGATCTAGATCAAACTGGCGAAAAGTCAGTTTGTAAAAAATTAATTTTAATCCAGAAACTTCGACATGAATCCTTCGAAGTCGCGTTTTTTTTTTTATCATATGAATGGACAAATAGCTGAAGCAGCTTTCATTGGCCTAAGCACATATTTCTCTCTTCACGTCACTGGTCTTTAAACCAAAAGCCAATTCAAATATCAGAACGTTGACAGAACAACTTCTCAACGCAATTGAGGATGGTAATCACTTAAATCTACGGGACAAAATAGAAGAAACAAGTTAAGAGAATACATCCGATGGACAAGTTAAATTCCTGAACATAAACGATTTATTTACAAAATAGCATTGGAAAAACAAAAGTAGAGAACATTATAAAATAGTTGTCACAGTTTTATTACTATTCCAAAACCTTTTCGTTCAATGCAGCATAACGCACGAGCAATCTTATAACATCGAGAACAAAATATCAAAACTTATTAATCCTTCTCTTTGACATCAGAAGGAAAACAGAAAAAGGAGGCAAATAATATTCTTACCTTCCTCCATTTTGAATCTTTTCCTTGGATTTATTCTAAAGCTAATGTTCGCTGAATGTGAATTGCTGTTCCAGTACTTAAAGTTAAAAATAATATACGCCTCTCGCCTTAAAACTCAACTTAAGACCGACATCATCAATGGCAACAATTCAATCCACATTGCAGTTGTGTGGATTGAATTGTTGAAGTGAATGGACATGTAAGGATAAGAAAGTCATTTTGTCTCTTTACAAGGCTTTGATAAGACCACACCTGGATTACTATGCGCAGATTTGGTCTCCCGGATTCCAAGGGGGATAAAGAAGTTGTGGAAAGGGTGCAAAGAAGAGTTACAATGATTATATCCGGATTATGGGATTTAGATTATGAGAACAGATTGTGAGTATGTGGATTACGGACTCTGGTTAACAGCAGAAAGAGGGATGATATGACAGAGGTCTATAAACTTTTCAATGGATGTTATAGCTTTTCACATGATGAAATTTTTCTTTAGACGGATTGTAGAGAGAGAACTCGGGGGCATCCATGGAAGTTAAGTTTGTTCGTAGTTAAGAAAGAGTTTTTTCTCTCAGAGAGCAGTGAGCGAGTTGAATAGTTTGCCTTTAGGGATAGTGAGTGCATACAGTGTGAATGAATTCAAGAGATGGTATGACAGCTGGTTTGGATGATTTATAGCTCTCTCGATGAGTCCTTGATCTTTCCCAGGAGGTCACAAATAATAATAATAATAATAATAATAATAATAATAATAATAATAAAACCGTATATAAGGACAGTAAGATTTTAATATGGACAGGAATGCGTCTGGCAATACCTTAGTAAACTCTGAACTCCTGTATGATTTGAAAGATGAACCGTATTGAGAGATGATGAAAAAACGATTGCTCGCTTCGTAAATGAGATGACACAGACGCCACCAAAGAATAGTTTGTACTAAAACACGATCAATGTAGAGTGAGGGAAATTAATTAAATCGATCGGATCTTGAGCAAGCAACTGCAATCTCGAGAAAATAACAGAAATGGTTTGGAAATGTTATGAAGAAGTGAAAATGATAAAACAGCATCAGAAGACCTTTACAAGACCCAAGGGCAGGCTATCAATCAGTAGCAACGAGAACATTTGTAACATTTATTTCCTATAAAATATCCCCAACTACCCTTGAAGGCTGCTCGCTATTTTTAAATTTAAATTTCCAATTAATGATATAATTGCGAAGATGGAGTGGCTAGTAATTAAAATATAACAGTTGAAATGGGAGTTTTGTGTAATAAGTTGGCGCTGTACCACAATTGCAACTAAATGAAATAAAAGCAGAGCAAGAATGCTGTCCAAATTTCCCGCAGTATCTCTGAAATTAAAGACAAAATTCCTAAGAAAAAGGCTCACGCTTTTAAGCTAGGATAGCGATAAATAAATGCCCTCAAAGAACAAACGAAATGCAACAAAGGATTAGAAAGACGCTAATTCTTCATTGATTTTGCAATTCTCTTCGCCTATGTGTCACGGAGCGTTAGCATCTGTCACGAGGAACTATTTCAACCCTGTTGTTGAAATGAAGTTAAGATGTTTGTATCATTAGGGCTGCTGTTCGAAAGCAAATTATGCTTGTGTGACTCCACAGAGCGAAATTCTTTAATGATTGCTTCAATGGACAGCTCACGTTTCGCGAGTCGCGAGCAAGGGCTGCTTTGTTTGGTTTTCAATCATGCGCAAATGTAATTAACACTGTAGAAGAAGCCACAACACTTTCATTAGCCTCGTGTGTGGTCAAGCCACAGTTACCATGCACGCTGGATATTTAAAAGTTTTCAAAGCTATCGACCGAAATTAAATACTTTAAGTAGAGCACCTACTTTGTGTATTAAAGTAGGTGTTCCTTTGTATTCTCCAGACTAGATGCATCGCTTCCTGCTTCGGTTACGTCGTACTAAGTCTGCAACAACATGGTGACTATCACTTTACATCATTAATGGTTTACAATTAAACAAATTGCCTGCCTGTTACCTAAAATCGTTTGAGTGCTGTGCACACCCAGTGGGTGCTACTCAAACATTGCCAGCTGACGTAATGTACATGTTCCCACAACAAGAGGGTCATATTAACGATCTGTGTGCTTTCAACTCTTCAATCCAGTCCGGTACTGGTGTATTGTAAAAGAGATCGCTTTACTCTAGGTCACGTGACAGATATTCGATTTAAAATAACGAAATCAAGGAATGTTAGTGATCATTAACCCATCGTGATATACAGCTGTATTTTGTAGCAGATTGTCATTATATAATCAAGTCCCCTAATGTACAACAATTGACTCTTGTAATTAAAAGCGAGTTGCCTGCATACAGGTTATTGCGACATGGATTTCTAATGTCGGCTAAATCGTCTGGTGGTATTTATTATGGTTCAAAAGGAGGGAAAAATGGATTGAAATAAGTGAACAGATTTCACGTTCAAGATGTCGCACCACGTTGACGTGTCAAGAGCAACCCTAGCTGATATTTGGTATCGTCTACACACAAAGTATCAGCTCTAGAGAAGGCTAGAGAAAAGGTGATATTAAATTGCACACTTATGCCCTGTTTCTGAATCAAAAAAGAGCTAATAATGAGTTATATATCACAAGCTATTCGCTATAAGAAGAAATAAAACTAACCTCTTTGGGACTTTCATTTATAATGGCAACTAACCTGAAAATTGGTTAAACCTAACTCCACTTTGTTTATAACAAAGATTGTTATGACATTTGAAGCAGGGGGCGGCTCGTGCATAGGCACTGTGGAACTGCAGCACCCCCAATTTTTCTCGATATATAAATATATTTATTCATTTATTTATATTTGCTTGTAATATTTAATTTTATCCTCAACAATCCTATACAATTCTCTTATTTTGTATAAAAAATAATAAAAATCCATCTTGTAGCACTTAGGAGGGCGCTAACAGCACTGTGTTTATCACAGTGTCATATTGCTACGCGCGCAAGCATATGCACGTCATAGTGAGATGCGAACTATTAGCGTAATGCGGCACTGTCCGTCGCGCAGTTCCATTGTTGTTTATGTGCAGCTTGCGCCAGTAGTAGAGTGTTCGTAGTGCTTACGTGTTTACTCCGTCTCTTTAAATATTTGGACATTACAATTAAAGACAACATTTGTTATAGTTTTTGTTTTAGCACATCATTGGGGTTATGATGATGGGTTTTATTTTTAAGTAATTTTGAATTATACTAAACTGTCATTTTATCGATAATAAACAATATTTTTTCATGTTTAATTTTTTTTTTTTTTAATTTTTACCATAATTTTGATATTTTATCCAAACACGTATATGTACTTACAGTACGTATGTATATTTCGAAAGTTGCAGCGCCCCCACGATTTCAAGCCACGAGCCACCACTGATTTGAAGTAAACAATAATATACAAGGTATAATTTATATACATAAATTATGTATAGTCATAAATTATACAAGCGTAGATTGATACAACTTAAATATTATTGCAGACGCTTTTCAGAAACAACTCGTACTGAATGTTTGAAGTGCCCGGCTGTAGTGAAGTAAATTCCATTGCGCAGTCTCCTTGTTGCAAAAAAAAAAAAAAAAAATGATAAACCAGTAATATGAAAAGAACAGACGTTATCTTGTTTTCAGCCATATACGATTACAAGACCTTTGTTTGTTTGTTTTTTCTATCTTCGTAGTTCACAGCTTTCTTCATTATTATTATTATTATTATTATTATTATTATTATTATTATTATTATTATTACGTGATGATGATTTTATACGTGCTACCGTAAATCGAAAAAAGTTGAAAATGGAAACTACCATAAATCGAAAACTACTACTACTACTGCTAATAATAATAATAATAATAATAATAATAATAATAATAATAATAATAATAATAATAATAATAATAATAATAATACACTAACGCCTATTATTTCCCAAAGAGAGTAAGCAAGGCCATTTAGCTATAACAAACTTTTTGAAGCCGAATGGGGCAGTTAGCATTTACCATTAGCCAATCACCGAATAGCTAGCACAAGTGACTTTAATTGGAGGAGATTTATTTATTTATTTCGTATGGGTTTCCCCCTTTCCTCCCAGTCCTTTAAGACGGGTTGAGACCTCCTAATAAGGGATTAAGTATGTATTTTCTTCATAACTGTAGATCCGTGTATGTTCATGGGTTAAGATTGAAGGAGATGAGTGCGCCAGACAACTGCTGCCATCCTGTGGTCCGCAACCTAACTATGTATTATTGTGTAAAATATGGAGGATCTTACAGTCGAATTTGTTGACTTTATGAAATGAAAAACCAAAGTTTCCAAAAGAAAAAAAATCCACTGGCAGTACTGGAAATCGACTAAATCGGGAACCGGTCGGAGTAAGGCTTAGCAAAAGTTCCTCTACTCAAGAACTGGAATCGAACTTAGAACGGTCTTTCTTTAGGTGGGCAAGCGCTAGGAATGTGAATGCCATTTTACAGGCCGGCTCCTCTTCTTCCTCCTAATGATAATACAAAACGTATTCTTTTACTATTTTTTTCAATCTTTTTTTTTTTTATCTTGACCTCTTCCTGCAGTGTACATATAATTTTCATTATATATTTTTATTTTATGTTTATTTATTTACTTTTTAAAATGTATTTTATTTTATTTTTATTTATTTACTTTTTAAAATGTATTTTATTTTATTTTTATTTATTTACTTTTTAAAATGTATTTTATTTTATTTTTATTTATTTACTTTTTAAAATGTATTTTATTTTATTTTTATTTATTTATTTCTTTTGCAGCACCTGTTTAGCTCAATAGAGATGGTTACTTCTACCTGGCTAAGTCGCCCGAACACAGAGCGTCATAAGTTCAATTCCAGTCGCCGACTAGAGGAACTTTTACTAAACCTTTTTTCAACCGGTTCCCAAGTCGATCTCCGGCGTGGTTTTTTCTCCCGTAAACTCATGTTTTACGTCCAGTAAATTTAAGAAAATGGACCGCAGAACCTACACTATTTTCAGACAGTAAACATAATGTTAGGATTAGGGACCACGAGATGGCGACACTTGTCAGTCGCCTCTCTTCACCGACCCCATGAGTGGGTTAAGGGTTAGATAATTCGAAAAGCCTGCGTTACAGACCAAACACCTCTTAAAAAAATCAAGATAATGTAATTTTGTAGCACTCATATGTTAATTTTAATGTACGAAAAGTTCAGTTGACTTGACTCCCAGCATGCATGCGACTGCGTGCTGGGAGTCAAGTTTTTTTAAAAAAATTTAAAAAATGCATAGAGCTACTAGTGTCTGGATTATGAATCTCCTCATATTATAATTGAAATCAACAATAAATTATGTCAGATCTGCGTAATTTTACTGCAAAGTCATTGCGGGAAAAAACAAACGAAGATCACTCAGAATAAAATAACTTTTCAAAAGAATACATTAGTTGCTAAGCAACCGTAAAAATCGAAAATGTGTATCAAATTCCAAACTTTTAATGGAAAAAGTCACCTTGTGGTTTCAATGATATTGATTTCAGCAAGATTCATCTCAGTCATCGATCTTCTAAATTAGCTTTCAAGGATTTTTTTTCGTTTTATTTATTTTTTTTTTCCTTTAGACGTATATTAAAACGTATATTATGTAGAACGAGTCAATGTTTGTGCTGCTCAAGAATGAATGTGCATAATCATAACAAATCTGCATTGCGAAAAATACTTGTCGATTTTTTTTCTCTCTGATGACAAGTATTGTCATTCAGAGCGAAACAAATCATCTAAAAACTCCCAACTTCCTAAGACATTTCGAATGCTTCTACATCACCAAGATTGATTCTGTTGTCTCTTTTAGATTACCTTTTGTACCCAGCAAGTCTAGAATACATTCTTTTTTTTAACCGTGATAGAAGATGTAGGTTGATTTTCTCCTTACATTTTATAAGATTAGGTTTGAATGAGAGAAATGATGAACAAACAAACAAAAAAAAAAAAATTTTTTTTGATCGAAGTAATCAAGTTCAGATCCAATGATAGCATCACTCTGTTCTTAATTCTAACGTCACAATTTTCTCTTAAAATGTGAAAAAAGAGAGTAAGAAAGAAAGAAAGAAAAAAAACGAAATCGGTTTTCGTAAAATATAACTCTGTTTATATAAGAATGTTTACTTTACAAATGGAAACTCACTGAAAAACACGGCACGTACAAGATGAAGAAGACAGGTGCCTATTATGTGAAATATTAAACCTGATTTTTCGTAAGATGCAAACTAAGAAATTTTATTCAAAACTTCTGTTTGTATTGTGATATTCTTTATTAATGTCTGGCACTATGAGAATTAGATGGCGTACAGAAAAACAGACATTTATACAGACATACATAGTTTAGTTCAATTTCAATAAATTGCCAACAGAGGGCGTGGAAAAAGTGAATAATAACATTCGTCCATAATCAAAAAAAAAAAAAAAACGTTTCTTGTGGCAGAAGAAAAGAGCAGCAAATATTTCATTTAGAATTAAAAGATTTTATATAGAGAGCATACTAGTGGTGGTGGTGGGAAGTAGATGGCGTTGGTGTAGATGGCGATGATGGTAGTTGCGGTTCGCTGTAGTAGGTGGATTAAGTGGTGGAGACGGAGCGTTGTAGAGTAGGTGCCCTTCCTCGATGACTCCTTCGACTCCCAAGAGGTGTCACGTAGTAATAATAATAATAATAATAATAATAATAATAATAATAATAATAATAATAGTAATAATAATAATAATAATAATACTCATATGAAGATAAGGAGTCATTCTATAAGATTTTTAATTCATGATTAAGTAACAAGAATGCTATTAATAATACGTATCTTCATTTAAATGGTTCTTTTGTATTGTGTCGAAAAAAAACAACCATAAAATCTTTATGGCATTGAAAAGCATCACTAAAAAGGAGAATTAATATGCATTTTGATTTTATAGTCGTTATCTAATACTTTATGAAATTTTCATAGTCAGAGGCTCTTACATAGGCACTACGGAACTGAACCCCTCCCCCCCCCCAATTTTTCTCGATATATAAAAATATTTATTAATTTATTTATATTTGCTTATAATATTTAATTTTATCATCAACAATCCTATAAAATTCTCTTATTTTGTATAAAAATTAATAAAAATCCATCTTGTAGCATTTAGGAGGACGCTAACAGCACTGTGTTTACCACAGTACCATATTGCTACGCGCGCAAGCATATGCACGTCATAGTGAGATGCGAACTATTAGCGTAATGCGGCACTGTCCGTCGCGTAGTTCCACTGTTGTTTATGTGCAGCTTGCGCCAGTAGTAGAGTGTTCGTAGTGCTTATCGTGTTTACTCCGTCTCTTTAAATATTTGGACATTACAATTAAAGACATAACATTTGTTATAGTTTTTATTTTAGAACATTATTGGGGTTATGATAATGGATTTTATTTTTAAGTAATTTTGAATTATACCAAACTGTATAATTTTATCGATAATAAACAATATTTTGTCATGTTTAATTTTTTTTTAATTTTTACCGTAATTTTGATATTTGATCCAAACACGCATACACTCTGTACTTACAGTGTGTATGTATATTTCGAAAGTTGCAGCGCCCCCACAATTTCAAGCCACGAGTCGCCACTGGTCATCAATGCTTTTAATATTTGTGGTTTACACACAGTTTAAGACTTCACATACAGACAATATATCCTTCACACGTGGGTTGAAACAACTTTTAAATTAGGAGCAGGAGGTAGAATTCTGAATTGTGGATGGACTGAGTTTTAGTGAATGAGGAGGATTGATTGGGATTCATTCAGTGCAAGGTAAGGTTTTGGATTTTAATGCAAATTTCCCAGACCCTCTCCTGTTCTCTGTTCTGTGCCCGTCAGTAGTCTTCCGCCTCCAAAAGGAGATTTCGACTACCGGTCTACACTTGGTGGAAAGAAGGGACAAAGCAGGTCCTGAATCACACAGCCCCCAATAATCACGGGTTGGTTTAATTTAAATAATTGCTGCTATTTGGAGCGTTTTGCCAACGCTCGGTTTTGCTGGCAGTCCTTTGTGGCTGTGGGATTCTCTCTCTGCAGGTAGACCATTGATTAGGTCTACAGGACTTTTATGCAGACTTAAGGACCCCGCACTCTTAAACAGTACTTTTACACCTCTCTTCTCATAATGAGTGAAGTTGGTGTCCTGGTAGAAACACTTGACAGAGGGCTGGCCATAAACATACTTAAAAAGATTCTTAAAAATTTGAAATCAATTTTTACTCTATGTCGGGGGATGACAATGCTCCAACAGAAGAGAGGTTGGACTTGGTGATCTCTATCCCTTCAGACTTCAAAGAGGTCCGAGCGTGCAAGAAGCAAAAAACTATGGCCTCTGAACCATCAAAAGAGGATGGAATGGAAAAAGATGGTCCAGTTTCGGACCCCTCTGCCTCCACTAGAGAAAATATACCTCTGATCATACTGGAAGTCTCTTAGGGACACCATGTCGAATCTATAGATCTCTTATATCACCGCCAAAAATGTCGCGACAGCATCAAGATTCAGCCCACCACAGTGATGGACTACCGAAAACTGACAGGAGAAAGGAATGCCAGAGGCATTCAGTATCACATCTTCTCACTCGGCGCTCAGATAAAAATCTGAAGGTGGTGCTCAGAGGAGTGTCTGAAAACGTATCCACAGAAAAAATGGCTACTGATTTACGCCATCAGGACCCGCCACCCATCAAGGTCAGCAGAATGACCAAAAAAGACAAGACTCCGATGCCACTATTGTTAGTTGAGATCCATCAATCTTACAAACAGATTTATGACCTAATCTGGGGACTTAAAATCAGCCCAGAACCCTTAAGGAAAAGGGCTTCAACATGTCAGTGCTACAGATGTCAAAAATTTGGCCACGCCCAGAAAATGTGTAAGGCTAAGTTTAAATGTCGAAAATGTGGGGACAGCCTCCCAATCAATATCTGTACAAAGCCGAAAACCACCCTGGCTAAATGTGCCTACTGCAGTGGCTCACACACACACACACAGCCAACTACAGAGGGTGCATTCAAAACCCAAAAAATAGAAGATCGGAGACAGACAGACACTCTTCTACCCCAGTAGATCCATGCCAGAGGCCTCAGCTCCACAGCACCTCACAGCAAAAATTGTCAGGGGCCCATCTGCCACAGTCAGAGGCCTTTAAAAAATCAATTCAACAACGACAAACAAGAATATATGCGGATGTAGTCCGATCTAAACAGATAACTCGGGAATAGAATCGGCCAGTACCACACAAAAATCTATCTTCACCTCTTCTCTGGCAAATATGCTACTAGACTTCAGCAGATCCAACCCTATGCCATCCTCTACTAAAAGATTCCTAAAGGATACATAAACCATCCTCACAGCGCTCATTCATAAACAGAAATAAACTAAATCCAGACTCACTGCAGATTATTTCGTGAAACGCGAACGGCTTCAGAAATAAGGTCTTGGAGCTCCAAGAGTTCACCCAAAGACATCAGCAAGATGTAGTTTTGATAAGTGAAACACATGAGATCGTTGGATAACCCCAAAATCAGCGGATATCATATGTACAGAACTGACAGGCTGACCCACAGAGGCGGCAACACTGCCATTTTCATCAAGAATTATATTAATCATCCCTCTGTAAACATCCCACCTTCCACTAATTTTGAGGTTACAGGTGTAGAAGTTGTCACGAGCTAGGCTGGTAGAATAAAAATCTATTCAGCATACAATCCTCCATTAAAATCGTTACTGTCCTCGGATTTGGACGCCATCTTGAGCATTAGAGAGCATGTCATCATTGCTGGTGACTTAAACGCCAAGCATCCCGCCTGGAACAGTCGAACTACCAATAAAAACGGCCACATATACAGGATTGCTAACTATACAGGATCCAACAATGCGGTTTTGGCAGGTCCAACTGAACCTAACCATCATAATACGTATGGTACTGCTGATGTCTTGGACATAGTCATACTGCAGAATGTGAGACTGCAGCACAGTTTAATGACACTAAATGACCTTTCATCTGACCATAATCCAATACTGCTGCAGTTGAGAAACCAAAATAATCTGCCCTCCCCCTCCCACACACACACACTCATTCATATCATGGGAAAGGTTGTCCAAAGTACTCCCGAAATATATTGGTCCTGTTCCACTTATAAAATCCAAAGAAGAAATTGAAACAGCTCTTAAAGACCTAACCCAACAAATTAACACAGCCTTTACAGCAGTCACTACTTCCACAACTGCACTCAGGCCCAATCAATTGCCAGAAGATATCATGAACCTGATCAAGGAAAAAATAAGGCTAAAAAAAGGTTTCATAATACCCGCGACAAACGAATCCTGAATAGGATCAATTCTGCAGTGAGAGATGCCCTTAAAGCACATAGAAGTCAACTTTGGGAAGAAAGATTGACTTCTATCTCTCCTGACAATCACTCCATTTGCAATCTAATCAGAAAGATCAAAAACAAAAACAAATCTCTTCCTCCTCTTCAAATAGATCTGGGCCTCATCCACACCAATGCAGATAAAGCCGAAGAAATAGCAGAAAAACTTAGACAAGCAATGTAAACCCTCATCTGAACATCTAGACTTCAATCACATCTACAAGATCCATCGACATGTCAGATGTTCATTAAAATCCTCTGGAACCTGCTCCAATCAAATTGCAACCACATCACCAGCATAAATATATGATATAATCAAGAAATTAAAAAACAAAAAGGTTCCTGGATCTGAGGGCATCACCAACAAGGTGCCTCGTATAGCTATTGTACATCTAACCAACACAATGAATTCCATCCTCCGTTTCAAACATTTCCCGTCTTGTTGAAAGGTGGCGGATATAATTCCAATCCATAAGACCGAAAAAGACCTGCACGTGCCTCAAAATTATCGGCCAATCAGTCTCGTCTGAAATTAGAGTAAAATTGCAGAAAACGTTAATCTCACCAGACTCCAAGCCTCTGTACACAAGTTAAACATTCTTTCTAAAGAGCAGTTTGGATTTTGTCAATGCCATAGTACCACCCAACAGATACATAGATTAGTCGAATACATCTCCATTGGATAAAATTGGCATCAATGCACTGGGGATGTTTTCCTTGACAAAATGCTAAATTTTATCAAATTGCATTTGATAAAATTTAGCATTTTGGATTACTGCATAAACTGATCTCAACTGGAATACCATTGGAAATGATCCACCTAACGAAATCATACCTTTTTGACAGGCATATGCAAATCAAGATCAATGGTGCAGTATCAGCACAGAATTGACTGGAGTCACACAATGATCCTTACTAGCTCCTATTCTGTTTTCCATAGACATGTCTGATATCCCACATAATCTATTGTCATCCATCATGGCCCTCTACGCAGATGATACGGCAATATTAGCCAGATCTCTACAACAACATCTTGCCATCAAAAGCCTGCAAGAAAACCTACTACAGATTGAAAAAGAGCATAGGCATGCTATTCACCAGAAGACCGATGCTTCCTAAAGGGGATATCTTCCTGCTTAACACAAAAATCCCGTGGAAAACAGAAGTCAAATACCTAAGTTTACTACTGGAAAGAAGGCTAACTTTCAGCTGTCATACCAAGGCTTCCAGTGCAAAGGCATCAAAAGCAAGAGTAAACTAAACACCAGAATCAAATTACTTATCTAGAAACTAATGGTTCTTCCTATACTCACGCTTCTCCTGATTGGTGCCATACCGCTGATATTAATATTCTCAAATTACAACGAGTGCAAAATAAATGTCTACGTATGATCCTAAATGCTCCATGGTTTGTCAGAAATGTGCAACTCCATCGGGACATAGATGTCTCCCTATATATACACTTTCCTGCAAACTATAGCAACAAAGTTCTTTTCAAAAGCATTTGTACACCCGATCAAACTGGTTCAACTAGCTGCAAATTACGAAGCAACGGGTTTCTTCCAACATAAAAGCCCGCTCAGGGCGAGCAATTGGCTCATAAGTTTTTCCAATCACTGTTTCCCTATCAGATAGCAGGGAGTATGAAAAACATTTTGCTTGACCCTTCAGCAATGTTAATCGTTAACGACTTTTGAAGATATTTAACTTTCATTTGATTCCTGTGAAAATCAACAGTTTCAAACAGTTATTATTATTACAGAATGAAGCCCTTGATAAAATAAAATAAAATAAAATAAAAAACTAATGAAAAACAAATAAGCAGTCTTCTGGATCGAATCATTCAAATATCAAGGCAAAGACTGTCTTCTATTATTCTTTTAAACTTTCAAAAGGCGTTATTCAAAGTATGCTATGTACTGTAATCTGATTAGAAAGATACGCAGAAAAAAAGAAATAAATAAATTGATTCGTTATGTTTAAATTTAATTAGAGGGCGTATTGCTGATTCCCGAGACTGTACAAATATATGTTTGTTATGTATTATATATTATATTTTTATAAAATACATCGATAATTTATGCTTCATCTGAATGAACAACAATACTAAATTATTCTAACATATTTAACAGTATTACAACACCAAACGAATGGAATTATATATTAAAATATGATTATTAATTGGCTTATATTTCGCTGGATTTCAAACTAGCAAATTCAGAGCATAAACAACGTTACAGTTTACACGCGACAATGAGTAATTAAAACACTTCAAATCGTAACGGACAAAAGATCTAACGTCGTAATGTGGCGTCCTCTAACGTTCTAGAAAAGAATGAACTTGTGTAAGAATTGATCTTTGGATAACAGTTTTCTTAATAAACATCTTTTTATACTTTACTTGGTGTTGTAATTCGGGAGGGGGGGGGGATACGTTATGAAGAACTTAGTTCTAAATTTCTCATTATTCCATTAGTGTTTCTATCGTACACGAAATCTGCTTTGAACAGCGCTGAGCTGCTTCCTAATTTTTACATTTCTGCAAGTACATCGAAACTTTTTATTGATTTATTTCCAAACATAATTATTTGGTATTCTCCATTGTATAAATGTGAAAATGTTATAAAGCATACTCTATTAATACCTTGCAATATAAATGAAATATATTCTCTGTTCAATTATCAACATAAACGAAAACATAAAATTCTATACTTGCAGGAATCCCGACATACATGGAAATTCCAGTTTGCAGGATTTTTCCAATGAGATCCTGAGCACGATTGGAATGATCAGTCTCGTACATGAAATTAAAAACGAATCGGTATGCATAACATTCCATTTGAGATTCACCAAGTGCAGAAAACTTGTCAGATGTGGTTAAATATTATTGGGAGATGGAAGAAGAGGAAAGTAAAAAGTCAGAGTGAAAAATGAAGTAAACATATCAAACAAAAAAGGTATTTTAACAGGGATAAAATATTTCTTCCTAACGTATGATTTATTATTAGTCATACTTTTACTGGGAATATTAAAATCCTGCTTGGTTGGGCGAATGGTTAGCGTATCTCCAGCCAAAGGCTGAGAATTCGAATTCCGTCATGGGCATGGATGTTTTTGATTGTCTCTGAAAATACTAGTTGTGGGGGTGGGCAGTAGATGGCGTTGGTGTAGATGATGATGGTAGTTGCGGCTTGTTGTAGATTGAGTAGTAGAGACAGAGAGTTGTAGAGTGGATGCCCTCCCTCGATGAATCTTTGGACTCCCTGGAGGTGTCACGTAATAATAATAATAATAAATCATTTTCATAAATATATGAAATTTTCCGTTCCTTACATCACATTACCCTATTATGCATGTAATCGAATATAAAATTATTATTATTAGAGCAAAGTGGAGGGAATCCCACTTCATCAAGATATCATTTCCATGTCTTTACTTTATGTAATATACACGCGCGCGCACGCACACGCACACACACACACACACACACACACACACACACACACACACACACACACACACACATGCTCAAATATGCTTAATTATTTAAATAATGTCTTTTTAAATGTACATTTGGTCTGATGTATTAAAATAAAGAACTTTTATTGTTAAAAGACTAGAAGATAAATGATAAAATATACAAAAAGCCAACAAGTTTCACTAGCCACTGTCTAGCATTTTCAAGGCTGAACTGGTGTGAAAACAAATGCATTAAGTTACATGTCTTAAAGTAATTTTAATATCATGTAACTTTTCCACATGTAACTTAAGCATTTGTTTTCACACCAGTTCAGCCTTGAAAATGCTAGACAGTGGCTAATGAAACTTGTTGTTTTTTTGTATATTTTATCATTTATCTTCTAGTCTTTTAACAATACAAGTTCTTTATTTTAATGTGTCTTTTATAAACCTTATTTTAAATGAAACAAAAAATGAAATATTTGTTGCATAAAAATATTTAAATTAATACTGATATTCAAATGACTAAATGTAATGAAATAATATTATTAGGTAAAAATATGACTACTATTATATATAGTGTAATCAGTAGCGCACTCAGGATTTAATCTTGGACCCCCTCCAAATCTTGGGGGGGGGGAGAGTTCAATAGACTATTTGAAAATACACACTACGTTTCCCGTACGACGTATGACTGACCATCTGCAATGATCGCTAATTCATAAGTAGTATAGAAATAGAAGACACGACACAACATAAATAAAAAAAGGTGAATTTTAATTTTAATTTTAAAAGGAAAAGATTTTTGAAAAATGTTCTATTATTTATTTTCCCTTTTTCTTTCGGGGAAGGCACCTTTGACCACTCCCTCTGGATGCGCCAGTGAGTGTAATAATCGTATTATATAAGATATAAATATTACTAAGCATAACATAATCATCATCATCATCATGCATATCAAGGATTTAGGCCTAGCGTGGCCAGTTCCGGCCTTACAAGTCATCGTTGAATCTTTTAAGAGGACGTCCTGGATTTCTTTTTCCTAACGCTTTGTACTTTAAGGCTTATTTTGGTAATCTTTCTGTTTTCATTCTTTGAACGTGTTCCATCGATTAAAGTTTATATTTTTTCTTGGTTTAATTCTTTCATAATTTCTTCGTTTCTTTTGTGATTAAATGCAGGCTTTCTCATAAACTTCATTTCAGTTGTTAATAATCTTTGTTTGTCTTTTTGTTTTATTGTCCAGATTTCGCTTCCATACATTAAGACTGGTAGGGCTAATGTATTGTATGCTTTTAGTCTGGTTTTTTTTTTTGTACTAGGTTTGGTTTAAATATAGAATTTATTTTACACCTGTTATTTTTAAATATTTTGCAATTTTTAGTTTTATATCTTTTCCATTTTCATATGTGATCATAAATCCTAGGTAGTTAAATGAATTCATTTGTTCTAAGATCTTGTTATCTATTACTATTTTAGTTCTTACTGGATCTTGTCTTTTAAAGACTATAGTTTTCGATTTTTCTGTTGATATTATCATACCATAATCTTTGTCTATCTCATTCAGATCTAACATAGCTTTCTGAAAGTTATCTTCAGAATTTTTAATTATTATTTGGTCATTGGCAAAAAGGAGAGTGTTTAAGTTCACAGTCAGAGTAAGTTTAATACCTTGATGGAAATTTTTATTTCATTTAGGTAAATATTAAAAAGCTGACAGATAAAGATAATCCAATTGAATCTATGGGAAACGACCCTGGAATGGAAAAGGTAAAACAAAAATGGAAACGACAAAATATAATACACATAGCAAATTGAAATGTAAGAGGAATGGCATATATAGAAATAGAATTAGAGCAATTATTAAATGAAAGAAATTTTAAAATAGCAGTAATCACTGAAACAAAAAAGAAATTAAAAGGAACTATGGGAACCGAAAATTTCAATGTGATATGCAGAGGAGTCGACAGAGACTAAAGAGCACAAGCAGGAGTCATCATTTGGATTGATAACTCCCTTTCAAAACAGTTAAAACACTATAAATTATGGAATGAAAGAATAATAGAAGCTAGAATAAAAATAGATAGAGGCTATTTAACAATAATTGGTTTATATGCCCCCAGAAGAAGGAAGATAACAGGATAATATTGATTTTTATAATCAGCTACAAAACATATACAATAAAATAAATAAAAATGATTACATAATTTTAGCAGGAGACTTAAATGCAAGAATTGGAAACACGAAAATTAATAATAATATAGGAATACATGGAGAACACACTCTAAACAGAAATGGTAAAAAATTGATTGACTTTGTAGTTTATAATAACCTAAAAAGAAGGAATTCCTTCTATAAACATAAAGATAAACATAAATATACTTGGGCAGCAAGAGGATGGAAATCAATATTAGATTACTTCATATTAAATGAAAAGACATCAAAATTTTCACCAGATGTTAGAGTTCGCAGAGGATATGAAATAAGCAGTGACCACTTCCTTGTTAAAATAAAATTAAGATTACTACCTAAATGGCTACAAGTAACATGAACAGAAAGAAAAATTGAAACATTTGTTTATAAAACTAGAGTATTGAATGACACAAATGTACAGTGGCTATATGAACAAAGAATTAACGATATCTAGATAAAATAAAACAAAATGAAGAAATAGAAATAGAATGGCTTAACATAAAAATGATACTAAATGCAGCAGCAAATGAAAGCTTAGGATACCACCAAAAAATTCAATAAAAGGAAAAAACTGAACATCTGGGATGATACAATCAAAGAACTAATCAAAAAGAAAAAAGAAGTCTATCACAAATGGTTAAACATTTGTTTAACCATTTGTGATAGACCTCTCATATATTCTCTCGTATATGATAGCTCGTGATTTAATATTATTTGTATTTGATTATTTTCATATATACTTGTGATAGCTTTTAGGATGTTATTTGGTATTTCTTTTTCTTTTAATATGCTAAATAATATGTTTCTTTTAACTTTGTCAAATGCTTTTTCAAAGTCAAGAAACAATATGTGTTTCTAAATTGTATTCTCTTCTTTTCTCTATTATTAATTTTAGGCAGAAGGCTGGGTCTATACATGATCATCCTTTTCTAAATCCATTCTGTACTTCTAAAATAAAATTTTCGGAATATTTCATTAGTTTGCTATTTAATATTCTGCTATATACTGTATTTTGTAACAGGAATTTAGTATACTGATACCTCTATAGTTTTTAGGGTCATCTCTATTACCATTTTTAAAGATAGGAATCACAATTGCTTTTTTTCCATTCTATTAGAGGTTACCAGTTGAACAAATTTTATTTAAAAATGATAGGAGTCTTTCTTTGAATCTTGTTCCTGCATATTTATATAGTTCTGAACCTAGCTCATCTTCTCCAGGTGATTTTCCATTTTTTGTTTCTTTCAGACTGATTTCTAATTTTTCTTTAGTTATTTCCTTTTCATTTTCATTAAATGTTTGCCAGTTATCTTTTTTAATATATTCATCTGTCCACAATTCTGTGTAGAAATTTAGAAACTCTTCTAATTTCAATTCAGTGTTTAATTTTATGTTTTCTTTAGTATCTGCATTTAAGTATTTCAAAATCTTATATACATTGGGTCTTATTTTATATAAATCATGTTCTAAATTAGAAACAAATTTGTTCCATGATTCTCTATGTCTTTTATTGACTTCTCTTTAAGCTATGGCGCTTATTCTTTGGTTAATTTATAATATTGGTTAATTCTTTGTTCATATGGCCATTGTATATTTGTGTCATTCAATAGTCTAGTTTTATAAACAAATATTTTAAATTTTCTTTCTGTTCTTGTTACCTGTAGCCATTTAGGTGGTAATCTTAATTTTATTTTAATGAGGAAGTGGCCAATACTTATTTCATATTCTCTGTGAACTTTAACATCTATCGAAAACTTTGATGTCTTTTCATTTAAGATAAAATAATCTAATATTGATTTCCATCCTCTTGCTGCCCAAGTATATTTATGTATCTTTATGTTTATAGAAAGAGTTCATTATTTTTAGGTTATTATAAACTACAAAGTCAATCAATTTTTTAATAATCCTGTTTGGTATTTCCAATTCTTGATTTAAATCTCCTGCTAAAATTACATAATCGTTTTTATTTATTTTATTATATATATTTTGTAGCTGATTATAAAATTTAATATTATCCTATTCTCTTCCTTCTTCTGGGGCATATAAACCAATTATTGTTAAATAGACTGTATATATTTTTATTCTAGCTTCTATTATTCTTTCATTCCATGATTTATAATGTTTTAACTGTTTTGAAAGGGAGTCATGAATCCAAATCATGACTCCTGCTTATGCTCTTTGGTCTCTGTCAACTCCATTGTATATCAGATTAAAATTTTCGGTACACATGGTTCCTTTTAATTTTTTTTTTTGTTGTTGTTGTTGTTTCAGTGATTACTGTTATTTTAAAATTTCTTTCATTTAATAATTGCTCTAATTCTATTTCTGTATATGCCATTCCTCTTACATTCCAGATTGCTTTGTGTATTATATTTTGTCGTTTCCATTTTTGTTTTACCTTTTCCATTCCAGGGTCGTTTCCTATAGATTCAATCCGATTACATTTTTCGTAACATAATAATATAATATAATATATGAAAATATAATGTAAAAATATTAAAATTGCTAACAAAGTATGGAAATAGTGAATTTACTTTGTACTGTAAGTTTGTAAAATAGGAAATATATTTTAATTGCATACATGCAAATACTGTGTATAAACACACTTTCTCAAAATCTGAAGAGAAAAAAAATGAACTGCAACATGCATTATTAATTAATTTATGTAATTGTGAATTATATATTGTAAATTATCACTGTGATTATTATTAATAATATTTAAAGTTTGCGAACCACAAGCAGTAAAATGTAGTATTGTTGTTTAAATTGTACAGAGTAAACGCATACAATTTATTAGAGAGATAATAAAGTGTGTAATATTATTTTTAAAAAAATATTATTGTTTAATTTGCATCTACAGCATGGATAACTAGCATTTTTGTTAAATTTGTTTATAGCAATAGTTTCGGATATTCTTAAGGTAAGTGCATTCAACTTTTCCCAAAAATCTTATGGTTTGTGAATTTATGAACGTCCTTCGGTCACTTTTGGTACAATGCTCCTTTGTCTTACTGCCCATACAAGGCTTTAGAGGTGACCTTCGAAGTGACCGCTTACTTGACCTTCGACCTGACGTTCCCTTCCTGCAGGGCAGGAAGTCCAAACCAGTGACTCAGCACGCATTCAAGGACTAAGAAACAACTAACCCCAGGTGCTATTTACTGATTTCTTCCTACAACAGCTCTTTCGGTTTAGCATTCTTTCACTATAATATTGCAACGACTGTCATTATCAAAGTATAAATATTCCTGTTAAAATGGAAGAAGTACTATGCAGCCGCTGTTATAAGAACTTGTTTATCTGCAACAGCAATTTGCACTAGGATTGTTCCAGTGTATCCGAAAATACACAGGAAGCCGAAATCTCTAGAAGTTAGTCTCAGTGGCGCTGTAGCTCCATCCTGCAGAGAACGAACAAAAGAACGAACTTAATCCAAACCAGTGTCAATGTACGAACAGACACATCTAATAAAGAATTAAGTATAACCATCCCTACTCGTAAAACTCAGGCAATCAATAGCAAAAAGAAATCGAAGAAAAGCATGCACAAACAAGAAATAATAAAAAAAAAAACAATTAGTGAAGTATGAAGAATTCTTCAAAGTCAATAAAGAAAGAAGTGCTGAACTCGACGAAAGAAATGAAAGAAAACATCAAAATCACTGACGGAAACACAAACATAACTAAACAAAGAAAATAACGAACTAAGAGTTGAGTTAGCCGAAGTGAAGACAAAAGTTGAACAATCTCATCAATTGGTTTACAACCAATGCATATAAATCAAAGGTAACCAGAAGACAACACAGAAAACTAAATATTTGTAGTGCAAAATTTAGCAATATGTTATATGTATGAAAATAGAGCTTACTGGTGAAGAAATAAAATATAATCAATCGATCATAAACAGAAGAAAAGATGGTCCCACAAATATAGTCCATCTTGCTTCACAACAAGCTAAAGAAATATTAATTAAAGGAAGCAAAAAAAATTAGACCAACGAAAATTGTTCTTGCAAAGAAAGTCTTATACATGGGAACGATTATCTAACCCCATACTACAGAAATCTGTTGTATCGTTCCGCTTAAGAAAAACCAGACAGGAACTACAAATAACTTTGTAGTTCCTGTCTGGTTTTCAAAAACCTCAAAAATATATATGACGAAAACAGGTACATCACGAATTGAGTCCATCACTAACGAAGGTGATCTGAAAAAATTGTAAAATTAAAGCATCGTATATACAAAAAAAGCTATCCACAAATTAAAGACTGGAACCAGCATGGATTCACTTCCATGGTTAAACAACAATATATTACTTAAATTACACAATAAAGACCATTGACGCCATCAGCTCAAAAGAAATCCATATAATCAGAGCTTACAAACCAAATATACTGAATACAGAAGTAAATTACAATCAGAAATACACTGACATAAAAGTAAATTATTACACCAATGAAATGATGGAAAAATTAAAGGAACACGGACAACAATAAATAAAAAACTCAATAAAATACCATCTCCTCCTGCCCCAAAGACTATTATCCAGAACTTTGCCGAACACAGTTTAAGTAACAAATAACTAGCACAGAGATATAATAATACTTTAGGGAAACAACAAACCTTAGACGAACTCTACCCGATCTTGGAATCCCAACACTGTCCAGAAACAAAATAAGACTCTTTGGTTCCCCCAGATAACTCAAAAATAATTCGATACGGTTATCTCAAAAATCAACTTTAAAAGAACCCCTGAATTTGATCAGATGCCACAAGGGATATCAAACTGCACTACTCCTCCGTATCGCCAGTTATACTTAAATACTAAACCTAATTTTTCGGAAGTGCTAAATACCAATTGACTTAAAAACAGCAGATGATAACTCCGCTACATAAAAAAGGAAAATTCGACCAAATTAATAGTTTTAGGCCTGTCCTTGCTGTCAGTAATAGAAGAGAAAGAACTCATCATCCTCATGCCTGTCAAGGATTTAGGTCTATAGTGACCTGTTCCAGCCTTAGAAGTCATCGTTGAATCTTTTAAGAGGACGTCCTGGTTTCCCTTTTCCTAATGGTTTGTAATTTAAGACTTGTTTTGGTAATCTTTCTATTTTCATTCTTTGAACGTGTTCCATCCATTTATGTTTATATTTTTTATTTTTTTCTATATTTTTTCTATTACTGATTCCTGGTTTAATTCTTTCATAATTTCTTCGTTTCTTTTGTGATCAAACAGAGTATACTTTTGCAGTTTTTCTCATAAGCTTCATTTCAGGTGTTATTAATCTTTCTTTGTCTTTTTGTTTTATTGTCCAGATTTCACTTCCATGCAACAGAACTGGAAGGGCTAAAGCATTGTATACTTTTTGCCTGGTTTGTTTTTCTACTAGGTTTGGTTTAAATATAGAGTTAAATACACCTGTTATTTTTAAATATTTTACAATTTTTAGGCTTATATCTTTTTCGTTTTCAAATGTAATCAAACATCCTAAGTAATTAAATGAATTCTCCTGTTCTAAAATCTTGTTATCAATTACTGTTTTAGTTCTCTGGATCTTGTCCTTTAAAGGCCATCGTTTTTTATTTTCAGAAAAAAGGTTAACGACAAAATATCCAAATATCTATAGAAATTCAATATAATATCCAACATTCAATACGGATTTCGTAAAAATAAAGAAATAATCAACTCATTTCTGACAAAAACCCCTTTGTGGCCCCATAAACAGAAGCCTTACAGAAGTCAAGAGCTATAGCTCTTGACTTCTGTAAAGCCTTTGATACCATAGAGCACACAATTCTCTTAAAGAAAACTCAAAGCGGAAGAAGAAAATTCCCCAACTGCTTCAAAGACTTTTAGAAAAACAGAAGGCAACATTACAAAAATAAATCGCACCTATAGTAAGAAAAATGAGATTAATTGTAATATTCCTCAATGATTAATTTCATTGCCATGCCTTTTCAACATTTTTGTAAAGGATCTATCCAAATTACAGCTACAAAGTCATCACATCTATCAGTACGCAGATGACACATGAATCTGCACAAAAATATTCAGAACCGAGGTTCACAACATGGCTTTCCATGGTAGGACAGTAGGTCCAAAGAGAGTATACAGTGGGACTTGGAAGCTTGGCTGTGTTATAGAGCGACAAATCACACTACGCCATATACGGAGCAGATTGACGGGTGTGGGTGGGGTGGATGCGTGGTAACCATGTCTTACCAGGTATGTAACCCAAACTAAGAAATTCTTAGGTGGCGTGTGATTGTGTGGTCCTGTCTTTCCTAGTTTGGACTAGGACCTCCGGTTATTGTTCCACGAATATTGAACTCCGAGAGATATTTGAATATTTTGGAGAATACAATGCTTCCTACTTTGTAGCGTTTCTATGGAACTGACCATTTTTTCTTTCAGCAAGACGATGCATGTTCATCAAGGCAATGCTGTAACTGTGTGGTTTTTGGACATGAACATCACCACGCTTGACTGGCCTCCACAGCACCCTGATCTCAACTCTATTGAACATGATGAACTGGAGTCGAATGAAGTCAAGGGACGTCCGTCACACAACAGTCTACGACCTCATTGCATGCCTACAGGAAGAATAATCGAAAATTCCCGTTGATCGCTATCATATGCTTGTGGAAAGTATGCCCTCTAGAACTGCTGCAGTCATCGCAGCGAAAGGAGGTCGGACATCTTATTAAGGTGGGCGCCATGGTCATTTGCTCCTCACATTATGGTGTTCATTGACTGCTTCTCAAGGGGTGTATACTATATTAGTAGTGTAGATGGGAATAAATTCGAGGAGACAGACAAGAAACTTTTTAACGTTATATTTCAAGACTCGTTTTCATCGATTCAAGTGTTTGTAGGTTATTTTTGGGATACCACCTCTAAATGTGAGAACAGTATTGAAAAGCCAGATATTTGTGACTACAGGAAATAGTTGTTCAGAGATTAAGTACTGCATTGATATGCTATTTCTAATATGTTTATATCAAGAGGATTTCAGGTTAGAGTAATTCCAATTAGAGAAATCTAATCATGTCCAGTAGGTTTTCTGAGTCCCGGCTATTTTTCAGTTCCTGAGACCGGAATCCAGGCAATTCCCGGGACTATTACATTTTCACAACGAAAATTATTTTTAAATATTTATGAATTCAGTTTTCATGCCCAAAATTCTGCCTTCTCGCTTAAATTCTTGCATTAAGACAAACACACCATATTCTGAATGTCAATTGACGAATATTTTCTCGGTATATGAACTATTCATTAATTCATTTTTTTTTGCTTTAGTGTTGAATGAATAACAATAGTGAAATATCTTATAAAATGTTTATGTTATATAAAAATTAGCTTTAAGAAATCTCACTGGTTCTTTGGTAACGCGTAATTCTTCTTTGAAATTGATTCGAACTGAGATTTGTTGTCCGATCTTTGTTTATTTATTTATTAATATTACGTTTTTTTTTTTTTTTTCACTTGGAGGTTCCGTCGATGGTGTTCTATCTTACACGAAATCTGCTTTCTCCAATAATTGCGCCTAACTGTTCAGTGATTTGTTTTAATTTTGAAGCTAACGTTAAAAAAAATTAAGAAAGATTAAAATGAAATAATTGTACATAATTTTTAACTTACAAACAAGCTACTAGATTTGATCCAAATTTAAAATAAAAAATAATAACTTCACCATAAATTACAGCAAGTTCGTTCGCTATTGGTAATTTTTTTTTTTTTTTTTTTTTTTCAGGGGTCATTCTAAGTACAAGCCAAAATGAATCAACTCGACGCAACTAAGTGTAATAAAAATGTCTATTATTGTGGCTGTTACGTTACACTTTTTCTACAGTCATATAATAACATTATATTATATTCAAGAGAAACTAGATCAACGCATAAAATAACGAATAACGGTATATTTATAGACAGTTATTAAATAGTTGCATTAATTCTTAATGATCGTCTGTAATCTATATAATACAATAGTCATTTTGCTAAAATCAAGATTATAATAAATTGGACGCTTTTTTCTGTTTTAGATTTGTCAATTTTAATTTACGAAAGCTCTTGGTATATATTAGAATATTAGAAAAAATTCCTGGATAGAAAACGAAATCTACCACTATCTACCACTGATAATAAATTACTATCGCGAGTAAAAGTATACGATAGAAGAGACGCACGAAACCACTTGATCAGAGAAAGGCAAGCGGTTGCATCACTGGAAGTGACGTGCGCCGGTGATCGATGTGACGCAAAGCGGTAGGTAAGCAATAATTCTGCAAATTCGAAAATGTGGAATGTGAAAAAACGGAAATAAACCAAGTGAAAACGAACAAAAACACCACATACTACTTTTAAACCAATAATAAAATAACACAACAAAAATAAACCCGATAAAATAGAAAAAAAAAATATCACATTCGCTTAAAAAAGCAAGCAAGCAAGTAAATGACAAGTAATGTATCAATACAGTTATATGGCAGAATGGCACTGTGTTTTGAGGGTGAGTGGAACGAGGATTTTTTTTTTTTAGGTGCAGAGAAAGGAGGCGTACATTTTCATGCAGCGGTAAGGATGAGCAGATAGGTATACCGTATTCACTCGAATATAACTAGCACTGTTTTTCTCAAAATTTCGTGGTGCGAGATATATGCGGGGATTTTCGGAAACTAAAGTTTTCAGGAAAAAACTGAAAATGGGTATGACTTACCAACAATCTCCTATTCGCTATCGCTACTTCTGGCCTCGAGAGCGGTTTCATTCTGTGCATCGTCAAAGTCATCTACCCAAATAGCGTCGTCTTCTTTCCCATTATTTCAAGCAAAAATTACCAGTAATTTAAAAGACTTGAGATAAGTAATGAAGAATCCTTCACGAATGACTAATGAGAAGTGAAAGCAGACAGCAATGGTAGGCCAGTAGAGATAGGGCATCTATGAAGATGTGCATATGATCGGTGCGGGATTAATAAAAGTTCGCGAGATCCAAACGACAAAGGCAAGCCGACAACTGTTAAGTTGAAATGCTAATTCTCTTCAACCGAATTCCATAATATCTGAAACTACCAAAACAAAATTCGCTATATATTTCTTAGTCTTAACATGTTCACAATAGGGTGGTGTTTTGACCATTTATTGTACCAACAGAACTTCTCATTACCGATTGTGAATCGCTTTCGCGTTGCATGGGCAGGCTCAACCCACACAAAGGTTCAACCCTGGCTTCCTCTTTTCATTGGCAGGATCAACCCATACAAAGGTTCAACCCTTTGGTCGAATTTTATTGCTGCTTGTTTTTTGCGTGCTGCTTCAGCATCGAGCTGGCGGCTGGACACACACACACACACACACACACACACACACACACACACACACACACACACACACACACACACACACACACACACACACACACACACACACACACACACACACACACCTGGCATGTTTCAATTCCCAGTAGTATTTTATTTGAAGTTAGTCTTTGTGATCTGTCTTAATGACATCAAAAATTTCCAATTCAATCAAACAAACACTTATTTCATGTAATTGAAAAATTGGACAACAGTTTTTAGTTAGATACTATGTTTCCAGCGCAATATGGTTTTGCTTGAGTCTATACAGCATAGTTTCTGTGAGAGGGGGACATGTGATTCATTAGTTAGTGCCGTTTTTATCCCATTTGTCTCTAATTGTACTGTTTATTGATAAATATATTACACAGACTGCAAATGTCTCTGTACCTTATTCAGTGATAAAAGAGAACTACTTGTTTTTCTTTCATCTGCAGTATAATGGATGTTGGAGAGGGTTTGTTGTTTATCCCGGGTTCCGAGTTACCATCATCTCGACGTGAACGTGTTTAAACTCTTTTTTAGTGTGCAAGGTATATGCGAAACTTTTAATTTCTTTTTTCGTAAAGTAAAATGAGGGGCGCAAGTTATACGTGAGAACAAGTTGTATTCGAGTAAATACGGTATAATGAGCAGCTGGGTATTCATATATATAGTCCTAAGGGGTGATTTGTTTGTTTTACTGACTTAAAATGATCAAGTTAACCTTGGAAGGTGTGGCGGTCCTCAGAAAGTTAACCTCAGCATTTAATATTTCTG
The DNA here is from genome assembly GCF_054136105.1 of Typopeltis vanoorti. Classification (NCBI taxonomy): domain Eukaryota; kingdom Metazoa; phylum Arthropoda; class Arachnida; order Uropygi; family Thelyphonidae; genus Typopeltis; species Typopeltis vanoorti. Next base: position 14,834,697 of record NC_143565.1, on the reverse strand, counting down.
TTTCCATGTTACTTTTTAGTGCTTTTTCCATCCCTATTATACATTTTATGTAGTAGTAGTTTTGGAATATCTGAGACTTCTAATCTTTTACTTCCATGTTTTCTGTTTCTGATTCATTTTTCTGTGATTGGTTTCCCATTTGAAGCTATGTCAAATCTGCCTTTAGGAGGATCATGGAGAATCAGAATATCTAATGCCTATTTCTTGACCTTCTGTTTAAGGAACAGTAGCTAAGTTGATGGTAGGCGAATATGCCTACCATGAATTTAGCTAAAGCTGGAATAACTTTTTACAACTTTGTACTAATGAGCCTCCGTACCATGTACAATTAGAAATGGGAGAGAAAGAATGTTATGAGTTCGCTCCAGTTTTGCCTCGAGGAATTTTCTACACTTTTATTCAGAGAAGCAAGTCTAGTATCTATTTCTTGACCTTTCTAGCTAATAACTACAATTAACTTGTACACACCCGACCTTGATTACCCATAAAAGTGGATACCAGACATAAGATGGTTGTAAGTTCACTTCCAGTTTCTGTATAAAGAATTTTTTCTAGGCTTTTATTTAGATGGTCCTGAATTATGGATACCTATCAGACAGGAACGTTATTTTTTCGTAAAAATTGGAGAATATAAAGCATAGGAGGAATATCATGAATACATTCATATTTCATAGCCAAAATATAAGAAACGGCAAAAGTTTCGAAAATATAAAATTTGAGATCTTCGGCATGGAAGTTTCTTTGGTTCTCTGTGAAGCAGCCCGTATATTATAAACTATATAAACTATTTATATAACTGTATATAAATATGGATGACATCATAAATACATCGATATCTATGACAAGATCTAAGAAGCTTATCTAAGAAGCTTGAAATTTTTCAAAATTTACCAGAGTTTATGAAAATATAACCTTTGTCATGGGTTTTCATTTATTGACACTAATTAAAAAACACAGACTCTGCCCAGGAGATATAAATATGGACGTGTTTACAATATACTAACCATATAACCGTCAATATGGATAAAATACATCACTCCTCATACACAACGTATCGATCATATATTTCAATGTAATATCAATGGTATTACAATTTTAATATGCACTTCGCATCCATGGTAACGAGCATACACGTCATGGCCAGTTGGGTGGTTAATACATCTATGTGAACCTTTCAGAAGTTTGGGTTTTTCTCTCTCTCTCTCTGCAGTCCATAAATTCTCAAACTGGCCTCATAATCTATGTTCCACAGATATCACATTCTCCAGTGTACCTGAAGCAATTTGGAATCCAAGATACCATATTGTTACAAATGTCCACTATTTCAGACAATAATACACAGTGTTGGGATTATGGATCATGAGATGGCAGCAGTTGGTTGACGAACTCTCCATTCTGAATGCTTTTAAATAATTCATAAGTTTGCACCAGATATGAGTGACAGTTGTCACTAGACTATGACAGCAACTAGTCTTCAAGAAAAAAGTTGAAATTTATATGGCCTTGCTTACTCTCCTTGGGGAAAAGGTATTAGCATATTTTTTTAATTTTAAATAGCCAGTCCACTAAATGTTCTACTATGTGCTCGTTTAATCTGTGTACGCACACAGAAATATGAGCATCACAGTTAGGCTGACCATACGTACCGTTTTGAACGGGACAGTATCGTTTTTTTCGTATTTCCTGGCCGTCCCGTCGTTTTAATAAAAATGTTAATTTTATCCCGTTTTTAATAAAAAGTATAAATATACTTTAATATTGGTCAATCATAAATTATTCTTCGTAACCTATAATCGTATATCAATATCATGGATACCAGTAATTTGTATAACCATGGAGTCGATTGTTCGATACTAAATATCGATATCTGCAGTGATTTATTCAGAGAAAATAAAAAATGCCTGTTGGCAGCACCTGCAGTCTCTGACGTGGCGTCTGTTCTGTTGTAGCGTTAGTTTTTGTTTTGCCTGGATACTAACCGGTGGTTTTGTTATTCAATGCCAGTGGTTAAAATTTCTTAAAGCTTTAAGTCTATCCTTTCAATGTCAAAGAGGTGAAACTGCAGTTTTAATGACGATCTCCAGAAAGAATTAAAATTTATGAAACTGGTCAAGCTGTGTATTGATGGAACAAAAATGATATGCCAACATTGTAATGTCCATTTTTCCGTTACTCATGAAGGCAGAAGCCAACATCTATGTAACCAGAAACAGAAAGGTTCCGAAAAGACTGGCTTCATTTAAAAACATCAGCTCGTTTATGGTGAGATGTGATGGTGATAGTGAAAGCGATAAATCTGCAGCAAGTGAAGCTCTTGCTGCTTTTCAATCATACTTTGTGGTCAAAGTATTCGCGCAAATGACTGCTTGTCGACACTGATAAATAAAATTTATGAACAAACATTTTCTTCAGCACGTACCAAATCAGAAGCAATAATTACTAACTTATCACCATACATATTGGGCAAAGTAATAGTTGAATTTGAATAAAACAAAAAGCATTGCAGTCAGTTTAGATCCATTAAACAAAAATACATCAAACTTTTCCCAATCGTCATGCGGTACTTTTTGCCAAATTGTATTCGATCAGTGACCTTCATAAAATCTATAATTGTGAGGCCGTTGGGCATATGGAATAAAGAAAACATTCCGGTATCTGATAGATGGGTACAGATTTTTTCTGAAATGACGGAAAAACGCATAGACTCCAGACTTTTTTAATATTGTAGAGTTTATTCTTTGTCTTCCGGGAAGTACAGCACCTGTTGAGAGAATAAATTCTGTTGTGAACAGTACGTGGCCAAAGGAGAAATCTAGATTAAGTGTTGAGACAATGAGGGCTATGTTAGTTGTAAGATAAATTGTCACGAAGTGTGAGAAGTTTTATTATAAGGTATTGAAAAACCGAAATTTGCTGCATAAGATCACTTCATCAAAGAAATTGGTTCGATCATGGTGAAATACAGTTCCCCTCTATATCTACCTAAATATTTGTATGGGTTCTGTCGCTCAATAATTAATGGGAAGCTCAATATATTTATGTAATAAAACATTTTTTTTTATCGTCTTACTTTTTCATGAATACAGAATATTACATAACCCCTGTCCCGTTTTTGCGATCCCAATGTTTCGTTTTTGTCCCTTTTATTCCCTATATTTACCGGCATAAAAAGGCGTTAGCTGATTTTTTTAAATTTATTATTATTATTATTATTATTATTATTATTATTATTATTATGAAAATGACAAAAAAATCAGCTAACGCCTATTATTCCCGTATAGGTAGTAGGCGAGGCCTTTTAACCCTATCTAGCTTTTTTAGAGACTGAGTGGATAGTTCCATACCTGGTCTAAGACTGTCACTAATTATAAGCGGCCACCGAGCAGAAACAAACCAGTGCTGCCACCTCTTGGTACCTAACCCTAAGAGAATATGTTTTTTGTCTGAAATAATGTGAGATCTATGGTCGATTATCTTTAGTGCGGCTAAGACGCATGATGTTAGACTTATGTCCAAGTCCTAGTCACAGGCTGGAGGAATTTTTCTAACCTTTCTTCGACCGGTTCTCGAGATAGGTCGATCTCTGGCATGGGCAAGCGGGTTTTTAGTCCGGGAACCTCTGGTTTTTCGTCCTGTAAACTCAAGAAATAAAAAAATTCTTCTTCTTCTTCTTCTTCTTCTTCTTATTATTATTATTATTATTATTATTATTATTACACCTCCAGGGAGTCTTTCAATCTATTCTTGCAATGAACATTCCATAAACACCATATCAACTTACTAACTTTTCTTTGCAGGTTTTCCACAGCTTTTTCATTCCTTTTCAACCCAGAAGACCAAATGCACATAGTAGTCCAGGCGATATCAACATCTTGTAGAAAAGCAAAATGACTTCCATTTTTTGTTATGTGACCGTTGGTCTTCAACTTTCTCTCTACCATAATTCCGAGATCGTTGGCCTTGTCAGATACTTCAGGCATAACCCAACCAATATATTATACTGTTGGATAACATATAACGCCAAAGTGTATAACCCTACACTAGCTAATATTGAATTCAGAGTCATCGTTTTCCCACACTGCCAGCCGATTCGGATCACCTTGTGAATGCTGCATATCGGTGGCATCTCTGATTGCCCCGCCTATCTTTATGTTCTCAGCAAGGACTGATCCCTGCGGAATACCGCTGGTCGCTTATAATCCGACAGGTTCACATTCCCTATATACCTCTTTCTGATACCTGTCCAACAGCCACCTACTTATGATATGCCATTAGTTGCATTCCAATCGCATATTCTGTATTTTATCCATCAGCCTTTCATGTGGTATTTCAACAAATGCCTTAGTCCAAAAGTTTCATACTGTTATCCATTCCTTTTATCCAACTGAGCCATAACATTATTATAATACAGGAACAAATTGCTCAGGCATGTCCTCCCTTTAAAAAATCCATGTCGCTTCTTGTAAAATATATTTTTGTCCATCAATATTTGTTTGCGAGTTCTTAGCAACTTCTCTAAAATATTTACAATTACACCAGAAATGCGCTGATATGTCGATAATTAGACATATTAGTCATTGTACCACCCTTGTGAAATGGGATAATCATACATTGTGTATGCTCCTGTGAAATCATTCCTGAGCTAAAATTCAAATTGTAGAAACATGTAAAGCACCAATCAAATTCGTCTATCCGCTGTTTTAGCACACGTGGTGATATCTCATCTGTCCCAATTGCCGAAATCATAGCAGTTTATGTAATTGCTCGAACACCTTCTCATACACTTTCGTCTCTTCATCTAATGTAGTGGAAGCTAGGCACCAGGTTCATTGAACTTTGTGAAGTGAGCACCTCTAATACTAGATTACTGATGCATTCGGTAAAGTTATTATTTTGCAGTTGTTCATTCTTTTACTTGCAATATAACAATATTCTTTTGGATTGATTTAGCCTGTGCAGTCAATTTCGTTTCACACTCCAACTTAGTTTTCTTTATAATACTCATAACTCGTCTGGCGCGATCTTCATTATATTTCATAACTTGTCTCACTCTTATTTTCTTATTTTCGATAAAACTTTCACATCATCTTCTACTTATAATATGTCCTTATTGAAAGATCCATATAACTGGTCACTTCCAGATCAGTACAGCACATCATCACTGTCACTAGTTAATTTCAAAATAGTTACATCCTTAACTGAGACACCTTCTGATGATATGATGAAATTGTTTCTTAACCGCTCAATAAATTTTCCTTCGTTCTTATCAGGTTATCATGTTAATGATATCCAATGTAGCTCAGTGGATGTGGCGTTTGCACACCATCGCGCTAGGCCGCACGAAGGAAGTCTTGGTTTCGAGTCTAGTCGGCGACTAGAGGAAATTTTTCTAAGCCTTTTTTCGACCGGTTCCCGAGTTAGTCGATCTCTGGCACGGGCAAGCAGGTTTTTCCTCCCGGAAACTCGCGTTTTTCGTCCTGTAAACTCAAGAAAATCGACCATAGAACCCACATTATTTTCAGACATTAAAATATATTGTGTTAGGGTTAGAGACCACGAGATGGCGGCACATTTGAGCCGTCTCTCTTCACTGCGTACCGCTTAATTAGTGATAGCCTTGGGCCATCTGTCTCTGATTGGGTACCAGTGGAGATTGAACTGCCCACTCAGTCTCCAAAAGTTAGATAGGGCTAAATGGCCTCGCCTACTCCCGTATATACGGGAATAAAAAGGCGTTAGCTGATTTTTTTTTTTTTTTTTTTAATAAATATTCAGATAATATTGAGATTAGTACTTACCTGGCTAATTTGGAAATGCGTTTCTGGTGAATTGCCAAATTACATTGTCAATTACTCGAAGTGAACTTCCGATAACTCTAATTTTTCCGAACAAATTTTTAAAATTACATTCGTGTACAAATTGTCACATAGCTTTTAAACTAATTTCTCCTCTTTTGTATGTCTTCAGGATTCTCTTTCCATTGTGAAGGTATTAACATCATCATCATCATCTTCCTTATACCCTCTTTTACCTTGCGGTGTCGAGGGTCCATTGATCATCGGACCTCACTCCGTTTACAGGATAAGGTGGTCGGCCTTATGCCCCGGTGTATCCTATAGATGTAGTGTTGAGTTCTCAAGGCCAGTTTGCCTGCTTTGCGGGATGAAAAACCCCAGAATAAACTGGGAAAAACCCTGCTGTCCATGCCCTAGACTGGCTAACTTGGCTATGGCTGAGGAAGATCCTTCAGCTCCTCACATCACCGACGGGAATCGAACCTAGGACACTCCTTACACTCCTTCCCCAGGCATATGGTTGCGAAGCGCATAACCACTAGGCTAACCGCGCGGACTGAAAGTATTAACTGGAACTATTAATCCTTTTACAATGGAAAGAATACATACTCCACCACGATGGCGATAGTCACGTAGTTAGTGACTGACATGGGGGACGGAACAGTGGACAGCACCTGTTTGTTGTTTTTGCTGCCTCATTATCGGGGGTGCATTGCGTGAACAATTTGATTGTCGCAGGCAGTGCAATATCTACATATCCTTTTTGCATCTTGATTGATTAATCCTGTGTGTACAATGGCAAAAAGTGTTCTGTCAATAAGAGGCAAAAGAAAATTGGTAGATGATGACAACCACATTTACGTGTTTTCAAAGAGAACTGTAGATAAGCAACACGGAATCTGGGTTTCTGAAAAACGATCCACCTGCAAAGGGCGTGTTTGTACAGAGGGTTTGGAAGGCCCAGTTGTAAAAGTCGTAACTAAACATAACCATGCACCTCAAGCTGCAAGGTAGGAAGCATTGCAATTGATTAGTCAAGTACGGCAACATGCAATAACCACGACGAACGGCCACAGGAAATTTTTGCATCAATAATTGCAAAGGCTCATGCGAATGTCACCGCATTACTTCCTAAAAAGGATTCACTTAAACGAACCGTTCGTCATGTTCGATGCAACAATGGTACTCCTGCTTTTCCGAGCAATTTCCAGGACCTAATAATTCCACAAAATTATCAAGAAATTATTATCAATGGCAATGTACGACAGTGTTTGATGTATGATTCTCAGGACGAACTGCTCCCAGGTCGCATGCTTATTTTTTCCACTTGTAACAATCTTTAGTTATTGGCAAGTAGCCAGCAGTGGTTTTCTGATGCAACTTTTAGCAGAGCACCCACGCATTTCCAGCAGCTTTATACATTTCACGTGGTTCAATTCAATGCAGTTTTTCCAATGGTCTACGCGCTGCCAAACAAAACTCGTGCCACATACGTCAAGTTTCTTCAAGAAGTTAAAAATCTACAACCAGGTCTCCAACTCCAGCGAATTATGACAGATTTCGAACAAAGTGCCATGCAAGCCTTCAAACAAGAATATTCTGGTATTGTAAATACCGGTTATTTTTTTCATCTTTCCCAAAGCGTTTGGCAAAAGGTACAGAATGAAGGTTTAAAAGCCCGAAACGAACAAGAACAGGTATTTGCTCGTTGGATCCGAATGATTCCGGCATTGGTAATTATTCCTCCTGTTAACGTTATTCAAGTATTTGAAGATTTAGATGAAGCTGATGACTTCCCTATGGAAGCTATGACGATTGCAAATTACTTTGAAGATACATATATTGGAAGAAGACAATGGAGAGGCCGGCAATTACCCATTTTTGCCATCCAATTGTAGAATGTTTACACACGAACAATGAATGATCAGCAACGTATCAACAACGCCATGGAGGGGTGGCACAGGGAATTTCAGGAAACTTGTGCTACTTTTTTCCCAAATATTTACCGATTCATTGATTCTTTAAAGAAACAACAAGGGCTGCACAATTTCGAAATTACACAACTAATTGCCGGTAATTCAGGCAATCAAAGAAATAAGAAGCATGCTGCAATTTCTGCTAGAATCAAAACAATAGTCCAAGATTTTCAAAATCGTAATGTAATTGATTACCTCAGAGGAATTGCATAGAACGTCGAGTTTTAAACAATAATAATGTGCATTTATTCTATTAAAACAAAATAAATTAGAATTATTAAAAAATTAGGTGTATTATTTACATTTTTGCAGCCCACTCATTATCTACAGGGGCGAAATGTGCAGGGGAAAAATGTGCTGGGGGTGAAATGTTGGAGGCGGAGGCGACTTTTCCGTAAACTATTTCCATGTACCAAAATTTATGTCGTCTGCTTTACATAGCATTTTGCTGATCATATTTCGTGCTTTTCCGTACTTTTTTATTTTAAATTATTTTCCTAATCTTTAATCATGAGTAAAAGAATTAGTGAGCAAAAATACAGAAGTGTGAAAATGATTCGAAAAGTAAACTGATTGGAAGAAAAACTTGAAATAATAAAGAAAAATGAACAATGCGAGTACAGAGCAAAGTAGGACAAGAACATAAAAATGAGTGAATCAACTGCTGAATACAATGAGAAAGGTAAGGATGCTTGAAATTCATCCTGCATTCACTGAAAATCAAAGTATTATAATGATTGAATTAGAGAGACTTCTTTTTAAACGGATCGAAGATTGTAACCAAACACGGATCCCGCTATACACTGGCCTTATTAAATCAAAAGCATTGTCTCTTTGTAACCTAGAAAGAAAGGACTATCAATGATGGAAAAGAAGCAGAATTCCACGTTAGTGCTGGGTGATTTGAGCGTTTCAAAAAGAGAAATAGCCTAAAGAGAAATAGCGAAAATCACAGGCGAAGCTGCAGATGCAGACAAGGAGATATCCAGAGATTTTGAAAAAAATGTGTAAGAAGGGGACTATTGTGATCAACAAATATTTAATGTCGATAAAGCCTGCCTTTTTTTTGGAAGCGACTGTCTTCCAAGACTTTTCTAGCCAAATCAGACAGATCTCAGCCTGGTTATAAAATGATTTTAGAGGCTTTTCAAATGAATCTAAGTTAATTAAATCTCATTCTGAGAAGTTGAGTGATTCCAACCTGCTAAATTTAGACGCACAGCGGGAAGATCCTGAAGAATATGAAGAAAATTTAATCACTGACAAGCCCAAAGAGGTTTCACAGAAACAATTTGAAAATAGTTTTCGTACAATCGAAGTTTTTAAGCAGCAATGCTTAGAGACTGACCCTGGTGAAGAGAGAATCAGTAAAATTTGCAGAAGAGGCAATAGAGCGATACCGTCAGTTGTATGAAAAAAAAAAAAAAAGAAACAGAATGCCGCCAAAGTACGTTAGCTCAATTGTTTGTTAAGAAGCAGAATAATAAATTTATATTCTGAATATCTTTTATTGTCTTTCAGGTTCATGGTTTTCCTTTAACTGGGTCCAAAGATATACCCAAATTCTTTTATTAATAAAAAAAAATTAAGGCTCAAAAAAGAAATCTGAGGAACGAATTATACATTTTCCCATAGGTTATTATATTCGATTAGTGCGTTTTCGATTAATGCGCCTATTTTAAAGAACGCATTAATCGAGAGATTGCTGTACTCAAAATAAGCATGGTATAAAACAAATTGTGTAATATTAATAAGGAATTTTAATATCGTAAATATCTCAGTACAGTTCGCCAAACAAAGAACCAGAAAATTCGTGTACCGCGGAGATTGGAACACGTTGACTGCACACTGGAAAACTAGAAAAAGTCATATGTTCCTACAAATTACGATATACCTTTCTCTGTATCAAATAATAGGTTTTTCATGAGCCCCCATTAAGCAACGAAATAACTTAGTTTCCCTTATAAACACCAGGAACTGGAGGTAGTGTCATAGTGTTGGGCATGTTCTGTTGGTGAGTAAGACGTATTCTGATATTTCTGGAGGGTCAGGTTGCCGCTAAGGAATATCTAAACATTTTTGCCGATCAAATTCATCCTGCAATGTTCAATTTTTATTCAGCAGGTGGCGGTTGTTTCATTGATGACAATACTGATGTCGATTTTGCAGTAATTCAGCGAGTTGTCAGCGAAGCTACCACAAAACGCCTCCTTAGCGCAATTGGAAGAACGATGGTGTGTTGAGCCCTTCGATTAGAAAAGGCCCAAGTTCGATTGTCGTCATGACGGGAGGAATCTTTATATGGACTTTTTCAATTGAAGGTGAGTTAGCCGATCTTATACGGAGGTAGCAGGGTTTTTTCTCCAGGAAACTCGGGTTTTTCAACCCGCATACAGACAAATCGGCCCTTAAGAACACACGCAATTTACAGACAAAAAGTACTAGCCGTGGTGTTGGTTGTGGCCAGTAGATGGCGACGATGTAGGTGATTGGTAGTAGAGGTTCTGAGAGGTTCTGTGTAGTAGTGGAGATGCAAGAGTTGTACAGTGGGTGTCCTCCCGCGATGAGTCTTCAGAGTCCTTGGAGGTGTCACGAATAATAATAATAATAAAGTACGAATGTGAATCCTTCTGAGAATATATGGGACAGGTTAGTAAAACAGACACGAGAGCAAAGTCCTTTTCCTTCAAATCTGAGTCAGTCAAAAGACTTTAATGAAGCCTTTATATGCTGAAGACATAGATAATCCGATACCTTGATTCCAGGTCAAACCGCACATGTACTGTAATTCGGGCTAAATAAGATCCAAAACGGTTTTAAATAAAAGTTGCTAATTCAGTGCCCAGTATATTTTTAAGTAAATTAACATTTTTTATACACATATCAGCCACTGAGTTACAAACTTTTATTTAATAATATTTTGAATCCTCTTTAGCCAGAACCACAGCACATGTCGGGTATAACATAGATTTCAGAGGGTGTTGGATTTCACGTAGGTGCAATCCAACACTCTACAACCATGCAATATACAACACACCAAATTCTGTTCTGTATCCTATGAAAGGACTTATCAAAGTCTGTAAGTATTATAGAATATCCGTCTCCCTGTTTAATTCAAATCTAATTTGTTATGAAATGTGAACAAGTTACTCAGGCATGACCTTCCCTTAGTAGAACTACTCAGTCTAAGTGTAGATATCTGTTAATCCAATTCTTAATGCGATATCTTACAAACTTTCCAAAATCACAGATTGATAGTGGCTTCAATCCTTGCACCAGTTTTGTCAATGACATTATGATGCAGTCTTTCCACAATTGTTGAATTTCTATATGCGAGAGAAATCATAGAGCTAGGTGAATAGCACAGTCAGTTTAGCTGAAGATATAATCTTGCAAGCTGAACTGGTTGGGACATTTACCTATCTGTATAATTTGAGTCTCATCATAGGGAGGTTTATGAGGGGTGGAAAGAATGTATGACAATATCATCAGATACTGTTTCGATTGAAGTAGGCTTAAATGAACATGTTACAGAATATGAGAGAGGAGTGATGCTAACGCTCCGTCATCCCGTGTTTTCTTCAGATGAATTACATGATGTGTCGAACGAAAGACTGTGACAGTGCCGTGACAAAACAGAAAAAAATTGAGAATCTTTCGAAGTGTTATTCGATTTTTTTCTGTCTATTTGTCTTTTCTCTCACGCATATGAAATATCACAAGATCTTCAAGATCTTGTGATATTTCATATGCGTATGGGAGTCATAAAAAAGAGATTCTATACACATGAATATAAAACCTAGAATTAATTTATCTGAATGCTTCCATCTATGGTAAAGCACGATTCAAACGTTACAACACCTTTAACACAGCAGCATAAAAGGTACGAGTCACAAGGAAGCCAAACCACGTAGAGCCAAACGAGAGCAGAACAACGTGCAAAACAATAAATTCATATTTACAAAATTTAAATGATCATAATCCTACATAAGTCAGTATTTCTTGTCACAAAGCTATTTTTTTACAGTTGTTTCCTCCATTCGTTCCATTTCTTAAGCATAAAATCAATTTTACTTGAACACCGAAACAAAGTCAGTAATCTCTAAATAAACTGTACTTCTATCATCTAAAAAAAAAAAAATTATCCCAGTGAATAGGCGAGAGCGTTTTTGCCATACTAACTTGGAATAGGCCTAAGTTCGATTCTCGTCGCGACGGGAGGAATCTTTATCTGGTCGATTTCAATCGATGGTGAGTTAGCCGATCTCATACGGAGGTAGCAGGGTTTTTTCTCCCGGAAACTCGGGTTTTTCATCCCGCATACATACAAATCGGCCCTTCAGAACACACGCAATTTACAGACAAAAATTACTAGTTGTGGTGGTGTTGGAGGTGGGCGGTAGATGGCGTTGATTCGTAGTAGAGGTAAGGTGTAGAGACAGTTGAAGATGTCCTCCCGCGATGAGTCTTCGGACTCCTTGGAGGTATCAGGAATAATAATAATAATAATAACTTGTAGAAACTAAAGTAGGTAGTTCAATCTCCACCAGTAGCCAATCAGATATAACTAGCTCAAGACTATTACTTATTATAAGCGGCTTCCGAGGACGAGGCTGGCAAACAAATGCTACCACCTCGAGGTTACTAAGTTTAACTAGTTATGTTATTGAGCGAAATAGTGTGCGTTCTCTGATCGATTGCTTTGAGCATAGTGGATGAAAAATCCGAGTTTGCAGGAGAAAATATCCGCTTGCCTGTGACAGAGATCGAATATCTTGGGAACCTGTGGAAGAAAGCTTAGGAAATGTTCCAAATTAAAAATTAATACTAATAATTTTCATATTATTGCTTTACAGTCAAGGAAACTAGATGATGGAAGGAAAGCTAACGATGTGTAAATAAATGACGGTAAGATTTGTAGACCTCATAGTAATACAGATCTCAACGAGCATGGTTATTAATCGGTAAATGATGGACTATATTTTCGATTCAGGCATTTTGAGGGGGCTTGGAGAGGAAAAGTGAAAGTTGCCCAACTGCAGTAAGCAGACCGTGGTTTTCGGTATAAGGAAAAAAAAGCGAGTCATTGTTATGCTATGTCTATCCACAGATTCCAGGAGCATTAAAAACAAAGTGCTTGAGTTTGTTGCTTTGGTGAATACGTTTTGGCCTAAAATTTTTATCATTAGTGAAACCTGGCTTTCAGAGTTGGTTGTATGAATGATGCAATGGAGTATGAATGATATAGCAGTTTTAGGAATGACAGAAGATTCCCTAGAATAACCACAGTACTACTAATGATCTCAGATAACTACAGTCCAGTTAGGATAAAAACACAAACATGAAATAATGGGAAAAAGCCCTCAAACTATGTAACACTTAGTTTGAGATTAGCGGGTTGGAAGTGAAAGCTAACTGAATCATGTTAGCATTCAGTTAGTTAACAGAATGATATACATGGTAGAATGTTGCTACTGTCCTGGATTTCAGTTTCAGCGGAGACGAAGACACATCACCAAATTACCATAATGAGAACTAAACGAGTAATAATTTTGAGTAAGTTAAGTGCACGAATATCGATTGGGTTGCCGAGGAGACAATTGACAATCACGAAGCACAGTTTATTGAGGTGTTGCCTGACAACTTTCTCAAACAGCATGTGAAAGAAGCAACTAGAGGACACAATAGTTAGATTTGATCATAACGTCAGATGATGCCTCAATTAAGAAGGTGACTATTTTGTCACCTGTTGATGACAGCCATAATGACCTTGGAAGTAGCCAGTAGCCAACTATATGGATGTTCCAAGCAGGGCATGTTATATGCTGAACTACAAATCTGGAAATTATGAAAACCTCGGGAGAATACTATCTTTGGTTTCATAGTTGAAGAGGAAGGCCATCAGAAGTGCATGGAAAGCTTTGAAAACATGCTTAACAGTTATGACATCTGTATATGTCCCTAAAGTTTGAACAACTATCAAAATGGGAATAAAATGGATGCAACCTCATTAAACAAGATATCCTTAAGAAGAAGGTAATGTGGGGGAATATCGTGAGAATAACACTGAGAGGAGTTATGAAATATATAAAGCTCAAGCCAAAAACGTTATGAGAATCATGCGGAAAGATTAGTTGGAGTATGAAAAGAAACTGCCTGCATTGGCTAAAGAGGGAATAATTTTATTGTTTTGCTGCAAGTGACAGAAAGAAAGAATTATTATTACGTAACACCTACAAGGAGACCAAGGACTCATAGAGGGAGGCCACCTACAACTCTCCATCTCCACCAATAATCCATCATCTACATATACACCAACGTTATCTACTGCCCACTACCGTCACCACTAGTGTTATCACAGACAATCACAATCCATGACTACGGCGGGATTCGAACCCGCAGCGTTTTGGCTGGAGAGCGGATACGCTAACCACTCGGCCAACCAAGCAGCAGAATATAATTTTACTGAATGCACTCGGTACCATACTATTAGTAGCGGATGAGGTACACATACCCAATAAATTAGAAACATATTTGCAACCGTGTTGGATCTGTAGACATCCGACTGCTAATATTGATCCTCTTTAATTCCCTGCGCATAGTTCGGTGAGATATGGGCGGGGAATAATCTTCATTAAATGCTTCGTTCAGTTGCTGCACACAATAATTACTGTTTGTCTGTACAAGCCTTCTCAGTTGACGGCGATCTCATTGCTAACAGACTGTCTTAGGATCTCAATGACGCCCCTTAGACAAGCAAATGGGTTATTTTTTCACTGATTAAACACCAAAAAAATCTCATCTTTTGAAAAACCAGTTAGCTCTGCTGTTTTTAAAATCGTGGCTCCAATCAGACGTGCCCTCACAAAAAGGCCTTTATCGAACTTAGAAAGATCTTTTTTTTTCCCTGTTGTACACTGTTCATGATTACTGACCAGCAACATTCTTAAATCGTTGCCTAGAACACGTGGCGATGCACATGACAATGTAATTTGCATATAATCTGCAAAAATAACGCTTATATATATCTGCATAATGGATTCTTTCTCAGTAAATATATATTTTTTTATTAGTCTGATTTGCAGGATGAAACACACGAATTTTCACACGAATATTTCACATGAATGCTTAAATAAGTTAGTTAGAGATACTCTCCCATTCTAAAGCAAAACTTCTTTTGCTAGCACAAAACATTAAAAATCCCAGTATTTTCTTTTTTTAATTCAGTTTTGTAGGATATGTCGTTGTTTGATTCTTAAGTTTACTCCTAAGCCTGGTGGCGCTGTTGCTTGTCTTCTTCACAAGGAGGGAAAATGGCCTGTGTCATGCAAGTTAGTGCTGGCGTTATCAAAGAACTTTTGAAACCTGGTTGGGGTAATAGGCCAAATCCAGGCGATGCGATTACTGTAAATTGCACAGGTTGCACGACCAATCCACCTAGAAAATTCTGGAGGTAAGGTGTAGTAATGAGTTTTTCTTTATTTTTTTTGTCTCTGACATAAAATAATCTAACAAAATGTTCAGCCATTAGGTTGCATATTTCTTATAACTAAATATTATATGGTAATTGTATTCCTGAACAGTTGTGCTATGACCAAAAATGATTAATAGCTTTGTCATTCTTGTGTCATGGTTTTGGTCTCTGTTCATACAAAATGGCTGTTGTGTTGGCATTCAAGCTCACTCCCATTCATTAATTGATTTTTCCTTGTGATGGGGCCGTTCACAAATTGCGTGATGATTTTGATTGACGTTTATTATTTTGTAGTAATGGTTTCGAAACCCCATGACGCGACCCAAATCCATACTATATACTACTAAAGAAACCTCTTTTCATGACGCCATTGAACAACATGTTTACAAGGCGCGGTTTTTCGTGGTGAAAACGAGTTTCCTTGATGGCATTTCCATATTCAACAAGTTGAAAAAAAATCGAAATACTTTTTTTATGAAGTGTGGCCAAAATTAGTTGTGATATTGGAGTTCATTATTGATTACACAGGATTGGCGACTCGCTGTTTGAAATAATTTATCCTACAGTATTATAAGATCAGTACTATAAAGCACTCAAACGGATTTCACAAAATTGTGAAATCCGTTTGAGTGTTTTTATATAGTGTGAAAATTGCAATTACAGAATTGTAATTTTCACACTATTAATTAAACAAACGCGTTATTTTTTAAATTGCGATAACTTGCGAAGCCATTTAGCAATTTCATTAATTGGATATTGGTTTTGTGATACGGTTTTTATTTCCTTTGTTATTAAGGTGTATGTATTAAAATGTCAAATGATTAGTATTGCAAGAAACAGTATTGTTTCCTGCAATATTGTTTCCTACAGTCATTCAATCCTTAGTGAAGCTAAGGATTGAATGACTCGACAAGTGAAAAAAATAGAAATTCTTAAAAATAAAAAAAATCCATATAACAGTGAATTTGAAGTTATCCTGTGTGGGAGTCTGTCAAGATCAAATTCATAGCAAGATGTTAGAGAACCTACTGAATTACTGGTGATGTTGAAAGGCTTTGCACATTGATGAATAGCAGTGAAATTTCATGAGAAGAATGAAGTTGATTTTATTGAGCAATTGTACAACAGCCTCCTCAAGTGGGATGTGACAGAAGTAACACTGTGACCTAGAGTTACTTCTGTCACATCCTACCTTAGTATGGTTTCACTTGAAGCTGTGCCTCTTCTACTTCTGACAGTTTTGTATGTCTGTTACTAGATGGGATGGATATCGGCAAGCATTAAAAAAAAATTAAACAATGGATTACTGGAATAGAGTTTGAAGAATAAATAATAGGAGTAAAGTGGATGTAGTCTTATTAAGCAAGAGATACTTAAATGAAGTGGAATACCCATATGCATAAGTATGTTAGTTATGAAAATTATAAGGTACAGGCCAGAAGAGTTGAGTAATATACAAGAAACTAGCTTTTCAAACTAAACATAATCCAAAAGAAATCTGTCATGATGTTGAAAGTAAAAGAAGAATGAATTTGAAAGAATAATTAGTGAATGAAGATAGTATGTAGAAGAGATTGCTCAAGTAATGAGTGCCCATTTTGTTAAAAGCTATCAACTTTGTATATGCAATATAAAGCTTAATGCTACCTCTATACTGGGCGAAGAAACTCAGGTGTGTGAGGAGGTAGTGCAGAAGCTATTGCATAAACCAAAGAAGAATTTGGGAATACAACTGATGGTGTATCAGCATGGATTCTAAAAGACATGCAGCCACTTCTTTGGAATGGCTGTATGCCTTTGCAGTATAATTTGAGTCTCAGCACAGAAGATTTCATGAGTCAAAGGATATATATAAATCCCATTGCAAAAGTGGTGTGGTGATAGACTAATGTGTGTGTGTCATCTGTGGAGTGGTAGTGAAGATTCTACAAGAAATAGAGCTTATATACAGAAATTAGCTGACAGAGAATCTGTACTTTGTGCACTGAACAGCTTGTTTACTATGGGAAGGTCATGTTTGAGTAACTGGCTCATGTTTTATGTCACGGTTTAGTTAGACAGTAAAATGGATATGTTGATATTTTGAACTTTGTTATGGCTTTTGGAAGGATATAGCATGGAAGGCTGTTATGTAAATTAGATGAGATTGGATTATAAACTATTAGTTTAGATGAGAGTATTTCTGATTGAGAGATAACAAGAAATGGTGTGTGGGATGAGGCTGCAAAATTTAACGTGACCAGTTTTGTACCATAGGGATCAGTTCTTGGCCCATTGCTATCCTTTACATTAATAACATTGGAAAGGATTTGACAGCAGATATAAAGCCATTTTCTGATGATGCAAATATACTAAGGTAGTTAGGAATGCGACTGATATGCAATATTTGAAGAATGATTTGAATTGGCTGAAATTGTAAAAACTGATAGTAAATCTAAAGTATTCACTTTCTATAGCTATATATATATATATATAGCTATAATTAAAGTTGTGGCATGAGTGTTTATTTGGGTGGGGAAAATTTTGAAATGCTCAGACAAGGTGAAATTTTTTAAACCCTCTACTTATTTGAGGTGGTTTAATTGTCGTACGGTAATGTAGATTCGAACTATCTTTAACCTTATAATAAAAAATCTTCATCTGTAGCTAATTTTCTTATCGATTAAAGATACCAAGCTATTTTAAACCTGGTTTTACTCCATTTCCCAAGTAAGCAAACACAAATAAGTCAAGTTTGCACCTGCACGTAATGCAAGTCTAGCTGACCCTGCAGGTAGTGCTTTTAAGTTTTAAATTTTGCTGCCATGGGGAAGTTAGGTGCTGGTGTTATGAGTGTGACAGACGATGGTTTTTACCAACTTGGAACTGCTGAAGGAATTTTAAACCAACTCTATGCCAGATCACAATTCACTGTATGTCTCAAGGACTTACTGAGAGTTGGAGACGTTCCTGACCACAAAATAGCTCTCTGGTCAGCCGTTTCCGCTCAGTCCAATGGTAGCGGCCAAGGGTTCGTGAGGTGTACTTGAAAGACCAAGTGCCGAAATTTGAAGTGCTTTGGTACGAAAAAGGCAGTTAAGTGCAATTCAAAATGCCATTCCAGAACGTCTCCAACTCTCAGTAAGTCCTTGAGACATAAAGTGAATTGTAATCTGGCATAGAGTTGGTTTAAAATTCCTTCAGCAGTTCCAAGTCAGTAAAAACCATCGTCTGTCACACTCAAAACAACCGCCAGCACCTAACGTAACCTTCCCATGGTGGCAAAATTTAAAACTTCAAAATGAAAATATATCCGAAATAGTATTTGTCATTCTATATAATGCCTAGGGAAAGTATGTAAAATATTAAAAAAAAAAAAAAAAAAAGACATTTCATACTTTGCCAAAAAATGCCTAGGCACATATATATATATATATATATTGATCCCATACATGAGAGGTCAAAGGACCTATAAGCACATCATTGCTTATGTGGAGAGCAGATGAGGATTATAGAAGTTTTCTTTAGAAGGGTTGTAGTTGTTTGGGAAAACATTAGGAAATCTGTTCTAGAGATGAATAAAATAAAAGAGGAAGAGAAGCAGGTTAGGTGTGTTTTGCAGTTATTCTAAAGGGATGCTAAGCAGTTGCTGCTCTTGTATTAACAGGTGCAATAGGAACTGGTGGAATGATGGCTGCCACTTCGGTGGAGCAATGACCAGTGAAGTACCTGTAGAATAGGTATAGTGCTGACTGCATCTGTGAGACAGTGGTTGAAGCAAATCTGTAAGCGGGATCAGCTAAGAGACAAATTGCTCTCCTGGGTGTTGTCAAGGATTTTTAGGGAAGTTTTAGATACATCATCTCAAACATGAGCAGTATTCTAAACGTGTGGATTTAGGATTTGTATATAGTTAAGAGTTGGTTAGGTGTAAAATAGCATCTTGAACAAAAGAGAATGCCTAGAATTTTGGATGCAGAGAAGTTATTGATGCGACTTTTTTATATCAGGAAAGTAAATATTAGTCCAAGCAAAGAGATCTGATCTTGTCTGGTGATTTGTGTATTATTGAAGGTGAGGATAAGTGAGCTTCAGTCTCTTTTGCAAGAGAAAAGGCAAGACTTTTGGTTGCATTGAATGAGACAACATTGTCTTGCTCCCATTGAAGGATAGTATGTAGATCAATGTTTAAGGCACTAGTTGTATATTATCTTGTAGTCAGTACTGCAAATGAGTGTCAAATAAGTAGGATGAATGGAGAGTACTATCATATGCAAAACTGTGAATAGGATTAGTTGCGAGTGATTATGAGTAGGCCATTTATGTATGGGAGAAAGAGTAGGTGATCGAACAGAGTCTTGAGGCACTCCAGCATTGGTGAAGTTTGAAGAGAGGAAGCCATCTATCACAACTTGCAGAGAATGACCAGAGAGAAAGCTTGCTACTCAAATACATAGGGTGGCAGGGAGACCAAAGGATGGCAATTTGTTTAGCAGGCTTCAATGCCAGACATAGTCAAAAGCTCTGGAAATGTCAAGAGCAACAACACAAGCTTCCTCGAACCTTTGCAAATGGGGTGATGAGAGATACATGAGATGAGAATAGCATTTATATTGGGATTGTGATGGGAGAAGGTGATCAGTCTAAGGATCTTGGGGTTTTAGTAGATAAGTTGAAGTTCAAGGACCATACAGTAAAGATTGCAAATACAACTCAGAAGATAATTGTAATGTGATGAATGTTGACATAAAATCTTGTCCCTGTTGCCAAGGCCTGGATATGATCTCACTTATACTTTCCTGCACAGGCCTGGTTTTTATGGTGTTGCCTAGTTGAGAGGCGATAAAGGAGAATGTTAGATGATGGCACTGTGGAATGTAATTATCAGGACGGATTCAGAATTTGTGACACTCGGAAACGGTGACAGTGGGATGATTTAATACTTGTAAACTACTGAAAGGGTCATGTGAGGGTGGTTCTAACAATGAAAAAATGAATTTATAATTTCAAAATTATTTTTATTTTTCAACATAATGTCACTTAAGACTAATACTTTTATTCCAGCACCATTATTCCATCCCTGTAATGGTTCCCAGTAAGATCTGCAAAATACCCCTGCAATCACCTCTTGATTCGAATGAAAACTCTGACCAGCAAGGAAAAGTTTTAGTTTTGGGAAGAGATAGAAGTCAGAGGGAGCCAAATATGGGGAATAGGGTGGATGTTCCAACAATTCATAGTGCAGATCCCTTAATTTTCCCATTGCCAAAACACCTTTGTGGGCAGGTGCATTGTCCTGATGAAAGATGATTTTTTCCTTCTGAAAACCAGGTCTTTTCTCACTAATTTTTTTGTCTAGTCTGGATAAAACATCAGAATAATATTCCCTGGTTATTGTTTTAACCTCTTCAAGATGATTAATAAACAAAATGCCTTTAGCATCCCAAAACACCAATGCCATGACCTTTCCTGTTGATGGAACCGACTTTGTCTTCTTTGGTGCTGAACAGCCAGCTTCTCTCCACTGTTTTGACTTCTGTTTGGATTCTGGTGTGTAATGGTGAATCCGAGTCTCATCCATAGTAATAAATTGACCCAAAATCAGTTTTATTCTTGTTAAAACGTCCAAAGCATTGTTCAGAGATTTTCATGTGAGTACGTTTTTGATCTGCTGTTAGCAAGTGTGGCACCCATCTTGCACAAAATTTTTTCATTCGCAATTCTTCATGCAAAATATATCCTGCACGTTCTTTTGAAATACCTGTAGTCTCAACAATTTTCTGTGAAAATACTGGTGGTGGGTAGTAGATGGCGTTGGTGTCTGATGATTTTAGTTGCGGTTCATTGTAGTTGGAGAAGTGGCTGGAGGCAGAGTTGTAGAGTAGGTTCCCTCTCTGGAGGCGTCACATAATAATAATAAATTCACGCACTTTGATTCGCCGGTCATCCAATACCATATCATGCACTTGATCAATGATTTCTGTTACACTTTTTTGGACGTCATGAATGATCCACGTGAAGTGGATCATTTCAAGGCTGGTATGGCTGCATTTAAACTCAGCAGCCCATTTCTTAATTGTCGAAAACGAAGAAGAGTGTCCATAAACTTTTATGAACTCGAATGAATTTCTTTTGGCATTAAACCTTTTACAAAGAATTTTATAACCGCACGATACTCAATTTTTATCCATTTCAAGGGAAACAGACAACACTCTTGCTTCAGACAGCTGTATAAAACAAACTGCTTGATAGAATGACTTGCAATTTCACATGGATGCTTATGACAGATGTACCAACTTACAAAAAAAAATCTTGCTGATAGTGTTCTCATCTACGGTCGAGGCCGAGAACTTTTCAGACCACTCTAGTATGCGTTAGATGGAAGTTCTCATTTTATAGATGGAGGAGAGAGGACATTCACAGTTGAGAATGATTGCAGTCAAGGGGTTAAAGATTTTTATCTCATAGAGCACTGTGTGATTGGAATGGCTTCCATTTGCTAGTGGTGAGTGAGTATAGTGGGGATGAATTCAGAAAAGGTATTACAACTGGTGTGGATGATATGTAGCTTCCCTCTGAGTTCCTGGCTCTGTGGATGTCCTGAAATAATAATATTGTACAATTGGCTCAAAGGATTATGTGGATTTTGAAGAATGCAAGTAGAAAGCTTAGGATAGGTTTTTGCCTGTCTCTGAGTGGGGCCACTGCTGAGATTATGGCTCTGCTTGGTGGTGGTGGGGTGAGCCTGTCACTGAGTGGAGCCACTGCTGAGTTGGACGGTCCTTCGGTCACTTGTAGGGAGTGGTCTGGGGACCTCCCTAATTTTTAGAGAGGTGTTTACTTAAACAGCACCTCAATACATGTCTGCAAGGAGATGTGCTTTGCATTATTGGATACTAAGACAAGTGATGGAACTTATACCACCTTTACCACGAGTTGCCCCAGTCCTGAAAGTACTTCAGATGCAAACTTTGTTTGCTTACTTTATGCCAGCCTGGTCGGGCAAGTGGTTAGCGTATCTGCTTTCTAGCCAAAAGGCTGTGGCTTCGAATCCTGCTGTGGGCATGAATGTTTGCGATTGTCTGTGAAAATACTGGTGGTGGTGGGCAGTAGATGGCATTGATGTAGTTGCAGTTCGTTGTAGCTGGTGGACTAAGTGGTGGAGACAGTTTCAGAATAGGTGCCCTCCCTCAATGAGTCTTTGGGCACTTGTAGGTGTCATATAATAATTATAATAATAGAAATAGAAACTTAATAGAGCTTTGATACTCTGTCTTGACTGCTATGCACAGATTTGGTCACCTTGGATTCTTGTGGACAAGAACATGTTGGAAGGTATCCATAAGTGAATAATCAGTTATTAAAAAGTTATTAACACGTGTGTGGACTGCTTCCCATGAGAATAAATGACGAAAGAATCCAGTCTAGTTGATAAATAGAAAAGATGGGATGTGATAAAAACATTTATTAAAGGGGTTTATGTGATTGCAAAAGAAATTTTTGAGTACATGACATGATAACAGCTTATCCCTGTATGTAAGAGTATTGTTAGTATGTGTTTTTGCTTGGAGAATGGTTAATGAGTGACTGGATTGCTAGTGGATTGAATCAGCTTAAGGAAAGGTTTAATAGTTAGTATGGGCTTCTCCACGTGTTAGGGTGGGTCTTTGGACTTTATAAAGATGTCCATATAATAATCTGGAAGGTGTCTTTGTTAAAGTTGAAAGCAGGAGGATCATGGAATAGTCATGGATTCCTTACTAAACAGTGTGCATGGAGGATTTTGCCATTACTGCAAATCAGTAATAGCATATTTTACTACCATTACAAGACTCCCATTAGGCAGAGGTTAGCTGTTCTCCAACCGAGAGGCTGTAGTTTTGAATCTTGCTATGGGTATGAATGTATGTGATTGTTCTACTAACTGCTTACCATATGTACTGCTGCAGCCTGTGTCTTGGTGCAGTATGACCTTTGTCTCTGCACCATAAATATCAAAAATAACTAACCATTTAGGCATAGTTGGTAGAAAATGGTAGCAAGGTTATTTGTTAGATTACTTGAAATCCTAAAGCAACATCATTTGATTCAGTATACAACTAAAACTATCTTTGAAAGAAGGAAATGTTGGGCTTCATGATCTGATGTAACACTGAAAACATCACTCACATTGCATGATGGGAAAAAAATGAGAAAGTAAATTGAGATTTTGCTCTCATGCTGTTTTGTCTACTTTAGCCTTCTAAATCATTTAAAGTCATCTACTATCTAGCAATATGGTGCACCATGGAAACTTGGCCTTTCCTCTGAGGGATACAAATGCCACACCTTAACCTGTCTACATTAATTCACTAGTCTGGTTTTAATGCCTCTTTGCTATGAGGTATATCCAGTATTACACTGGTCCCTGAATCAATGTTAAGATGCAGGCAGAGGATTCAGTTGTTGCAGATCAGCACAGATTTCATTGAAGTTAACTTACTCCACATGGTGCCAAAACATCAGTTCCATCAGCATTTAGACTTTGAAAGTTTATCACTAGATATTAGTGTGCAAATCCACTCTCTTGAAGATCTCAAGAAGGTCTTCAATTCCCCTTTTTTTTTTCCAGCTAAAAGGAGGTTGATATCTCATTTAAAATTTCTTTTTTTGGGGGGGAATAAAGATGGTATTTAGTTCACGTCTGAAAACATGCTTCTTGCATATTACATTGGTAGCTTGTTTGTATTGATGCAGCATTGTGTAGTCCATTTTATCTGTTAAATTGAGATTGTTAGGTCTATACTAATTAAAGTTGTGGCATCAGTGTTTATTTGGGTGGGGCAAATTTTGAAATGCTCAGACAAGGTGAAATTTTTTAACCCCTCTACTTATTTGAGGTGGTTTAATTGTATGGTAATGTAGATTCGAACTATCTTTAACCTTATAATAAAAAATCTTTATCTGTAGCTAATTTTCTTATCAAATCTTTATTTTTCACTCGTTTTGGAAGCATGACATTCATAAACTATTTGAAGCAGGGAGGACACAGGATGTGAAAGTTTGGGAACCACTAGTATAGATGGCAATAAAATTTCCATTTATTTTCTTGGTTTTTACTGCATTGTTTCACTACTTTTTGAGTAACAGTCTCTGAAGTAATATGAAAAGCGGACAAATTTCATTTTTACTTCTGTAGTTGGGGGAAAAAAGGCATGGTATTTTTGTAGTTGAACAACAGTTACAAATCGAAGTGGTTGATATGTAGTAATATATGCTTATATTTAATAGTGTTATAATGCTCTCTGTATTGCTTATATTGATTGTTGTCTTTGCCACTGAAGTCATGAGTTTTTTTTTTTTTTTGTTGGAAGTTTATTTTCCACTTGGTTAGACTATAATAAATTAAATTTAATCCTTTACCCAAGTGTAGGCAAACAAAGTTTGCACCTACACTTGGGTAAAGGATTAAACTAAATTTATTAGTCATGAGTTTATGGCAGCAAAACTAGTAATCAGAAGAAAAAAAAATGCATTTATATATGCTGAATAATACTTATTCTTTTAAAATATTGGCTATTGGCAATAGTTATGCTATTGATAATCAAGAGTATATTTTAACAGAAGTTATTTCTAGGTTGGCTTTATTATAAACTGTTTTGCCATAGTGCTTTTATATTCTTGGTTTTTACTTTTTTAAAATATTCTCCCCTCTCCACAAAGAATGTACATCCTGTGGTGAGCATTGTATCACATTTCAGATTTATGTCCAAACATCTGCTATTCATTTTTTTTAGCAAATTGAAACTATATTAATTATTCCTGAAAACTTGTACTGGTAATTACTAAAGAAAGAGCCATGAGGCTTCATTTCAGCGATGTATATCACATAGAAAAAGTAGATATTAAAGATCTAGCATTATTTCAAAGGCAGAAATCTTTAGTTGAGAGTTTTGCTCTCTTAAGGTTTCTGCCTGGTCTTGAAGAGAACGAACCAGTTTGATACAGCAATCAGACCAGTGAAGAATGAATAAAAGTCTAATGTACGGATGCTTGGGCAGTGGTCATTTTCTTTTAAGTAGTGCCAGCTAAGGCAGCTATGTCAAGGATTTTATTCCTGTAAGTGCTCGGGTCAAATTTATGAAACTTTCAAAGTTTCTACAAAAGCAGGGTAATTCAAAATTATTGTTGGGGTTTCTGTGGCCTGTAATTTTCAAACCGTAAACAAAACTGTTTACAGAATATGAAAGTGTAACTCCAAAAAGTTTTATTACCTATAGAATCAATATTGCAGAATGCTAAACAACTTCAACATAACTTAGACATCTTGGCAAGCAAGATGTCTAAGTGATAATCAATTTCTTTTCAAGTGTTCTCTATCATTTGCAGTGTAACTGTTTCTGGTCTTCAGTTCATCGAGGTAGGTCACAGGGGTCAAGTAAACCCCACACGAAGAAATCAAGCGGCGTAATATCGGGTGAGCATTACGGTCTTTCGATGATCTTAAAAATTTCCGAATAGTGTTGACTAGCTTGAATGTTACTCTAATATTGTGTGGTTTTAGAAGAATAGCCAATTTTTTGGAAATGGTGCTGACAAATGGAATAGTTACAGTGCTGATGTATTGGGTGTCCTCATGTTGTCTTTGTGGTATATCTGAAAAGAGAATCTTGTTGATGAGTCTTTTAGGATAACCACTTAAGGATAGCTCTCTGGATATTGTAGTTAATTCTTCTTGTAAGTCATCTTGGTCTGTGATGTACTGCATAGCTCTTTTCTTAAGCATATCGATGATGCTAAGTTCTTGGGATATATGTGACAAGTTGAAATGGAGGTAACATCCAGTATTCATAAGTTTTCTATACACAGACAGGTTGATACTGTTATTGGTTTGTTTCTTTATTAGGATGTCTAGAAATGGAAGTTTTTCATCTTTTTCAATTTCTAATGTGAATTTGATAGTATGGTGGTAACTTGATTTTGTTGAGATAATCCATTAGTTTTTCTTTCTTATGATTCCAAATGATAAAAATGTCATCTACATATCTGTACCAAGTTTTAGGTTTTGGGGTAATTTGAGATAAGATTTTATCTTCTAGGTCTTCCATGAATAAGTCAGCACAAGCAGGAGAGGTGGGGGGGGGGCTACCCATGGCTAATCCGGTAAGTTGTTTTTAGACGGTTATTTGCCAAACGAAATAGTTCGAAGTTAAACAATGATTGAACAATGTAGTGATGTTTCTTGGGAACAAATTGTCTAAGATGTTCATGAATTCCACAACTGGAATTTTTGTAAACAGATGTGACATCAAGGCTAGCTAGTATATCATCTTCAGAGATAGGGATGTTTTTTAATTTCTCAATGAAATGTTGAGTTTTTGATATAAGTATCCAAGTTGCGAATGTGTTGTAAAATTTTGGCTAGATATTTAGACAGTTGGTAAGTTGGAGAATAGATTACATAAACTATTGGATGTAATGGTGTACCTTCTTTATGTATTTTAGGAATGGCATACAAACTCAGAGTCAATGGGTGCATGGATTTTAGCTTTCTTATTAAGTCTATAGGCCAGTTCGTCATTCCACGTAATAGTTCATTGGTGTCATTATGGTTTTTTTTTGCTTAGGATCTGTACTGAGAACATCATAGACATGTCTGATAATGGATTGTTAATTTTCTCTTCATAATCTTTTGTATTTAAGATAATAGTATTATTGCCTTTGTCTACTTTAAGTATGATGATGTCTTTATTCTTTGAGTAGTAGTGTTCTTTCCATTTGGTTAGAGTTGGTGTTAGGAGATCTTGACGGAGCAGAGAGGATTATGCTGCTTTTTAATCATAGGTCATTAGCTATTGGGTGCGGTAGCACCTAAAATAGATTTCAGATGAAATCTATTTTAGGAATAACAGTAGGTTTTAAGGTGAAATTGAATCCTTTTTTGAGAATTGGTTTTGTTAAAATGTGTTTAGATAGGTTCACTATAACTTGATAATATGATTTACAACAGTTATGCTAAAACCTTCAGTTACAGCAAAAAGATGCAAATTGATAAATTCAACCTACTATATGATAATCACATTAACTCTAAACCATCTCTACCAGATAACCAAGTTATAGTGAACCTATCTAAACACATTCTAACAAAACCTGAGATCAATTCTCAAAAAAGATTCAATTTCACCTGTAACTTAGAAAAAGCCATCTCATTGCTACCACACCCAATAGCTAATGACCTATGATTAAAAAGTAGCATAATCCTCTCTGCTTCGTCAAGATCTCCTAACACCAACTCTAACCAAATGGAAAGAACACTACTACTCAAATTAAAGAATAGTAAAGACATCATCATACTTAAAGCAGACAAAAGCAATAATACTATTATCTTAAATACAAAAGATTATGAAGAGAAAATTAACAATCTATTATCAGACACGTCTGTCTATGATGTTCTCAGTACAGATCCTAAGCAAAAAAAACCATAATGACACCAATGAACTATTACATGGAATGACTAACTGGCCTATAGACTTAATAAGAAAGCTAAAATCCATGCACCCGTTGACTCCAAGTTTGTATGGCGTTCCTAAAATACATAAAGAAGGTACACCATTACGTCCAATAGTTTATGGAATCTATTCTCCAACTTACCAACTGTCTAAATATCTAGCCAAAATTTTACATCAACACATTCACAACTTGGATACTTTATATCAAAAACTCACAACATTTTATTGAGAAATTAAAAAACATCCCTATCTCTGAAGATGATATACTAGCTAGCCTTGATGTCACATCTGTTTACAAAAATTCCAGTTGTTGGAAGTCATCAACATCTTAGACACTTGTTCCCAAGAAACATCACTACATTGTTCAATCATTGTTTAACTTCGAACTATTTCGTTTGGCAAAAAACCATCTAAAAACAACTTACCGGATTAGCCATGGGTAGTCTCCTCTCCTGCTTGTGCTGACTTATTCATGGAAGACCTAGAAGATAAAATCTTATCTCAAATTACCCCAAAACCTAAAACTTAGTACAGATATGTAGATGACATTTTTATCATTTGGAATCATAAGAAAGAAGAACTAATGGATTATCTCAACAAAATCAATAGTTTCCACCATACTATCAAATTCACATTAGAAATTGAAAAAGATGAAAAACTTCCATTCCTAGACATCCTAATAAAGAAACAAACCAATAAAAGTATCAACCTGTCTGTGTATAGAAAACTTACGAATACTAGATGTTACCTCCATTTCAACTCGTCACATCATATATCCCAAAAACTTAGCATCATCCATATGCTTAAGAAAAGAGCTATGCAGTACATCACAGACCAAGATGACTTACAAGAAGAATTAACTACAATATCCAGAGAGCTATCCTTAAGTGGTTATCCTAAAAGACTCATTAACAAGATTCTCTTTTCGGATATACCACAAAGACAACGTGAGGACACCCAGTACATCACTACTGTAACTATTTCATTTGTCAGCACGACAAATGGAATTTGTCGTGCTGACAAATTAGAGTAACATTCAAGCCAGTCAACATTATTCAGAAATTTTTAAAATCACCGAAAGACCCTCATCCATTCTACAAGTACTCTGAAGTATACAATATACCTTGTTCCTGTGGTGTTTGTTACATTGGTCAGACCTCTAGAAGCTTTGAAACGAGACAGAAGGAGCACATATGCTATGTTAGAGACAAGATATTTCAGGCCTTTCTTCCCACTTTGCCACTACCAACCATCTTATTGATTGAGATAAGAGTCATATGCCGTATATAGTAAGCGAACTACCATTCCAGAACCTTCAAGAAAGCTGCTATAGTCGCCCGTTCTACAAGAAATCTAAATAATAATCAGAGTCTAATCCTACCAGAGATTTGGAAAACTCTAATTAGATCACTAAACACCAAAGAAATGAACTTTCATGCCAATTACATTGTCTCTCAACAAATAAATCACGAACCCGCGACACGCGTATTGTGTCACGCACAGTACTAATTTTGTATGAATTAGAACTGTCAGTTAAAACCTAGTCTGTTACCTTCATATCGCTTACTATAATAAATTTAGTTTAATCGTTTATCCAAGTGTGAGCAAACAAAGTTTGCGCCTGAAGTATCTTCAGGACTGGGGTAAGGTGGTACTACACCAGGGCAACTCGTTGCAAAGGTGGAGCAAGATGCCAACACTCCTGTCTCAGTATTTCCCATAATGCAAAACACATCTCCTTGCGGATATGTCTAATGTTATGCATTAAGGGAAGGGCCACTACCCAGACTAGTTTCGACCTTTATTGAGGTCTCTTCAGTGGGAGCCAGGCCCAAGTTGAGATACCAGGCAGAAGCATTAGCAGGTCATCTCTACCTATAGGAGTTGCCAAATGGTGTGCCACCCTTTTTTAATAAATTACTCTGGATTTAGAGAATGTCTAATGCATAACATTAGACATATCCGCAAGGAGATGTGTTTTGCATTATAGGAAATACTGAGACAGGATTGTTGGTAGCTTGCTCCACCTTTGCAACGAGTTGCCCTGGTGTAGTACCACCTTACCCCAGTCCTGAAGATACTTTCAGGCACAAACTTTGTTTGCTCACACTTGGATAAAGGATTAAACTAAATTTATTATACTCTAACCAAGTGAAAAATAAACTTTCAACATATCGCTTACTAATTGTATCCCTGAAGATGCAGATAGCAAAAATTGATGAAACTAGTCGGATAATAAATATTACTCACTTGTCTAACATTACTAAAATGAGTTATAGTTTCTAATACAAGTAGTCAAGAAAAAAAGTCACACAAAATAAAATTATATTCATAAGATAATTTTAATAACATTAGATTCCTTAGTAATTTTTTTTATTGGACTTATATATTTACAAACATTTGCAATACTAAAAGTATTGATTTTTCACATTGTGGCCTTTTTCCCATGTGGCTGGTTGCAATGAGGTTGGACACCAGGATCTTAAAGTAAAAATGTGATCTAACAATCCCTGTTTGGCCTGTACATGGTTTGTTCTTTATGTATCTCTTTGAAGAGAAACTTTCTTTTCTTATATTCTTAATCTTTCTGGGAAGCTGAGTAGGGAAATTTCTGTGTTATTCTTTCATTTAATTTTCTGTTTACATATTCTGTTATAGCTCTGCTCCATTCATAAGTAATTGGATCTTCTGACAAAATTTTCTCAGTTATGCAGACCAACAATTATGAAACCTCTATATTTTGGTATATGGCTTCTCTTGATTCCCTGAAGGGCTCAGATAATTAACATTCATATATTATTCCTGTCAGACATCAATTACTCATCTATTTTTCCATATATCAGGTTTATGACTTTTTTCTACCTGTAGTATTGATATGTACTTCAGATTACATTCCTCTGAATATTTTCTGTTCCAGTTCTTTACTGCTTTCTGTCACACTCACTTAACTTTCCAAGTACAGGAATACCTCGATTATCACGGTTTATAATTTGATACCAAAATTCCAATCATTGTACTCCAAATTCGAATTATCGTGGCCGTGAGATGTAGCCCACTACATATGCAACCAGTTCGAGTCGCCACTCTCCAGGTATTGCTCTCTTGTAGCGCTTCGTTTTTCTCCGACGGCACCTTCTCACCACTTACCAGTAACTATCTGCCCTTGCCTGAAGTACATGTGGATATTTATTTCTCTTATTTACCCTTACAATGAATGCTGAAAGAAACAAGGATGATTTCAAGTCTACAGCTATCAAGAAGAAACGTAGAGTGATCAGCTTAGAAGATAAGTTGCATATGATAAGTATGAAGCAGGCATAACCAAAGCCAAAATTGCAAGAGGGTATGGTCTAAATGAATCAACTGTTCGCCATATTTTAGACCATGCTGCAAACTCTAGGGCTTTGATCTAGGACTAAAAGAAATTGAAAAAGGTGATGTTCAGGACATGCTTCAGTCACATGATAAGGAGCTGGATGATGAAGACCTAATTAACCTCGAGAGAACGTGCTTATGATGCTCAAATCAATGATAATGATGAACAAATTGATTTGGCACCGAAGGAATTTACCCTCAAAGAAATGGACGAAATGTTAGAATTGCTGAAAATTTTAAAGAAAAAATCTTGAATGGCGATCCTAATCTCGAGCAATCACTGAAAGTTCGTCAGGAAATTGAAAATTCCATCCATTGCTACTGAGTTTTATATGAAGAAAAAAGAAAAAAAATTCCACCAGACAACTCCACCAATTTTTATCCAAGAAAGAATAATTGTATGTACTTATATATATAAATAAAGATTAAAGAACAATCTTGTTTTTCTTAATGAACCTTCATTTTTTACTTAACACGTTTAACACATTTCTTTTTTACTTGATATATAAAATTTAATTAATAGATTTGAAAAATCCTTGGCATTGATCACCCATTTTACATGCATTATTTATCCCGATTATTGTGGTATTTTTCGTGGCAACAATAACCGCGATAATCGAGGTATTCCTGTAGTTACTTCAGTCTGGATTGTCTATTCAGCTTTTCCATCTGATTTTACTGAAACTTTTTTTTTTTCTGTTCTGCTGTTTAGATCTCCAACAAAAGGTCCACCTTTTCCTTTTTCATTGAGTTAGCTGCTTTCTATACTACTTGCTAGAAAAATTCATCCATTACTGCCTTAGTAGAATCTTCTTTGGGACTGTAGGCACAAAGAAATCTCATTGTCCAACTCATTCTGATATTTACCTGGCATTCAAGATGATCCTCATATTTAGCATTGAATACTATAGCTACTCCTTTTTCATGTTTGTTATTGCCTGAATATAACATTTTAATTTGCTGTTTAAAAATATCTCGCCTATTTTTGTCTTTGTTTCAGTCACGCCTATTATGTCGATCTGGTACTTGTCCAGTTCTTCTGCTAGTTCCATTTCTTTTCTATTCATGCTTCTTATGTTGATAGTATTAATCTTGAACTCTGCTGATGCAGAGTTGGGATATTTTCTGGGATTTGCTCCAGTAGCTGACTTTGCATTATATCCCTGGTTCCCTGACAAACAGTGGGGAGGCCTTGTTTAAACAAGACCCCCATTGTTTCATCCTGGAACCAGGGCAAATAGTGCACAGTCAGCTACTGTTAACTGGGTTATACCCATCTGGCATGAAATTCTTTCATGTTGTACCATTTTACATTGTGGTTTAAATGAATAAAAACACAGTTTGGTCAGCTGAATTTCAAATTGCCAGTCCATCCTCATTCATTGAGTATCTGGGTAGGTACCTAATGGAGTGCATCACAAGAAGGTGAGAATTGGACATTAAGGAATACAGAGAATCAACCCTTAAAAGGCTGCATGGTCTCCTCTCAGTTATACTGCTTTTATCCTTAAGCACACTAAATTATATTATCTGAAGTAGCTTGAGTTCTATAGTTGATTTTTTCCTCATTTGTGAAATTAAAAATCCAAGTTTCTAGGGGAGGGAAGAGGAGTGTTTTCTTGCCTGCCCTAAAGATCAAATAAATTACAAACCAGTCAAAAAGTTATTGCTGCCACAAGCATAGCCACAATGATCTAGGCTCTTAGAGAATAATTGTTTAAGAGGAATTCATTTGAGAGAATGCTTATGAGCAGATTGTATATACCCATTGGGCAAAGATCTTTACAATCTGAATTTTTTTGCATAGAATCCATTTATATATGTGCATTCTTATGAATGTTTTATTATTATCATACAATTATCTCCATGAAATTAGATGACATTGTGGATCCATTATTCACGCAATACCAATCATGCTTCTAATTAAACTCATTCACTGACTAGGTGTCTCTGTCTCAACCCACCTTTTAAGCAAAAAATCTAGTCCTAAAACCCTTGCTAACCATACTCTCTAACACAATTTCCATGTGTGACCCCTTGAACTTTCCTTCTTGCAGTGTACTGACAAAATTTCATTGATTGCCACCTTTATGCAGTGGTACTATTTTCTTTCTCTTTCCACTTCATTGGCACCTTCCCAGTACTGACGCTTAAACAGCTTATCCAGAGGAAGAGCTCATATATAGGGTGTCCCAAATTCACGCAAGAAGTAATTTTGATAGAAAACACAGGTTTTTAATTAAAAATTGTAATTTCTTATTGATTCATAAAGTATACAGTATAGGGTTATGCATGGAATAGCATATTGGGTAAATGACCTCCACGGCTTTGCTGGCACATACGCACTCTTTTGTCGAAATTTTCCATGATCATTTTGCATAAATGTGGCTGAATTTCGTTACAGCGCTCAATTTCCTCCTTCAAGGTGTGGGTGGTCGTGGTCGTGGGCTTGTTGGCATAAACCTTAGACTTCAAAAAACCCCAAAGAAAAAAGTCCAACGGCGTTAAGTCACATGATCTGGGCGGCCAATTCTGATCACCAAAACGGGAAATTACACGACCAGGAAATGACTCGTGCAGTAATTGAATTGTTTCTCGGGATGTATGGCATGTGGCACAGTCTTGTTGAAACCACATGTCATCCACATCTTGCAATTTATGCACAAAAACTGGATTATCATGTCGTGATAGCGAGCACCATTAACTGTTATTGCCTTACCAGCCGCATTTTCGAAGAAGAATGGACCGATGATGCCTCCAGTCCAAAATCTGCACCAAACAGTGACTCGTGGATGCATTTGTTTCTCAACAATCACTCGTGGATTTTCTGAACCTCATCGCTGAAGATGATTTTGTTCGAAAAATAAGCATCCACTTGTTGTTGTTGTTCCATAATCCATTCAACGAACTCTCTTCGCTGTGTGTGTGGTCATTTTTAATAACCCTGAGCTGTCATGCTGTCTTTTTTTCTCGTTGGCAACACTTTACCGCACAAATGGCGCTAAATTTAAATCTTGCGTGAATTTTGGGACACCCTGTGTATATATATATGTTTTTTTTATTTTATTTATACCCTCATAAAACTTACTCCATGTTGGTTGTATAAATTGTTCCTTTCTTCCTAATTTCATATTACTGGTGTCAGAGGGGAAAGCATATGCCACTGTGAAATGCTTATTTCATTCTTGCTTAATGTACAAGGGTGGTCTGAAATGTTCTCAGCAGCGACCATAGGTGGCAACATTTGGGCTTTTTTGGTAAGTTGGTCCATCTGTCATAAGCATCCATGTGAAATTGCAAGTCATTCTATCAAGTAGTTTGTTTTATACAGCTGTCTGAAGGGAAAGTGTTGTCTGTATCCCTTGAAATGGATAAAATTTAGTATTATGCGGTTATAAAATTCTTTGTAAAGGAAGATTTAACGGCAAAAGAAATTCATTCAAAGTTCATAAAAGTTTATGGGCACTCTTCTCCTTCGTTTTTGACAATTAAGAAATGGGCTGCTGAGTTTAAACGTAGCCGTACCACCCTGAAGATGATCCACGTGAAGGATGGCCAAAAAAGTGTAACAACAGAAATCATTGATCAAGTGCATGATATGGTATTGAATGACTTGCGAGTCAAAGTGTGTGAAATTGCTGAGCCTATAGGCATTTCGAAGAAACATGTAGGATATATTTTGCATGAAGAAAAGTGGATAAGAAGGTGACTGCTGGACATATCAAAAAAAGGAGCAGAATCCAAGAGAGGGCAGGTTACTGCCCTCTCTTGGATTCTGCTCTATTGGATACTAGTAGTATGCTGCAAGGTTTTGTGCTGACCACTACTTTTTAATTTGTATGTAAATGGTATAGGAAATATACAGTTTGCTGATGATGAAAAAGCTTTATGCAAAATGGGTGTTGCACTTGCTCACAGCAGATCAGAAACGCACTCACACGAGTGTGTTTTTGTTAAAATGCTTGGAGCGTTTTAATAAGAATAAACTTTTGTGCGTCGATTTTTTACTATGGATGAGACTTAGATTCACCATTACTCACCAAAATCCAAACAGCAGTCAACAGTGGACAGAAGCCGGATGTTCAGCGCCAAAGAAGGC
Source organism: Typopeltis vanoorti (assembly GCF_054136105.1). NCBI lineage: Eukaryota > Metazoa > Arthropoda > Arachnida > Uropygi > Thelyphonidae > Typopeltis > Typopeltis vanoorti. The sequence continues at coordinate 14,799,511 of NC_143565.1, read as the reverse complement.
AAACTGTTCCATGAGCAGGAAAGGTTGTGGCATCGGTGTTTTGGGATGCTAAGGGCAATGGAAAAATTGGAAAGGGTCTGCACTATGAATTGTTGGAACATCCACCCTGTTCCCCAGATTTGGCTCCCTCTGACTTCTGTCTCTTCCCAAAACTAAAACTTCGTCGCTGGTCAGCGTTTTTCTTCAAATCAAGAGGTGATTGCAACTGTAGAGGGGTATTTTGCAGATGTTATCACTACAGGGACAGGATGATGGCACTGGAGCATGGCTGGAATAAATTATTAGTCTTACAGGAGATTATGTTGAAAAAATAAAAATAGTTTTGAAATTATAAATTTGTTTTTTCATTGTTATGGCAAGAACTTTTCCTACCACCCTCATATTTCATCCATTCTGTCCTTAAATCTTTACGTGTATGGTTAGTTCACTATTTATGCAGCTACCTAATTAACCAGTGCCAATTTCTGTAATTATGGCTACATGATGATGCTGTTGGATTTTGCAAAAGCATTTGACAAATATGGCATGGGGGAGGGGTGTTATTGATGATAGCTGATGAACTGCAGCCAAGGAGAATTGAAGTATTGCAGGATAGTGAAAGGAGCTCATTTGAGGCTATTTGGTGTGAGATTGATACTGGCAGAATAAAATATACAGTTGGGTGCTGCTATAGACCAGGTGATGGAATAGATGGTGGAGATAGTATGCATAAACAAATTGATGAAATGAATGGAAGGAGGGTAATTATTATGGGAGATTTCAACTATGGTAACATTGATTGGAAGGAGGAGAGGACACATGTGAGGAAGGAAATGGATTTTATTCAATTATTAAGGGATAACTATCTGAAACAGCATGTAATTGAAAATACTAGGGGTGTGAGAGTGCTTGACCAGGTAATTGCATCTCAAAATTTGACTGTAATGAATATGACCATGTTGCCACCTATTAGTGAGAGTGATCATAAGCTAAAGGTGTGCAATTTGTGATTAAGACAGGGTATATGTGGAATTACCGTGGTGGCAAGTATGACAAGCTTAGGAGATTGCTTGGATCAGTGCCATGGCATGTACAACTGCAAGGGCTCGACGTCGATAGAGCATGGGAAGTGGTCAAAGAGCATTTACAGGAGGTTATGGCTGATTGTAAACCTAAGGTCCGAATAGTGAAACAAGTAGGGGTTAAATGGATGAATAACACCATTAAGCTTGAGCTGCAAAAAAAGAAACAACTATGGAGGGAATTTAAAGAAAGGGGTGACCTGCAGGCACACGAACGGTATAAAGTGCAGGCCAGAAGGGTAACAAGTGTGGTAAAAACAGCAAAAGCCGATTATGAAAGGAAACTAGCTATGCAAGCAAAAGAGAATCCCAAACAGTTCTTTCAGTATGCTGTAAGCAAGAAAAAAACTGTACATGGCAAAATGATTTTAAGGAATGACGATGGTAAAGAGTTCACTGAACCAGTCGATATAGTGGAGTTACTGAGCGCGCACTTTGCAAAAGTATATCATCCAGGTGGCAACGTTGAAAAAATGAAGGAACCATTAGTTTATACGGGAATTGTGATGAATGAAGTGGAGGTGAACCTTAATACCTTAAGACTTAATACCTTACAGAACCTTAATGTGAATACATCCGTGGGACTGGATGGTATACCGGCACGGGTCTTGCATGAAGCGGCTAAGGAATTATCAGTGCCCTTGACCATGTTGTTTAATCTGAGTCTCGGGTCTGGCTTGGTCCCGAAGGCGTGGAAAGAGGGGAAAATAGTTTCACTGCATAAAGGAGGATCCAAGACTATGGTTGCAAATTACTGACCGATCAGCATATCAGGAGTCGTTGTCAAGGTCTTGGAGAAAGTAGTCAAGGGAAAAATACAGGAATGGATTGATGAAAATGAGATACTGTACAGAGGACAGCATGGCTTTGTGAAGGGTAGATCATGCCTCAGTAACTTGCTCAAGTTTTATAAACGACTGAACTGGATAAGGGAAATGGGTTTACAGTGATACTGCTGGACCTGGCAAAGGCGTTTGTGACAGGATACCACATGGAATTCTAATCCGTAAACTACAACATATGGGAATGGATATAGGGTTGGTGAGATGGATAGCTGGGTGGTTGATGGAGAGATATCAAAGAGTAGTTTATTCAGGAGTAGAGTCCAAAAGACGGCCTGTGACTAGTGGTGTGCCACAGGGTTCTGTTCTTGGACCACTGCTGTTTAATCTGTTCATTAACGATATAGGGAAGGGTCTAAGTGGGATAGTTCATTTGTTCGCTGATGATGCTAAGTTGGGTAGGGCGATAGTGAATGCAGAAGATGTCTAAGTCTTGCAAGATGACTTAGATAGATTGGAGTTCTGGACTAAGGAGAATGGATGTCAATTTAATGTGACAAAATGTAAGGTTATGCATTTCGGAGTGAAAACATTAGCAGCAGTATACCACATTGGTGGAACTGTACTCCAAGAGATTGATGAGGCCAGGGACTTGGGAGTGTTGGTGGATAGGGAGATCAAGTTTAGGGGGCACATTGCGAAAGTAGCTAAATCAGCTCATCGACTCACTTGGTTGTTGAAAAATACCTTGACGAGCAGAGACAAGCAAGTTATTGTACCTCTGTACCGAGCCCTGCTAAGACCTCATCTCGACTACTGTGCCTAGATTTGGTCACCTCGGTTCCTTCTTGATGGGGAGGAGGTGGAGAGGATCCAGAGGCGAGTGACTAAGATGATAGCAGGTCTATGGAATGAACCATATGAGAACAGGTTGAAGATTTGTGGGTTGCAGAAACTAGTTGATAGGCAGAAAAGGGGAGATATGATTGAGACATTCAAATTGCTAAAAAGGATTCTATAGGATTAATTCAGAGGATATTTTTAGATCAGGACTGGTGGTGGGAGAACTAGGGGACACCCATGGAAGCTGGGCAAGAGCGTGGTTAGCAGGGGTGTTAGAGCTGGGTTCTTTACTTTTAGAGTGGTAAATGAGTGGAATAAGCTGCCAGAGTCTGTTGTGGGTGCTATGACAGTGAGCGAGTTCAAGGCAAGGTATGATAGATACTGTGAGAATATTGAACAGTTGTGTGAACATGATGTTTAGGGCCTCCCTCGATGAGTCTAAGGACTCCCTGGAGTAGACCGTAATAATGATAATGACACTGGTTATGTGGATAAGAAGGTGGCTGCTGGACATATATCAAAAAAGGAGCAGAATCCAGGAGAAAGCAGGTTACGTAGGGTGCTGCAAGTTTGCTGATGATGCATAAGTAGGTAGAGTAAGAGTTAAGATAATGTAGAGAGGTTACAGGATGATTTCAATAGGCTGTCAGTATGGGCAGAAGATAATAGGCATCAGTTAAATATGGAGAAATGTAAAGTTATGCATTTTGGGATAAATTGATTACAAGCTGTGTACCTCATTGGAATTGTACTCTAGGAAATAGATGAAGTTAGTGATTTAAGGGTGGTAGGAGACAGTTGAAGTATAGAAGGCATATTATTAAGAATAATTACTTGGCTATTGAAGAAACTAACAAGTATTCAGCATACAGATAAGGAAGTTGTTGTTTCTCTTTGTAAGGCCTTGATACAGTCACAACTGGACTACTGTATTCAGGTTTGTTCCTGGGTTTCTTGGAATAAGGAAGTGATGGAGAGAATTCAGAGGCAAGCAACCATAATGCTGAGTGGTATGTCTGAATTACAGAAGTTGATAGGCAAAATAGAGGATGGATATGATAGAAACATTTACGTTGCTTAAATTTTAGAGTTTTATAGGATTGTTGCAAGGGAAAATGTTTCAGAACTTGGCTAAAAGGGTGTAGAATAAGAGGTCATCCCTGGAAGTTGAGTAAAGGCATGATTAATAGGAGTGTAAGGACTAGAGTTTTTTGCTTAGAGAGTGGTGAATGAATGAATTGTGTTCAAGGAGAGATATAATGGATTGTGTGGATAGTTTGGATCTTCTGCAATGAGTCTTTGAATTCCATGGAAGTGCCTGTATGATAATTTTAATTCTACCTTAGTTCCATTTTGCTAGGTGTGGATCCCATTTTATTGAAGATGATGTGTTGCAGTAGAGTCGAGTCAACTTTAGCTTTTATTCCTGATGGACTGTTCATCAGATGTAAACTTTATATTTATATCGATAAGTCGTGCATTTCAGAAATACCAAGCAGAACTCTTATTTGCTTCTGACCATGATTATTGCAATCAAACCATAATTTGTAGACTTTGCACATAAACAGAACAATTCTGTGTAATTTGTTTCTGGCCTGAATTGGTGTTCTTTAGATAACATTTTCACGTGGCATTAGTTTTCAAGGTTATTGTGCTGGTTATTCTGAGTTCAGTATATTGCAAATTATAATTGCTAACAGTATTGATTCTAAGATGAACATGATCGACAATATTAATAAAAAATAAATTTTACAAGGCAGTGAACATGCTACTGTTGGGATTGTTTGGAAGAAGGATTTAATGGATTGAAGTGAAAGATGTTTTGTGTACTGGGAAGCGAAGTTGAAATGCATCTTCAATTAAAAAAAAAAAAAAAAGGTGGGGAGAGCATTTCTCTTTAAATGGCTTTTTATGATTGTGTTAGCTGCACAAAATATTTAGATTTTTAATTTGTTTCTTGTCTTATCATACAACACATAAAACTGTCCTAAAAGAATGTTATTTAATTACATTTAGCACCAAAGATCCTGGTCAGCAGCCTTTTACATTTCAAGTCGGTTTGGGAAAAGTGATTTCAGGTAATTACTCTTATAATAATAAAAAAATTCTGCATGGTGTATTGTTTAAAAATTGAGTAGCTTATATTTTTATGGCCTTTATTGCTGTATGAAAGAATGAGTTTTGTTGAAGCTTCAGGTGAATATTGGAATTCATATTTTCAACATAATGGAATATTGTCCAGTGAGAACACTGACATTTTTTGGTCTACTGCTTTAGAGGTTGCTATTGAAAAGAATTAGTCTGTTAAAGCTTCAGGTGGATGACTGGATTTCTTTTTAGTCTCAACATTATATATAGTGTTCAGTGAGAAAGCAGTTTTGTTCCGATGGAGGAATTGTGGCTGTCGGATTTTATTTATTTTGAAATTTTTTTTTGTAAACTGCTCAGAATTGGATTTAACAACCAAATGTATATATATTGCAAGTGAAGTTTGTCTTCTAGGTCTTCATAGCTGAATTAAAAAAATAAATATTTGGCAGATATCTTTGAATGATTTTATGTGGTCTTCAATGATTTATGTTGTAGAACAGGCATGCCGATGTTTGCCTTGCAGTTTTAAAAAGTTCTTTAGCAGCATTATGACTTCTGCATTTGGCAGAAGGGTGGGGGAGGGTCCTAAATATGCCATTTGGTCCTGTGATGTTTGTGGGATAGGTGCACCTTTATCCTCTTAAATGTAATAATCACTTTTTGATTCATAAGGTTTTTCAACAATTCATTACAGGAGGCATACTCAGCATCTTGTAATGCTTAACCAGTAGACGTACGTTTGAAAGCTATGATCAATTGGTTATAGTTCTGATTTAGACATTGAGCAGTTTGCTAGCTAAATAAGTCACCAACTTATTTCAAGCTATGTAGTTTTATAGTTAATTTATGCAAGTCCTTTCCCAGGTATCAGCAAACAGAAGTTTTCTCATGAAGTATTTTTCACAGCTAGGCTACTATTAAGAGGCTTCATATTGGATTGCTCCAATATCCTATAATGGGAAAATTTTCATTCATTATGGAAAGGATTATTCCTCGTATTTGTTTAGACCCTTTGAGGTCTCATCATGGCAGCTAGATTTCTGGGTACTGGCCTTTGCCATAATGCATGGCAATATTCACATTATGAAGAAAGGGTGCTTTGCATTATTGAATACTTGGAGAGTTTGGTGTAAAGTCAGGTGCCTCTACAGTTTAGTCATTGGTGGTATTGGGTCTCCCTAGCTGAGTCGGTATAGACAGCCCTTTGGTCGGAAAGATATGGGTTTGATTCCTGTCCATGATGTGAGGGACCTGGTCTCTTTCCACTAAAGGCGAGTTAGCAGTCACATGCGGAGGTAGAGGTTTTTCTTAACCTGGAATCTCGGGTTTTTCATCCCTCAGAACACACACACAAATTAGAGCCATAAAAAATATGCTTAATCCCTCACTAGGAGGGCTCAACCAGTCCTAAGGGATGGGGAAAACTCCATACGAATAAATAAAAAATTGGTATTTGTGAACTTTTGTTGCTGACATTTGTGCAAAGAATAAAAACAAGAATATAATCTTTTTATAACTGGGAATTGGGGGATACTTGCTATAGTTATACGTTAGTTGTCTAGCCTTGGTTAACTTTCCAAAACAGTTAGTTTTGAATTTCGTAAACAAACGTTTAGTGTGGCTGTTAAATAGTGAGATCATTTTTTTGGTCATACTATTAATATAATTGGGCATAATAGTATATCATTTTTACTGTTAGTGTATTTTTCTAACAAGTACATGAGCATTGTGACAGCTTTATTCATTCTCATGTAGATGCTGTTTGAGTGATGTGTTACTGCCTCATATCAAAATTCAAATGCCGAGCAGTGATGAAATTTTATTTTTAACTGGGCAGATCTGTCTCAGAAACATTTAATGATCTTAATTGGTGTATGGGGATGACAACCTATCATAAGCACATATCTGCAGGAAGGCGTTTCTTGATTCAGACAGATGTGAGAAAAGTTGGAGCTCATTAAACACAGATTATCAAATGATTGCATGGAAATTTAAGTTTCTGCGAAATTTTTCTTGAAAATTTAGGGAAACGTAATACTTATTCATGTTTCATACTACATTCTTGGACTCCTGAAAGGAGAGAGAGCATGTTGCTTGCTGAAAATTTCATTGAAATGATTAACCCAGATCATACCATTTTAGAGAAAATTGTGACTGGTGCTTCTGATATGATCCAGAAAAAAGATAGCAAAGCACAGAAAATGGTGATTGCTGAGGTCTACAGTCAAAACAATGCTGATGTTTTCTCTATTCATGGAATTTTCATAAAGATGGGGGAGGGGGGAAGCAAATCAGTACTGTTCCAGTGTCATGCAATATCTGAATCATTGCATGAGATGAGTGAGGGGAGAAGTACCGAAAAAAAAAAAGTGTGGGGTGCTGTTGCTGCATGACAGTGCATTAAACGTGGAACAATTTCTCATTTCCAAATTCACCATACTGCTTAATTATTTATTAATATTGAGTTTGGCAGTCATATGCTTATCCATGGTGTTTTGAAATTTTATATGAATGCTGTAAAGCTTTTATTAAGTTAAGAGGAGACTATATTCTTGAAAATGCATAACTGGTTCATCTACATGTAGTTGCTCTTTATTTTTATACGAATTTTGGCTCATTATTGTAAAGCATACTGTGTGTGTTGCATACAAGGCAGGGTAGAATATTTCCACTTGTTGTTTGGGACGATCGAGCCATTAACTCATCACTATATGCTGATTGTAGGAACTGTTCATCTTTTTGTAAAGGTTGAAAATGTTTATAAAAACATCCTTCAACAGCAGTTGAGAATATATTTTTTGATTATTGCTTAGTCAAAATAATCATCATAATCATCATCATCAAATTCCTGCTATGTACCCTCAAGGGGTGTACAGGATATGACAGTACTACATGAAAAAATTACATCATTACTAACTTCCTATCTACAATTTTCCTCCAAATCAGTCTGTTACTTGTCAAGACTCCAACATTATCAGATCTTATATTTCTATCGTCTAAGGCCCTTTGTACCGTATCAATCCACCTATATCTTGGTCTTCCTCTGGGTCGTTTTCCTGCCAACCTGGCAGAGAACACTTGTTTTGCTAATCTTTCCTCTCCCATTCTATTTAAGTGACCATACCACCTGAGATTAGCTCTGCTAACGCATTCCTGGATGCTGACAATGTCAAGTTCTTTCCTAATATCCTCATTTTTAATATGATATTGCCATTGATGCCATCTGTTCACGCCTATAATCTTTCTCAGGACTCTCATATCTGCGGTCTCCAGTCTTTGGTCAAGTGTTTTACTTCTGACCCAGCTCTCAGATCCATAAGTTAAAACTGGTTTGAATACCGTCTTGTATACAGCTAATTTAGTGTTCCGACTAATTTCTCTCTTATTCCATATGAATTTATTCAATTGACTTCCCACCATACCAGCTTTGCTGATTCTGTTGTCTATTTCTATATTTAATTTACCATCTTCAGTAAAAATTGTGCCTAAGTAGCTGAAATGTTTTACTTGTTCCACAGGTTCTCCATTCACAACACAGTTGACATTTTCAATGATTCTGCCTATTTTCATTGTCTTTGTCTTTTTATTGCTGACCTTCATACCATATCTATTACAACAGCTATTCAATTTAGTCAGAGAATCTTGCAGACTTGTAGCGGATTTATTTAGAAGTATAACATCATCCGCATAAAGCAAAGAGCTGACATTAACATCTCCAATTTTGATATCAGGTTTAATACCACTTTCCTTCATAATGTGATCCATATAGATAATGAATAACAGAGGGGATAATGTACATCCTTGTCTCACACCAGATTTAACATTAAACCATCTTCCTGTACTTCCTTCAATTCTAACTGCTGACTTACAACTCAAATAAAGACTAAGTATTGCTTGATATAATGCCCCATTGACACCATATAACTGCAGCGTATTGAATAGCTTCTCTCTTGGCACCTTGTCATATGCCTTTTCCAAATCGACAAAACTTAAATATAGATCTTTGTTATATTCCCATGCTTTCTCAACTATTTGTCGTAAAGTGAAGATCTGATCCTGACAGCCTCTATTTGGCCTGAATCCAGCTTGTTCTTCACCAAGCTTTTCTTCCACAATTCTTCTCAACCGTTTCTCAAGTATACTGGCATAGATCTTGCCAGGAACACTCAGTAGGGAAATACCTCTGTAATTCTCACATTCAGTTTTATTTCCCTTTTTATATATGGGTACTATGAGAGCTCTACTCCAATCATTGGGAATTCGTCCCTCTGTCCAGGCTTTCTGAACTATGCAGTGCAGCCACTGTAAGACTTTTATACCACCATACTTCATCATTTCTGGTCGAATATCATCTACTCCTGCTGCCTTTCCACATTTCAAGCCTTTGATGGCTTTTTCTACTTCAAGTATGGATATGTACTCCTGACTGCATGCCTGGTCAGTGTTTTTTATCACTGTGCTGTCATCACTGCTTGTTTCATTTAGCAGTTTTTCAAAGTAATTACTCCATACTTCAAGGATATCTTTTTCTCCTGTTTTCATGTCACCTTTATCATCTCTAACTCCTTTTACAGCACTCTTTCTTCCATTCCTAAGCTTCTTCAACAACCTCCAGAATATTTTGCCACCTTCTTGATATTTATTTTCTATATTCTTGCCAAAGTTCTCCCATGACTTTTGTTTAGCTAGTTTTACACACTGTTTAGCTTTCTTACATTTGTCTCTGTTTTCTGTAAGAGTAAAAGCTGACTTATTTGCCAGGAACTTTTGATATGCTTTCTTCTTTTCCTTCATTGCCTCTTTAACTTCCTGTGTCCACCAGGGAGTTCTGATTTTTTTATCCTTGCACACAACCTCACCACATGCCGCTCTGGCAGAATCAATCAATGTTTTCTTCAGAGTTTGCCACTGAATCTCCAAGGTTTGATTCCTGTTCTCAAACTCTTTCATTTTCTTTTCAATAATATTTCTGTATTTTAGTCTACAGTTCACATCTGAGAGCTGCTCAACTTTTATTCGCTTTAAAACTTTCTTGCATGTTATTCTTTTCAATATGAAATTCAATTTTATCCTGCTCAAGACTAAATAGTGATCACTTCCAATTTCAAATCCTCTATACACTCTGGTGTCCTACACCAGGAGAAAACATCACTATCAACAATAACATAGTCAATGAGACTTTTCTTATTCCTAGCCTCTTCTCTCCATGTGAATTTGTGCACATTAGTCAAAATAATACTGTAGCTCAAACAACAGTATCTGTTGGCTGAGTTCATCTATGTATGCTTGCATCTTGCACAAATATGTAGGTGTTTTTAATTGCAATTCCAGCCATGAAAAGTTGAAAATGTATAGTACACAAGTACTACAGAAAAAATTATTTTTTTAATATTATTATAATAGCAACATTTAGATTGGGGGATTGGTCCATATTGCTTGTTGGTGTAAAATTTTCTTACTGTGAAAAACCTCCATTTAATCACAGTAAGCAGACATCTACTCTTTCTGTATATAAATTGGGGAGTTTATGGTATTCACCAAAATTTTGATATTGTTACAGTCTTGAAATTTTGATCTCGATTAAAAGATTGTATTTGAATTGACTTGTGAAGTATCTTAATTTGGTTGTTCTGAACTGACTAGTGTTGATGACATGGATGTAAAGGCTGTATTTGTTGAATTCTAAGTTCAGGTAACCCTCGTATAATGCAGATGTTAGGTTACAAAAATGCAGCGTTATAAATCGGGTTATGCGAGACTCAGATCACATAGAAAAAGTTGGGTTAAGTTTAGAAATCTTTTTTTTAGGATTATATAAACAATGACATATCCAACAAAAATATTTTTATTTAATTCAGGTAATTCATGTAACTTAAGAAAACACAAACTATGAAACAAATATAGTATAAAATTATAAAAAATTATAAATTGTATGTAAACTTCATTGTACATAATACTTAAATGTTTCAGGCAAAAAAATAAAAATAAAGTGCATATTTTAATCGTCGTCACTCTCTTCAAAACAAACATTTCGTAGATGTTCGTAATTTACGAGTGCCCGGATCGTCATCACTTGAAATCTCTTGGACATCATTTGTGTAATTTCATTACATACTTCGGTTGGTTTAGTTATCAAGAAGTCAGTAATGACCTTGCTTACCACTATGCTGCAATTTTTTTATTAAGGTCATAATATGAAGCTAAACAAATATTCAATTGTCTCGTAAATTTTCCTGAGAGCTCCATTGAGGGATCATTATCCATAAAATAACTTTCTTGCTAAGTACAGTCCTAATTTCATTAGCGGATTCATCACAATCAGAATCTTCGGCAGAACTTTTCCCGCCATTTGGTTCGACGTCATCTATTAATTGTACCAGTTCCTCATTTAAATCTATTTTCCCATCAAATTAATTCACTAATTTTGTTTTCAACCATATTGCAAAAGAGCTCAAAATGGCCATTACTATAAAAATAAATTTTTTTACATGGAAAAAAAAGCATTACATACTGTATGTAGTACACAAAAAAATAAAGTGCTCAGCTTGAGATTAACACAGTTATGATTTTTAATGTGCTTTCCTGGCAGAACATGAAGACAATTTTCAACAATAAATACTTTACAGTTGATGTACATGTGTGCTAAAGGGTATTTTCCTTAATATAAATTCACTACTTAAACTACATGCGCGATACAGGTAGACTCAAATTTAACGAAGATAAAATTTGATTTTTAAGTCGCGCGTTGAAAAATATATGAAAAGATAAACGTTTAGTATAGTTTGTAGACCATCTTATATCGAAACCGTGTTGTATAAGTATCGCGTTCAACGATGGTTACTACAATTTATAGACCGCGTTATATCGAAACCGCATTCAACAAGGGTTACTACAATTTGTAGACCGTGATGTATAAGTACCACGTTATACGAGGGTTACCTGTATTTCATGTGCTTTGTGTATTCCATAATTCTAACTTCAGCTGAACCCAGTTGAGGTTCACTGATGAGTAAATTCCTAGTTTTGGATACCTATATAAGTACCGATGCATGTCATTACTAATATTGATATAGTATTAATTATGGTAAATTGTCTAACTATCTTTTAAGTATTTCCTGATTTCAGCCGCCACCTTTACAAATTTACTTCCGTCTTTAGTCGCTGTGATTAAGAGCTCTGTTCAGTTCAGTTTTTTTATATTGCCTAGCCATGATATTTTTCTTCCAGGTTTTCTCTTTCCATTGATTTTACTTTTTAGTATTACCTGGAGAATGTTTTATTTGTTTTCTCATTAGATGTCCTTTTTTCTTTTTTCGCAATATTAATTGATTTTTATTTATTCTTTTCGGTACCTCTTCATTCCTCACCTTTTCTGTCTATAGGATCTTGAGCGTCCTTCTAAATATCCACATTTCAAAGGCTTCCAGTTTTTTATTGTATTTATCTTATTGACCATATGTAGCATTTCATCTTTTATTGGGTTAAGAGAGTGCTTAAGGGTCAAAGCTGTATAACTGAGAGGAGACCTCCACATAGCCTTTAAAGGAATGCAGAGAACCGACCAGAGCTTCTGACCTAATGTCCAATCCTCACCTTCTTGTGGTGCACCCTGTTGGTTATCTACCTGGATACTGAACGAACGAGGATGGGCTGGCAATTTGGGATTTAGCCAACCAAACTGTATTCTTATTGGTTAAACCAAAATGAAAAATGATGGCACAACATGACAAAATTTCATGCCGGCTGTGGCATCGCCCAGTTAAACAAGGCCCTCATTGTTTTCACCAGGGAACCAGGGCAAACAGTGAAAAGTCAGCTACTGGAACAAATCTGAAAACAAACCCCAACTCAACATCACTGGAGTTAAAGATCAGTACTATCAACATAAGAAGCCTGAATGGCAAAGAAATGGAGCTAGCTGAGGAATTAGATAAGTACCAGATCGACATAATAGGGGTGACTGAAACAAAAAAGACAAAAACTGGTGAGAGCTTTCTGAGCAATAAATACAAAATGTTATATTCAGGCAATGACAATCAAGGAAAAGGAGTAGCCATAGTATTCAACACAACATACGAGGCTAATCTTCTTGAATTGCAGTCAGTCTCAAGTAGAGTAATGTGGACAAATATGAGAATGGGGAACTGGACAATGAGACTTATTCTGTGGTCCCACAGAAGGTTCTACTGGGGTAGAAATGGAGGAATTTTTTGAGGCTTTAGAAAAAGCAACTGACACAATGAAAAAGGAAAAGTTGGTCCTTGTTGGCGATCTAAATAGCAGAGTAGGAAATGATTGTGAGACTTGGAGAAAAGAACAAAGCTAATAATAGGCACATATCTGTTGGATTTCTGCTCAGGACATGGACTGGTTATTATTACTAACACCATGTTCCAACATAAAAATGTGCACAAATTCACGTGGAGAGAAGAGGCAAGAAATTAGAAAAGTCTCATTGACTATGTTATTGTTGATTGTGATGTTTTCTCCCTGGTGCAGGACACCAGAGTGTACAAAGGATTTGAAATTGGAAGTGATCACTATTTAGTCTTGAACAGGATAAAATTGAATTTCATATTGAAAAGAATAGCATGTAAGAAAATTTAAAGCGAATAAAAGTTGAGCAGCTCTCAGATGTGAACTGTAGACTAAAATACACAAAGATTATCGAAGAAAAAAAATGAAAGAGTTTGAGAACAGGAATCAAAACTTGGAGATTCAGTGGCAAACTCAAGAAAACATTGATTTTGCCAGAGAGCCATGTGGTGTGCTTGTCTGCAAGGATAAAGAAATAAGAACTCCCTGGTGGACACAGGAAGTTAAAGAGGCAGTGAAGGAAAAGAAGAAAACATATCAAAAGTTCCTGTCAAATAAGTCTGCTTGTGCTCTTAGAGAATACAGAGACAAATGCAAGAATGCTAAACACTGTAAAACTAGCTAAACAAAAGTCATGGGAGGACTTTGGCAAGAATATAGAAAATAAATATCAAGAAGGTGGCAAAATATTCTGGAGGTTGTTGAAGAAGCTTAGGAATGGAGAAAAGAGTGCTGTAAAAGGAGTTAGAGATGATAAAGGTGACATGAAAACAAGAGAAAAAGATATCCTTGAAGTATGGAGTAATTACTTTGAAAAACTGCTAAATGAAACAAGCAGCGATGACAGCACAGTGGTAAAAAAACACTGACCAGGCATGCAGTCAGGAATACATATCCATACTTGAAGTAGAAAAAGCAATCAAAGGCTTGAAATGTGGAAAGGCAGCAGGAGTAGATGACATTCGACCAGAAATGCTGAAGTATGGTGGTATAAAAGTCTTACAGTGGCTGCACTGCATAATTCAGAAGGCCTGGAGAGAGGGACGAATTCCTGATGATTGGAGTAGAGCTCTCATAGTACCCATATATAAAAAGGGAAATAAAACTGAATGTGAGAATAATTACAGCAGTATTTCCCTACTGAGTGTTCCTGGCAAGATCTATGCAGGTATACTTGAGAAACTGTTGAGAAGAATTGTGGAAGAAAAGCTTGGTGAAGAACAAGCTGGATTCAGGCCAAATAGAGGCTGTCAAGATCAGATCTTCACTTTACGACAAATAGTCGAGAAAGCATGGGAATATAACAGAGATCTGTATTTAAGTTTTGTCGATGTGGAAAAGGCACATGACAAGGTGCCAAGAGAGAAGCTATTCAATACACTACAGTTATATGGTGTCAGTGGGGCATTATATCAAGCAATACTTAGTCTTTATTTGAGTTGTGAGTCAGCAGTTAGAATTGAAGGAAGTACAGGAAGATGGTTTAATGTTAAATCTGGTGTGAGACAAGGATGTACATTATCCCCTCTGTTATTCATTATCTATATGGATCACATTATGAAGGAAAGTGGTATTAAACATGATATCAAAATTGGAGATGTTAATGTCAGCTCTTTGCTTTATGTGGATGATGTTATACTTCTAAATAAATCCGCTACAAGTCTGCAAGATTCTCTGACTAAATTGAATAGCTGTTGTAATAGATATGGTATGAAGGTCAGCAATAAAAAGACAATGAAAATAGGTAGAATCATTGAAAATGTCAACTGTGTTGTGAATGGAGAACCTGTGGAACAAGTAAAACACTTCAGCTACTTTGGCATGGTTTTTACTGAAGATGGTAAATTAAATATGGAAATAGACAACAGAATCAGCAAAGCTGGTATGGTAGGAAGTCAATTAAATAAATTCATATGGAATAAGAGAGAAATTTGTCAGAACACTAAATTAGCTGTATACAAGACAGTGTTCAAACCAGTTTTAACTTATGGATCTGAGAGCTGGGTCAGAAGTAAAACACTTGACCAAAGACTTGAGACCGCAGATATGAGATCCCTGAGAAAGATTATAGGCGAGAACAGATGGCATCAATGACAATATCATATTAAAAACAAGAATATTAGGAAAGAACTCGACATTGTCAGCATCCAGGAATGTGTTAGCAGAGCTAATCTCGGGTGGTATGGTCACTTAAACAGAATGGGCGAAGAAAGATTAGCAAAACAAGTGTTCTCTGCCTGGTTGACAGCAAAATGACCCAGAGGAAGACCAAGATATATGTGGATTGATACGGTACAAAGTGCCTTAGGCGATAGAAATATAAGATCTGATAATGTTGGAGTCTTGACAAGTAACAGACTGATTTGGAGGAAAATTGTAGATAGGAAGTTAGTAATGATGTAATTTTTTTCATGTAGTACTCTCATATCCTGTACACCTCTTGTGAGGGTACATGGCAGGAATTTGATGATTATTGATATCCTGGTTAGTAAAATCAATGTGAAAATTATTCCCCCCCCCCACCCCACTTGGAATTATGTTGAATTTTTTTTGGGGGGTGGAAACAGTTCTTTTTTTTTTCTTATTTGATACTTAACTTTTTGTTGGCGATTTTATTTTAATTGCAGTGACTAATTTTCTATGCTAAAATGATATTGAGAAAATCTATGGAGAAGGACTTGGGGATTATGAATTCCACATAAGGCATGGTTTTGACAGTATTCCTGCAAGCTGCTATACTCTGACTTCCTCTAAACACAACTTAACACAGTAAAAATTAGCAAGATTATTTGCCAGCTGATTAGGAAGCCCTCTCCCCCTAAAGTGTTAGTAACAAGTTCAGCTCTGTGTGCTATCTGGTATCCAGCATAAAACCATTTTACTGCTATTACTATTGTTGTTACGGGCTACTCCATAGGGTCCTTAGCCTCATTGAGGCCCTAAACAGCATGCCAAGTATTTCCCAATATTTGTGCAGTATATCTATCATAATTTGCTTTGAACTCATTCACAGTCATGGCACCCACAACAGACTGGCAGCTTATTCTACTCATTCACCATTCTCCAAGCAAAAAATCTAGTTCTAACACTTTCTGACTACATTCTTACTGAGTTTTCAAGGATGTGTCCCTGGTTCTCCCACCACCAAACCTGTTCTAAAAATTTCTTCTCAATCATATCATCCCTTCTGCCTGTCAGCCAGTTTCTGTAACCCATAAATCTTCAACCTGTTTCATGAAGTTCATTCCATAGATCTCTTACCATCTTGGTCACTTGTCTCTGAATCCTCTCCATCTCTTCCTCATTAATAAGAAACCTAGGTGACCAAATCTATGTGCAAGGTGAGGTCTTATCAAGGCTTGATAAAGAGCAATAATAACCTGCTTGTCTCTACTCATCAAAGTATTCTTCAGTAACCAAGTAATCCGATGAGCTGCTTCAGCCACTTTTGCTATGTGCCCTGTACTCCCTATGTGCTAACACTCCTAAATCTCTGGCTTCATCAATTTCCTGAATTACACTTCCATCAATGTGGTATATAGCTAGTAATCTTTTCACTCCATAAGGTTATGCATTTTGGGGTGAAAAGATTACTCAACTCAATTTTGCATCATCAGCAAACAAGTAAAGAGTTCCTCTCAGATCCTTTCCTATATCATTAATGTACAAATTAAATAGTAGCGGTCCAAGAACAGCCCTGTGGCATGCCACTAATCACAGGCTGTCTTCTGGACTCTATTCCTGAGTAAACTACTCTGATATCTCTCCAACTACCTTCTTATTCATTATACCTCATATACACTATCTCCCCCCCCCAAATGAAAGAATGAAGGAGGGGTTGGCTTACATAATTGTTTTTAGAGTACACTAAACAAGCACTGTGAAAAAAAGGATAGTGACAAAGAAGATTTTGCTGTGGAAATGAAACATGCCTTGGTCACATGGTTGAATTAACGATGTAGTGTCCGAAGGCAAGAAAATCTTATGTTCTTTAACGATAAATTATTTGTGTGTGCAGTTGTCTACTAACAAGACAATTTTTTGCTTTAATTTAAGATCCCACTTAACTAACCAATTGTTGCAAATGGCATTAGTCATCCAAGCGTTTGCACTAGAACAGTAGTCAACAGGCAAACTTTTGACACTTAAAACACAGAGGATTTTTACTTTTTCCAATCACTAGGAGCTCTCGTTTCTCACCTTTCATGTTAGCACAACAAAGTACTGTCAAAGAATGCTCTTTTGAAGATTTAAATCTTTTAGTACTTTCATTTTTAAACAAATAAGTATGCTCAGGCATTGCACGAAAATAGTCCTCTTTCGTCTGCATTATAAATATCCTCAGGAGAATATTCAGCAATAATGTTTTTGGCCACTCAATCCATGCATCAGCTGAAAAAAAAAATAATTTTTTTTCTTTAACCACGAATATGCTTGTACACAATATTCTCACTTTTTCTACTTGTTCAACCATCCATCAGTTGCGGTGAAATTTTCTTTCCCCATTGTTTTTGCAATTTCTTCTGCTTTTTAATGCATCAAACCCCTTAATCGAAGCATATTTTTCACGAACATTACTAAACCAAATTTCTAATGCCGATTCAACTTGAGTATCCTTTCCAGATCGGGATCTCTTCCTATCTATCTTCTCATTAGTAAGAGCTGAAATTTCAATGTTTGATCTGTTTTATCTTACAAAAGAGTGGTTGTGAAATTTTTAAATGTACAGCTGCATGCTGACTCATTTTGGGTAACTTATCATGGCACTCCAAAAAAATTCTTTGCTTTTCTTGATAAGATAAATTTTACGTTTTTTTTAATCGCTTCTGCTATAATGCTATTTATTTATCGTATGGCATATACACATGGTTAAAAGGAAATAATGCTAAGGGCAGAAATTCACTTATCGAAAGAGAGCACACAAATAAACTCAAAATCGCACTGTATTTATAATCCCTGCCTGGAATATTTACGGAAGATTAAGATTACCCATCTGCATTTGCCTGGAAAATATAAGATTTACGGAAGAATAACGAAAAATTCAGATTTCTACAAATGTTCTTTGTCAAATTTTCTCCTGATTAACCTCATTTCTTAGAATTCTGTGATGCAAAAGGCTAAACATTTGAAGATTTTGATAACACTAACTGGAACTATGATTATAATACAGATTATTTTTAATTCATTTTAAACAGTGTTTTGGGACTGATTGATTTTGATAACAATAGCCGATTGATAATATCTGCAATCACAATAAGCAGATTCTACTGTATTTACATATGGTAAAATTATCAGTGGCATACATATGCTGGTATGAAATTCTGAGAAATTTCACTAAAAACTGATATGTTATTATAATATGCATAATCTCATTATAGTAAAGATGTTTGTATGTGTGTAGTACATTGTTATTAACTTTTTATTGGCTTTTTTTTTAACTGAAATTTCTTTGTTTGATCTGTTTTATCTTACACGAGTGGTTGTGAAATTTTTAAATGTACAGCTGCGTGCTGACTCATTTTGGATAACTTATCATGGCACTCCAAAAATATTCTGCTTTTTTTGATAAGATAAATGTTTACGTTTTTTTACTCGCTTCTGCCATAATGCTATTTATTTATTTATCGTATGGCTAAAAGGTATGGCTAAAACACATGGTTAAAAGGAAATAATGCTAAGGGCGGAAATTCACTTATTGAAAGAGAGCACACAAATAAACACGAAAAATCGCACTGTATTTATAATCCCTGCCTAGAATATTTACGAAAGATTAAGATTACCTATCTGCATTTGCAATAATATGCTATAATAGTATGTTTATGATCGAGGCTCATGTTGTAAACACTTATGGTATATATTGCCTTTAGAATGTTATCTTACTGTTTTTTAATGTACACTGAAGATGGCTGTGTAACAAGCAGAAAAATAAGGTATAATAAATTTTGATTTGTACATATAAACAGGTTCACAGTAACCTCTTGCACAATGAGCAGGTTGTTTGGAATCTGCTTTTTTATCTCGTTCATTGAACCTCCAGCTCTTGAATAATTAAAAAAAAAAATCTACAAAACTTCTTACCTACACAGTACTACACTAGTGTGGTAGGTTCTGCAACCTCTCCTGTAATTTATATATAAAATAACTGTTTTATGACTTTATGAATTTGTAATGAGTAATTCTGGGAAGGTGGAGATATGGTCATCATGTGAAACACTTTGTGATTGTAAAGATGATTTTTCTCCCAAAAGTGTTTACAGCTTCACAAAAGTATGAAGCTGTAAAGCATGCTAGTAAATGATTTCAAATTAGGATGATGAATAAACAGTGAAAAAAAAAGACTTAAATTTACATAAACAGTGGATTCTTGTAGATTTGGACAAAACATTTTATGAAAATCTTCTTGAACAAAGTTAATTTCTAAAATTAAAAAAAAAAAACGAGTTTAGCATAATTAGGCAAAATTGCCATGCGTGCCCATTCAGAGAAACTATCTGTAATCCTTACTTTTGAACTTGACTGTTTTGATTTCAAAAGCAAGGATTAACTCTTGGCTAAAGTTACTTTCTATTTAGTGATATGGATGATTATTAAAGCACCTTAAACATGAAGCTGGCATTATTATTTGTACTCATAAAGAATAATTTCACAGCACTGCATACCAATTCTGGTCTGGCCAGCTGAGTGGTTAGCATCTCTGCTTTAACATGTGGATTCATATACAAACAAATTTTGTATACGAGGGTATTCTGAAAAGAAAATTTGCGATAATCACCATGAAGAAATTGAGGTAGAACCCTGTTACTTGCACATTGTAACAGGTGTATAACACTTGTTACAATGCTGCTGCATCATTTGCAATCCTCTGAGGAAAAAAAATTACTGAGGACAAACAAGACCTCAGCTGCAGATAACACTTCATCGGCAGTAAATTTCATTCCTATCAAGTGTTTCTTTAATTTGGAAATAGGAAATAGATGGGGGCCAGGTCTTGTGAATAGGGTGGGTGAGGCAGACATTGAAATTTTTTCTGTGTGAAACAATCTGTATGATCAGTAACTTAAATTTTAAAAAAATGGGGTGGGGGATTTGCAAGATTGAGTTTGTATGTGTGTAGTATGTTATTAATAAGTTGGCTATAGGCCCTATGTTATTTTGGTGATATGCTGCAGTATATCACCACAAAACATTTTGTGGTGATTACAGAAAAACAAAAATAAATTGGCTCTTTTCTGAATGTCATGGTTACTGATATAGCAGGTAGCATTATCTCATTGGGTATTTGCCAAAATATCTATTGCATAAGATGTTATCTCCATGTTGCTTCTTGTCATTTTCCAGACAAAATCTGTGGATCATTAGCATACTCACTAGTTATTGTGCATACTTCAAGATAAATTACTGTTCCTCCAAAATTTAAAAGATCCTATACCAATTGTTTTTGCAGGAAACTATCACAATCCAGCATCTGTTGGATGTCTTGATTCAAACACTTTCTCTGATAGTTAACAAATTGATTGCCATGTCCTATCGTGAAGGCTTTCATTCAAAATCCCAGTCTCCTACATAAACCTTAGTGTCTTAATTCCAGCAAGTATGGCAGAGCATCCAAATGAAAAACTAGCATCATTCGACTTACACTAGGATGGACAACTTTTTACGTTCCATGTGCCAATTTTTTCACATAAGAGTTCATGAGCCATACAACTCTTGTACCCTTAAAAACTCTCAGTAAAAATGTTAATATAGACATGATATATTGATTTAATATAAAAACAAGATTCTCTCTTTGTAACTCAGACCCAATGCAAACACACAATCAACAAACTGTAACCACACTAGTGACTTGTATTTAGCTCTGGTAAGTATTTTGTTTTCAAAGGGTTCCATATAAAGTTTTCTAAAGGGGGAAAGTAGAGAACTCATAGCAGTACCATTAATCTGTTTGTAGATTTTTCTTCCCTGTGTAAAGTAACCTGCATACATTGTAAATTTGAATAATTAAAAGATATCGGAGAGATTTAGACTTTCAAATCAAGTGTCTTAGTGATACATGGTAAATAAAGAGGTGACATCAGAACTAACCATTATGTCTGAATTTTTATGGATATGATTTTTAACTAATGATTTGAAATGGACTGGATTTTTTTACAAAAGTAGGAGTTGCCAGTGAGGGGTAGGAGGGGATAAGAGACATGGCTAACTGTTGGGCAAGTTTATAAGTGGGACTATATGCTATCGAGTGTAGGGCTTAAGGAGATGGAGATATTAGATTTGTGGATTTTTGATAATCCATAAATGTGGGATGGTTTAAAATGAACAGGTTTTATTTTTATGATGATTTCTTTGGGCCAAGAAGTCCTTTACATGTTAAACCATCCTACATTTATGGAATACTTAAAATCTACAAATCTAATATTCCCCTACACCTTATAGTTGATAGCATAGATAGCCCTACTTATAAAATTGCCCAACAGTTAACCAAGTCTCTTGTCCTCCTTACTGGAGACTCCTACTTTTGTAAAAAAAAAAAAAAAAAAAAAAAAAAAAAAATATTTATATAAATAAAAAAAATAATAATCAGACATGGTTATTTTTGATGTCAGCTCTTATTTACCATGTACCACTAATAGACACTTGATAAAGTCTAATTTTCCCACTGATATCTTTGAATTCTTCAAATTCACAATATGCAGGTTACTTTGCACGGAGAGGAAAAATCTACAAGCGGCTATGGGTCCTCCACCTTAGCAAACTGAACACTTTGAAAACAAAATACTTATCACAGCTACATACAACCACACTTATAACAAACTAATAACTGTTTGCCTTTTATTGACACGTAGCAATCCATCTGAAAGGCAGGTGACTATCTTTTCCATTTACAGAAAGCCAACACACAGGAACATATCTACATAAACAATCGCATCATCCAGTCAACAGTATGATATTTTAAAAACACTTATGCACAGAGCCAGATCCATTTGTTCTAATGATAACTCATTTCACAGAACTTAAATATCTATCTCTGCCATACTTTCTTGGCCACTGGTTACAATTCTTACAAAACAGATAAAATACTATATAACCAAAGTTCTCATAGAACATGCCTTTGCACCACATTCAAACGTGCATGTTAAATTAGCAACTGTGATCCATTCTCCTAAGAATAAACTTCATCCTCTAGCATATCCCAGAATGTATGAAGTTCTCTGTGACTGTGACTTAGCCTAGTATGGGCAGGCAGGAAGATCTGTTAAAATTAGCTTTGGAGAACATAAATAAATACATTTGCTACCATTATTACTTGGCATAATAATGGTAGCAAATGTATTTTTAGATGGAATTAAAACCAGTGTGCTATTTAGAAGTGTTACAGATCAAAAAGATTATTTTTAGTCGGCTATGAATTCTCCTAACCTGAACAAGTATGGTTACATTAATTTGCCAAAAATTTGGGAGACTCATCTTAAGATCAACTCCTACACTTTTTTTTTTTTTTTTACATTAAGGGATGCCAAAATAAGACTTAGATCTTTTGTCCATTACAATTTGAATTGTTTCACATACTCATTGTCACACACAACCTATAACATGCTCTATCCTCTCACCATCCAACAGCATTAGTTGGATGGTGAGAAGATAGGAAGCTGTCTACCATCACACATAGTGTGCCTCCAGACAAGAAGCTGGCAATCCATCTGCAGAAGTCCTGAGACAGTCCAAATGATGGGAGCTTAGTAAGCTTTGTGCCAGATCTGGTCAAAGGCTTTAGAGATATCAAGTGCAACCACTTGGGATTTGCCAAATTTCTCAATGGCATTTGTCCAGCAGCGATAGGTGATGTATGAGAGTAGATCTCCTGTTGATTGGCATCAACAGAATACATACTGGTGGTCGCTTAATAGCTGGGTACCTCCAAGGTAGAATAGGAGCTGAGAGTTAGTTTTCTTCACTTTGGATAGGATTGAACTGAGTGAGATAGGGCGGTAGTTAGATAAGTGTTTCCCAATGGTTTTTTGGAGCGTGCCCCCCCCCCCCCCATCTAGCATAATAGTCAGCCAAGTTCTGAAAAGTATAATATAAATATGTACTTTATAAATTTTATATTGCACTTTGTATATTATAAAACATAAATGGAACTGAACTCTGGGAAAATAAAATCCAAGTTAATGTGATCCTTGAACTTGATGTTTGCTGCAAAGTTTTTATTTGAGGTACTAATTTCATCATTTTCAATCTCAAATCCACATGGTTTGTGATATCCAGATGATTTCTTTTTTTCAGTAGCAAGTCATTTACAGCACTGAAGCCACATTCAACTAAGTATGGTGACAAGAAGGGCAGCAGTTTTTTTTTTTTTTTTTTTTTTTGCAAAACTAGTTGAATTTCAGTATTTTGTTTGTCTTGTCAGAAAGCCATACCATTGTTCCTTTTGTTGAATAAAAATTAAATGAAACACACATTAACCACAGTGAAAATTATTTAGTGGTACATGGTTAATACATGTTTCTTTTAATTATGATCGCACCACAGGTTTCATTATTTAAAAATGTTGAATAAAGTTCTAATAGAATCATCATTTTGTTTTTCTGAGAGTTCTTGATACTGCATTTATGTTCACTGCTGTACTAGTGATGTCAGCTTTTTTTCTCTGATGCCACCATGATTGCTTCAAGAGCTCGAAATTGCTCTCACAGAAGAGTGGGGAAATATCCCACAAGAACTGTTTGATCATCTTATCCAGTCCATGGAATCAAGATATGCTGCTGTTTTGGCTGTTAATGGAGACCATATGCCCTATTAAAAATTAACAAAAGTATTTTTGGCTATTCTTGTTGTTATTCTTGATAAAATTATTTCACGCTAAAATGTATAATTTGTTAAATTTGTAATAAATATCGATTATTTAAACTATATCATCAATTACACCCTATCCATAAGTAAGAAATATTTATTCATGTATCAAGTACCCAATAGTTATAGTTCGTCCACCGTTTGTAAGTCTCTGCTTGGCGTCTTGCCAAGAATAGTTGATTCATGCTGAAGGGGAGAAAGAAATAAAGGATGTACGAGTTGGTCGGCAAAACGCGAAATCACATGGTAAAATTTTCTGACTGTTATACAAGCAACAGAGTTAACTACAATAATCATAAAAGAGAAGTTCATTTTCCGACCTGTAATAATAAACAACTCGTCCCACAATATGGACTGATTACCTTATTATCGGAATGGGTTCTCCTTTTTCTGACATGTGCAGAAGTGTCGAAGGATCTCTAATCTGTGGGTGAACTATATAATTATTTGCAGAAATTTATAATTATCCCACAGAAACTAAAATATCCTCTAATTGTTTTGAGCATTGCATTACAGGCCAATCTAGTTATGAATTCACTCTATAACGGAAATGCATATACAGTAGTATACTTGGATTTTTCAAAGGCCTTGGATGGATTGCCACATAACACTAATAACTAAATTACAGCAGATGGGATTGGCTAACAGATTAGTGAGTCAAATAGGTGATTAGCTGTCAAATAGGTATTAGCAGGTTATGTATGGGAGGAGGGATATTCCAAAAGAGGAATGTCACTTACAGAATGCTGCAGGAGTCTGTTTTGGGGCCATTATAGTTTAATTATATGTTAATGACATTGAGATAGGCTTAACCGGAGATAAGCAACTCTTTACTGATGCAAAGTTGAGAGAACTATGAGAAGCAGTGTGGCCTTGCAGAGCAATCTCAACAGATTAATGTTGATGTCTTGAAATTTGGAAGAGATGTGAGATCTGAGAGTGATGGTGGAGAGAGATTAGTTCGGAGTCACACTGCGAAAATTGTAAGAACATAACAGATTTTGGCAATGATGAGGACTTTGACATGCAGTAGCAGAGAGGTTAGTTCCCTTGTATAAGGACCTTGATCCAGACTGCATATTGATTACTGTGTGCACTGGTCTATTGGTTTTCTCAAGAGAATGAGGATATTTTAGAGAGGGTTCACCAAGTTTGTGTCGGTCTATGGATATGAGTAGAGATTGAGGGAGTGCAACTTGCAGAGCCTTGTGAGTAGAAGGAGAGGGGATATGATCGAGGCATAAGTTGTGGGGGGTTGTTATCAGATTCATATGGAGGAGATTTGTCATCGATTTAGAGGGGAAACAAGGATAGTACAAGAAGCCATCCCTGGAAGGGAGTGAGAAGTAGGTACTGGATAGAGTGGTTGGTGAATGAAATGCATTGCCTGAACATATAGCGAAGTTTGATTATATTTTTGCATGAGCCTTGATCTGCAATTAATGTTTTGATTCCATAAAAGTCTAATGTTAATAATGCTTTTATTATATTAAAAAAAAAAATTTGGGTTGATACATATTGGTCAGGTTTAATGAACTAATCTAGTTACTCTGTTTTTTCCTGTCCATTTTTAGGTGTATTTTCAAAATGCATAAGCACCGATCTATTAGTTTTTTGACTAGCTGGATAGGTTTTTATTGAAATTTGGTATTTGAAATTATACAAGTCATCTCAGTTTTTGTTTCATCTGGATCACATGTGGAAGCATGAGGAAAAAGGAAAGTAGTGTCTTCCGAGCCATCATGGACAGTCAGAAGACTCATTGTGGGAGATCCAACACTCGCATACCTTGAAGATACTATTGACCAAGTTCTATAGATTACATTTCCTTAATCTGTCTTCATACTCAACATTCCAGTCTTGAGACAATCTTTATTGACCTCTACCCTATCCAATGTTTCCTTATTGCCATTAAAGAAACGTGACCAGATCTCTGCACAGAAATCTGAGGCCTGATTAGTGCCTTATGCATTGGAACTATAATTTCCTTATCCATACTTGTCAGGGTTCTTCACATTATAGCAGCAGTTCTCTGGTAACCTTGCAAGTTTTGTGGTGTGTCTTCCTGAACTTCAGCTCCCTATCAGCCTCAATCCCTTGCTTCCTCCATTTGCTGAAGCAAAGTTCTTCCAATATGATAAACTTCATTTCATTTTCTCTGGCCAAAGTGCATAACTTTACACTTAGCATCATTGAAGAGACATTCCAATTTTTTAGCTCAAATCAACTTATTCATATCCTCTTGCAATGTCTCAGAGCTTTCTGGCATTACTCTTCATAATATACCATAATCCTCAAACCACACTGAATATCTTCTCTCACACCTTGCACATATATTGATATATGTATAGTAGTGGTCCCAGAGCAGAACTTTGTTTGCTATTTGACAACCCAGCATATCTTCTTCTTCTTCTGCAGCTTGTCCCACTTAAGTAGGGTTGCATTACTTCAAAAAGACAAGTTGTGGTATCTCATTTGTCTCCATTTTTTGGGACATGATGCAACCATACACAACTTGCTGACTTCTATCATTCAACCACCCTTGTAACCAAGCTACAAACTATTCATCCTCTCCAGTTACTCTATCAACTGCTTTAGCAAAATCCAGATAAATCATATAAGTATCTTTCTATCCAATACAATAGTCACTATTATAAAATGTAACCAAGTTATTAAAGCAATACCTTTTAAAAAATCCATGCTGCTCTATCTCTAAAGATTACCACCCATCAATCCAAGTTTGTATTGTCTAGTCAACTAGACAATACAAACTAATACCTTCATGACTCTGAGTCTCCTTGCACAGTGTACTATTTTTTTCCTTCTTTCTACTTTTATTGGGGCTATCTGTTGCTAGACTCCTAATGAACAACCAAGTCAATGCACTGCTAGCTCTTTTGCATATTCCTGTGATATACATGGCTATATTTTATCCAGTCCCATCCTATACAAAATTTGTCTGATTTACAAAACAGTTAATATTATAAACATTTCCAAATCTTGAGCTATCAGTCATCTTTCTTCCTTCCTATTGTTATTCGATACTATTTTCTCCCCACCCCCACACGGGAAATAAAATTGCGGCAATACTCATTGAACATTTTCACTACATCTTCAGCAGATGACCCACATTTCATTTCCAGCAGTTAAGATCAGTTTCCATATTCACCTGTCTACTGCTTGACGTAACTGTAGTAGTGTTTTGCTAGTGTCATACCTTGGCAACACACAATTCTTCCTCTCACACTTCTGTTTGTCTCTGCCTCTAGCAACACTTGCAAATCTCGTGCTACCTCATTCACTCTTCTTCACAAATCATTTGTTCCTACCAGCACAGTCTACTTTTTGCATTTCCTCTCTTCACAGCCTCGCTCACACTTATTTTGTTACTCTTCTCAGATATGTCATGTGATTAAAGCCACATCCTGAACAATGATGATAAACTCTCACTATTTAGTTTAGGCCTATACTAAATAGATGCACAGGATAGTTAACAGATTTTATATATCATATTGAAAGAAGTATTAGGTTTCTCCCAACTAACATAGCTAATAAAATACAATTAGAAACTTCTAATATTTTAAATAAATACTAAAGCAATACCAGCAGCCTCACCAATACTGAATTAGCAGCTGTTAAATCTTTAAAAGTAAATCAAGATATCATAATTATTAAAGCTGATAAAGGGAATGCTACTGTTATTTTAACTCAAATAAACCTACCTTCAAAAAATGAATCAATTAATCTGACAGCAATACTTATCAACTTAGCTAGATAGATTTTTATCCAGCTAAGTTGATAAGCATTCAATTGCTCCCATACTGGAGCAATTGAAGCTTTTATTTTTCAATGAGTCTTTAATGGAATTTTTGTCATAACATATATTATACACATATGCACGAGAATATAGTAATTTCTTTATAAATAATAAATAGGTTTTTAAGTGATTAAACTAAGCCTGTGAAGAAGTTTGATATTTCAGGAATAAGGATGAAGAGTTGGTTTAGGTTAGGTCCTCATTAAGGTCCACAGTTTTTGGCTAAGCCAAAAACTGTGGACCTTAATAAGGCTTGTTGACAGAAGATGATATAGCGATAGAATGTGAGGAGTGTTGTATTATCAGTGTGGATAGAACAAGTGGGAGTATTTCTGATGAGAGAATTGCAACTGACAGTATTCAGCAGAAGCAAGGTTGAAGAAAAAGTGCTTTGAGTATGTGGCATGGCATAGAGGCCATTAGGTTAAAATGTATCATGGACTTTTGCTATAGGCCAAGGGATGCAAAGAAAGATGGTAGATGCAGTGCATTGGCACAGTAAGTGTGCACTGAGTATGAATGCATAGATCAGAAAGAGGAACGAATTCCTGGTAATATGGATTGGAATTTGTCCAACTTCTACAAGATAATTGCCTGAAATAGAAATGACATATGATGGGGTAAGCCCATCAATTTGAGTGTGTTAGATCTTGTGATAACATTATGAGATATCCATAATCAAGGTGCCACTCTCCAACCTAAGCTGTCGTAATTGTTGTGCACAACCACACACACACACAATGGACAAAACATTAGAGAAACCCACCTAATAGCATGTCGGGCCTCTAGTTCACCTTGTACTCTCCGAGGCTCTGACTAACTAGATGTCAGAGATAATTCGAGCCATGCCTGTTCCAAATTGCACCTTATACATCAGTCTGGGATACATGGATCTGATGTCTCACTCTATAGCATTCCAGAGAGATTCCATCGGATTTCAGGGATCTTGGGGGATTACTGGATGGTTCCAAACTCAGATGAGTGTTCCTCAAGCCATGTCTGGGTGATTGCAGCCTGGTGGGGCAGTGCATTGTCCTGATGAAACAGACCACTGGCTACAGGATGTGTGAAGACCATGAAAGTGCGCATAAATGATCAACCAGCACATTCTGGTCTTCACACATCCTGTAGCCAGTGGTCTGGGAAACCACAGTTTGGGAAACCTTCTCATGCAAAGTGTTGCATGAGAAGGTTTCCCAAACCATCAAAGAGCCACCACCTCCTTGAACAGATCCAATTTGGCACAATGGAAGTCATGGCATCACTGTTGATGCCGCATCTGCATCCTCCTGTCAGACCAGTAACTGATAACAGCATTCATCAGACCATACAACTCTGGTCCACTCTGCAGAGGTCCGGTTTTGGTGAACACGACACCAGGCGAGACGCCTGCCTGATGGTGAACTATCAACATTTGAGGCGTTGGCTCCTGTAGCCCATGGTATGCAGGGTATGGTGTTCACTCGCTGGCACTCCTTGGATCTCGGACTTTGAATGTGATTTGTGATGCCATTGCCCTGTGATCAGTCTATATGAGCCTGGGTGATTACAGCCTACATTAATACTGGTTATCAATGGCATGTGGTCGACCTGCTGGGTGGTAGTGCCTGTTGATGTTATGCTCGTAGTAGAGCCTTGATACAGTTGTCCTCTAGAACTGTAGGGCGATAAGATGACTCATGTCTTGCGCCAATAATATATCCACGATCGGAGATGCTATGATCGCCACATTTACCCATGTTCATCTATTGTGATACATTGTTGGGAGCACCCTGATGTCTGCTTAATTATAGTCTGCATTTGGTTTCAGTACATTTCATTCTGCATGGGGGGTGGGTGCCAGTATCAACTTCCCATCACCCCCACCTCTGTTTTGTCCATAGTGTTTGTGTATCAGTGGCATCGTGTGCCCATTTCGGTTGGATGTGGATTATGCAACCCACGCTACAAATTTCATGTCAATTTGACTGTATGCATGGGCATCTGCAGAAAATTTTTTCAGGGGGGAGGGCAAAGCTTGGAGACAAATAATTATAATAAATGTTTATAATTATTGATGTAATTAAATAATTACATCAATAAACATCTTTTAGCATTTTTTATGTAATTATTTGTCGATGTAAACTATAAATACATTATTTTCATTTTACATTGATTTTAATGATCTTTAATTCTTGGGAAAAAAGTTTGGAATTAATAGTTTTTAGCAAAATTTCATATATATAAAAAAATTGACCGGCATATTTTATTAAAAATCAACTAATTAATCCCAAAATCCTAAATTAAATTTTTTCAGTTTAAAAGCAAAAAAAAAAAAGCATAAAACTAACAAGTAAAATAATATTAAATTACATACACTTACCTTTTAAAAATGTATTTTTCTGTTTAAATTTGTTTCACTATAAACGTACGATTCACTCAGTGACTTACTAGACACAGAGGGCAAACAAACTGGTTGTCGTTAACAACAGTAATGAACGTTTTTTTTTTTCATAAATCAGAAAAAGATGAACCAAAAACAGGAACACGGGCTTTATTGCTGCAACAAAGCACGTGTTCTATGGCTACCCCACCGTGGGCCGAAACAGGTCAACACACAAAAATTTTAAGACAGAAAAAGCATCCCATGGTCAAGGGTGTAAGGTTACATATCTCAATCACTTTTACAATTATAATTTGTGGAATTTTTTTACTCGTTCCGGGAGGGGAGGGGTGCCCGATTTGTCCCTCTGCAGACACACATGATCGTATGATTGCATTTTTATTGATGTATGAAAGTTTTGAGAGTACACAGCGTATCAACGCTCATCTTAATTGGTCCAATGCAATTTTTGAATTGAATTTGAATTCTGCTAGAGTGGGGGAACAATCCGTTTGTTTTAGGATTTATTAGAAAACAGCATTTAAGGAGAATGCTATATTTGGTTGGTATATTTGAAATACTCAAATATGAAGATATGTGAACCATCATTTATAAGATTGTGAGTAGAAATACTTTCAGACAGACAGTATGGCAGGAATAAATATGGTTCAATGGAGCAGCAAATCATTTCGTAAAATTTGTTGCCCATGTTCTGTGTATTTCTCTGGTTTGTGTATATTTGACTCCGTTTTCCAAGAATTTTCTTTCGTTTATTGAGACTCAGTGTACATAGCATCCGATCATTATCAGAATTATCCACACTTTCGGGAATCCTACATTCATTAGTTTTTTAGTATCAGCGGTTCGTCTGTCTTATCAATCTCGCATGCTGGTATTTTTTTGTAGATCAACGTCTTATTGTACACAGAGTATTCACTTTTATTCAGGAATAGATATTTTTTACTGTGTTGTTTCTGAAGACTAGAATAATAAAAAAAAAAAGTCTCTATACTGTTAAAAAAACTTTGCAATCTCAACAGATGCTATACTGCACAAGCAAGAACATTTTGGTTTTTTCTCCTAAAATCCACTTCAAATTTTCAGTTCTAGAAAACGTGTAACAGCTGTTTGTAATACAGCCATCATATACAGAAAGCGCTCAACTCAAGTGACAACGTTCACTTGGATTGGTTGACACAATAACCAATCACAGCCGCTAAGTACTGGGTGAGCTTTCTGAGTGGTTTAAAAATACTAGAATGCTAAGAATTTGACCCGCTGTGCCCTCTTTGCATCTTTTCAAAGGGACAAAAAAGTAGACAGAGGGACGAATTCCCGATGATTGGAGTAGAGCTCTCATAGTACCCATATATAAAAAAGGAAATAAAACTGTGAGAATTGCAGAGGTATTTCCCTACTGAGTGTTCCTGGCAAGATTTATGCAAGTATACTTGAGAAACAGTTGAGAAGAATTGTGGAGGAAAAGCTTGATGAAGAACAAGCTGGATTCAGGCCAAATAGAGGTTGTCAGTATCAGATCTTCACTTTACGACAAATAGTCGAGAAAGCATGGGAATATAACAAAGATCTGTATTTAAGTTTTGTCGATCTATAAAAGGCATATGATAAGGTGCCAAGAGTACAGTTATATGGTGTCAATGGGACATTATATCAAGCGGCAATGCTTGGTCTTTATTTGAGTTGCAAGTCAGCAGTTAAAATTGAAGGAAGTACAGGAAGATGGTTTAATGTTAAATCTGGTGTGAGATTTATGAAAGAAAGTGGTATTAAACCTGATATCAAAATTGGAGATGTTAATGTATGCTCTTTGCTTTATGCCGACGATGTTATACTTCTAAATAAATCCACTACAAGTTTGCAAGATTCCTTGACTAAATTGAATAACTGTTTTAATAGATATAGTATGGGGGTCAGCAATAAAAAGACAATGAAAATAGGTAGAATCGTTGAAAATGTCAACTGTGTTGTGAATGGAGAACCTGTGGAACAAGTAAAACATTTCAGCTACTTAGGCACGA
This sequence comes from Typopeltis vanoorti, assembly GCF_054136105.1. Lineage (NCBI taxonomy): Eukaryota > Metazoa > Arthropoda > Arachnida > Uropygi > Thelyphonidae > Typopeltis > Typopeltis vanoorti. The sequence goes on along the minus strand of NC_143565.1, from coordinate 14,767,346 downwards.
TTTTTAGTGAAGATGGTAAATTAAATATGGAAATAAGCAACAGAGTCAACAAAGCTGGTATAGTATGAAGTCAATTGAATAAATTCATATGGAATAAGAGAGAAATTAGTCAGAACACTAAATTAGCTGTATACAAGAAAGTGTTCAAACCAGTTTTAACTTATGGATCTCAGAGCTGGGTCAGAAGTAAAACACTTGATCAAAGACTTGAAACTGCAGATATGAGAGTCCTGAGAAAGATTGGCAGTATGAACAGATGACATCAATGGCAATATCATATTAAAAACGAGGATATTAGGAAAGAACTAGACATTGTCAGCATTCAGGAATTCGTTAGCAGAGCTAATCTCAGGTGGTATGTATGGTCATTTAAACAGAATGGGCGAGGAAAGATTGGCAAAACAAGTGTTCTCTGCCAGGTTGGAAGGAAAACTACCCAGAGAAAGACCAAGATATAGGTTGATGATACTGTACAAAGTGCCTTAGATGATAGAAATATGAGATCTGATAATGTTGGAGTCTTGATAAGTAACAGACTGATTTGGAGGAAAATTGTAGACAGGAAGTTAGTAATGATGTAAATTTTTCATGTAGTACTATCATAACCTGTACACCCCTTGAGTACATATCAGGAATTTGATGATGATAAATGCACAATTTGAAAAGAAAATTGATTCTAAAAAAAAAGTTAACTGTGAAAATCAAGCGTTCAAAATTTTATTTTTTCATCTTTCAATTATCTGTAGGAACCCCTGCAGAGTAAGGAGACACTAAGCAATGGTTGTTTTGTTTTGATTCTGAATCCAAAGCATTAAACAGAATTTTTTTAAAAAAGTTTTTTTTATAAATAATTCCCCGAGATACATTTTATCTGATGTGTGCTTATTTTACATAGCTAGAGATGCAAAAAGTATTACTGTAAACAACAAAAACAATATAGTGGATAAAATTAAAATGTTGAAATCAGTTGTAATAACTGGTACTACTGCATTCTAGAATGTGAAACATAATTGTGATATGTGAATGTGCAATTTTTGGTGATTGAGGAGTTAGAGTTCAAGATCGGTACTATCAACATATGAAGCCTGAATGGCAAAGAAATGGAGTTCGCTGAGGAACTTGATAAGTGCAGGATTGACATAATAGGGGTGTCAATCTATTACAGAATTAATGTAATAGATTAATTTTTTAATAATTAATCTATTATATTAATTAATATAAAATAACAATGACAATCATGGAAAAGGAGAGTATTCAACACAAAATATGAGGCTAATTTTCTCGAATGGCAGGCAGTCTCAAGTAGAATGATGTGGGCAAATATCAGAATGGGGAACCGGACAATGAGACTTATTTGTGCCTATGGTAGTACAGAAGTTTTGACTAAGAAGTGGAGTAATTTGAGGCTTCAGAGAAAGCAACTGACAATGAAAAAGAAAAAGTTGGTCTTTATTGGGCATAACAAGACCTTGTTTGGTCCCAATGCTTATCCTTAAAGGTATTTTCTGTTCTCTTGCATTGACTGATGGATTAACCACGCTACTGGCTAGGACGTATATATACGTCTGCATTTCCATGGATGTGAAGTGCATATTAAAATTGTAATATCATTGATATTACATTGAAATTTATGATGGATACGAAGCTTTTGAGGTTGCGTATTTGATCTTCATTGACTGGTAACGTGGTTATTATGTGAAATGAAATATTGTGATGCAGCCATGGCATTGTTTTGTACAAATATGGCTGTTTGTACAAAACACAATGGTATGAAACTTGATAAAGTTTCATACCAAACATGGAACTTTATCAAGCCACTTCAGGCCTTTAATAAACAGAGCAGTGGTCTTACATCAGACAATGAAATTCATTACTCACTTAAGACAATCACAAACCTCTATACCCATGATAAGATTTGAACCTGTAACCTGTTGGTTACAGAGCAAATATGTTAAGTACTTGGCCAATCAGGCCAAGTGAGTGCTTAACATATCTATGCCTTCTTCTAGATTGTTTTTTATAAGCATAGCAACTGTTTCTTATGGATATCATTTTGGTCACTGTGTGGTCTCTCCCTTCTGATAGATGCTCCTTTTTTCTTATCCAGTATGTGTTTTCAGCCCCCCCCCACCCCCACATTAAGATGGACATGGTTATCCCATTTATAAAATGATCATTATTTATTTATTTTGCATTGCAGACTTTACACTGGCTATGCGCTTCCCTGGATGAAGAGTATCATGAACTATCTTTTAATTGGCAATTGATGAGCTTGGTTGTAGGGACTGTGTACAACCTTTCATAGTGAACTTGTGTATGTTAGGATTAATGTATTTTTGATCTATTGTCACTGAGAATGGAATAGTCCTTGCAAGCATTGTTTTAATTCATAAGGAAGATCGTTGCATAAAGTGGAATTGTTCTTTTAAGTGTTGTATAGCACATTTTTGTTAATAGGAGATTATAACCTTTTTTTTATGAAGAAGTCGGTGAGTATATAGATTGTGGTTAATAGTTATGATGATTTATTTTGATTTCAGCAAAGCCTTTGATAGTGTTCCATGTAATATTAAACCAGCGTAATTAAAATGTTCCAAATTGGTGTTGAGGATTACAGGTAGGTAGGAAATTGCTTGATAGGTAAACAAGTAGTGGTGTTGAAATTGGGAGGATTGCTCTTTTTTTAATTACTCTTGCATATGATAGGCTTCAAGGCCCACTGCAAATAAATGCTGTGTCTGGGTTGGGCTCAAGAGCAAGTAATCTGTTGAGACTCCTTAAAGAATTGAATAGCATAGTCCATAGCAAACACTCCATTTCTGTGGAACAGGCTTCCCTATGAACTAGATGAAATAAGATGATCAAAAACAGAAGGCATGGTGAGCTGGCATCCACTGTGCTACTAGATGTACAGGAACATGAGTAACAACGCCCACCACCATTTTACAGTTTGCTGTAAAATGATGTTGGGAGAAACAACACAAACTATATGCAAGATAGTGGCCGGAGAGGGGGGGGGGGATCATCATTCAACCAACTTTCTGAACTACATCAAGAATTCATAGAGATCTTAGGTACACCACATCAAATGTTGGAGAGCAGTATTCTAAGGTTGTATGAATTGTACAGTGGTAAGTTACTGGATAGAAGAGAAATGGCAAAAAACATGCCAGGTTTTTTGGAAGCTGCAGGTGCTATAGTAGTAATGTGATCACATGGGAAGGGCCAGGTGCAAGAGTCAGCCTGATGAGAGAAGTAGTCCTTACTGCCAAATTGAGTGCTATCAGAGATAAGTTTAGGGTTTTTGTGAAACGGACAAACTTTGAGAGCGGGTTCACCATAAAGAAGATGGTGGTGAAACAACAGTTCTGAAGAACATCTGCATTAACAGGAAAATCTGAAGAAAGAACATTTCAACTGTATGTAGTGAATGATCCAAGAGAAAACAGCAGTTTGTTGAGAAGCTCTTAATACCAGATCCCATCAAATCCCCTGGAAAGTTCAAGTGCAATATAGGCATCTCTAAACTTTCCCATGGAATGTGTCCAGAAGTAGGCAATTCAGGCTATGGATCCTGATTTGGCAAAATCCACATGGGTGGTTAGTAAATGACAGCCATCCAAGTGAACACAAACCAATAAATATGTATAGTAAAATTCTGATAGTTTGTGACTATCAATAGTTTTGACATTAATATGCTTGGAAGAGAGATGGAATAGATCTTAATAAGCTGCTATATCCTAAGCTTCTGAAGTCAGTACTTTGTTATTTTTATTTTTTAATTTTAATAAGTTGTATTGAGTAAATTGAACATTTAATTTGTGTTACATCCTATTATTTGCTGATTCAGATAATTTTTTATGACATCTCTATAATATTAGGTATGCTGAAATACTGTTCTTCTCATTTTCGTGTGGAGAGGTCACTTGATTTGCTGTTACAGTTACTTGTTACAGTAACAAGTGAAAATATGAAGAGTCTGAGGCTGTTTATAGAAGTATTATCCCATAGTTTGGAATATTCAATAATCATCTGCACCTGATGATTAGACTAGAAAAAGTTCATGTAGCATTTCTTGCATTTGGGTATTCTGGTTGATTGGAAATTTTAAGTTCAGGAATCATTGGTTAGCTTCTGAGCTAGTGAAACTCAGAAAGTCATAGGGTTGATTAAATGGTTTCATTTGGAAGAAGGATGATAAAGTATTTTCCCAACATAGTCTTAATAAATATGAGTGTGTAGAATTTTTTGACCAAAAAACAAATGCAATTAAATAACTGTCATTGGGTTTTATCAGGCCATAATATTAGATAATTATACTAATTTAGCCACATTCTAGTGGCTTCTGGGTTAGGAAGAACAAAAAAAAATTACAATAAAAGGGTCAATGCATAATACATAACTAAAAAAAATAACATATAGGAGCTGTTACACAAAAGTAAAAAATAGAAAACACGTGGAATGTGGAAGCTGGCATGAGTCATTATTCAGTAAGTATACACAATAGTTGGCAGAAAAGTTAGTCTGACATGGGAGAAGATCATAAGCAGCTTCCAAATATCACATAGAATCATTTCTTGGTTTCTGTTGAATGTGCCCCATTCAATATTATGGTGAGTGTGGGAGAAGTGAAACATTAGGCCTGAGCTGTCTTCTGTTACTCATGTCTCCAATATGTTCTTTTTGTCTTATTTCCAACCTTCTAAAAGTTTTCCCCATGTACTATATGAGCTTTATTACATTCACCTATGAACTACAATTCTCTCAACAAACATCCTGTAGTTTATAATATTCCATGTTCATGTGGCCTTTCTTACAGATGTCCTAATAAAACCTGATGAATATTTGTTATGGATTTCCTTTAGAAGAGCATTTGTGCCTGTGTGGCTTTGGTTTGGACTTTTTGGTAGTTTGTTGTGATGAGAGTTGACTTATATGCCCCATTATTATTTCAGACCCAAAATTATGCTGACATTTAGTGTCTCTTAGTTTTGAAACTGTTTTGCCAAAGATAATGCTATTTTGCTAATCTCTGCCACATAGGATTAATAGAATTAATTCATTCCAGATTAAAACTTGATTGACAGGCAGCCATCTCAAAGATGGTGTATAGAATTACAATTGAAAAGCAAACTTATAGATATCAAACCACATATTCAGTATGTATAAACTGAATATGTCTGCTTATATTAATTTTGCTGGAGCCTGGTAAGTGCAACTTGCTCATGCGCTTATTCTTTTAAATGTTTTGTATATTTAATTTATATTTTTTTGCACATTTTTTTCTATCCCATCTAGTTTATATTGTTTAAGAATTAGAGAGATTACGAATTAAAATAGTCAGTTTGCATTTCTGTGGACAGTATACTTTTCTTGTCTTTCACTCCTTGAATTTTGCTTTGTCCATATCTGCTGTGGTTAATTTTGCAATAGTTTCTAGTGAAAAACAAGTGTGCTTCATTTCTTTAACATTATCAGTCATTAATTTCTGATGCATGGACATTTTCAAGCAAATGTGATTGTCAAATTGGTAAGCGAGGTAAAGGAACAATTTATTTGGATATTATGTAGTGTTGAAAGTAGCCTTTTACTTGCTCTGTTTATAATTTTTGAAGTAGTATGAATATTTCTGCATACTATCATCAGTGTCTATTATTTGCATCATATTAAATAAACATGCCATAAAACATAGAATAAAATTTAAATTTCCTTAATAGGTTGGGATGAAGGTTGCATGACCATGCAAAAAGGTGAAATCGCTCGACTGACAATTCATCCTGAAAAGGGTTATGGAAGACAAGGGTTTCCAGCTTGGGGATATCCTTTTATGATTTTTGTTATGCTTTTATTATTTTATTTTATTTATTTTTTTACATAATGGACAACACTGTCACCCAGAAAGAAATGCTTTCTGAGAGCATCACATGAGAACATTAGATACTTGGCCCACTTGTGTATAATCAAATTTAATATATAAATGTATATAGAATGTTTAGTCTTATGAAATAATTTAATTTTTTAGTATTTTGAGTTCTGGAAGAAGAAATAGAATACTTCACAGCAAAAATGTACTGTGGTGAAGAATGGGTCATAGTTGCTTGCCAGGCAATAGCTATCAACCAATGCAAAGTAAATCAAAATAACGAAATGTGTGGTAATGTTATTTCCATATGTTTTCTTAATATCATTCCCCAAACAAAAGCCTATAGTGCATTTTGGGCCATTTGTTGACGATGATTAGCAGTTGAAGGAACATAATTACATGCACTTTGTCTTTCACGACAGGTTTCGTTGTGCATGTGAAGGTTCTGTCATCTTGGAGAACTAGGGTTGGAATATCTGCTGGACATATTGTACAATTTTATCCCTTAGTTCATCAAGGTTTGAAGATGCATGGTCAGGGTGGAGTACCCATTCCTTCAACATATCCCAAGCGAGATCAAGAAAAGTGAAGGGTACCGCCTGGGGAAGTGCTGATAAATAGGCTCTTGAACTACATGATGCATGACAGGTTACTCTGTCCTGTTGGAATATCTGTGCAAATCCTGGGTGAATGGAACAAACGATCCTAAACTTACACGTTCTCAATGTAGTGTTTGCTATTCAAGGTTAGTTATCATCACCCTCTTCAGTGAATTTTTTTATGAAAGTTTTTTTTTCACTTGGCTATGGTACTAAAATTATTGGGTTTTATGCTTTATCCAAGTGTAAGCAAACGAAGTTTGCACCTGACGTACTTTCAGGATTGGGGAAACTCGTGGTAAAGGTGGTATAAGTTCTCATCTAGTATCTCCCATAATGCAAAGCACATCTCCTTGTGGACATGTATAATGCTATGCATTAAGGGAAGGGCCACTACCCAGACCAGTATCGACCTTTATTGAGGTCTCATCAGTGGGAGCCAGACCCAGAGGTTGGGATATTAAGGTGGAAGTAATGGAGAACTCATATTTACCTATACGAGTTGCCAAAGGGTGTCCCACCCTATTATTAAAATTCTCTTGATTAGAGATAAGTTTATGGAAGGTTTTTCACTTGGCTATGCTACTAAAATTATTGGTTTTATCCTTGATCTGAGTGTAAGCAAACAATGTTTGCACCTGAAGTACTTTCAGGACTGGGGCAAAGGTGGTATAAGTTCTCATCACTTGCCTTAGTATCTCCCATAATGCAAAGAACATCTCCTTGCAGACATGTATAATGCTCTGCATTAAGGGAAGGGCCATTACCCAGACTGGTTTCACATGTCTGTAAGGAGATGTGCTTTGCATTATGGGAGATACTAAGGCAAGTGATGAGAACTTATACCATCTTTGCCCCAGTCCTGAAAGTACTTCAGGTACGTCCTCTTCAGTGAAGTAGGGTCCAATTATCCATGCCTGAAAACCGTACACCATGCTGTGAAGAGGTTTCTCTTGGACAAACTCAGGTCTTGAGAAACCTGTATGTTCATCTGTTTACATGACTGCTTAGATGGAAATGCGTTTCGTCTGAGAATCAGACATTAATGTAGAACACTGTTGCTACAGCTAAATGTAATGGTATAGACTCTATGCGTGCTCTTATATTGATGTGCATGCAGCCAAATGACATTTCATACCACATGTACTGTAGGGGGTGGGGTCGAAGTTCAGTATGTATTATTATTTTTTTTTTTATTTATTTATTTTTTTTGCCATAACGTGTATTATTCCAGTGTCTCTGCCCAGGAAAGTGACACGTGAGCAATGACTAAAATACAGGAAATTAGACAGGTTGCATGTGGCTCAAAGAGCCTTGGAGAGAACAAAAAGGATAGAATAACATCCACATAACAAAAAGGGATAGAATAAAAAATACTGGAATCAGAGAGATTACTAAAGCGGAAGATATTGTGAGATGTTGCAACGTAGTAAATGACTTCATTGTTCGGGGTAGTTGTTTGTCGAAAGTGGAGTTTCATGGATATGAAGCAAGTGAGTGATTTTCAAAAGTAATAAAGATAACACTTAAATGCATAGAATTGAGTCCTTTTCATAGGGAAAGTAAACCTATTAAGCTTTTTTTGCTTGATAGGTTTACAACTGTTCATAGTGGAATTCACAAAGTACGTAGCGTAAATTATTAACAAGATCTGAATTGTAGTACATTTAGGTGAAGACCAAAAAAGAGAAAAATGACAAGATGAGATTGTGTGGATTGTGGACAAGTTGAAGTGAGAAAATTGGGGGGGGGGTGAGCATGGAGATTGAACATAACTTGATCTTGCTGACTTGTTTATCCAGATAGCTATTGCTGCTCTCCAACCCCATAGGTTCAAATCCCATCACAGGCATAGATGTTTGAGATCATCACTCTGCTTATTCAAGTTTAAAGTTCATTAGAATGTACTAAGGTACAGTAGGGATATAATAGGTCTAAAAAAGAATATAATCATGTAATTAAATTAAAAACCCTAATCTATATTTAGTGCAAAATGAAATATCTTCTGTCTAATATATCACTATCACTTGTAGAGACAAATTGACATCTTGAGTGCTATAGTTTTTCTAGGTGCTGGGAGAGACCAAAACTCATATTTCATATGTAATGGTGAGAATGTTTTAAGGCTATTTCCAATTCAGGAATAGGTTAGTCTCTTACATTGAGATGAAAAGTTTTTTTTCCCCTTAAAACAAACTTAATGCCATAAATAAGATTCTCTATTATAGCTCCAAATAAATGATCTTACACAGAAGTTTATCCCTTGATTAAGAGTTATAAAAAGTATTTCAGGAAAATGTGTGATGGAAGAAGAAGCAGTGAAAAAAAAAAAGCTCACATAATTCATCAGATTATGTGAGCTGATAATCATCGGAAAAGACAGTTATGTTGAGGAAGATTGGGGAAATGAGAATAAAAGGAAGACAACAAAAGAGATAATGAGGATAATTTGTTGAGGAACCATAATAATAAAGTGAAGTGATATCAGTAATGGAACAGCTGCCTAAAGGAAAAGCTGATGGAGTGAGTGTCCGTGGAATTATTGAGAGCAGAAGTAGTGAATATAATGACTGAAATTTGTCAACAGGTTTGGAAGGAAATATACTGGCCCAGAGATTGAGAATTATAGAACCATCACTTTAATTTCACGTGTAAGTAAACTTATGCTGAAAATGATCCAACAAAGACAGCTGTGTTAAGCCTGACAAAAATTATGAAAGATAGAGGTGTGAGTAAGGCCATGAAAGTTCGAATTGTCAAAGCAATTGTATTTCCAATAGTGATGTATGGATGTGAAAGCTGGATTAAGAAGAAAGAAAACAAATTGATTCTTTGAATTATGGGTGTGTGGAGGAGACTATTAAGAAAGCCATGAACTGCAAGAATGAGCAGTAAGATTTTAGAGTATAAAGACAATGCTCCTTGGAGGCTATGATCACTAAACAGAAGTTGTACTTTGAACATTATGTGAGCTGATGAATCATCGGAAAAGACAGTTATGTTGAGGAAGATTGGGGAAATGAGAAGAAAAGGAAGACCACAAAAGAGTGGATGGACAACATAAAAGAACTTATCACCTTGATTGCTGAAGGAATGGGAGAAAGGCCAAGTGGGATGCGCCTTTGTGCACAAGATCACCAAGAGTCTAAAACAACTGGATGGCACATAACATCATATACCTCCAATTAGAACAAAGTTGAGTTGCTTGTTTACAGTTGATCATTAATGAACTGAGAAGGATGTATGTAAGTTTGTTCCATCACTGATTTTTTTAGACAGTTAACATTTCTATATTTTGAATGAATTATAGTTACTAAATAGTGATCACTTTCTGATTCTTTAGTAACCCTTTTCTCCAGTTGCCAGTTCTTTCATTTCAGTCTTTTCCTTTAGCTTTTTCTTGATATTGAAAACCTTTCCTTTTCCGCTTGAAGTGGTCATCTCACACATTGTTGAATGATAATAGTTCCAAATTCCTTTCTAATATGAATGTGCTACTGATTGCCATCTGTTCACAATACTAATTTTCCTTAGGACTCATACTTATGTGGTTTCCAATCTTCAACCAACTCCTTTATTTTTAACCCAACTTTCAGATTCAACATGTACCCATAATTGAAACTGACAGTCCATCTTCGCTGTAAAAGCAAGCACTCAAAGATTGCTTAAGTTGGCTAATTGTAAAGCAAATGCCATGTGTTGATAGACGTCTCCTTGACGTCTATCAACAAGATTGACATGTGAGGAGTCTCACATGTCAATCTTACACAACATGGAGTCAACAATGAACAGATTCTTTGGATAGCCATGTGCCTAGTCCATAGATGTTTTAAGCATGAAAGATTGACATGTGAGACTCCTCATACTGGATATAGTTTTTGGTGTTAACCAGCTTTTCAGTTGAGAAAACAACTAGTGAAGACCAAAACTACATCTAGTAGTCTCACGAATCTCCCAGCAGGGTCAACACTGCATACAGATCCTTTAGAAGGATAGGTGCCTTATCCTTAACGATGATCTAAGCATGAACATTTCTGCTAACAGCATTCTGAAGCCTTGCTGTACTGCATTTAAATCAAAATAAATATGACATTTGCATGGGACTTGATAATTAGTAAGAGATAGGAAAGAAAGTTTTATTCTTAGTGAGGAGCAGAAAACTGCTGAGTTCTGGTCCCTTTAAGAGATCTAATGAATGCTGTCTGATCATTCCTCAATTTAACCCCAGACCATTATGTTAACACGTTCGCTGCCAACTACGAGTATACTCATAGTTGGCATATGAGCCCCACAAGTCAGCTACGTGTATACTCGTATTACACTTACTGCCGGCGATGAGATTACCCGTACTGACCTTAAAGAAGTGAAAATGCTTGGCATGTGGAGCTAGCAGCAAAACTGTGTATACTCGTAGATGGTATATGCTCTTCACAAGCCAACTACGAGTATACTCATATGTCGATTACCGTCTGCAATGAAATTACTCGTGCTGACCTTGAAGTGAAATTGCTTGGCGTACGGGAACAAACTATGCCGAAGTAGCGTGGCAGCGAATGTGTTAAAATTGCTTTGAAAATTTTGTATAATTCCAGTTCATATGTTAACTCTTGTTTTAGATAAATATATTCAACTGACTCCTCAATGCATTGGAGTAAGATTTAAGCAGACGATTTAAGCTTTTGGAGAAGTAACTAAGTAAAATTATGGAAGAGATTTGAGAAATAAACTTTGTTCAGGTCAAATGAGGATTATCAAGATCCCTGCTAGTCCCTTTGTAAATTTCTTACCGTCTGGAGTTGGTGGTTCAATCGGCGTAGTATTTTCTTCGGAATGCCTCCAACCGAATAAGGTCATCATTAGTAAGCTCTTCATCATGACTCAAAAGAAGCTCGTTAACGTCAATGTTATCCACTTCCAGCTCTAATTGCTCTGCCAGTTGCACACGTCTCCGTCGCTTGCTGTAATTTTTGTGTCAACTCCACAACCGTATCAGTCATTGTTTGCTCCCCTTCCTTGAAACGATTTTGCACCATTTTTGTGCAGAGTTTCTTCCACACAGTGTTCATTGTTGTCTGCTTGACTTCATCCCATGCCACCCTGATGTTTTTGATAGCATCAAGGATATTATAATTCTTCCAGAAATCATGTAGAGTAATGCCTTCACCACTGTTGTCAGTGGCCTTGATTGCTTGGGAAAACATGCATCGCAGATAGGTTTTGAAAGTCGCAAGAGCGTCTTGATCCATAGGTTGCAACAGTGCGGTGGTTCTAGGAGACAGGTAAACAACTTTTACGTCAGAATGAAAGTCATCCAACTCTCTCGGGTGGCTGGGGGCATTGTCCAGGAGGAGAAGCACTTTAAACGGGATTCCTTTCTTGGCACAATATTCCTTCACCTGGGGAATGAAGTGGTTATTGAACCAGTCTGCGAACAGCAAATGTGTATCACCTGGGAATCCAATACCCAATCCTTGGTATTGGATTCCCAGATTATGGGCAGCCTATTCAGGTCAATGTTCTTAAAGGCCCCCAGTCTCTGGGAATAGTACACTGTAAGTGGCTTAAGTTTTAAGTCACCTGAAGTGTTGCCACCAATCATAACAGTGATCCGGTCTTTTGCGACCTTGAATCCAGGCATAGATTTTTCCTCTTTTGCAATAAATGTCTGTGTTGGCATCCTCTTCCAAAACAGAGCCGTTTTGTCAACATTAAATATTTGCTCAGGCAAATATTCCCCCTCCTCAATTATTTTTGCCAGAAGTTTGGGAAATTTACTTGTCGTGTCTGTATCTGCACTTGCTGCCTCACCCATGACTTTGATGCTGTGTAGATTTGTACGCTTCTTGAATCGTTTGAACCATCCAGCACTAGCTTTAAATGCACACTCCGTGTCGCTGGCCTTCTCTTGTAAATCTTTATGTAAAGACCTAGCCTTCTCCTGGATAATCAGAAAAACTCAACGGTATCCGCTTCTGTATCAGATCCTAGATCCAGTGAGACAACAATTTCTCCATCTCTGAAATCGGGCCCAGCCTCTTCTTGGTAATGATTGTGCCCTTCAGCATTACCGCACCTTTTTTGCTTTCAACAATGCACACTTTATCCTTCACTGTCGAAATAGGTCGATTTATATCCCGAGCTATTGTTGATATAATTTTCCTGTCTTTATACGTACGAATTATTTTCAACTTTTCTTCTCAAGTAATTGCAGACCTTTTTGTTTTTTAAATTTATTACTAGTGCATTCGGTTTTGCGTTTCGAATCCATTTTAAGGGTAAATAAACAATGAACATTAACGGTGATAAACAAGTGACTAAGCTAACCGCATGAGGCATGGACTACTGACAGGTCGGGAAAAGGAGGAATTGTTTACTGAGTCCTTATTTCTAATTGGTAGGTTTCCGTTTGAATGTTATGGCTTTTGCACACTTGCCTTCTGCTACTCTCGGCATTTACCGGTAACCTGTTACTATTCATTACATTTGCTGTGAATGCTGAGTCTGGTTAACATTATGTTGTTGCATACTGCAATGGATGTCAAAGCCAAGCATGTTCATACATGCTAGTAGTTGTAATTTTAGATTTATTGCATAAGTCGGGGGGGGGGGGTATTGTATATGGTGTAAAAGGGGAAATATACAGTCAACTCTTACTATAGCAAACACCATCCTGTGAAAAATTCCAACAGAAGCATAGGCACAATGCTAGTATGAAGAAATTTCACAATAAAAAAAAAAAAAACTATCCTCGTAATCCCTACAGGATTTGCCAACCATGCTGTGAGGAAGAGAATTAGTGAACCAAACTACATTTAGTATGAGGAGCTCTCACAAGTCTAGCCTTGTATGATATTGGGTTGACACTTGACACAAGATCTTTTGGAAGGATGTCTTAAGCATTGAGCATATGAATAATTTAAATCAATCTAATTTATGATTTTGCTGGAACTTAGAGAATCTTATCCTTAGCCAGTGGTTTTCAAATTGTGGAGTACAAAGCAGTGGTCAGTATTCATTTTTAAGCACAACTCCCATATGCACTCTTTCTTCCATATTTCAATACGACATAGCATTAAAAACAAACTCATGTTTGTTATTAACATAATTCAAAGTTACCATTGTAGTTGTGATATACAATGCAGTCACATCCAAATTTGATTTCATTTAATGTCTAATTATCAAATTCTCTGGTGCACAACTTGATCATATTTCTATTTTTGCTAGGCCTGTAGATGCATTCCCTTTTTATTCTCTGATTAGATTTGAGATTGATTTGTTACATTGTGGCAGTGTAATTCTTCAAAAGAACTAGCCCATCATAATTTATTCCAGTTTGAGAAACATAAATATATTAACTAAAATTATTTTTTTTAAAAGTAACTATATTTACTTCAAATAGACACAAAAATGTTCTCTTACAGAAAAAAAGCGGGGAAAAATATTCATTTCTTATTATTTATTTTTTCCATGTCCATAGCATTTCTGCTCAGCACATGGAGAAAAGACACAAAAAATAGGATTTGCTTCATATTATGGTTAATAGCATATCTTCATGCTGATTCAGGATACAAAAGTAACAGAGGATTAACTTAGTCTTAAGTAGGATAAAAATGACTACCACATTGAAAAGAACAATATGAAACAAAGTGTTAAAAAGAATTAAAGATGAGCAGCTTTTACAGGTGAATGCAAACTCAGTTATACAAACATTATTCAAGAAAAAATAACACCATGGACACAAGCTAAAGAAGCAGTCTTGAAAAAAGAAGAAAGTACTGAGTTTCTAGCAAATAAGTTGCCATATCCTCTGAGTGAATACAGAGAAAAATGTAAAAAAGTAAAGCACTGTGTAAAATTAATTAAACAGAAGTCATAGGATACAGGTAAGAATACAAAAGATAAATATCAGAAGGTTGCAAAATGTTCTGATGGAGGCCATTTGGAAAAAAAATTTAGAAATGGAGAAAATACTGCAAAAGGAATCATGTGATATGAAAACTGAAGATAAAGATATTCTAGATGTCTGGAATATTACTTTTGAAGGACTTACACAAAATGAGCAGTGACAGAACAGTAGTAGAAAATATTCAAGAAAAATGCATATACAGGAGTATATATCATTACTTAAAAAAAAAAAAAAAAAAAAAAAAGCTGCCAAAAGCCTGAAATGTAGAAAGGTAACTAAAGTGGATAATATTTGATTGGATATGTTCAAATTTTTGTAGTGGCTATAATGCATAATTTAAAGGGTCCAATTTCAGGTGACTGGAGTAGAACCCTCATAGTTCCCATCTATAAAAATGGGAATAAAGCTGAATTGGGAGTATTACAGAGGAATTTCTCTAAGTGTTCCATATGAGATTTGTGCAAGCATATTTGAAAAGAGACCAAGAAAAATTATGAAAGTGAAACAGCCTGAACTAGCTTGGAGAAAAGCTGGTTCAGGCCAAATGTTGTCAAGATCAAATTTTCACTTTACATCAGACAAGAATCTGTGTTTAGTGGTACAATATATGGAATTAAATGGAACATTTATTCCATGTATATACAGAGCAATACAGTCTATATTTAGGATGTAAATCAGCAATTAGAATTAAAGGAAATACAGGAAGAGTATGTAAAATCAGTTGTAAGACCAAGGATGCACATATCTCAACCCTTATTCATAATATATGTATATGGATTGCATTATGAAAGAAAGTGGCAAACTGATATCAGAATCGGATATCATACTGAACATTTTGCTTTATGCAAATCATGTACTCCTAAACATATTCATTGCAAGTCTCCAGGAGTTCTAACTAAAAACAGCTGTATGAAAATTAGCAATAAAAAGACCAGAACTTTAGTGAAGATGAAAAAAATTTGCTATCTTCACTAGTGTCTAAATAGGCATAAAGGTATTTGAAAACTTCAGTTTCATTCTCAAGGGAGAACTATAAAACAAAATATTTTGGCTATTTAGACACTTCAAGTGAAGATGGCAAATTAATTATGGAAACAGATTAAGCTTAATCTGTTTAATCTTAATCATGATGAGGAGCCAGTTGAATAAATTTCTGTGGAATAAGAGAGAAATTAGCCAAAACACTAAACTAGCAGTTTAGACAGTGTTCAAACCAGTTTTATGTAGTGGATCTGATTTCTGAGTTTAGAAATAAGGCACTTGGTCAAAGATTAGAGAGGTGTTTCGAGAAAACTGCCTGAACAGAGGACATTAATGGCAGAATCATATTAAAAATGAATATATAGGAAGGAATTTGACATTGTAGAATGTGTGAGGTATGGTCACTTAAACAGAATGGGAGTGGAAAGGTTAGCAAAACGGTTGTTTGCCAAGACAACAGGAAATAGTCCTAGAAGAATACCAAGATTATAGGTGCATTAATTCAGTCAGAAGTGCTGACATGTAAAAGACTACTTTGGAGGAAAATTGTTGATAGGCGATTAGTAATAATGTAAACTTAATCACGTAGTACTGTCAAAGTAGCCTGTACACCACCTTGAGGGTGTGATTTATGATGAATTAGCAAATAGTCATGATAAATTTCATATGCAACTATCATATTGTCCTGTTTCATGAAAATAATAGTTTGAATTATTAGAAAGAGTTACATTTACATTTTTTATTTATGTTTTGATAGATTGTGTTTTCAGATAATATTGTACTTAGATTTTTCCTTAATGATGTATCACGATTCCACCAAATGCTGAATTACTGTTTGAGATAGAAATCCTCTACATCAATGGTCAGTAAGCTATTTGTTCCAGCATCACCTTGCATGATTGTAGACCAGAAGTGTTATATTCCATTTCTAAATGTCTACTATGTAGATGTTGCTGCATTTTCCAATTTATGCACCATTCGGTCATTTTTCTGTCTGTAACCCAAATATTTAATAAATGAAGTAATACCCAAAATATTTTAACTGTTGTGTGATACTTGTAAGATTTTTCACACACTGTAAACCCTACTCGTGTGATCAGTGTTTTTTTAAAATAACCTTATAAATATTATTTACAAGGTATTTAATTTTGTCAAAAACCTTCATGGAGCTTAACTAACAATTACAGCACTTACTGTTTATATACAAATACTTCATTCCACTTGTTTTATTGCAAATTTACTTTAAAAAATTGTTCTTCTTGCTACTGCAGGTTAAGTTTCACTTTTACATGAAGCATGACTTCTATAAATTACATGTTTTTTTTAATTCTATTTATTCATTAACTTACAAACAGGAATTCTAAGCATATGCATTTATATTTTTGAAGTAATGGACATTTTAATGAGAGCTTTGTGAATTTTGCTCTTTCATTTTCTGAATATCAGTTAGACTTTCATTACAGTAAACTCAGAAAAAGTGTTATGGTGAGAGTATGATTTAAAATTAGAGGTGCTGCTACTACAAATCTTGTCATTGTTAATTCACATTTGTGATATGAATAATTCTGTGAAAAAAAAAATCTTCAAGGTAACTGTGGCATAACTATAAAACAATGAAAATAATACGTGACCATAGTAAACTTTAATGAAAAGCACAAATATATCATACTGAAAATAACAGTACATCATTGAGTATATGTGGGTACAGGGTCAATCTTAGTAAATTTTTAAAAATATTTTTCTAGCATGTAGCAACCGTTTTAATTGGTAAACTGATTGTTGTATTTACCTTGTCTTCCTATTTTTTGAATTGCTTGTTTCCACACACTGATGTACTGTTATTTTCAGTAAGAGATATCATGCTTGTCCTAATTTTAATTCCTAAAGTTAAGTGCGAATCTCTCATGAATTTTATGTAAATAATTATTTGTATAGTTATATAGTTATTTTAATTGTTTCATTTGTACAGGGTGGTGCAAAAGTAGCGAAGGGGTTTACAATAATAACTTTAAATTTATTTCTCTTCAAAACAGTAATATATAATCCATGGAAAGTTTTATGAGCTAGGTATGGAAGACTATGCCCTGTAAGTGACCACCATTTTCAGCTTCACAAAGTTGGTCTCTTTGAGAACATTTTCCCATTACTCGTGTCAGAGTATCTGGCGTTAATTCCCGTATTTTGGCTCGAATGTTCTCCTTGAGCTGCTCTGTGGTTCTGGGTTTATTCACATACACCCTCTCCTTAAGATGTCCTATAGGAAAAAGTCAGGGGCCGTTAAATCTGGCGAACGAGCGGATCAATTTGCAGAATTTCATGAAATTAGATCTTCACCGAAAATCTTCCTTAAGACCTCTATCGTGGTTCAAGCAGTGTGTGCAATGGCCCCATCTTGTTAGAACCACATCTCTGGAGTATCAGCAAAAGCTGGTCTTTAAAAATTGTTGATCATCATGATATTGCTCACCGGTTACAGTTACGGCATTGTCATTGTTGTTTTCAAAGAAAAATGGTCCAATAACACGTTGTGATGCAACTGTGCACCAGACCATATACTCAAGTGCTGAAAACGTCCTGCCAAGCATCGATTCAGAGAGCGCATTAAAATGCCGCTGATAGGCTCGTTGGGTCTGGATTATTGAATGACAAATTTGTCATTGTTGTCTTCAAAGAAAAATGGTCCAACAACACGTCGTGATGCAACTGTGCACCAGACCGTATACTTAAGTGCTGAAAACGTCCAACCAAGCATCGATTCAGAGAGTGCATTTAGCACACTAAAATGATGGTGATAGGCTTGTTGGGTTTGGATTATTGAACGATTTTGTTCAAAATAAAGCTCTATGATCTTGGTTCGTTGCATAATGGTGTAACGTTCCATACTGAATCTCCCAGACGTACTTCACAGGCTCTGAAAAGAAAAATTAGAACAACATTGAATTTCAAAAAGTTGTGATTTTTTTTTCAATCACTTTGCCACTTTTGCGCTACCCTTTATTACAATTCTTTTGTCTTATTTAAGAGAAAAAGATAAGTGAAAGCAATATATGGGATTAAAGTAAATATATTTGAAATACTAAAATACTCGTGGTATGAGCCTAACCTATTTTTTAATAGGTGTGGGAAACAAATGCACACACTTTTAAACAGTACTCTGATGTATGGTTAATAGAATTCAACAATGACTTACTAAACAGTGTTATTCTTCTGCAAAATATAACGGAACAAGTTTGCTTGTCAAATGATTATAAATGGAAGGGAAATCAATTTGACTGGGATTTGTGGCTATAGCTCTTCTCTCTACATATTTTGTACTTTCTGAAATCTACATGAATTAAGTATAAGGTTTTGCCTGCAAGCTTTCCGCATTTCTCTTAACCTCCTCAAGTAGACTTGTCAGGTGGTCAAATTCTGTCCCTTCAGAATATGATCCCCTGACCAAATGGGGAGGGGGGGGGTGTAAAGTTGTGATAAACACCTAGAACAAAAATGATATTAAAGCAACTGATATAACCACAAGAAAGAACATATATTAAAATCCTTTAAAACTCCATGCTTCAAGAAAGGTCTGCAACTGAGATTCACCAAACTTTGTGAATCTCAGTTGCCCAGGGGACTGTGCCCCAGTGTATCCAATAGTTGCCAGATGGATGGCCAAGTTTAAAACTGGGCATCCTGAGACAACAGATGCACTCAGGCCAGGAAGACCTTCCACAGCGATCACACCTGCAAACATCAATGCAGTGCATGCCTTGATAACAGACAAATACCAGCCAGAAACATTGCAAAGACTTGGGATATCCAGGGAATGAGTTGTGCTCATTATCCATCATCTAGAAGCTCTCAGCAAAGTGGATCCCCTAATGTTTGAATGTCGACAAAAAGAGAGAGAGTATGTGTGCTGTCATCTCAAGGGATTTTGGATCATTTTGAGAAAGCAGGTGCAATTTTTTTTGGGCTCATATTGTGACTGTTGATGAAACATTGCTTCATCACTATGAACAAGACATTAAACAACAGTCAATGGAGTGTTGACAAAGGTTCTCCACAGCCAAAGAAGTTCCAAACCCAAAAGTCAGCAGTGAAGGTTCTTGCCATTGTCTTTTGGGATATCGATGTGTAATCTTTACCAAGTGAATCAAAAAAGGTAACTATTACAGCAGCAGTTTATTCAAGAACTCTGAAGGAAAAGCACAATGGGGAAACTGAGCAGAGGCATACTGCTTTTGCAGAACAGTGTACCTGCTCACAAAACCCAACAGGCAAATACACACTTGGTCTGACTCACCCACCCTATTTGCCAGACCTGGCCCCATTTGATTATTTCCTATTCCCAAAGTTAAAGAAATACTTGAAAGGAACAAAATTTACCATAGATGAAGCCATATCTGCAGCTGAGGACTGATTTGTGCAACAAGGGACTCAGAGGATTGCAAATGATGCAGCAGCATTGTAAGAAGTGTGACACTTCTTGGGGAACATGTAGAATAATCTGTAAGTTGCATTGTTCTATCTCAAATTTTTCATGGTGATTATCACAACTTTTCAGCATATCCTTGTATGCAGTGAGCCACTAAAAATTTATACCCACATATTTGAGCATATCTACTACAGCTTCCTTTTTGCATTCTTTAATATTTTCTGCAACTGTTTTGTCACTGCTAATTTCATTTCTTTTTTCAGAGTAATTATTTCAGACATCCAGAACGCCTATATCCAGTTCTTATGTTGTCTTTATCATCTGATTTGTTTTAGAATTACTTTTTTCTCCATTTCTAACCTTCCATGACATTTTGCTTTCTTCGTGATATTTTCTACATTCTTACCAGTCTTTTCATGTCTTGTTTAGCTACTTTTATGCTTGGCTTAATTTTCATATGTTCTTTGCATTCTCTCATGATTTGACTTCCTTTCCAGGATGCTGCCTCTTGACTCCTTTATTTTCAAACTTACGTTTTTCTTCAATATTTGTATACTTTATTCTATAGTTTGTCACTGAAAGCTGCTTGATTGATTCATGTTAAAGCTTTTGTAGATGTTCCTATTATCATACCTAGAAAATATAAAATATAAGACTAAACCATTCTTCTGCTTTAGTATTTTCTAGGCAGTGGATCTTATTTTGTATTTGAAGATATGAGTAGAATAAACTGCAAAGGAAGTGATTTAAAATATTTTTTTTAGATTACTTTACAAATCAAATATTTGGACAGAATATTAACATACAAAATGATTTAGATGGTATAATAATGAAAGAATTAAAGGGACGACCTAAGTAAAATAAAAAAATGGTAAATCAGCAAAAGATAGAATAAACTTCAAATCCATGTAAATTTGCTGGGGGAAAATATCATCAGAGATTGAAAATTTTAAATAAAATAGTGTATTCTGGTGAATTGGACCACATCAGGAATAGTCTAATTTGGCCCAGATGCATATACAAACTTTAAAAGGTATGTGCACATAAAGATAAAAGATAGTTTAAGCACGTTTTCATTTACTGAAAAAACAAAATTATTGACTTATAAACTTAAAAAGAATAGTGTTAGGTATTTGCCCTAAAAATGTATTTATATACATATTAAACACGTGCAGTTAGTGATCTAGGAATTGAACAAGTATTGCCTTATGCATTAAATGATCATAATCCCACAAATTTTCTAGTGTCTTCATTAGTTAAGAATTCAAGCTCAGGAAGTGTCATGTTCTAATGTCCTCTGATGTTTTGCTGCAATTTGCTCCACAACTTCAAACTCATTTTCATTATAGCATTGAAGATTATTGTCAATGATGTAAACTATGCATTCTGATGTGGTTCACTTCTAATGAGACATCATTTTCACTATTGGCCATATTTGGCATAACCACACTATGCTTAAAACTAGTGAACAGAACAGTTTGGATGGTCTTGTTGCTTATTCTTCTTGAACTTTCATGTTTGACTTCCTTAGCTTTTGAAGATCATGTCAATAGATTTCAATTGCTTCAAGTATGTAATTTATCAACTTTTCATATAAGATCTTCAGATTTTTTGATTCCATGTCCACTGGCTATAGTAAGGAGTATTGGGAGATAAATTCCAAGTGAATATTTTTCAGAGAATCTAAATATGGGTGTGGCATACAATTGTCAACATCCAGTAAAATTTTTCTTGATTTCATTCTAAGTCCCAACCCATAAGCAATTTAAATGCCATTGTATTTCAAATCAATGAGGCAAATTCTTGTCCTCAAATTTTTGTTATTCTAGACTTGTCCTGATTAATAGGTGGACAAATTAATTTTAATCGACTGCATATACAATTAGACAAATACTAATATTTAAAAATGGGGATAAAATAAAGCCTAATTACAGAAGAATTATAGTTTATATGTTAAAAATATGCAGCAGAGTAATTAATGAAAAATTAGATATAAAAAATGGAATGTCAAAATGGATTTTAAAAAAAGGACACTACAATGGATTCAGTATTTTGTTTAGAACTGCTTGTAGCAAGAAATTTAATTTAAAAACTCATCTTCTGTTTATAGATTATGAAAAGCATTTGATAAAGTAAAAAAATATATATTACAAGCTGAAAGTTTTTTCCACTTGGTTTAATCCTTTATCCAAGTGCAAGCAAACAAAGTAGGTGTGAAGTAAATTCATGACTGGACAACTCGTATATAGAAGTTAATGACATCACATCACTTGTCTTAGTATCCCATAGCACATATCCTTACAGACATGTATAATGCTATGCATTATGGGAGGGATCACTACCCAGACCCTTTGATAAAAGATTAAACCAAGAATATAATTTCTTTACATATTTAATTCATAGTATAACCAAGTGGAAAAACTTTCAACATCTATCTCTAAATGAGAGTATTTTATTAATAAGGTATGACCCCTTTTGTGCTACTTGTATGTATATGGAAAATGACTTCTGCATTATTTCTACCATGGTATCACTTCTGAATCTGGCTTCCACTGATGAGACCTCAATAAAGGTCAAAACCAGATTTTTTGATTCCAGCATTATATACATTATATATATAGTGTCCTTTTTTTAAATCCATTTTAACATTCCATTTTTTATATCTAATTTTTCATTACTCTGCTGCATATTTTTAACAAACTATAATTCCTCTGTAATTAGGCTTTCTTTTATCCCCATTTTTAAATATTTCATTGTGGGCAATAATGAGATTTAAAAAAAAAACTTGATTTTAAATCAAGGTCTAAGACATGGTTTCCCTGTGTCTCCCACACTTCATATATATTAATGGAACACTTTAATAACCCAGTATAGAGACTAATTATATGAAGAGCCAAAGGCTTCAATTTGGCGACATGAACTTATTTAAGTTAAGGAATGTTACATCCCATATTGTTTCTTAGCCGAATATAGAAACTATAAAGTTCGGCGATTCCAAGTGTAAGCAAATACCTGGATAGTGCAAACTGAGGCAACTCATAGTAAGGGTGGAGTAAGCTCTGCTCACTATTCTTGGTATTTACCCATAATGTGAACTTAGCTCCTAGGAGCTGTATTACTGTTCTACATTATGAGAGAAGATCACTACCCAGACTGGTTTCAACCTTTGAGTAGGTAGACCTAGTTAATACCAAGTTTGCAGCGAACAGAACTTGCATCCCTTCTATGAGAATTGCCAAGAAGGTGTCCTAATAAATTATTAATTATATGAAGAGCCAAAGGCTTCAATTCGGCGACAAACTTATTTAAGTTAAGGGATATTACATCCCATGTTGTTTCTTAGCCGAATATAGAAACTATATAAAGTTCGGCGATTCCAAGCGTAAGCAAATACCTGGATAGTGCAGCACCTGACCCATTTGGTAGTGCAAACTGAGGCAACTCATAGTAAGGGTGGAGCAAGCTCTGATCACTATTATTGGTATTTACCCATAATGTGAACTTAGCTCCTAGGAGCTGTATTACTGTCCTACATTATGAGAGGTCACTACCCAGGCTGGTTTCAACCTTTATCGAGGTCTCATCAGTGAGTAGGTGTACTCTTTGAGTTTCTTATTCGGCTAAGAAACAATATGGGATGTAATATCCCTTAACTTAAACCAATATAGAGATTTCCATAACAGGAAATCTCTATACTGATAATTTACAAAGAACAATACACAATTTAAGCATCATAGAACAGTTTGGAATAAAAATATCTTTACAAAACTAAAACAGTGACATTTTGTGGACAACTCCAGTTCAGATAAATACTTTTATCTTGGACATTTGAAAAACTTCAATAGAACTGAACTAATCTTGTACAAAAAGAAATACACTTAACATCCAATAAAGAAAAAAATATACAAATGCTAAACCATTTGTATATTTTTATTCTTTATTTATTGTCCATATATAATGACTGCAAAATTTTGACAATAAAGATAAATAAAAATGAGATTTGTGAGAAGTGCACTTATACATTTTTAGATCAAATATAAACAAAATTGGACAGAACATATAAAGCGAATAGCCAACATGTATGAGGGTGGTCTGAAAAGTTCTCGGCCATAGATGGCAACACTAACAGTAATTTTTTTTTTTTTCTAAGTTGGTACATTTGTTATAAGAATCCATGTGAAATTTCAAGTCATTCTATCAAGTAGTTTGTTTTATTATACAGCTGTCTGAAGCAAAAGTATTGTCTATCCCTTGAAATGGATAAAATTGAGTATCGTGCGGTTATAAAATTATTTGTAAAAGGCTTAACGCCAAAAGAAATTCATTCAAAGTTCATATAAAAGTTTGGCATGGATGTTTCCGATTCTCTGTGGAAATACTAGCTGTGGTCGGCAGTAGATGGCGTTGGTGTAGATGATGAAGGTAGTTGCTAGTTGGAGATTGAGAGTTGTAGAGTAGGTACCCTCCCTTGATGAGTCTTTAGATTCCCTGGAGGTGTTATGTAATAATAACACCAGAAATCATTGAGGTGCATGATATGGTATTGGATGATCAGCAAGTCAAAGTGCATAAAATTGCTGAGACTATAGGCATTTCTAAAGAATGCGTAGGATATATTTTGCATGAAGAATTGCAAATGAAAAAAGCTTTGTGCAAGATGGGTGCCATGCAGATCAAAAACGCACTCACCTGAAAATCTCTGAACAGTGCTTGGAGCGTTTTAGAAGAATAAAACTGATTTTGTGTGTCAATTTATTACTATGAATGAGACTTGGATTCATCAGTACACACCAGAATCCAAACAGTGGACAGAAGCCAGTTTTTTAGCACCAAAAAAACTTGTCTCCTTTAGCATCCCAAAGCCGTATGTGTTTTGGGATGCTAAAGGCATTTTGTTTATTATTTTGAAAAGGGTAAAACAGTCGCTGGGGAATTTTATTCCTATCTTTTAAGCAGACTAGACGAAAAAATTCACGAGAAAAGACCTGGTTTGCAGGAAAAAAAAAATCTTTCATCAGGGCAATGCACCTGCCCACAAAGGTGATTTGGCAATGGGAAAATTAAGAGATCAGCACTATGAATTGTTGGAATATCCACCCTGTTCTCCAGATTTGGCTTCCTCTGACTTCTATCTCTTCCCAAAACTAAAACTCTTCCTCGCTGGTCAGCATTTTTCTTCAAATCAACAGGTGATTGCAGCTGTAGAGCAGTATTTTGCAGATCTTACTGAGAACTACTACAGGGATGGGATAATGGCACTGCACATCACTGGAGATTATGTTGAAAAATAAAAATAATTTTGAAATTATAAATTTATTTTTTCATTGTTAGGCCAAGAAATTTTCAGACCACCCTCGTACTATACCTTCTTATACAATTAATAAAATATAAACCAAATGGGAAAAGGCCAGGTAGACCCAAAAGAGGCAATTAGTTATAAAAAAAAAAGAGGTCTATATTCACATCTAGCATTATGATGGGGATCCTTGTTGCCTGTTTAACACTGAAGGAGAGTGAACCAATCTCAAGACTTTCATCCCAGAAAGCTGGAAAATATATGTCGTTTACAGACATTCATTGATTTCATATCTGCAATTCATAAAATTTTTCACTTCCTTACTCATTAGTAGTTTCCAGGGATGACCTGTTGTTCTCCTATTATCCTAAGGCAATTTCCCTGTATCTACCAAAGGCTCCTCTCACCAACTTATGTTTCAATCATATTATCTTTCTTATGTACCAAGTCTCTGCAGACCATATTTCCATAATCTGTCCTCATATTTTCATTCCTGAGCATCATAGTTATGTCTCTGCAACATTTGCTTTTGCAACATTTGCAGGAGAACAACAGGTCATTCCTGAAAACTACTACTGAGTAAGGAAGTGAAAAATTTTATGCATGGCAAGTGGTGAATGAATGTATTGACAGTGGATAGTGAGTACTCAATGCAGGGTATGATAATTGTGGTGTGCGAGTGTATGACCTCCAAGATGAGTCTTCAGACTCCATGGAAGCAACATTAATATAAAAATTCAATCTGTGTTGGATTGTAGAACTATAGTACATCAATAATGTAGATGAGAATTAGATAATTCAGAGCCACTGCTCCAGATGTCAAACATACTTTTTTTTTCATGTCTCCAATGAAGAGGATGCTGTTCTTACAAAAATAGATGAGAATTAGATAATTCAGAGCCACTGCTCCAGATGTCAAACATACTTTTTTTTTCATGTCTCCAATGAAGAGGATGCTGTTCTTACAAAAATAGATGAGAATTAGATAATTCAGAGCCACTGCTCCAGATGTCAAACATACTTTTTTTTTCATGTCTCCAATGAAGAGGATGCTGTTCTTACAAAAATAGATGAGAATTAGATAATTCAGAGCCACTGCTCCAGATGTCAAACATACTTTTTTTTCATGTCTCCAATGAAGAGGATGCTGTTCTTACATTTTTTTTTTTTTGTATCTCCTAGTGGCATTATAAACATCCATGCTACAGTGGAAGTTGAATCCAGCCTACCTAATATGCTTATACAATGGCAAGCTCCTAACCGATTTCAAGTAAATAAAAGTTTCACTTTTGGTCAACTATGAATATTATCTCCTGGTATACATCTTCAAGTAGACTATGGTAGTCTAACATGTCCTTTATATCAACATAATTAGACTGTATGGCCTGACACAACCAAGTAACCTGGCTTCATAAAAACTTAAATATTACCATTGGGAATTTAATCCCATCTACATAAATATTGTGTTGTTCTGGCCAGTTTGTCTAACTTGCAAGATGAAAACCCATGCTATATCCATATGGATGTAGTGGGTTTTTTCACCTTCAATTGAAAAGCACTCATAAGTTCAAATCCTAGATGGAATTCAAACCCATGTTTTTAATCCAAAGGACATGGTTCTTAAAGAGAGCTATGGAGGCAATCTTAAAGTACCTGTCTATATCTTGATTTCTATCTTTCTTTTTAAGTAATGATATGCTATCTGTTCAGTTTCCTTATAATGTAGTCTTTAGTCTGCATACTAAATCCCAAATTGTGAGAAAAGGTTACTGAGAGGATACTAATGGAATGCAAGTACATGAAGATATATATATATTTGTTATTTCAAACACAAGAGGTTTATTAATCTATAGTACATTAATAATCTGGATGAGCAGATGGTTGAAAAACTGTCCTTGATGCATGAGAGTACGTGCATAGTGCAGTCACAAATATTTGCATTTTAAATGGAAAATCCAACACAAACTTTTTTAACCCTCAGAAACTTGGGTGAACCAATCCTGGTCGCTTTGTTTCCCTACTTTTGCTAGTGAAAAATAGCAAAAGTACATCAAGTGAAAATTAAATTATAATGCAATTCATTCTCATTTATCAGGGAGTTCAGTTGTCACTAACGCAGACAGCCATCAAAATGTATTTTTCTTAAATGTATTCCTGTATAATAATCATAGCAATTAAAATTACTACAATGTGTTATAGCAAATCTTGTGGCATTGGAAGACTATTATAATCGTTTTCTTTTATTTTATATGAAATCCATTAGAAAGTTACAAAACCAACAGCACATTAGTGCCATGTATGGCAAAAGATGAAGAAAGGAATCTGTTGGATGTTTCTTGACCAGATAAGGTGGTGAGCTGGTAAAGACAACATGGAAGCTGTTCCTGATGATAGAAGTAGATAGAATGGAAAAAAGTGAAAAGTAAAGTTCGTTATGTGGCAAGTAAGAGGAAGTGACCACTTTGCAAGGGTTTATCATCCTAGTGAGGTTACTGCTTTAACCTATGCGACAGACTGTAATGAGGTGGATGAATTGGAGGTTCTTAGGATATTGCAGAATCTCAATGTAAATTCAGCTATGGGATTAGATATATCAGCTAGGGAACTAGCAATGCCTTTGACTAGGATCTTTAAGTCTCAGCTCTGGCAGAGTTCCAAGGGAGTAGAAGGAGGGCAAAATAATTCCCTTGCATAAGGAAGGTTCCAAGACTGCACTAACAAATTATAGACCAATAAGTATCTCAGGCATGGTGATAAAAGTACTAGAAAAATTGGTAAAAAAGACAATTTAAGAATGGGTAGAGATAAAAATATGATACTGTATAAGGGGTAATGTGAAGGATTGGTCATAGTAACTTAACTTTTTATAATAGAGTAACAGCAGAGTTGGATAAAGGAAATGGCTACATGATTATTTGATTACTTTGCAAAGGCATTTGACAGAAGACTACATGGAACTGTTACATAAATGAGGATGGATATGACTGGTTAAGTGGATAAGAGGGTGGCTGCTGGAAAGATCTCAAAAAGTGGAATATGGAGGGGAAGAATAGAGGCAAAAATAATTGACTAGTGGAGTACAGTTCCATCAATGTGATACAAGTCTTGTATCACATTGATGGAACTGTATTCTAGGAAATAGGTGAAGCTAGAGATTTAGGGGTGCTGGTAGACAGAGAGTTCAAGTTTAGAGGACGTATTGCTAAGGTAGCCCATAAGATTACTTAGCTATTGAAGAGCATATTAACAAGTAGAAAAAAATAAGTTATTCCTCTTTATAAGGCCTTAATATGTCCACATCTGGATTACTGTGCTCAAGTCTGGTCTGCTGGGTTTCTTGGGGATGAGGAAGTGGTGGAGAGGATTCAGAGGCGAGTGGCCTGTGGAATGTTCCCTATGAGGATATATTGAAGCCATGCGATTTGCAGAAGTTGGTTGATAGGAGAAAAAGACGGGATATGATAAAAACATTTAAGTTGCTTAGAGGGTTTTATAGGATAGATGCAGGGGAAATGTTTCAGCACTTGGCTTGAGTCATTTTTAAATGATTGAAATTGATCATTTTAAATTTGAAATTTATCCAACCAGCCAGTACAGTAACGAGAGTATGAAGCGCCTGTGGCAAGTGTCTAACTTGCGCCCCCAACCCAAAAATTTTGAAAAATTTAAATGTAACAAGTTAAATTTTACTAAATGCAATATGTTAAATACTTACTATTAACCCCATCAAAATGAGTTGCAGTGTGTTGCAGAATTTGCGTGTCTAAAGCGCCGTATTTTAAAAATACAATATAAAATAGACTTTTATATCTTTATTTATTTTTACGTTTTGCGCCCGTGGTGGGCACCTCTTTCGCCATGCCCTTGTTACGGCACTGCAACCAGCTGTGACAAAATAACTGGCATATGAGAAGACAAAAGAAATCTACTGGGTGCTTGAATATCTCATAATACACACCAAAAGAGAGAAATCACTCATGCCATCTCTTGGATGACAACTGGTTTTTCTTGAGAAGGAAAACTTACCACTTCCATCTAGTTTTGAATTGCAAAGTGTACTGGTGTATGGTGTACATTTATAGCCAGGTCTAGCCAAATGCGTATCACATACATTGAAAACTGATTATTACAAGAACAAATGATATTGAGATTTTATAAAATCAAAAACTAAATCTTGAGCATAATACTTTAATATTATTGCACTTCTAGTAAACAAACAGTTATACATAACTTCATACCATGTAAAATGTTATAATTTCAAAGTACAAGAGTGTGCTCCATCCTCTGCACTACAAATAAAAAACAATGGGCTTCCATTATACTGTTTCTGAAATGAAAAATTAGTACTTTCAGTAAACAATAAAATTCAAGCATCTCCAAATTAGAAAACTCATGACTCACCTTAACCATTATTCACATACTGCCTATCATATGTAGTCTGCAGATGCAAATTATTCTAACACTTATCCTTTAAATGAACTAAATTACAAGTATGCGAGTAGAGAATCAGGAGAGTAAGCAGTGGGCAAGTGCATTAATTACAACAACATCCATTATCCTTAAAAACCTCCATGCCAGGAAAGCAAATGATTGAATTTTACTTTCAGAGTGGAATGATGATGAGGGAGGGGGAAGCAGTTTTAACTATTAATTTAGGACATAATTAAACTTTTGCACAGAGTTTGCAAAACTTATTCATGTTTCAACAGCTGTGAGTTATAAAGATGAGAAAGCCTTTTCCAAAGAATACAACTAAAGCAGAGTAGAAAAAAAGCAACTTATTAATAAGTTTAAAAACATGAGTGATATATGTTAGTTCAGTTTAGCAAGCACCAATATACCAATTATTTAAACCTTGAAATTCTAAAAGGTTGATGGGACTGATGTTCAGGCCACCACAGTCTAAGTATAGCTGTTGAATTCTCATGGAAGTCTTGTAGGTGTGCAGCAATCCAATGTTCTGCATGTACTTATCACAGTGGTAGTGATGTTAATGACTGGATATATCCCCATCCTAAAAAAAATTAACCCAGAAAAACTATCCAGGGATGAGTCAAAACATGCAGATGTAGCATCCATGTCCCTCAGCATAAAGATCAAATAACCACTATGGTTTTAAGCACCAGTAGGTGGCAGATGAAGTCTCCTGTTTACCTTTTGATAATTTCATTATGAAGGGAATTATTAGATTTATCAAACCACAAATCTTGTCTGAATAGATTTAATGATTGAAAGTGCTTTGATGTTTCATCTCTCTTAAAAGCACTTTCAGCAATAGTTCTTTTAAGAAAGAATAATCACAAATTCCTGATAGATATGTGCCTTCAAGGGGGATAGAAATGAGGGGATACTATGACAATACCACATGAAAAGGTTACATTATTACTAATTTCTTTTCAACAATTTTCTTCCCAATTAATCTTATCTGTCAGGACTCCGATATTGTTAATTCTTATATTTTGATCTTCCTCTAGATCTTTTTGATGCCATCAAACATCTATTTTGCTAACCTTTCCTCTCCCAGT
This sequence comes from Typopeltis vanoorti, assembly GCF_054136105.1. Classification (NCBI taxonomy): domain Eukaryota; kingdom Metazoa; phylum Arthropoda; class Arachnida; order Uropygi; family Thelyphonidae; genus Typopeltis; species Typopeltis vanoorti. Next base: position 14,736,756 of record NC_143565.1, on the reverse strand, counting down.
CTGTTGATCATACATGAGATTAGCTCTACTCCTGAATGTTGCTAATGTCAAATTCCTCACTAATATCTTCAGTTTTAATATGATTCTGCCATTGATGATGCACTCCAATTTTTCTCAGAACTCCCACATATGTAGTCTCCATCTTTGATCAAGTGTTTTATTTCTAACCCAGTTCTCAGATCAATAAGTTAAAATTAGTTTCACTTTAATGTTTTGACCAATTTCTTTCACACTCACTTATTCCATATAAATATATTTGCTTGACTCCCTACCATATCAGCTTTACTAATTCTGTTGGTTATTTCCATATTTAATTTGCCTTTAAGTGTGCCTAAATAGCTGAAATGTTTTACAATAGATTCTTCATTCAGGATAAAGCTGATAATTTTAATGAGCTGTATTTATTAATTTTTTTCATAGTATTTTTATTGCTGATTTTTATATCAAATTTGTTACATTAGTTATTATTATTACATAACATCACCAGGGAGTCCAAAGACTCATCGAGGGTGGGCACTTACTCCACAACTCTCCATCTCCACCACAACTATGTTCATCATCTACACCAACGCAATTAGCATTTTCACAGACAATCACAAACATCCATGCCCACGGCAGGATTTGAACCCGCAGCCTTTTGGCTGGAGAGCGGATATGCTAACCACTCGGCATTATTCAATTTAGTTGACTCATGCTGACTTGTACTGGATTTATTTAAGAGTACAATATCATCTGCATAAATATTGAGATTAACATTTCCAATTCTGATATCAAGTTTAATGCCACTTTCTTTCATAATGTCATCCATATATATTATGAATAATTGTGAAGATAGTGTACACCCTTGTCTCACAACTGATTTAACATCAAACCAGCTTCTTGTCCCGCCTTCAATTTTAACTGCTGATTTGTAACTGAAATATAGACAATACATTGCTTGATATAATGTCTAAAGTACACCATATAATTGTAGCAGTGTGAACAGCTTTTCAGATACTTTTTTTTTTTTTTTTTAAGATATTTACAAAATTTAAAATCTGATTCTCACAACCTCTATTTGGTTGTGAAGATCAGATTTTAAGTATGAACTCAACTTATTCTTCTCAAAGTTTCCATTCCACAATTTTTCTTAAGTATGCTTTTGCATAAATCTTATGTGAAAGTGAGGGAATTGATTTATAATAATTCTCAATTTAGGTTTATTTTCCTTTATTTTATAGATGGGTACTATGAGAGCTCTACTTAATTATCATCTGGAATTTGAACTATTGACCAGTTCTGAATTATGCAGCGTAACCACTGTAAAAACTTTTATATCTCCATATATATCTCCATATTTGAAGATTTCTGGTTGAATAGCATCCACTCCAGATTCAGATATTTATATTCCTGATTGCATTCCTTGAATATTTTCTACCACTTCTTGTTTAACATTTAATAATCTTTCAAAGTAATTACTCTAAATATTTGTTGATAAATTTATCTTTAATAATATTCAAAGTTTTTATTCAAACATGGTAGTTGTCTCCATAATTTTCAAAAAATGCAAATAATACTATTATTTGACACCTCCAGGGAGTCCAAGGATTCATCGAGGGAGGGCACCTGCTCTACAACTCTGTCTCCACCATTCAATCACCGACTGACTGCAACTACACCAACATCCATGCCCATGGCAGGATTCGAACCCACAGCCTTTTGGCTGGAGAGCAAATATGCTATCCAACCAGGCCAACCTTTAGTTTTCATTGTACTTTGATCATCTCTAATTCATTTTACAGTACCTCCTTCTCCGTTTCTAAGCTTTTTCGGTGGACTCCAAAACATTTTGACACCTTCCTGATATTTACTTCTATACTCTTGTCAGTCCTTCCATTGTTTAGCTACTTTTACACACCACTTCACTTTCTTACATTTTGCTTTGTCTCAGAGCACATGCTTACTTGCTATGACCTTTTGAGACCCTTTCTTCCTTTCCATAATTGCCTTTAACTACCCAAGTCAATGGAGTTAGTTCTGATTTTTCTGTCTCTCACTGAATCAATCAATGTTTTCTTCAGAGTTTGCCACTCTCCAAGGTTTCAAACTCTCATTTTTTTTTTTTTTCAAGCTGTTCAACTTGTAAGAAAGTTTGTAAGCAAACAAAATTTGCACCTGAAGTAATTTCAGCTCTAGGCAACTCGTATATAGAGACTAATGACTTGCCTTAGTATCAAATAATGCAAGGCGCATATTCTTGCAGACATGTACAATGCTATGCATTATGGGAAAGGGTCACTACTTAGACCGGTTTCGGCCAGCCTAAAAACCCAAACTCTGGCTCAGATATGTTGATGATATTTTTGCCATTTGGCCCCACGGCCATGAAACATTAAATATATTCCTAAGCAACCTGAATAAACAACACAAACATATCCAATTCACTAATGAAATCAAAAACAATAACTTTCTTCCTTTTCTAGACACACTCATCACATTTCTTCCCTCAGGCTGCCTCTCCTTCACTGTCTACTGCAAACCTACACATACAGGCTGATAAATACATAAAAATTCATACCACCATCCAATACAAAAACTAGGAGTCATCAGCACCCTCAAACACAGAGTCCGAACAATTTGCTCCAATGAACAAGCTCTGAACCAAGAATTTGAAATCATTAAACAAACATTTGTAAAAAATGGCTACAATAATAATAAAAAAAAAAAAAAAACAGTTCACAAGATCCTCCATAAAAATGCCATTAAAAGCAAAAAAACATTACAAGAATGCCATAGCCAAACCCTACATTAGGGACATTTTAGAAAAAATAGATAGACCACTACTTAAATACAATATCAAGACAACTTTCAAACTCCCAGCAAAACTAAGAAATTTACTTAGCTCCTCCAAAGATCCTCTTCAATACCTTGCCCACCCAGGGGTTTACAAAATTCAATGTACCTATAACCTACCATATATAGGGGAAATAGGATGCACCATCCCAATCAGAAAAAATGAACACAAATGCCACATTAAATATCTCCACTATGGTAAAACAGGCCTATCAGACCACACACTCCAAACATGCCACAGAATTGACTGGAAAGGCATTAAGTCTCTACACTGCACCAAAACCTGGTATGAAAGAAAATTCAAAGAAGTTTGTGAAATGCTGAACATCATCCAAATGGGAACAAAAATGATGGATTAATTATTCCAAGAATGTGGAGGACCCATATAGCAACCAGAACAACCCCAGACAGAAGAAAATCTCAATACTCAATATGAAAGGACTGTAGAAATTGTTTAATGTAGTTCCGTGTTTTTTTTTTTTTTTTTTTTCACTAGAGGTCTAGGATAAATGATTAACAAACATTTAGATTAATTTTACTTTTGTATAATGCAACAGCATGTAGCTTGTATATTGTACATATGTATATTTTCTGATGATGACCTCAATACAGAGGTCAGAACATCAGTTGTTATTTGCTTAATGTTAAGTAAGGTAATTATTCTAGCACGTTGTGTTGTGTCTCCATAAATTCTTCACTATGAGGGATGCTTAGGATATTGTAAAACCTTAATGCAAATGAAGCCACGAGATATGGATATCAACTGATATATTATAAGAATGTGCAAGGATAAAGAAGGCTCCAAGACAGAAGTAGCAAATTATAGACCAATTATCTCAACAGTGGTGGTTAAGTTACTGGAGAAATTAGTAAGCAATAGAATTCAGGAATATGATTCTCTGTGGAGGAGACGGCAGTTGTGTGAAGGACAGATCTCACTTTAGTAATTTACTCACTTTTTATAATAGGCTAACAGTTGATTGGATAAAAGAAATGGCTACAGAATGATAATGAGAATTTTGTAGACAACTGACAGGATACACCACATGGAGCTCTATTACATATTACATAAACTGAAGCAAATGGGGAAGGATATGAAGCTGTTGATATGGAAGAATCCAGAAGGTTGGAACTAGTAATATCAGCAGCCTGATAGTGCAGGGGCTCTGCACTCAGGCTGCTGCTGCTATTTTATTTGCACATCAGTATATAGGAATTGATTTAAGGTAAAAGTTTGCATTGTTTGCTGATGGGCAGAGCAATAGTTAATGAGGATGAAGATTCTGCAGAATGATATGATATTAGACTGACAGTATGAAGAAAGGATAATGGCTACCATTTTATTGAGGCAAAGTGTAAGGTAAGGTACTTTGGATTGAAGAAATCACAAGCTGTGTACTACACTGGTGGAACTGGACAGCAGAAAACTGATGAGGCTAGGATTTAGAAGATGACTATGGAGAGTGTTGAGGTTTAGAGTGCACATTGCACAGATGGTAAAATAGCTCATTGAAATACTTGGAATGTGAATAACACACAGTGTTCAACAGGAATATCCCAAATTCAAACTTGTAAAGTTCCAATTAGATAACTTTGACCACTATTTTCAACTTCAAACTTTTTAAACTTTGAAATTCATTTATATATAAATGAATAGTTGAAGTTCAAGGGCCATACAGATCGGAAGATAATTGCAATGCTGAAAATGAACATTGACAGTAAAGTGAAGGAAGTCATTTTGCCTCTTTACAAGACCTTGATAAGACCTCACTTGGAATATTGTGTGCAGATCTGGTCTCCTAGTTTCTGTGGTGATTCCAATACAGTAGAGAGAGAGAAAGAGTGCAAAGGAGAGTGTTAAAAATTATATCAGGATTGGAATACTGATTATTAAGACAGAGATCGAGAATTTGCAGGCTGCAGAAACTAGCAAACAAGAGAAAGAAGGGTTGATATGATTGAGACAAACTTCCCAAAAAGGTCACAAGATTTCAGTAGATGGAATTTTATGGAGAGTTAGGAAAGAATATGAGGGCATCCTTGGAAGTTAAGAATGAATGCTGTCAAGAAGGGGATGAGGACTAGATTTTTCTTTCATAGAGTGGTGCCTGATTGGAATGGATTGTCATTGGATGTGGTGCGTGCAAGTAGTGTAAATGAATTCAAGAACAGGTATGACAGCTGGTGCAAATAGTATGTGGCCTCCTTTGATGAGTTCCTGACTCCCTGGAGGTCTCTCTCTTAATAATAATAATAATAATATACCATTTTGCTAGCAAGAACAAGTTTGAATTAATTAAACATACAGAAAAAATAAATGCAGAATAAAGCATAAATTTCAAAAACTTTTGGATCACCGGATCACCACTATAAGAAATGATATAACTGATATATATATATATATATATATATATATATATATATATACACAATCAAAGTTTCACTACAGTAAAGAGATAACGACTTATAGAATAGGTTGCCACAGTGAATTTTTTTTTTAAAATAATATTTTAAAGAAAATGATGCTCGGCTGTGATTATTCAGTAGTTTGATGAAGTGAACAAATTTACTATAGAAACAGCCACTGTAATAATGATGACAGAAGTTTTTAACTTTGAGTCAGGCAAACATAATATTTCTATTATGTTCTTCCGAACTTGAAAATGACATTAAATAAAATACTAGCTTCCAAATGTGGCAAGTTTCCAGTATACTGAGCAGTCCAACCCTTGCATTTATTAATTCCTTGATACACAAGGTCACAAGTCCTCAGGCATGAGGAGATCGATGAAGAAGAAGATACAGGAAAAAAAAACATACAATTAAAATCCTATCTTTGATAATGAGGTATAATTTTTTATGTTTTTTTTTTTAAATGAATGCATGGTTAGCCAATGTGGGATGTTAATTTTATCATTCATTGTGAAACCACTGTCCTACTTATTGGAAGTCAGAAATGTCTTGAAAAAGTACCGTGTTTGGTCTCCAGAGCAGAGTTGCTGGATTATCAAATGGTTAGCCTACCCACAGTAGTGACATTAATGTGCAATAAGTTTACAACCTTGCATGGGTGGGATTCACATGGGGAAAGAAAAAAAAATTGAGAATATAATTAAGAATCAGTATATTCAAAGGTTGGTCTGAAAGACTGGGGTTACTCATCATACTAGAAGTTGCTTGTTTTTTTTTATAATTGTTTTATATAAATGCATCACAAAGTTAGAAATTCATTATTTTTAAATTAAAAAAAGAGGTAACTTTTAGTTTTTATTATTAATATCATGAGTGCCAATCTTCAACATTATGGGATGACATGAGCAGAATCCCATGAAGAACATCTGCATCAGTAGCTTCCTAGATGTGAAAAGCATTATTTGAAACAAATGTAAATCATTATGTAATGTAATTACATAATGATTGTAATTACATTCAATTACAATCGTAATGTTGCTATTTGTTCTCATGATGTTGGCCAATACAGTTGAAGCAACATTCATTTAAAAAGAAAATAAAACTGTCTTATTTAATGTCACTTTCCAGTTCTTTCTAAAATAATAATGACAGTTATGATTATTTCTAAAAATTTTCCTTACCTTAATGTGATTTATAACCTTTTCTACAGAATCACTGCGAAGTAAAGTAACAGTACAGCCTCCAAATCCTCCTCCTGTCATACGAGATCCATAGACGCCTTCAATTTGCATAGCTGCTTCAACAAGCTGGTCAAGCTCAGAACAAGACACTTCAAAATCATCCCTGAAAAAGAAAAAATAAATAATTCAAATAGCAAAAACAGCTGTAGATCATTAACAGTAACATTAGAACTTCTAAATCCATGTTTCCCAACTACTGTCTAATTCTGAATGGACATGCTGAACATACTTTAGAATTAATGAAACTATTTTAAAAAAATCTAATGACTTATCCATAATCAGGAAATCAATTTTTTAGATACACACACACACACACACACAGATAATCCTCGTATAACGCAGATGTTAGGTTCCATAGAAATGCCGCGTTATAAAAATCGCATTATGCGAGACTCAGATCACAGAGAAAAAGTAGGGTTATGTTCCGAAATCGTTTTTTTTTTTAAATTATATAAATAATAATGACATATCCAACAAAAATATATTTTTAGTTAATTCAGGTAATTCATGTAAGTTAAGAAAACATAAACTATGAAACAAATACATACTATAAAATTATAAAAATTATAAATTGTACGTAAACTTTATTGCACATAATGCATAAATGTTTTAGGCAAAATAAAATAAAGAACATATTTTAATCTTCCATAGCACGAGGATTTGAGGATCGGTTAATAAACATTGGTTTTGTCATGTAATCACCTGATGCATTACTACAAAACAGTAGAATAATTCTATCTTTGGAAACTTTGAATCCAAGAGCTGATCATTCATTTTTGGAAATATAGGTGCGTTTTTGCATTTTTTTCCCAATATAACCTGGATTCATCCGCATTGAACACCTGGTCTGCACTATAAATGTTTATAAACTTTGAGAGCTTTCTATTTAATAAGATTTCCATCCAAAGGAATTTTCTTTTTAGTGCAATCTTCTGTCCAAATCATTAAAGATTTCTCCATTTTTTCCATTAGAATATCGCGCACATGAGCAATGCGCTTTGCACTTACCATTGACCCAGAAATAACACTTTCTCGGATTTGATGTTCATTTTGTTTGTTCGAATTGTTGATTCATTTAAATTCAAAGTCCCTGCAACAACTCCTGGTTTTTCTCCATTTTTCAACCGATCCATGATTTTAATTTTTTCTTTTTTTCGAGAGAAATGAATTTTCTTTTCCATGTCGGTTTTTCCCCTTTCATTTCAGTTTGTGGCCATTATTATAAAAGTAATTTTTTTACATAAAAAAGCATTACATATTAATTATGTATGTAACTCACCAGAAAATAAAGTGCTCAGCTTGAGATTAACACACTTATGATTTTTAATGCACTTTCCTGGCAGAAAATGAAGACAATTTTCAACAATAAACACTTTACATGGTAAACAATTGACATACATGCATGCTGAAGGATATTTCCCCTAACATAAATTAGACTGTGTTATATCGGAACCATGTTGAGCAAGAGTTACTACAATTTGTAGACCGTGTTGTATAAGTACCACGTTATACGAGGGTTACCTGTATATTCTTTATGGCTTTACCTGCCATATGCCCATCATGCTCGTCTTTTTCCCAATCCTTGTGGAGGTTGAAGTTTTGGCAAATGTTAATCTTATTCATTCACGAATAGTGAGAGGTACAGTATATTATGATATTGGGATACTAGTACCATTCATTGAGATACTAGTCTGTTCAGAGTCAGAGGAGTGCTTACTGGGAAGGATGATAGGCAGTGTGACAATGGCAATGAAAAGAGATGAAAATGTAGAGGAGATGACAGCAATGGTTTTAGTATGAGTGACTGAGAGGTAGTATGAATCATGTAGCAAGAGATTTGAGATTAATGTTAGTGAGAGTGTAGCAGAAATGTGTCCAAGGGAAGATAATGAGTGTGTTGCCTTGACATGATAATGTAGAATAAAAGAGAAGAGCAGCAGAATACATTTGAACACAGAAAGGATGCACACATTTGGAGAGACTGTTGTTTTCTGAGCAAGTTAGGGCACGGAAACTAGAATTGCAAGCATGGAATGTAGCAGAGATAGTGGCTTGAGAAATGAAAGGGTGTACAGTATATTGCAGAGCCAGATGGAGTATGCAGGGAGTAATAATAACTATATGAATACTGGCAATGCACTGAATTTCTGTATACAATTGCTAGGAACATTAGGAATGGAGAGAATGAGTTTGTGGCATTGATTAACTCAGTCTCTCCAAAGACTGTTGTTATCATTGAAGGTTGGTTAATTAAGGAAGATGTTCTAACAGGGACAGAAATCAAAGGGTATGGCATATTACTGCAGAATAGTGAAGCTAAGCACAGTGGTGGAGTGTTATTTATGATAAGGGATGAACTGTGCTATCTCAGGGTGGAGAATATCAGATGGGGAATTACACTAATGGTTTTGACAGTGTGTGGTGTGGGATAGAAGTTTATAAGAAAGACATTTAGCAGGATGTTCCTGTAGACAAGGTGATGAGAATGAAATGTTTAGGCAAATTAGCTTAACTAGTGCCAAGATTGTGGACAGATATCATTCTTATTCAAAGTTGGTGAGAGTGACCATGTAGTCCCGACTTGGAAGATGAATAGGCATGTAAAAGTGTTAAGGTAGAAGACATTTATGTAGAATTATCATCATCATTGATTTTCTCATATATATATATACCCTCAAGAAGTGTTCAGGCTAATATGATTAAGTTTACATTATTATTATTATTTCAGGAAATTATTAGAATTTCAGGAAATTGGAGCAAAGCTCCCAACAGTACCCATCTATAAAAAGGAAAATAAAACCGAATGTGAGAATTACAGAGTATTTCCCTACTGAGTGTTTCCTGGTAAAATTTATGCAAATATACTTAAGAAATGGCTAAGAAAAATTGTGAAAGGGAAACATGGTGAAGAACAAACTGCATTCAGGCAAAATAGAGGTTGTCAGGATCAGATTTTCACTTTAAGACAAATAGTTGAGAAATCTTGGGAATATAACAAGGATTTTTATATAAGTTTTGTTGATCTGAAAAAGGCATACACAAGGTGCCAAGAGGAAAGTTCTTCAAAATGCATACAGTTATATGGTGTAGGACATTATATCAAACAATGTATAGTTTTTATTTAAGCTGCAAGTCAGTCAGAATTGAAGGGGGTACAGGAAGATGGTTTGAAGTAAAATCAGGTGTGCGAGAAGAGTGCACATTATCTCCACTGTTATTCATTATCTATATGAATCAACCTCTTTTCAAATGAAGGAAAGTGGTATTAAATCTGATATTAAAATTGGTGATGTTAATCTTAGCTCTTTACTTTATGCAGATAATGTTATACTTATAATAAATCCAGCACAAGTCTGCAAGATTCGCTGACTGAACTGAATAACTGTTGTAATAAATTTGGTATGAAAATCAGCAGTATAAAGACAAACACAATGAAAGTAGGCAGAAACAATGAAAACATAAACTGTATGATGAATGGTAAACCTATACACCCTCTGTCCAAAAAGAAACCGAACTTTTGATAGAAAATAAAACACAGGCCAATTATAATTATTCAAATAATTTATTTCAATCAATGTACTCTCCCTCAGCTTCGATACAGCATTTGGCATAGTCAATTAATTCGTTAAATGAGTTTTTTATATCAGTTTTTGGGATATTGTTGAGGGTTGTAGTTACTACCGCTTGAATGTTTTCAATGGTGTCGTATCGCTTTCCTTTCATCGGCAAATGAAGTCGGGGGAAGAGAAAGAAGTCACAGGGTGCTAAATCAGGTGAATACGATGAGTGATCCAACACACAAACTTGGTTTTTGGTCAAAAACTGTCTCACAATGTTCGAACGATGAGATGGTGCATTATTGTGCAAAAGTGACCAGCTGCCTGCATCACGATATTCATACCGTACACAACAAATTCTCGCTATAATCGCTTCAAAACTTCGAGATAAAACTCACCATTGACTGTTTGGCCAGGTGGAACGAATTCTTTGTGGATAATTCCTTGGAATCATAGATACAAATCAGCATTGTCTTTACATTTGACTTCTCCAAACGACTTTTTTTCGGATGCCCCTCTTCTGGTGGTCTCCACTCAGCACTCTGGTGCTTTGTTTTGGGCTCATACTCAAAACACCATGTTTTGTCACCAGTAACGATCATTTCAAGGAAGTTTGAGTCCTTACAAGCGGTTTTAATGGGGTTCTTGCAGTGTTCAATTTGATACATTTTTTGGTTGTTGGTCAACTTGTGGGGAACAAATCGTGAATTCAATTTACGAAGGCCCAAACTCTCGGTCAAAATGTTGTGCACAGTTGATTTTGGAATCCCCAATTAATCTTCAATCAATCTCATGGATGATTTTGGGTTTTCTTTGATGAAATCACGCACTTTTTGGATGTTAACTTCGCTCAGTCAAGTTTTTGGACGGCTTTTTGTCGTCCTCAAGCATCTCATGACCACTTTGAAATTGCTTAAACCACTCGTAAACTTGAGTATGGGATAAGTATTCATCACCGTATGCTTTTTGAAGCATTTGATGCATTTTGGTAAAACTTTTACCAAGTTTAACACAAAAGTCAATCGCAGTCTCTGTTTGAAACTCATTTTCTGACCATTCGTCAAAACTCACTGTCACTGTTGGCACTATAACTCGGCTTTTAATGAAACAAATGTCATAAACAGTTGACACAACACTAATGAAGGTTTCCGCTTTCCACAACAAAAAAGATACAACAGGTGGCACCACTAGTTTCTTCTATTTTCGAAAAGTTCAGTTTCTTTTTAGTCAGAGGGTGTAGAACAAGTAAAAAATTTCAGCTATTTAGGTGCAATATTTAGTAAAGATGGTAAATTAAATATGGAAATAGACCACATAATTATTAAAGCTTGTACATAGTAGATATTGTAGATAATCAGCTTAATAAATTTATATGGAATAAGAAAGAAATTAGTCAAACTGTAATTAGCTGTATACAAGACAGTGTAGAGAGAATAAAAATATTTTCCAATGAATTTATTTAAATTATGTTGATCTCTGAAGCAAAAGGTTATTGGATTAATTATGATGAAACAAAGAATGGTCACAACCCATGGATCTGAGTGCTGGGTTAGAAGTAAAACACTTAACAAAGACTAGAGACCTCTGACATGAGAGTTCTGAGAAAGATTAGTAGAGTGAACAGATGGCATCAATAGCAGTATCACATCAAAAATGAGGATATTAGGAAAGAACTTGCCATTGTTAGTATTCAGGAATGTGTTAGTAGAGCTAATCTCAGATGATGTGGTCTCTTAAACAGAATGGGAGAGCGTGTTCTTTGCTGATAATACTGAATAACAAAAAATTTGGAGGAAAATTATTAAGTGGAAGTTAGTAATGGTGTAACTTTTTCATGTAGTACCATTGGTGCACCCAGGGAGGGGACCAAGGAGCCTTGTCCCCCCCCCCCCCCCCCAAAAAAAGAAAAAGGACCAAAAACTAGAAAATTTTCCAAAAATCTTTACCTAAATAAAATTCTTTTTTTTTATTTATGTTGTGTCTTGTCTTCTATTTCTATACTACTTATGAATTAGCAGTCACATAAGGTGGGAATGAATACCCTCTGGCTCTCGGGAATCATGGCAGTTGTGAACGCAAGGCGAACGAAGTAGTGCTCTGGCGATACTTTGTTTGCCCGAGCCAGGCCAGAGATCACGGGTATAATGTATTGACGATCACCGCAGATGCTCAGTCATAGGTCGTGTGCACGTAGTGTGTATTCTCAAACTGTCTATTCAACTCAGACCCCCCCCCCCCCAAGATTAAATCTTGAGTACTCGGCCCCCTCCAAAAATAAATCCCGAGTGCACCACTTTGTAGTACTATCATGATTATCCTGTATATCACCTGAGGGTACATATCAGGAATATGATGATGATATCTGTAGTCTCTAGTCTTTGATGAAGGATTTTTCTAAACCAACTTCTTAGATCCATAACTTAAAACTGGTTTGAACACTGTCTTGTATACGGCTAGTTTGGTGTTTTGGCTAATTTCTTTCTCATTCCATATAAATTTATTCAGTTGGCTACCCACCATACTAGCTTTGCTTATTCAGTTCAGATTTCATTTGCTATCTTTACTGAAAACTGTGCCTAAAGCGCTGAAATATTTTACTTGTTCTATATTTCCATTAAGAATGCAGTTAATGTGTTCAATGTTTCTGCCTATTTTCATAAGCATGAAAATCAGCAATAAAAGTCTTTATATTGCTGATTTTTGCGAAATTTGTTACAGATGTTATTCATCTGTAATAACATCTGTAACATTCTTCAATTTAATCAGAGAATCCTAGAGACTTGCACTAAATGTGTTTAAGAGTACACCATCTGCATAAAGCAAAGACCAAAGTTTGATATCTCCAGTTCTAATATATATCAGGCCTAATGCCACTTTCTTTCATAATGTAATTCATATACAAGTGATGAATTTACATCAAACCATCTTCCTGTATTTCCTTCAATTCTAACTGCTGACTTACAACTTAAATATAGACTATGTATTGCTCTGTATAATGTTCCATTTACCCATATACTTGTAGTGTTTTTAAAAGCTTTTCTCTGGGCACCTTGTCATATGCCTTTTCCAAATCTACAAAACTTAAGTACAGATCCTTGTAATATTCACATAATTTCACAACTATTTTTTTGTCATAAAGTGAAAATGTGATCCTAACCTCTATTTGACCTGCATTCAGCTTGTTCTTCTCCACGTTTCTCTTCAACAATCTTTCTCAACCTCTTTCCAAGTTGCATAAATCTTACATGGAACACTTAAGTAGAGAAATTCCTCTGTAATTCTGACATTCAGCTTTATTCCTATTTTTTTTTATATACATGGGAAGTATTAGAGCTCTACTTCAATCATCTGAAATTCGATCTTCTGACCAGGCCCTCTGAATTATGCAGTGTAGCCCAAACCGCAAACTTTTATACCTCCATACTTAAAGTATTTATTATTATTATTATTATTATGTAACAACTCCAAGGAGTCCACCTTGGGAGGGCACCTCCTCTACAACTCTCCATCTCCACCACTCAATCCACCAACTACAGCGAACTGCAACTACACCACCATTATCATCTACTGCCACCACTAGTATTTTCACAGACAATCAGAAACATCCATGCCCACAGCCTTTGCTTGAGAGTGGATATGTTAACCATTCAGCCAATCCGGCTGGTATTTCTGGTCAAACATCATCTACTCTAGCTGCCTATCTGCCTTTCAAGTTTTTGATGGCTTTTTCTACCTCAAGTGTTGGTATGTACTCCCATTTGCATTCCTCTTGAAAATGTTCTAGCATGGTTCTGTCACTGCTTGTTTCATTTAACAGTCTTTCAAAGTAATTACTCCAGGCATCTAGGATATCCTTGCCTTCAGTTTAGATGTCACCATTATCATCCTTGATTCCTTTTACAGTACAGCAATCCCTCGATTAACGTTCTTTACAACAGGCGCATTAATCGAAAACGCACTTAATCGAATATAGGAATCTATGGGAAAATGTATAATTCGTTCCTCAGATTTCTTTTTTGACCCTTAAGTTTTTTTTATAAAAGAATTAGGGTATGTCTCAGGGCCTAGTTGCCCTATTGCCTCTTCTGAAAATTTTACAGCAATGCTTAGAGACCAGGGTCGGTCTCTAAGCATTGCTGCTTAAAAACTTCGATTGCACAAAAGCCATTTTCAAATTGTTTCTGTGAAACCGCTTTTGGCTTGTCAGTGATTAAATTTTCTTCATATTCTTCAGGATCTTCCCACTGTGCATCTAAATTTAGCATGTCGGAATCACTCAACTTCTCAGAATGAGATTTAATTAACTTAGATTCATTTGAAAAGCCTCTAAAATCATTTGTACAATGTGGAAGAATGTGCTTCCTAACAGCTCGCATATTGCTAGCAGTAATTTCAATTGACTTTGTGACTTTATAACCAGGCTGAGATTTCTCTGATTTGGCTAGAAAAGTCTTGGAAGGCATTCGCTTCCAAAAAAAAGGCAGGTTTCATCGACATTAAATATTTGTTGATCACAATAGTCCCCTTCTTACACAATTTTCTTCAAAATCTCTGGATATCTCCTTATCTGCACTTGCAGCTTTGCCTGTGATTAGAACATTATGTAGCCTATTTCTCTTTTTGAAACGCTCAAATCACCCAGCACTAGCATGAAATTCTTTTTCTTTTCCATCATTGATAGCTCATTCTTTCAAGGTTGCAAAGAGGTTTAATGCTTTTGATTTAATAAGGCCAGTTTAGAGCAGGGGGTCGCCAAACTTCTTTGAACGTTGACCCCTTCAAGAGTTTCTTGACTTTTTATCGATCCCCTCTATTTTACTATTATGTAATTATGACAGGACAAGCAAAAAAAAAAAGATGCTTATGTGACTTTTTAGATTGTTTATTTTATAGTTACAATGTTTCTTGTATGTATAATATTGTATATATTATTATACTGGCTTAACGTCAAAGGGATACGTTTTTATTTTTGACGTCCTTCTTAACATTACATATTTGATAGGAGGGATAAATAATATATAAAATATAAAATTTAATTTAGTTAACAAAATAATAATAATACAATCTTCCTATAGGTATATACAGGATCTACCACTGGCGGGAACCATGGACATCCGTTTATTGGTAAATACGTCATTTTGGCCTACATGATTGGCCTCCGTAACTATTTTCATGACCTTGCTCCATCTTACAGGTCCTATTCATGTCACTGTTCCCGCAATTCACTCTTAATTGCATTGTTATTCGGGATGGAGGTAATCCAAATTAACCGAATTAAATATTACCCATACAATGATGTCTTATATTTTTCTATCGACCCCTGAGCCTGAATCGACCCCTAACAACGTTATATCGACCCCTGGGGGTCAATATCGACCACTTTGGCGACCACTGGTTTAGAGAGATCCGTTTTTGGTTACAATCTTCGAACCATGTAGAAAGAAGTCTCTCTAATTCAATCATTCTAATACTTTGATTTCGAGTGCATGCATGATGAACTTAAAGCAGCCTTACCTTTCTCTTTTTATTCAGCAGTTGATTCACCCATTTTTGTGTCCTATCTTTGCTCTGGACTCGCTTTGTTCATTTTTCTTTATTATTTCAAGTTTTTCTTCCAATCAGATTACTTTTCGAATCATTTTCACCCTTCTATTTTTTGCTTACTAATTCTTTTACTCATGATTAAAGGTTAGGAAAATAATTTAAAATAAAAAATAAGGAAAACAATTGTACGAAATACGATCAGCAAAATGCTATGTAAAGCAGACGACATAAATTTTGGCCGTAAATTTGGAACATAGTGTACATGGAAATAGTGTAGTATGCCATTAAAATATAACTTTGTAAAATGTTTCAAATCGGTAACTAAATTATTTCATCCTGGCGAGTGATTTTTTAAAATAGTTAGCCATAAAAAATGTATAGATCAAAAATTTTTTAAATCTGTAGCATTTATTTTTAAGATGAATATAGGTGCACTAATCGAATTTGTGTATCGAAAAAAAATGACGCACTAATCGGGGCACATTAATCGAGGGATTGCTGTACTCTTTCCTCCATTTCTAAGCTTTATCAATAGCATCTAGAACATTTTGTCACCTTCCTGATATTTATTTCCTATATTTTTACCAAAGTCTTCCCATGAGTTTCGTTTAGCTACATTTACACACAGCTTAGCTCTCTTACATTTTTCTCTGTATTCTTTTAGGGCATCTGCCGACTTATTTGCTAACAACTTTTGGTATGCTTTCTTCTTTTCCAGAACTGCTTCTTTAACTTCTTTTGTCCACCATGAGGTTCTTATTTTTATATTCCTTACAGGCAACATCATCCTATACCTCCCTAGCTGAATTAATCAATGTCTTTTTCAGAGTTTGCCACTGATATTTCAAGGGATGGTTCTTGTTTTCAAACTGCTTGAAATTTTTTTCAATAATGTTTGTATGTCTACAGTTTACCTGTAAAAGCTGCTCAACTTTAATTTTTTTTTTTTTTTTTAAACTTTCTTATAAACTGTTCCTTTCAATGTAATATCCATTTTTATCCTGCTTAGCACTAAGTAATGGTCACTTCCAATATCAAATTCTCTGTACATATATGATATCTTGAACCAGCATGAAGATATTATTATCAATAATGACATAGTTAATGAGTCTGTTCTTATTTCTTGTGTCTACTCTCCACATCTTTATGTTGGAACATGATGTTAGTAATGACTAGTCCATGTCATAAAATAATAATGACAAATACTTGTTATTATTATCTCCAAAATTTTCCCAAAATATTCCTATATGCCTGGTGGGATTCATTTCCTACTCTGCTGTTTATATCTCCAACAAGGGCCATTTTTTCCCCGTTTTCTTTATGTCAGCTGCCTGTTCTAATGACATGAAAAATTCTTCCACTTCTCTCTTAGAAGAACCTTCTGTTGGACCATAGGCACAAATAAGTTTCATTATCCATTTCCTGTCTTCCAATCAAGAAGTTTATCTTCATGTTTGGTGGTAAATACTATTGCTACTCCTTCCTTTCATTGATCATTATTGCCTGAATATAATATCTTATACTTATTATTTAGTACAATATCACCTCTTTTGGTCTTCTTTGTCTTAGAAATGTCAATGGTACTTTTCCAGTTCTTTGCAAGTTTGATTTCTTTTTCCATTAATACTCCTTACATTGATGGTTCCAATCTTCATTTCTTCTGAAGTTGAGTTTATTTTTCTTCTTCTGGATGTTGAAAACAGTGAAAAGTCAGCTATTGTTCCAATAGCTGACTTTTCACTGTTTGCTCTGATTCCATGATGAAAACAGAGGGACCTTGTTTAACTGGGCAATGCCCTAGCCAGCATGAAATCTGATCATGCTGTACCATCATATGCATTTGTAGTTTAAGGCAATAGAAATTACAATTTAGTCACCTAAGTCTCAAATTGCCAGCCCATTCTCATTTGTTCAGTACCTAGTAGATACCTACTAATGGGGGTGCACCATGTGAAGGTGAGGATTGGACATTAGGTCAGAAGCCCCCAGTTGGTTCTCTGCATTCCTGAAAGGCGATGTGGAGGTCTCCTCCCAGGGCTTTGATCCTTAAGCAATCCTTGTAGAATTATAAGGAGGGCAACTATGATACACTTAGTAACCAGCTTGCAGCAGTGCAATGGATGAAAGAATCTGAGGTAAGAGAGGTCAGTAGTGCATGGGAGATACTTAAGAAAAAATTGTTGACAGCAATTGCAGATTTACAATCTGCAATTGCTCTGGACAATGGCAATCTGAGTGAGTCAAGGAGAAAGGAGTAAAGATTTATTAGAAAAACAGGAATAGCAGATGAAAAAAAGATTATAGAAGACATATTAAGGGAAAGGTGGAGAACAGTTGCATGAGGATCAGACTAGGAAGGTAACTAGTATAGTAAGAAAAGAAAAATTAGGATATGAGGAGACTAGTTCTATTCAAGGAGAATCCCAAGGAAGATTCTCCTTGAATAGAACTTTTTTTTGCTGTGTGATGAGCAGAAGGAAAAATGATTGTGGATGGATTACCTTGCTCAATGGAGAAAGGACTTGAGTGACCAATGCAGATGACACAGTTGAGCTATTTAATGATCATTTTATTAGCATGTTCCCTGGTAAAGCAGGCTTTATTCTTAGAAGAATAAGGAGTGGTGAAGCATTTGGAGTGAATGAAGAGGATGTATTCTGAATGATAAGTATACTATAATGAATAATATGAGTACCATGTTTTTAGGAAATGTGCCTAGAAGTGATCATGCCATTAACCTGGCTGTTTTTAATGAAAATCTTACAATGGGACAAGTTCATTATGAGAACAGAAGGAGGGTAAAATGGTGTCATTGCATCAAGGTGGTGGTAAAATGGTGATGTCAAACTATAGGCCAATTTATATTTCTTTTGCAGTTATTTAGATTTTGGAGAAGAAATTGGTAAGAACTCGTATATAGAATTGGGCAGATGTGGGCAATATCATTTATGCAAACTAGCATGGATTTGTTAAGGAGTGCTCTTGTTTTTCTTCTTCCTTTCACAAATTTAAGCCAGATGGCCTGTTTTGGTCTTATTGCCAGTATTTCATCAGTCTGCCTCTGTTTGACCCATTGGTATGTAGTTCACCATCTTCCTGGGTATCATGTGCCATTCGTTTTAGATGCTCTTTCCATTTGGTTGTGTATTTTTCTGTTGTTTCTATTATTGGTGCTTGATTTAGTTCTTTCAGTATGTCTTCATCTCTTTTTACCTAGTTTAGTATAACTTGCTGTTCTCATATATTTCATTTCTGCTACAATGATTCTTCTCTTATCCCTTTCTCTCATTGTCCATGCATGATCACTGCCATATAATAATGCTGGTCTTGATAAAGTAGTATACATTCTTAATCTGTTTTTTGGTGACTACTGCTGGCCTTAATGTTTTGTTTATTATTCCATTTACTTTGGAGAATTTGTTATTTTCATTAGAAATGTATAAATCTTCATTCTAACTTAATTTATAATGCAAATAATTAAAATTGTTGACGTTCAAATATTTTATTGTCTGTTACTTTAGTTTGGCTGAGCATTTTTTTTCTTTTGAATTCCATAGTTTTATAACTAAATTACTACAAAACAAGTGCTCTTGTTTTAGTAATCTAGTTTTATTTTACAACAGAGTAACAAGAGCACTGGATGAGAGAAAGGCATACACTGTCATTTTTTTGACTGTGCAAAGGCATTTGACAGTGTGTCATATGTCAAGTTGGTGCTGCAGTGTATGAGTTTGGATATCAGGTTAGTGGACTGGCTTTCTGATAAATATTAGAAGGCCAGTTTCAGGGAGTAGGATGGTTACAAGTGGAGTTCCACAAGACTCAGTATACTGGCACCATCAGTGTTCAATCTCTTTATATCAACAATACCGTCACAAGACTACAGGGAACTATTCAGTTGTTTGCAAATGATGTGAAACTTGGGAAGGTTATTAGTAATAGTGCCGATGTTTTGGTTCTTCAAGAACATTTGAATAAGCTAGATAGATGGGGAAAATAATGGGGATGTCAATTTAATGTAATTAAATGCAAAGTTTAGAAATTTGGGATTCACAGATGGGATATGTTTCATATTCAGTTGGAGTTATACTGAAGAAAAAAATGAAAAAAGCAAAGGGTCCTGAGGTGATTTTGGATAAATATATAAAGTTCAGAGGACATATTGCAAAGGTTGTGAAGACATCTCAGAGAATTGCTGCAATATTGAGGAGGGCATCAATCAGGAGAAATGAATGGGTAGTATCCCATTGTATAAACCTTTGATCAGACCACATTCAGATCTGGTCACTGGGATTTGAAGGGGATGAAATAACCTTGGAGATGCTACAATGCCAGATAAAGAAAATTATATTAGGGCTGTACTATGAGAATAATATGAGTACTATGAGAATAGACTGAAGGTGTGCAAAACTACAGTTTGGTGGATAGAAAGGATTATAATGAAGAGAAGATTATAACTGAGACATTTAAGAAGTTAAAAGATTATTATTGGATTGACACTGAGGAGATTTTTCATATCATAGAATTAGTTGCAAAAGGAAGTAGTGAGTAAAAGGAAAAGAATACATTTTTTGCATGGAGAGTAGTGGGAGGATAGAATGTATTGCCTGAGAGGGTGGCAAAAGTGCAAATAGTGGATGAGTTTAAGGAGTGGTACAGTACAGTTTGTGTTATCAAGCATTCAACCTCCCACAATGAGTCTTGTGACTCAATCACGAAGGTAAAGAAAATAATAATTGTCTGTAGATGTGTGTATTCATAATATTTTGGCTCATTAGTGTACACACACAGTACAATGATTGTGTGTGTGTGTGTGTGTGTGTGTGTGTGTGTGTGTGTGTGCACATTGTACAAACCTTAAAGATGTGTGACTTTCCACCATCAGTTTACCAAATTCTTTATAATCTTTATTTTCAAGAGCTTTGCTTGCATTTTCAGTCCGTGAAATCTCTGTTATAACATGGTGAGCACGTCTATACATTTCAGCATTCATCTCTTCTTTAAATGCTGCAAATAAGAATACATTTATTAATAAAAAAAAATAGAACAAATATATTATACAAAGCATTACTTATATAAGAATACATTTATTAATAAAAAAATAGAACATATATATTATACAAAGCATTACTTATACAATAGTTTTCGGCATTCGATTGAAATGATCTACACATGATTCAATCATCCTCCTTGAGAGATTTCTGGATTTCAGCATTTGAACAGTTTCTATTTGGCTGCTCCAATAATTTTTGCAAAATGATTCCACATCAGTAGCCTGCATGATCTCATAAATATAAACTGAGCTATATGCAGACTTTGACGCCATTTTTATGCAGTCCACAAAATATTTTCCTTAGAACACTGTAATACAGCCCAACTGAAATCTTTTGATAGAATATAAAACCTATATATATTTGTTGTTGTTGTTGTTATGACAATTCCACCTACTAAAGTTGTAAACCACCTACTAAAGTTGAACATTAGCCATGGGTAGGCCAATGTTTAGATAATCTGGAAACTCTTATAGAGACTAAAAACATGATTTTTTTTATTGTTTTATTAGGAATTTAATTTTAATATTTATGTATTTATTTATTTTGGAACAGAACTGAATGGACTGACTGTCAACTCAAAAATTAATTTTCTTTGAAAGTTCTCATATTTTCACAAGTAGTCAAATAAAATATTGTTGATAGGCAGAAAAGGGGAGATATGATTGAGACATACAAATTGTAAAGGGTTTCTATAGGATTAATTCAGAGAATATTTTTGAGATCAGGCTTGGTGGTGGGAAAACTAGGGGACACCTATGGAAGCTGGGAAAGAGTGTGGTTAGCAAGGATGTTAGAGCTGGGTTCTTTACTTTTAGAGTGGTAAATGAGTGGAATAAGCTGCCAGAGTTTGTTGTGGGTGCTATGACGGTGAGTGAGTTCAAGGCAAGGTATGATAGATACTGTGAGAATGTCATATAGTTGTGTGGACATGATGTTTAGGGCCTCCCTCGATGAGTCTAAGGACTCCCTGGAGTCGTCCGTAATAATAATAATATCTGGCTGTTTTAAAACCTTTTGCTGTTAACAATGATGTCTTGGCACATATTATTATATGGGCATCTCAAGTCTGAAGATTCAGCATGTGATGTGTGCACCACACCACACAGTACTTATTATACCTCTCTTTAACCTCATTCACTGATAATGAACTCACAACTTTATCCATTTCACTCATCCACCATTTTCCAACCAAAAAAA
Source organism: Typopeltis vanoorti (assembly GCF_054136105.1). Lineage (NCBI taxonomy): Eukaryota > Metazoa > Arthropoda > Arachnida > Uropygi > Thelyphonidae > Typopeltis > Typopeltis vanoorti. The sequence goes on along the minus strand of NC_143565.1, from coordinate 14,714,919 downwards.
TCATTCTTTTTTTTTTTTCAACTTCCAGGCAGAGAACAACTCCTGTTGAGGAAGTACAAGACAGTTGGTGGTGATAGGATCCATGAAGAGTATAAAGTGCAGGCTAAGAAGGTGATGAGCATGGTAAAGAAAGAAAAGGTGCAGTATGAGAGGAGATTGGCTAGTCAGGCAAAAGTTAACTCAAGGGAATTTTTCTGCTAATATGGCAAGCAAGAGAAAAAATAATTACGGCAGGTTGACACTAGTAGAGAGTCATGACAACAGAATAACAGTTGCAAAGGATATAGTGGAATTATTGAACAAGCACTTTAACAGTGTATATCATACTGGTGCAAATGATGCAGTGTAATATACAGACGGGAGGCAAGTATTAGAAGAATTGGAAGTGAAAGAATCAGAAGTGTTTCAGGTGTTGATTGGGTTAGATGTTAATAAGGCTGTGGGAAAGGATGACATATCACCAAGTATTCTTAAGGAATGTGCACAACAGTTGACTGTGCCCTTGTTATTTAATGAAAGTCTTGCAATAAGCAGGGTTTCTAAGGAGTGGAAAGAAGGCAAAATGGTACCACTCAACAAGAATGGTTCTAGGACAGAAGTTTCCAATTATAGACCAGTCTGTATAAAGGTAGTTGTGGTCAAGGTGTTGGAGAGATTGTTAGGAATAGAATACAGCATTGGGTTGATGGATATATCATTCTTTATGATGGTATGCATAGATTTGAAAAGGGTAGGTCCTGTTTTAGCAATTTACATGCATTTTACAATAGGGTAATGAGTGTGTCAGATAAGGGAGAATCATATACAGAGATATTCTTGGACTTTGCAAAAGTGTTTCATAAATTACTGCCTGATAATTTGATATACAAGCTGCAGAGGATGAGAACAGATAGTATACTGGTTATATTGGTCAGAGAATAGCTCTCTGAACAATACCAGCAAGCTGTGTATGATGGAGTAGTATCTCAAAAAGGAGGATAACCAGTGGCATGGTTCTGTTCTTAGACCTTGCTGCTTATTTGTAAACGATATATCATGTGGACTGACTGGGGATCTTCAGTTGTTTACTGATGATGCAAAGTTGGAGAGAATTATAAGTAGCATTGTTGATGTTAATTCTCTTCAGAAAGATTTGAATAGACTTTTGACTTGGACAAAGGAGTGGGGTTGTAGTTTTAATATTAATAAGTACAAAGTGTTGCATTTTGGAGTGCAGAAATATAAGGCTGTGTACTATACTGACAGTGCTGTGCTGAAGGAAGTGGATGAGATTCAAGATTTGAGAGTGATGGTAGACAGTAGAATGAAGTTTAGAGGGCATATTGCAAGTGTTGCAAAGGCTGCACATTGTAGTGCTGCTATGACAAGTACTTTAACATGTAGCGATAAGGAAGTGGTTGTGCCACTGTATAAAGCACTGGTCAGATCACACTTGGACTACTGTGCTGAGATTTGGTCACCTGGTTTTCAGTGTGATGTAGAAACATTGGAGAAGGTTCACAGTTGATGTGCTTATTATATTTTATTAATAAAATAATTACAGTCATACATACTAAAACTAAACATTTCAGAACCCACTTATTAGATACTTAAGAAAACAACTCATAAAGTATCATACGATGTGAATTTCATAAACTTTTATAGTCTATATATATATATATATATATATATATATATTAAATTATATTATACATGAATTCTCCTACTCAAATTGTGAATCACTTTCGCCCCCAACTTTCACAGTGGAGCGATAACTCGCTCCCTGCAGTAAACTATACTGCAGAAACACGAAAAGCAATTAGTTCTATCATGTCACTGAATAAGGTTCACAGACATTTGCAGACTGTGTAATATATTTCTCAACAAATAGTGCAATTAGAGACAACTGGGAATATAAACACTCAGAAACTGCTGTATAGACTGGAGCAAACCACATGTTGCAGGTGCAATATGGTTTTGCTTGCACTACCCCCCCCCCTCTATCATGAACGTGCTAAAACTAAGAAATATATAGTGAATGCATTTCCATTTCAGATATTATGGAAATCGGTTTAAGAGAATTAGCATTTCAATTCATTTTTCAGCTTGTTTTGTTGTCACTCGATCTTTTGTTAATAGGGCACCAATCATATGCACTTCTTAATAGTTGCTTTTTCTCTATTGGCCTACAATCGCGCACATCTTTCACTTCTCATTAGTAATTTGTCAAGGATTGTTCATTATGTATCTCAAGTCTTAAATTATTGGTAATTTTTGCTTGATATAATGGGAAAGAAGATGACTCTATTTAGATAGATAACTTTGATTGCAAACAAGGAAACCACTCGAGGACAGAAGAGTGATGGAGAATATAAGCTTCTTGGTAAGTCATACCAATTTTCAGTTTTTTTTTTCTGAAAATTTTAGTTTCTGAAAATCCCCACATATATCTCACACCACGATTTTTTAGCTTTTCAGAAAAAAAATGATACATCATGTCACCTTTTTTCACAAAATTATTTTTCATAATTTCGTGAAAAAAGTGCGAGTTATAGTCAAGTAAATACGGTAATTTTTTTAGCTTTCAAATTCTTAAGTATGGATCATTCATTAAATACTGGATTTATAAAACGCACAAAAGAGAGCAATATAGCAGATATAGAAATAAGCAATTCCACTTCTCTCATTGATGATAAATTATTTATATTAAGTAAAAATGTATAGTATCTTTATAAATTTTGTTCTATTAAAAATAAATCTTTTTTTTAAATGTACATCTAAATTCAAATAAAACAGATATTTACAATGAAATATATTTTTATTTATTATTATTATTATTATGTATGTATGTAATTTATCTGAGAAATAATAAAAATGTTAAAATAAAAAAAATAATAATAAATAAAAAATTATTATTTTGATAAGGGTATTTTGAAAAGGTATATTGAATGTGACACATATTGAGTGTATTGTGTATTCTGTGTTTAAGTGACTTTGGACAATTTTTGACTTTGATTTTAATTGTATACTTATTTTTGGATTTTGATAGGCAAATAAAATTTTAAAGATAATAGTTTATAAATTATAAACATATTAATCAGCTGAGGGACCATAGCTAAAAATCCCGTATATATCTGGGGAAGACTATCGGTGCGTCAGGCTGACGCGGCTCAAATTAAATTAATAAACATAGGTTATTTATGAGCTATAAAACTCTTTAGATGATCTAAGTTTGTTTACACATACTGTAATTGGCCCTTTCTTGATACCTTTTTTTGGTGTATTTTTGCATCATTTCATTTTGTGCATTACAGTGCAGTTGCTTTTTGTTTTATGAAATATATTTATGGTTGTTTAGTAAATTTTTTGTGAATTTGGATTATTATTCACGTAAAGTAAGTGCGTCTATTATGTTTTTGCTACAGTTTGAAAATCAGTTAAATTGTTTCATTTTAGTTAATTATCTTATTTTGAAAACAAAAGATTTTTATCTTATGTTGGGTAGATGTCTAAAAAATAATTTTCAATAAGAGATTTATTTATATATTTGTTCTTGTTATGGTTGGAAGACATTGGGGTTGGGGTCCTTTTACTAATTTCTTTAATAAATAATTTTAATATTCTAGAAATTTCTTAATTATTAAACAATTACCAGAATGTAAAAAATATTAAATAAATATCACTGAGAAATCAATCAGTGGCTAATATCTATACATGGTAATTTTCAAAAAATACCTAAAATGTAAGCATATTTATTATTCAAAACATCTGAAAAATCAAATTCTGTAATAAAAAAAATAGTCAGTCTTGGGCCAATCACCTTAAAAATAATAGTCGGTTAAGGGGTTAAAGGATAAGTTTAAGGGACAGTCAGGAATACTGACCCAGCCATAGGTCTGATTCATCAGCTATGCTGGTTCCAAAGCCCAGATAAAATTTGGGGGGACTGAGATGGTGCCGTACCTCCCCGTAAAGGGGACTCACGGCCATGTATCATCATACGATTATTATTATTATTATTATTTATTTTGGTGGACAATTTTTAACGCTCTTCTTATTTAAAGTCTAACCAAGTGTGTTAACCCCTAGATGTCGGAAAAAAAGCCAAAGAAGTTATCTGGTGCACAAAAACAGGAAAAGACAGTTGCGACGAGTACAACTGCAACATACGTTGCTGGATCGCTGAATAAATTTTCGACTTCAGGACCACATAAAAAACGAAGAACAGAAAGTTCCGATGAAGCAAGTACTCCATGTAGCTCTACTACAGAAAAAAAGAGAGGACACAAGATAACTATGAAGAAACATGTTACATGTGAAAATGAAACTGGCCTGACTGGACTGTCTATAGAAGTTGCAGCAGAAGAAATATTGGATTCCGATTCAGCGAAACACGAAACTTCAAATTTTACTTTAAATTTTAATGTTAATGATCCATGTACTTGGCCAAATCATATAACTACCAAAGTTAGAGATTGTTTAGTTGAGCATTGCCTGCATCAAGTAGTTAATAAAGAATTTCCCAAAGATGAATCTGGCCGCAAGTTTTCCGATTCATACTATTATCGAACTTTAGCAAATGAAAAAAAAAAAACGTTTAAGAAGTTATTTAGTTTATTCAGAATCGCGAAATTCGGTTTTCTGTTATTAATGCAAACTATTTGGTAGTCAAATTCCCAACTTACTAATGAATACGGTTGTCACGATTCGTAACATTTGAGTTATACTAAAAATACACGAGAAGAGTTTTGCATACATTAAAAACTGTTCAAAATACAGCAAACTTAAAATGTTGTTGATTAAGAAATGCATTATTGATTGCACACAACAAAGATTATACGAAACTGAGAAAAACTATTGGCAATCTGTTATAGAACGGTTAATCTACATAATACAATATTTATCAAGACAGTGTATAGCTTTTAGAGGTTCTTCACAAAAACTTTTTGAAAATGATAACGGCAATTTTTTAAAGTTAGTAGAAACTGTCGCTAAATTTGATTCGATAATGGCAGAACACTTGCATCGCATCCAAACATCACAAAAAAGGAATATTGCTCATTATTTAGGTGATAAAATACAAAATGAAATCATCCGTATAATTTCTGAAGCTATAAAGGAAAAAATTTTAGAAATAGTTAAAGAGGCAAAAGATTATTCATTAATTCTTGACACTACTCTGGATATAAGCCACACAGAACAATTATCTACTGTTATTAGATTTGCTAATCAAAATAAAGATACAAATATAGCAGAAATTCATGAACATTTTTTGGGTTTTCAATCTGTAGAATATACCACTGGGCAAGGACTATTTCAATTTATAAAAAATTATTTAAAATTATTGAATATTAACATTTCGGATTTACGCAGCCAAGCTTATGATAATGGTTCAAATATGCGAGGTAAACATAATGGACTGCAGAAAAAAAATCCTTGGAATAAATTCAAGGGCTTTTTTTATTCTGTGTGCTGGTCATTCATTAAATTCGGTACTTAATGATGCAGCTGTGAAACTATAAATTTTTTGGGGTAATACAAGAATTATATAATTATTTTTCAATATCTGTGAAGCGTTGGACTATATTAAAAAAAAAACATATTTGTGTTTTAAATTTGAAACCACTTTCTGCTACTAGGTGGGAAAGTAGAGTAGAAGCAATAAAGCCACTTAAAAATAATATCAAGGAAATTTACCAGGCTCTTTTTGATATTAAGGAAGATGAAACTAAAGATATCGATTCTAGAGTTCAGGCAAACAACTTAATTTCAAAGATTTATTCGTTTAAATTTATTTGCTCTGTTCATGTTTGGTATGAAATCTTAAGTCTTGTAAATGTTGCAAGTAAAATGCAGAATCCGACATTTGATATAGGACAAATTACAGAAAATCTTGATTATGTTATACAAGAATTAACTACTCGCCGAACAGACCAATATTTTGAAAATATTATTAGAACTGCAAAAGAAGTAGCAAACGATCTTAATATTGATCCTATTTTTCCAGACATTTGCAAAAGAACAAAAACAAAAATGATCCCAAACAAAATTTTAAAATAAATTTTTTCTTTGCGATTTTAGACACAACAATAACTTCAGTCGTGGAAAGATTCATACTCTTAAAACAACATAGCGAGGACTTTAAAGTTATAAGAGACATTAGCAAATTAAAAGATTGGAGCGATGAAGATTTAATGAAACCTTGTAAAAATTTGCCCTTAAAACTGAGCGACAATCAAGATTCCGACAATCGTGATATTGATGGTATGAATTTATTTGAGGAATTAAAAACTTTGCAATGTTTTATTAAAAAAGAGTCGGCTCCTCAGAATGTTTTAAATTATTTATACGAAAATAAATTAACCGACATGTTTCCAAATACTGCGATTGTGATGCGTATTTATTTAACATTACCAATATCCATAGCATCAGGGGAAAGAAGTTTTTCAAAACTGAAACTAATAAAAAATTATTTGAGGTCAACAATGTCTGGAGAGCGTCTAACGGATTTATCAATTACATCAATTGAAAATAATATTATGGATTCATTAGACATTAAAGATATTATTAAAAATTTTGTGTAAAATATTAAAAGATTTATTTTACATAAATATGTAAAATAAATCTACATTTATCCTAATTATGTTGGAGGTTTAATGGATTTTTTTACAACACTCAAAAAGAATTAAATTAGAATTTAATGCTTCCTATATTTCGTCCTAGTCACTAGGACATCTACGGGGATTACATAAACAATTAATGTAACATGCACACAAAAACTTACAATACTAAGCCCAACCACGTGGGTGACACTAAAGTCCTATCTAGGTGGAGCACCCTCTAACGGCGGTAGTAGGTGGCCTGGAATGTAAGGTGGGACCTCTGGTGATGAGTGTTTCCCAAATCTTCAGAAGCTTAATGCAACCATATTTGTTAAGATTTGGTTGGTTTCTGAGAGCTGCTGCTGCTTCTAAGAAAAGTCTCTCTTTCTTGAATTTGCTGTGGTGGAGCATGGTGGTTTTCTTCCATGATACTCTGTGGGTGGTGTCTAAAACATGGTCAGCCAAGCCTGAATGGCCATAGTTGTGTTTAACGATGTACGACTTGTGTTCCTCCAGGCGGATGGATGCTGATCTGCCTGTCTGTCCAAAGTACGCAAGCTTACAGGAACAGGGTACTTTGTAAACTCCAGGCAGAGAGAGAGGAGGGAGCTGATCTTTCGTAGAACGGATAAGGGTAGCAAGTTTGCGGTAGGGCTTATATGCTGTGTGTAGGTTATACTTTTTTAGTATCTTGGCTATTTTTTCCGAGGTGCCTCGGATGTAGGGTATGGTGATGGCATTTTTAAAATCTTGTTGACGAGAGGGACAGGGAATGGGGGAGGAATTGATTATTTTTTTGATACTGTGTTCGCTGTAGCCATTGGAGAGGAAAGTTCTGTGTATGTGGTTAAGCTCAGTAGTGAGGGTGGTTACACTGGAACAAAGATTGTGGGCTCTCTTGGTAAGGGTTTTAATGATGCCATATTGTTGTGAGGGGTGGTGGTGGGAGAGTTTGTGAATGTATCTGCCTGTGTGTGTGGGTTTTCTGTATACAATAAAGGCAAGTGTATCATTAGGCAGGTGCGTGACTAGGGTGTCTAGGAAGGGTAAACAATTGTTCTTTTCCTTTTCCATAGTAAACTGGATTCTTGGATGTAGGCTATTGAGATGACTGAGGAAGGAGTCTAACATGTCTGGGCCATGAGGCCAAATGGAGAACACATCATCTACATATCTTAGCCAGATAGAAGGTTTGAGTGGGGCTGAGTCTATGGCTCGTTTTTCGAAATCTTCCATATAGAAATTGGCAAGGGGGGGGTGAGAGGGGGGAACCCATGGCGGTTCCTTCTATCTGCTTGTAGATTTTGTTATTCCAAGAGAAATACCCAGAGTTGATGGCAAAGGAAAAGAGATCTAAGATGTCAGAGGGGAAAACGTTTTCTAAGAGAAATAAAGTGTCAGTTAAGGGAATATTGGTAAACAAAGAGGAGATATCAAAGCTTACTAATATGTCTGTATTGTTCAAGGTTAAATTTTCTGTGAGGGCTTTAAAGCCCTCACAGAAAATTTCACTCCTCACACAAAATCAGACCACTAATTAGAAATCATGAGACTAGCAAACAGCCTGAATTTTTAAAGTAATTTCATATTAATACATTCTCATAAAAACAAAAAATATCAGCTTCACATCCACAGCCTAATTCATATCCTTATGTCAGCCAGTAAAACACATCTAAATATATATGATCAATTATGATTAATTTACATACCTTCTAAGTCTTCTAATGTAACATCTCTCAGACTAGATTTTCCTAATATTTCAACTACTTTCTTACACTGCTGTCTTCTAGTATTATATTCACTTCCTGTCAGCTCATGATGAACATTAGAATTAGTAATCAGAAATACAAAATCTGGATCTCTCAGTGGAATCAACTTTGACTTCAGTGACCTAACAAATATATTTATTTCTTTATGAAATATAATAACTATATTTTAATCATATTAAATACAATAAGCATAATAAACTGGTGCTTATACTGGTTCACACTAGTTTAATATCTGTAAATTCGCGTTAAAATGTTTTCTTCAATTCACACAAAAACAAAGAAATAAGTAAATAATATTTATTTAAAGACAAAGGCTTATGGGCATGTTCCCCTTCTTCCCAGCTAACTTTCGATCGGGCACTAGGACACGGCTGTGATAATTCAGCACGCACATACGTAGATCATCGGGGAATCACATGGTGGGATATCTTGAAAAGGCCATCTCTGTTACTAGTGAACTTTCCAGCTTCATTGGAACTGCTGCTCGCAGAAACACGACTCTTCCCCTGTCCTTGGAAAGGCTTGGCACAGGAACAAACTTTGAAACGAAAGTCCCCCCCCAGCCACTCAATTTCTATCTTTTATATCATTCTCCTGACTTTGGCCCTTCTTCTCTAAAGTCCCCCGGATTTACTGGAGGGTTTCTCTGTCACCCACACTATCGCTGAGTTTTGGCAGGAAAACTCATAATCTGGTGACCTAATGTGACTGTTGCTAGCCTTAGGTCTCCTAGCCTAATCCTGTCTGAGCTGAATTTTAGTTACAAATCTAGTAGTTCTTATTCAAATCTTTTAACATTTAGTTACAACATTTATCTCAGTACATTGAGTTATACATTCTTTTACTTACAGATATAATATGTAATTTAATTGCGCATGAAAAATCGACATAGAAAACATATTTATATTTTTTTTCTATATGAGATTTTACAATGGGAACAGATAGTGTTACACCCTGATATCTTAAGAATGTAAAATTCTCAGCTATCATGGTGTAACATGAAGAATAAATAAATTAAAAACCCTGCATAAAAGATAATAGATGAATAATTTAAAAGAAAAAGAAATATTCTTGCATCCAATAAAATATATAAAATATAAAGGTGTTTGTTGAACTAACTAACAAATAGAAAGAAAGAAAGAATATATTAATGTTGTAATATGATATAAAAGAGAAAATTTAACTAAATAAGACAGAAAAGGATTAGTCATAAGAAATGGTATGAGAGAGGCTAGAGATTAAATTCATAGAAAAATTTTGGAAAGGGGATCAAATTAGAGGCTAGCACAAGAAAAACAACAGACAATCGCTTAGGGTCAATCCCCGGATTGAGACTTCGTTACGGGCTCGCCAATCAAATGACATTTGGCAGAAAAATGCCACCCTAATTGGTCGGTAGAGTCAAGTCAAAATGGGGGGGGGGGGGGGGGGGGCAAAGAAAATAAGTTAAAGAAGGTGCCGTTAGGAGAGAGAGGGTATAAAAGGGTTAGACCCCCCCCCCAAGAGAGGACTCTTTTTGGCTTTCGGTTTTGGTTCTGTTCCAGGAGAGTTCTTCGCGAGCTCTTTCATATGGATTTCACAGTTTTTCCCTGAGTGGCGAGATAGGGTTATATCTCTGTCGTCACAACACGGAAACGAAAGTGAACGGGATTTCGATTCCGTACTTCCTATGTAAGAAGTGAAGAATGCCATAAAGTCAAGGAAAAGAAAGCATATTCTTTGTGTTTCAACTCCAGTGACAACTACAAGAAAGGGAAAGAAGTAAAGAAATCGATGTCCACGTCGCGAGTTGTACAGCCATTATATATCTTAAACGAGAGGTTAAGACCGCGTAAGCATAGTTCAATTCCAAAAGGAACATAGGAGAAACAGATTATCGGAGAGGTTATACCAAGATAGTTCGATCAGAAAAAGGTAGAGGCCCATATGGAAAATTCAAGAAAGAAAGGTACTGTAAAATATATCTCGTGTTAACTAAGATTCTTCTGTATTAGTTATCATTATTCTAATACTGAACTGTTGAAGGGACTAAGAAAACAATACTAGGACTTTAGTATATGACAGAATATAATGAAAGTAAGCTTACTAATGTTAATATTATATGAGTAATTAAGCATCCTGAGAATTTTGCATGTCTAATATATTGTATAAGAAAGTTTAAATGTCATAGTTATGTGTCAGTGCAGTAAATGGTTTAGTTAATCTACTTAAGTTTGGATAGTTAAATAGTGTGAATTAATCTTATATGTCCGTGTTGAATGTGTATGGCAGCATGATCGTAATACTCATTATAGGATCATAGCTTAATTATTTATAAGCTAATGTCAGTTTGTAAATATTTAGTATAGCATTGAATTGAATAATAACTAATATTTGAATTGTATCATGTTAAGGAATTTAATAAACCTTTTGTCCAATGATAAAACAGTTGTCTGAAATTGCTGTCCAACGCACCACTTGAAAAATTACGAACCTAATCACGCAGGAAATTAATGTGTTAAGAAACGAGATAAAGTTTAACGACTGCAACATTGTTTCACTTTCAGACATATTTTAGTTCTTTCTCCTTGTTTTTGTATATAATATCTTAAACTAAATGTCCCAAAAGGTGCAGCATAATACAAATATTAGGGATACTAAGGGGAGAATTAACTTAAGTATTAGTAAAAATTTTGGTGATATCTCGTGCATAGATAATAGTTGAACATAGATAAAGGGGAAATAACTAGATAGAATAAAAATCATAAATTGGGACACAACAATAGTATATTGGTTAGATGGATCAGAGATTGCTCTCTCTGAATGATACCACAAGTTGTGTATGATGGAGAGTCTCAAAAAAAAAAAGAAGGATAACCAATGGCATGCCCCAGGGTTCTGTTCTTGGGCTCCTGCTGTTGGACTTGTTTATAAATGATATATCACGTGGATTGACTGGGGATCTTCAGTTGTTTGCTGATGATGCAAAGTTGGGAAGAATTATAAGTAGCACTGCTGATGCTAACTAATTCCCTTCAGGAAGAATTGAACAGACATTTCGGTGCAGAAATATAAGGCTGTGTACTATATGGATCGTGCTGTACTTCAAGAAGTGGATTTGAGATCTGGGAGTGATAGTTGACAGCAGACTGAAGTTTAGAGTGCATATTGCAAGTGTTTCAAAGACTGTACATCATAATGCTGCTGTGATATAAATTACTCTGACATGTAGGGATAAGGAGGGGGTTGTGCCAGTGTATAAAGCACTGGTCACACCACACTTGGACTATTGTGCTAAGATTTGATTACCTGGTTTTCATTGTGATGGAGAGGGTCCAGAGAAGAGTGACTAAAACAATATCAGGACTATGGAATGCTGACTATGGAGAGAGGTTGAAGAAATGTGGATTGCAAAGTTTGGTGGATAGGAGGAAATTATTATTATTATTATTCCTGACACCTCCAAGGAGTCCAAAGACTCACCGCAGGAGGACACCTACAGCTGTCTCAACCACTACACTGAACCTCTACTACAAATCATCTCCATCGACGCCATCTACCGTCCACCACAACTAGTATTTTTTGTCTGTAAATTGCGTGTGTTCTGAAGGGCCAATTTGTCTGTATGTGGGATGAAAAATCCGAGTTTCCGGGAGAAAAAAACCCTGCTAAATGTGGTGATATGATAAAGACTTTTGAGTTAGTGAGGGGATTTTATCAGATTAATCCAGAAGAGATTATAAAAAGAGATGGGGGAAGAGCCAGAGACCATCCCCAGAAGTTGTGTAAGAGTGTGGTGAAGAGGGGGTGTAAGGAGTAGATTTTTTACATGGAGAATTGTCAGTGAATGGAACGCATTACCAGAATGTGTTGTTAATGCAAGGAGTGTTAAGGATTTTAAGATTCTATATGATAAATATGTTGTCAGTTGAATGAACCTCCAATGATGAGTCTGCCTCCCCCTTCCTACTGTTATTCAACACTAACTTCTCCAACATGAAATACACTAACAAAATATTCACTGAACATTTCTACTATGTCTTTCAGCAATGTGACCCATATACATCTCCAGCAACTAACATCAGTCTTTCGTGTTCACCTTTCTTCTCCTAGCTATATATCTGTAGAATTCTCTATGATTTTGCTTTTGTCGCCTCAGCAATCTCCTTTCACATGCCTATTTCTCTTTTCCTCATATTCATCACTGTTCAAGTCTCTGCTTTATACTGCTCATGTTATTGAGTACACTGTTCTTTATACTTCATAACATCATCTTTCTTAGCAGCTCTGACATCATAATTCATCCATTTCACTCATACTTTATTTATCCTCCTAACCTTAGGAATGCAATCTGACTTTGCTATAAATGACCTGTCTCAAACCAAGTCCTAGGACTTAATGATTATCCTCCTTGTCAGACTGAATTCCTGGTGCTCCTTAAAAATAACTACCTTATGCAGCATGTTGGACACAAATTTTGGATTTAGTAATATCTCATACAGTGCTAACTGCTCAAGCCATGGCAAGTCAACTGTTTCTTTAATTTATCATAGTCTCAAGTTCTGTAATTCCATATATTTCTTTGTTTTGTTAAGTATATGCACTTGACTAGCCACTTAGAATGTCAAAATCACAGGTTCATTCTCCCTAAATGGCAGCATGATGACTTCTGTTAGCACTGTATGAGATATTACTAAATCCAAAATTTGTGTCCAACATGCTGCATAAGGTAGTTATTTTTAAGGAGCACCAGGAATTCAGTCTGCTTACCCACACATTATTTCCTGTTTCCAGTCAATCTATCCACATTTAAAGTCATCTAGTACTATCAACTGCATGTTACCAACCAGTCTCATCTCTCTGAGCATTACAGAATCATGTCATGCTACATGATCTGTAGTAACTAAACATCTAAAATTCCTGCTCACATCAAATGACTTCAAAGACATTATCACTACTGCTTAAAAGTTCCACATGGAGGGATACAACAGTTCTGAAATCATTAGTGATATCCCATCCCTCTTTTATCCTTAGCTTCCTTGAAAATTCTATAACTATCATATTTTATTACTGTCAGTATACCATCCTCAGTGTTTAACCACATCTTGCTAACACACCAATAATCTGCATACTGACTCATTTTATCAAGGCCACAATCTCTGCCCCTTTATTCCTAATACTCTTTACATTAGTGTATAAACAGAGTAACTTACCTGTAACTTTCCCTCTTTTCTTTTCACACAATTCTGCATTCCCATCACTCAAAGACCTTTGACCCCACTGAGGCCATCTTTGCATTTATCTTGCGCCAATTATGGTAGCTTATACTCAGCCACTTCCCATCAAATTTTAATTTCCCAGCTTGGATAACACACTCTTCTCCTCGCAACAGCAATCTATATAGCTTTACTCTGTCACTCAAAAGGAAATTATCTCTAGAAAATCTCTCTCTCTCTCTCTCTCTCTCTCTCTCTCTCCTACATTCAAATTTATCCCATACATCTATTACTCAAGACCATATATATCCCCATCCCCCTTCATACAATTCTAGCTATAATGTCATTCATAATCCTTACTCTTCTCCTCCACTCCCCTACTATCATGCCTTGCAACACTCACAATTCTCCCTCTCATGTTCTTACACTTCACTGTCTCTAGCAACACTCTCAAATCATGTGTCACCTCGTTCACACTTTCTCATAATTCATTTGTTCCTACCAGCACAGTCAGTTCTATATTTCCTCTCCTCTCCACTCAGTCACTATTCCTATTGTCCCATCTCTCAAACACACTTTCAACACCTGCTCCATTTTCACATCTTTCACCAAACCCCCATATCATACTATACTAATTTCCAACCTTCCATGGCATTCATTTATCTTCAACTCTTGTTCTACTGGCACCTTCTTTCTTACACTTTCAACAACTAATCTTCTTTAAACTGTCCTATCTCACTATGCACTTGCCTTATGTAGTCCCTCACCAATTCACTTCTGATATCCTCACTCACATTAATATATAACTGTTACTATTCTATTCTGTCTCTGTTTCTCTGTTATCTTCCTCTTCTTGTTTACCAATTTATATTGTGTTATTCGTCACTATTATAGCACATTCATTCTGTCCTACTTTCACTTCACTACTGTCGTTTACATCATTCATGTGACTATTGACTTTTTTTTCACAAGATCATTTGCTCACTTTTTTTGCAATTTTCTTACCACTCATTCACTGCTTTTTCACATTATCTTTCTTGCCTATCACATGAGAACGTTCTTCTTGTTGCATTCTCACTACTTTTTCACACTCAGCCAATGATACATTATCAGCCATAAACTCTACATTCAAGTTTGCATTCCCACATAATATCCTTTCATCTGCTTTAAAACTCACAAAATATCCACCTAGCATGCTTCACAAAACACTGAAGTCTAAAATGCATGTCAGAAAGAGACAAAGCAGTGCCTTTTTGCTGTCTATATCAGTCAGTACAAGTCACTCTATCTTGGAAATGTTTAAAACTGAAAAAACACACACACACTACAAATGCACAACACCTACAACAGCACTCATACATAAACACATCAAAAACTACAGATAAATAATCAAAAATGTATATGAACAAGCAACTTTCAAAATCCATTCCTAGCTGATATCATGAAAGGAAATTAGTTCTTATGTCCACAGCAATTTTGAACTGTTTTCATAATTACTTGATTGCAACAGCTTATAAATTATATTTATTTTGTTCTTCATTTTTCCAGGTCTATAACAACTTAATCATTAAAATTAAACATGTTCACTAAATAAGTGAACGTGCTTAATTCAGTTTCACACCTCCTAATTATATTCTCCAATGGTATAATCAGATACAAAACTCTGAAACCCCAAGTTTTCTCAGTTCATATGCTGTCTTAAGGTGCTATAGTCAGAAACTCAACAACAAAAAAAAATAATTTTCATTCCTTGCAGATGCCATTAAAATTCACTTTCAACCTTCACATTGTCTATAATACACCTCCTTTTTACCATTCTAACATTTGTTTCCCTGCTAATTCATAAATATTAATAATATTAATAATTTGTAATAATAAAGTCCATTCTTTTTTCTTTTTCAGTTCAATGAATAGGATTTTCAGAACAAACAGAAAGAACTGAACAAACCTGCAATCAATTAAAAGTGCATGATCCTTTTTTCCTAAACATGCAATAAATTGATCCATAATTCCACAAGGCATTCCAGGAAATTCATGTTCAGCTTTTTGACAGCACAATGCTTTATCTTGCAAACTGGAAAAAAAAAACAACCTATAATATAAAAGAATATAAAACAATAGTGAACTGATTACAAGGAATATGCAATAGACCTTGTACAATACAAATGTCTAAATCAGATCTCCTGTGATGAGTCCTACAACTCATGGAGATCTCATGATGATAATAATTTATTATTATTAATAATAATCTTTATATGTCTTTGAGAATACTTACAAATACATATTAAGAAACATTTAATAAGGACATATTAAACATGAGTTGCAGGACAGCATTTAGTGATGTGATAACATTTGCACTGATATTGAAACTGTATTTTAACATTTGTATGGAAATTACAGTTAAAACATTAACATAACAACACTACAAGTTAATAAAAATAATAACAATATTATATACAATAGCACCTCTGTTGAGCAGGCAGTTCTGATGATGCCTTTTAGTTGGAAAGAACTTGGTTTGAATCCTGTCTAGGATGCAAAGAACCTTTATCAGGTCTGAGGATGAGTTAGCCAGTCTCATACCACGTGGCAGTTTTTCCTTCTGGAAACTTGGGTTTTCATTCTGAAAAACAGGCAAACTGGCCAGAAGAGCACAAGCAATATACAAACATAGGAAACTATTGGAATAAGAATTAACCACCCTATTCTATCAGATCTAGTTTTGAGAACCTGCATGATATGGTGTACATGCATAAGCATAAATCAGAACAGAACCTGCACGATACAAAATAGTGACAAAGCAATCTTATTATTATAAGATTGACAGGAATTATAATAACATTAAATGGTGGGTAATTGGAAATATGTTGCCAGTAACATGCTAGGACTATGAATGAATTTAAGATATGGTGTGAAAGATTTTGCAGCATTCAGGCTGAATCTCTGTAACATGTTTTATGACCGTGAGTATGTGTGTTGTAATAGTAATAATAATGTATATGATAATGTATATTTATATTTTTCATAAGAGTTTTAAGATTATATCAGTCATTTCAAGATAGTATGCATGTATATGAATGGATTGTCTTAAAACCCAATAAGATTATGTTATCTATTATTTATGATTTCAAATAAACCAGAATATTTCAGTACAAGAGAGTAGCTTTAATCATGTATTATCATAGTATCCTGTATATCGCTTGAAGATACAGATCGGGAATTTGATAATGACACACTAGCCTTAATTATTGGTATAGAAGTGTTGCATCTATTAGATCAAGAAGTTAATGAATCATATGGAGGGCCACAAGATTCTGCACTAGAGCCACTACTCTTTATTTTGTATATTAATGATATGAGGAATATTCAGTTGTTTGGTGATAATGCAAAACTGGGGAGGGCAACAGTTGAAAAAGGTGATGTAGATATCCTGCAGGATGATTTAAATATTATTATTATACAGTATCTCCACTGAGTCCAGAGCCACATCATGGGAGACCTGCACTAACATTTATGCACACAAAACATACCATACCTCTCCTTAAACTCATTCACTATCAGGGCACTCACAACAAATTCTGTCAATCTGTTCCACTCGTTCACCACTCTCCATGCAAAAAATCTAATCCACACAGCCTTACATCATTGATGATCCCCAGTTCTCTGATTATTTATCATATACTGAAAAATTTCCTTTGCATCAATTTTATTAAACCTCTTTAATATATAAGTATCTATCATGTGTCCACTTTTCTGCCTATCAACCTTCAACATTCAACACACCTTCAACCTATTCTCATAGGGAGCATTCCAGAGACCTGCACCAGCTTGGTCACTTGTCTCTGAATCCTCTCCTCTCTGCCATCTGCTGATCCCCAAGAAACCCAAGTGACGAAATCTGTGTGCAGAGTACTCAAGATTTGGCCAAATCATAGCCTTATAAAGAGAGATAATAATTTCCTTATCTTTATTGTTAGCATGTTTTTCAACATTCAAGTAATCCTTTGAGCTATTTTACCAACTTTTGCAATATGCCCTCTGAACTTAAATTCGTTGTCCACCATTATCACCAAGCATGTCCCTAGCCCCATCAATTTCCTGCAATTTCCTGCATATTACCATCAATATGATACACCATTTTCAACCCGAAATGCATAACCTTATGTTTTGTAACATTAAATTGAAAATCATTATCCATTGCCCACAATGCCAATTTCTTTAAATCACCCTGCCCCAAACACTTGTTTTCAAAGCCTGTCAATCTTTGTTCTCTTTGTTCTTCCTTCTGTTTGATAACTCAAGTCTCTGCACCATAAAGAACTGAATTATTTACTTTGATTTTAAGTTCTTTGGAGAGATGTGCATTTTTCATATATTTGTAAATTTGGTCATAGCAGACTATTCTAAATTTATTCTGTGTTCAATAGTTTATTCATAATTTAGCCTGTCTGTGATCAATATGCCCTGGTAATTTTATTTTTTTAACCTGTTCCAGTTTATATCCTTCTGATTCTAAGTTAAGCTCTGCTCCATTTCTGCCTATTGCCATTCCTTTGGTTTTATAAAAATTTATCTGCACTGCATAGTCTTTACTGTTTTTATGTAAGTTTTCAATCATGTACTTTTAGTTTTCTTTATTATTTCTAAATAACACTGTATCATCTGCATATTTTATATGGTGTAAATTCTGCCCCTTTATAGTTATTCGCATGTTTTCTGGAATACTCTTTTACTATTTCTTCCAGGCACAGGTTAAACAAATATGGTGAAAGCAGGCATCCCTGCACGATACTTCACTCCACTGGTATTTCAGAAGTTTTAACTGCTTCAAATGTTATTGTTGCCATAGCATTTCTTTTGGTACTGGAAGATGATATTGAATATTTTTTCCTATTATTTTTGTTCTATTTTTTTTTTTTTTTTTTGTTCTAATCCTCAGAGGCTCACTTTAGTGAGTATGGGCATGGCAAACCCGAAGTACCTGATGCTGGACCATGCCTTACTTCATGTAATATGCATCTATTATATTATCTGTAGACTGGTCCCTCATCTTCCTTCCTTGTTTCTTTCTTTCTTCTCTTCTTGCTCCTTCCCCGCGAATGCTATTAGAGTATTCGAGGGCTAGGGGTGAATCTTTCCTATTTTGCTGTGTCATTTCGTCTTATGCAAACAGGGTGTGCTAACAGGACATTACGAAACACTGTAACATGGTCAGGTAATCAAACAATGGTCACACCGCATCGTCCGTCGCGCAGGTTACCAAGGGACGTGTTCAGGTTTTAGGCAGAGGGACCTGTTCGAAAAATATGTTACAGTCTCCTTTAGACACCACTCCTCAGCACTCTGCTAGAGGAAACTCCATCAATGGGCCGGCTACCTGTTTGGGGAGGTGTTTAGGGGCAGCGCAAAAAATGGTTCTGCAAAAGGACGGAAATGGCAAAGACAACAGCACCAGACTATGGCTTTAGGCAACTGGTACATCTTCTCTCTGACAGGGAAGGAGAAGGAACTGGTCGAGGAAGCCAAGCGCTACCAACTAGATTTAGTCGGGCTTTCTTCGACCAAGAGGAGAGGCTCTGGAACTGTCAACCTGGATGAGGAGTGGAAGCTCTATTACTCTGGTGTGAACCCGACAATGTCTGCTCAGGAGGGTGTGGACCCCAGCTGTCAGACCGTGTTGCTGAATGGATCCCATTAGGGGGACGGATATGTGTGTTAAGGCTCCAGATGAAAACCACGACTTGGCTGTGATGCAAGCCTATGCACCTAATCTGGAGTCAGAATACTCTGCCTTCCTAGAGGAAGTGGATGCTGCTTTTGACAGGAGATGACAGACATGGAATCAGTCCTGCTAATGGGTGACTTCAATTCTTCTTCTGCAGCTTGTCTCACTTAAGTGGGGTCGCTGTTAATGATGAGTCTCCTCCACATCCAAGTTCTTCATCCTCAAGTCCTCTTCTACCAGCTCCCTCCATCTCTTCTTTGGCTGCCCACTGCTTCCTCCTTCCTTGCACATCCATCTGCATGACCTTTCTTCTCACATATTCGTCCTCCCTCCTCATCACATGACCAAACCATCTCAACCTTGCCTCCTGTATCTACGCTCCTAAGTTTGTAACTGTCACGGTTCCCCTCACATAGTCATCTCTCAGACGATCCTTTCTGGTCACACCGCACATCCACCTAAGCATTCTCATCTCTGCTACCTCCATCCTGCTGATGTTATTTTTCCTCAGGGCCACAGTTTCCATAGAATACATCATAGCTGGCCTCACTACTGTCCTATAGATTTTGCCTTTCGGATTGATTGGCACCCTCTTATTGCATAGCACTCCAGCCATGTCTTCAATGCACATGTTAAATCTGGTGATCTGTTGGGAGGAACGGTGACCCTGACCTTAACATGAATGGGTTGAAATTATTGGACTTCTGCTTACTAACAGCTTGTCCATAATGAATACCTTCTTTCAGCACCGAGATCCATAAGTATACCAGGTACAGGGATACACTTGGACAAAAGTCTCTCATTGACTTCTTTATAGTCTCAGCAGACCTATTTTCCTCAGTGCTGGATGTTCGTGTGAGGAGAGGAGGAGAACTGTCAACTGACCACCACCTTGTTGTCTGCACTCTATAGCTTCAGAAACCAGATGCTACCATCAATACTGGTAGGCCTAAGCAGCTATACCGCGTGAAATGGGAGGCACTGGAAATGAGACTGTGAAGAAGAATTTTGCAGATGACATTTCCTCCAGGTTCAAAGAGATTCCCAAGCATACTGCAGATGTTGAGGAGGAGTGGGGGGGGCTGTTCAGAACTTCTGTCACTGCCTCTGCACTCTCATGCTGTGGCAGAAAGCGGCTCAGCATGGCGATGGGCAGTGAGAAAAGGACACCTTGGTGGAACCAAGAGGTCCAAAAAGCTGTCCGGGCAAAAAAAGAGGCCTACCTAACATGGCTTAAGGTCAGGTCACCTGAGATGTGTTTCCGGTACACTGAGGCAGTAAAGACAGCAAAGCCGAAGGCTTGGGAATCCTTTGAAGAAAGATTAGACTCATCCTATGCAAATGCAAACGAAGTATTCTGACAGACCATCTGCAACCGTCGAGGGAAGAAATCATGCACAGCAAGAGCAATTAAGGCCTCTGATGGTGCACTTTTAACAACCGAGAGGGATATCCTCCATATATTGGAGGTAATATTTTGGGAGCCTTCTTAATCCAGGTGGCCCATCAGTTGTGAACATCCAAGAGGTGCAGATTAGGGTGATGACTAGTCTCACAGCAGAAGAGGTCCATTTAGCAATAAAATCGCTAAAATCTGGCAAGGTGATGATGAAATTCGGCCTGAAATGCTAAAAGCCTTAAATCGAGATGGGGTTCTCTGGCTGACTCGAGTGTGTCAGGCTGCTTCATCAGGCTGCAGGAGACCAGAGAGATTGCAGCAACTATCGTAGCATCTCTTTGTTCAACCTGCCTGGGAAAGTATATGCTAGGTGCTTGGAAAGAAGGTGCAGGAGCATAGTTGAGTCAAAGTTCCAGGAAGAACAATCTGACTTTTGTTCTGGTAGAAGCACAACTGACCATATCTTCACTTTAAGGCAAGTCTTTGAGAAATCTTGGGAATATGCCAAGAATAGTGGCTTTGCACTTTGCAACCGTATGCCTGGGGAAGGAGTGTCCTAGGTTAGATTCCCTTCAACGACGTGAGGAGCTCAAGGATCTTCCTCAGCCATAGCCAAGTTAGCCGGTCTTGGGCGTGGACAGCAGGGATTTTTCTGCCAGTTTATCTGGTGTTTTTTCATCCTGCAAGCAGGCAAACTGGTCCAAGGAGGACACACATGGATCACAGTCAGGAATACTGACCCAGCCATAGGTCTGATTCATCAGCCTATGCCGGTTCCGGAGCCCAGATAAAATTGGGGGGGGGGGGGGGCTAGATGGTACCGTGAACTCCCGTAAAAAAAGGGGGAATGCTGTATCATCACACGGAATTTATTTATTTATCGATGTGAATTTGCAAGTCATTCTATCAAGTAGTAGTTTGTTTTATATAGCTGTCTGTATAAAACAAATTTTATCTCTTGAAATGGATAAAATTGAGTATCGTGTGGTTATAAAATTCTTTGTAAAAGAAGGTTTAATGCCAAAAGAAATTCATTCGAAGTTCATAAAAGTTTATGGGCACTCTTCTCCTTCATTTTTGACAATTAAAAAATGGAGTGATGAGTTTGAACGTGGCCATTCCAGCCTTGAAGATGATCCACGTGAAGGATGTCCAAAATGTGTAAAAAAACCAGAAATCGTTGATCAAGTGTACGATATGGTATTGGATGACCCGCGAGTCAAAGCGTGAAATTGCTGAGACAATAGGCATTTCAAAAGAGCATGTAGGATAAATTTTCCATGAAGAATTGTAAATGAAAAAGGATGCCATTCTTGCTCACAGCAGATCA
Source organism: Typopeltis vanoorti (assembly GCF_054136105.1). Classification (NCBI taxonomy): domain Eukaryota; kingdom Metazoa; phylum Arthropoda; class Arachnida; order Uropygi; family Thelyphonidae; genus Typopeltis; species Typopeltis vanoorti. Next base: position 14,692,920 of record NC_143565.1, on the reverse strand, counting down.
AAAATGCACTCGCATGAAAATCTCTGAACAGTGCTTGAAGCATTTTAACAAGAATAAAACTGATTTTGTGCATCGATTTAGTCAGTGTCAGTGGAAAGAAGCCAGTTCTTCAGCGCCAAAGAAGACAAAGTCGGTTCCATCAGCAGGAAAGGTCATAGCATTGGTGTTTTGCGATGCTAAAGGCATTTTGTTTATTAATTATCTTGAGGGTAAAACAATAACCGGGGAATATTATTCCAATCTTTTTAACCAGACTTGACAAAAAAAATTTGTGAAAAAAGACCCAGTTTGCAGAAAAAAACAATCATCTTTTATCAGGACAATGCACCTGCCCACAAAGGTGTTTTGGCAATGGGAAAATTAAGGGATCTGCACTATGAATTGTTGGAACATCCACCCTATTCCCCAGATTTGGCCTCCCTCTGACCTCTATCTCTTCCCAAAACTAAAACTGTTCCTCGCTGATCAGTGTTTTTCTTCGAATCATGAGATGACTGCAGCTGTAGAGGGGTATTTTGCAGATCTTACTGAGAACCACTACAGGGACGGGATAATGGCGCTGGAGCATCGCTGGAATAAATGTATTAGTCTTAAGGGAGATTATGTTGAGAAATAAAAATAATTTTGAAATTATAAATTTGTTTTTTAACTGTTATGCCGAAAACTTTTCAGACAATCCTTGTAGGTTGCAGTCCTGACATTAGGTGATTGGTCCATAGATTCAAGATGCTATCATCATCATACTCTGATCCTGCCATTCTTAGCTAAAAACAGCTTTTTTTCCCAGCTGATAATAGGAGTGTGATCCAGTGAAATCATCTGCTGCTAAGCTTCATTTGTGGCATAGTCTAATGAATTGTGCTTACAATATGCTTCACTGTCAACCACTATTGTATTTCACTCTATCTGATTGAGTGCAGTACATTTCTTAGATTGTTTAATTTTTGTAATCTTCCTATCCTGGCCTCTCATATTTAGAAAATGTCTCTGGACACAGAAATGGATGTTTTCTGATTATTGTGCAATGTTCCAAAATGGAAATTTATGTTTTATAACAGGGAATTTACTGTAGCTTTAAGAAATCTGTTAATAACTATGAGGGTGGTCTGAAATGTTCTTGGCCTAACAATGACAAACTGAATTTATAATTTCAAAATTTTTTTTTTCCAACATAATCTCCCTTAACACTAATACATTTATTCCAGCGATGCTCCAGCTCCATTATCCCATCCCTGTAGTGGTTCTCAGTAAGATCTGCAAAATACCCCTCTAAAGCTGCAATCATCTCTTGATTCAAAGAAAAACGCTGACCAGCAAGGAAGAGTTTTAGTTTTGGGAAGAGATAGAAGTCAGAGGGAGTGAAATCTGGGAATATGGTGGATGTTCCAACAATTCATAGTGCAGATTCTTCTTTAATTTTTCCATTGCCAAAAACATCTTTGTGGGCAGGTGCATTGTCCTGATGAAAGATGATTTTTTTTCTTCTGCAAACCAGATCTTTTCTCACGAATTTTTTCGTCTATAATAATTAATTAATAAACAAAATGCCTTTAGCATCCCAAAACACCAATGCCATGACCTTTCCTGCTGATGGAACCGACTTTGTCTTCTTTGGCGCTGAACAACTGGCTTCTGTCCACTGTTTTGACTGCTATTTGGATTCTGGTGTGTAATGGTGAATCCAAGTCTCATCCATAGTAATAAATCAACACACAAAATCAGTTTAATTCTTGTTAAAACGCTCTAAGCACTGTTCATAGATTTTCATGCGAGTGCGTTTTTGATATGCTGTGAGCAAGCATGGCATCGATCTTGCGCAAAGCTGTGGAATTTTTTTATGTGACATCGCAAACAAATTTACTACTGCTATAAAATCAATAACTCTTCTATAGAGGAATTTCACATTACCTAGAGCTCAATCTGGTTTGAGATGAGCATAAAGTCATCGTGGAGATTTGAGTCAGTTCACATGTTATGTACAGACCATGGACTTGGTTAATTTGGTGTATGGCAGAGGTGTTCAACCTGTTGATCACGATCGCGGAGTGATTTTTGGTCGATCTCTTGTGTATTTCTCCTTACTTACAAATTTAATTAAAACTGAAAACATAATATTTTATTTATCATTATTTTGTATTATTTTTAATTCGTTTAAGAGTATTGCTATTGTTTATTTATTTTTCATTAAAATTGTCAAATCAGTAATTTTCTTATAAGTCCAGGTAAATGAATTAATTTGGATCAATGGAAGTCAAACAGCGAGCCGAGTGAATACAATTATAAGCAAAGTGTAAAAACTCGATTTTAGCTTAAATATTAAATATTTCAAAGCACACTACATCGATTTTTTACTTAGGTTAAGTCCCATGTGAATATTGTAAAAAAATAAACTTTGTTTGTCTCGGTATAGTTTGTATTAGATGTTTTTGTAAATAACTCTTTTGAAGCTAACTGTATATACTGCTTCAATAAGAATATGTTAGAGTGTTAAAAACAAAGGCAATGTTTTTGTCGCCGAAGCTGTACATGGCGGCATTAGAAAGATTGTTATTGAAACTTGTATGTATGAGAAAGGCTTGCAGGCTCTAAGTGTAAACATCTCCGAAATTAGTCAGAAAGAGTTCGAACAACTTTCTGATGGTTGGCAACTTACAATCAAAAGAAAGCAGAGGCGAACAAAAGGCGTGCCAAACTTGCAACTTAAGATGAAAGACTCATACCGATTCTTTGGGGGGTCCAAACTTCATGCAAGGTCTCAGAGGAGGCCTAATAAAAAGGGACTGAAGCAAGCAGAAGGGGTCCCGGTTCCAGAATTGCTGTCAGAGAGGAGGCCGCTCGGTCCAGAGTCACCGTCAGAGAGACTGCCCGGATCCACGTTGCTTGAGAGAGGAGTTTCCCCTTCCAGAAAGGAGCTTCTTGGTTCGTGACGTCGCTAGAGAGAGAGAGACTACTTCTAGGCCACAGACAAGGTTTCAAATTGCCGAAAGGAAGAGTTCCAATTGCCGGAGAAAAGTTTCCAGGCCAGGTTAATGTCAGACATTCACCGGTGTGTTGCGTTTTTATTACAATTTGATGAATCAAATGACTTCACTGATATTGCTCAGTTAATGGTATTTATTCGCATGGTATTTCAAGATTATTCAAAGAAGAACTTTTGAAAATTATACCATTATTGGGAAGGACCAGTAGAGAAGACATTTTTTCGGCATTTGATGAATTTGTGAAACAACACAAACTTCCGCTTTTTAAACTTGTGTCTATTACTACTGATGGTGCTCCTGCAATGATAGGTAATAAATCAGGCTTCATTTCATTATGTAAAAACGATGACAAATAATCAGATTTTTTTAACGTACCACTGTATTATTCACCAACAAGTACTGTGTAGTAAAAGATTAAACACAAAAGATGTTTTGGATATTACATTTAAAATTGTAAATTCTGTTTGAGGAAAAGCCCTGCAATGGCAGTTATTTAAATTACAGGCAGATGATGATAGGGAACTTCTGTTGTACAATAGAATGCCAAAAATTTTCTTGATGAAAAAGGAGATATTTATCCACAATTAAGTGATAAAAGATGGTTGTTACATTTATTATTTTTAGCAGATTTCTGTACAAAATTAAGCAATTTAAATTTAGAGTTACAAGGTAGAGATAAAAATTTAATTGACATGTTAAGTTCAATAAAAACTTTCCAACAATACTTACTTTTATTAAAGAAAAATATAAATTTAGACATCTCCCATATTTATTAAAATTTTTTGAACAAAATCAAGAAATGCTTCGCTATGATTTAAAAGAATTTATTCGTGAAATAGAATTAGTTGAGGAAGAAATAAATTCAAGATTTAAAGATTTTAATAAAACTGAAATGATTGTATCTTTTATCAATAATCCATTTCAAGAAAACTTGAACATCACAGAAATTTCAAATAAAATTAGTGGGCTGTTTGACATAAACCAAGCTGAAGTAGAACTTGAGATAATAAACATTCAGAATAGTTTACATTTAAAATCAATAAACAATGAAGTCATTTGGAAGTATACACATGAAAATTCCCAATATTAACTGATATTGCGCGAAAAATTCTGTCATGTTTCGGATCGACATACTTGTCAGAATCCGCTTTTTCAAATATGACCGTCATAAAAAATCAATTAAGAAACCAAATTACAAACGATCGTTTGGATGATTGTCTGCGATTGGCCACTTCTTCATATCAACTTGACTATGAAAATATTGCAAGGTCCAAACAATGCCAAATTTCAGTTATTATTTTTTTTTTAATCAACCAGCATTTCCTGTAACTTGTGAGTTTGTAATCAATCTGTTGTTTTTTCTAACTTTGGTTTTCCAAAATAGAGAAATAAATATTTTATTCCAATATATTTGGGTTTTTTTTTTTTGTTGTATTAAAATAATTAAAAGTGATAAATAAATTTTTAAATACACAAATAAAGTTTTTAGTTGTGTATTTTTTTTTAGTTGTTTATTTTTGTGTAATCAGATATCAGGTTGGGGGGGACGTGATCTATATAAGAGAGTAGATCGCCGAATAACTTTTTATAGAAAAGTAACTCACATAGTAAAAAAGGTTGAACACCACTGGTGTATGGGAATAAAAGAATCATCATAATATGTCTACTTGGTATAAGTGCAATTATGGATTTAGGGTTATTAAGGACCAGGATGAGTTGCTTGGTATATAGTGAAACAAACTAAAGGTCATGAGGTCAGTATAATTATACAGTATCTATTAATTGCATACATTCTCCAGCTTGCATGTCTGTTTCGATGGGATGAAAGATCTGAGTTTAATGGAAGAAAATCCTACCACTTGTGTTTGAGACATTACTCCTTCACAATATTTGACTTTCCAATCAAAAGCGAAAGTTCGCATAGTCCTCCAAACTGCATTACAAAGTGCTAGTTTTTAATTATTATTCCAGACCTCATAAAGCTCATTGAGGAATGTCTGTCTTAGATAACAAAGTCTATCACACCACTCTTTAAATTAGTTGTGTGCACTCTCTGCAATGCATTAATTGTGTGCACCTCTTATGCTATGCATTCCATGTTCCCACCACTCTCTATATACTTACTTCTTACTCATTTCTTCCACAACTTTCCAGGACAGCCTCTTGTTGTTCCTGCCTTTCATTCTACCATATGAAAAATCATCTCCCGTTATCAATTCAGTAAACACCTCTGAACAGCCTAAATGTCTCAATCATATCAACCCCCCCCCCCCGTTACATCAGACTACAGATTCATGCCTTCAGTCTATCCCCCATAACCAGTGTCCTGCAGTCCTGATATAATTTCTGTTATCAGTCTTTGCACCATCTCCACATTTGAGGATATCTGACTAGATCTGGGCACAGTAATCCAGATATGATCTGATTAGAGTTTTATACAATGGAACTATTTTTCTCTTATCTCTGGTCAATGTCCTCCTCAGTACTGCAGTAAATCTCTGAGTTATCTTCACAAACTTTGCAGTAAGTCCTCTGGACTTCAAATTTCTATCGCTCCAAGATCACTTACCTTCTACATTTTCTCTAGTATAGTTTCATCAATAGAAAATGCAAACTTCCATCAGTGGATCCCAAATTTCAAGACCCTACATTTAGTTGCATTAAACTGACATGTCCATACATTTGTCCACCTTTCCAGATCTTCAAATTCTTCATTTCAGAGATGCTAGTTATTCTTAATAAGTAGCACCTCTAAAATGAATTGACTGAATTAAGGAAGTGGACCAGGAAGAACTACATACCTGATAATTCTTGAGTAATGCATAAAAGAATGGATACAAGAATTACATTGTCTGAAATTTTGCTAAAAATGCATATCGTTTTCATTACAAAAGGCACAGCTGGTTTTGCTTATAAAATAAAAGCAATCTGAATTGTTTTTATTTTCAATGTGTTCATCTTCATTCAAATAAATAAATCTACTGCCTCCATCTTTGTCAATATAATGTCATACATATTATCAGCAAAGAAACTCTGTAAGCAATCACTTTCAGACTGTAAACATTATGGTATTACTGGATTATGATGATGTCAAAGACTGGCTGTGGACATTCATACTGTCAATGCCCACACATAGTTTTATTAAAGCCTTATAGAGAGAGAGAGAGAGAAAGAGAGAAAAGAAAGAGACAGAGAATAACATTCCTATTTTGCTTGTCAGTGTTTTCTTCAACATCCAGATAATCTGATGAACTATCCTAATCATCTTTACAATATGCCCTTAATCACCTCCAAATCACTGGCCACATATTTTCTGCAGTTCAGTACCATCAATGTAGTACACAAGCTTGTGATCTCTTCATCCCAAAGTGCATGACCTTACAATTTACCACATTAAACTGGAAGCTATTATCCTTTGTCCATACTGTCTGTCCACTTAAATCATCTTGCAGATCTCTGTATCATTAACCATTGCACTACCCAGCTTTGCATCATCAACAAATAACTGTCCATTTAAATCACTTCCTATATCATTGATGTACAAATTAAATAGTAGTGACACCCAAGTATGGAGCTATGCAGAATACAAGTGACAACACTAGTCATCTAGATTCAGTTTCTGTATATTACTCTTTGATGTCTGTACTCAGCGACTCTCTTATTTACATGAAGGCTCAGCACTATCCTAAGCACTCCAATTTGTATACCTCTATTCTCATATCACTCAGTGTCACATCTAGCAATGCAATATCTCAATTTGGATGGCACACCTTTACAATCAGCAAGTTGACATGTGTGTGTATGTGTGACAGGGAAAACACTCATTTTAAGAGGTCCACATAAACCATTATTAACACAATACCTATCGTACCCCTCCTTCCTTACACTAATTCACTGACCATGCACTCATACTCACCTATGGCAACTCATTTCATCCATTCACCACTTTCAAAACAAAAAATTTAGTCCTTGCATCCTTGCTAATTTCCACTCTTATTTAAGTTCTATGGATAACTCTTGTTGTTTTCTTATTCTTTCCCCTGCAGTATATAGAAAAATTTCTTCTATTGGTGTTTTCAGACACTGATGGTCAAGGAGCATTTCCCTATGTGACCTGACATTATTTTTCTTATTCTTCTCTTCTCGGTAGCACTGATATCCTGCAGATACTGCTTTACTGCCTAAACTTGATAAACTGTTCACACATTTGGCACTGTGCATGTTACTATCCAGAAGAGGGCGTTCAATTAAATGATGACCTCCTCTCTCTGAGACTTGCTCCATTTTCTCACAAGTGTTTTGTTTCTGCTTTATGTCTATTTTATAGGTAATATTTATTAAGTGTTCTGCTGAACTAGCCACCATCATTTCCCCATCTTTTCTAAGACTGCAAGAACATGGCTACTACTCAGCTTCAAATCTACTGAACCAAATTCTCTTCTTCTTTTATTCCATCTACTTCTGTTATTTGGAACATCCTCTGGCACTCTGTTTTCTTCAAAGACTACAGCCTTCAGCTGTTCAAGGAGCATGTCAACTGATTCTTTCTTTCTTTAAGCTCTCTTGTCTGTGCACACACACAAACATATACCCCCCCCCCAACACACACAAGGCACTTGCATGTATCCTTCTTCCAATTTTTGTCCAAGGGTCCAATTTGGCACAGAAATCTGAGTCATTATTATCAGCAATCAGGGTGGAGCATAGACACTAATAACTGTAGTCTGGTGATTCTTAGTCAATTTTACACAAAAAGTTATGAGATGCTCACTGATTGCAACTGGTTCTTCAAACAGATGTCTAGTTTCTTCAAACAGATGACAAGTTCATTTTTAATAGCAGAACAAACCCTGTTACAATCTTTCAAAGTAATTACTCTAGATATCCACCTCATTACAGGATGTGATTCAAGTACTAAAACAACTAAAATTAGAGCTGAAACAACTTTGTATCTATACAATAAATAAATCTGTGATCTACAAAAAGCTTTATAAAACTGGAAGAGATCATATCAAAAGTCATCCCAAATTTCTGGTGTTTATTATTGGTCTTAAAATCTGAGAGCAAATTATAAAAGTTGAGAATTTAACTGCACATCATTCAGTAAATTTGTGTTCATTTTAAATATTTATATTTTAATTTTCAAATATTTACCTTATACCGGATATGTTATCACTAAGAATCTCCAAAAAGGTATAAAATGCTACTTCTAAAGCAGCAGAACTTGATAAACCTCCTCCTACAGGCACACTGGTAGCTATCACTGCATCAAAACAATACAGTGTCCCTATGTGAAATAAAATATTAGTAATGTAAAATTGTATGCGCAGTGTAAATATTGTAAGCATTGTAAAGACATTATTATATATTTTTCTGCAAATAAATTTAATGAGAACACTTTTATTGCATGCCATTAAAAAATACTGTGAACTGTATAATGTACTGTGAACACATAAGCCTTTCCGTGCATGTTGTAAAGCATGTAAATGGAGATGGGCTAGCCATATTAGCAGACTGCCAGACAAAAACAAATGAACAAAATTAAAATCACTGAATGGATACCAAGAAATGGAAATGTTGTCAAAGAACAAGATGGAGGAATGATCTACAAAGATCTGACATGAGATGATGGACATTGGCTAAAAACAAACAGAACTGGAAAGTTAAGGAGAGGCCTATATCCAGCAGTGGAAGAAAGAGGCTAAAGAAGAAGAAGCAGAAGCTATATATATATATATATATATATATATATATAACATCCCTAAAAATTAGGAAAATGGTTTGTTATCAAGAGTGTTACTATCACATATTCATTACTTAGCATTACTTAGTTGTGGGTGAGATATCTTTCATAAATTATGCCACACATTATGATCACAATTCTAAGTCGTATCCTAGAAGATACTTGAGTTAGCTTTTTTTTTTAATATACCACAGTAATTAGTAGGACAAAAAAACATGAATGCAAGGATAAGGATGAATAAAAAATTGCAGGTCATTATCACAGAATACAAACAACAGATTATTTAAAACAGTAAGAGCCACATGACAGTATACATAGAACAATGTAAGTGCTTAACAGAAGAAGCATTACATTATTTAAAATAAAATAAAAAAATAAAAATATGAATGATGCCTGACTTCACTTTTCAATATCTTCAGTAAGGAAAGTGGGTCATTCCAATTCAGGTTCAAATGATGGAGAAAGACTTTGCCATTCTCTTTAAACAAACATTCAAACTTGTGGTGGCATCAATGGAGTAAGTATGCTTCAGACTAGAGGATATTGTGGTTGGTATCAATTTGCATATGTTGTTCAGCCAGATTTCTCAGATTTATTATTAACAATGCAAGATTGGTTGCCTTGTAATCTTTTCTCCACAGAGCATTTCGTTTGTCCAAAATAGGAAAGGTGACAGGGAACTTGAAAGATGCCAGGAAGAGATCATTTTATCTTTAAAGGATGGAAATCAAGAGGATGTTGTTCATTGAATGGAATAAAGGATTTTTTTGTTAAATAATCTAAATCTTTAAAATAATCCAAAGAGCATCATCATCATGTGGCACTTACTATTTTAAAAACAATCCTTATTTGCATTCTACCTTGTACTTGACTAGCCTTATGCCACAGATGATGACCTATAATTTTCAGGTTGAAATATCTGGCTAGTAAAGTTTAATACTTTATTCATCCTGATTCTTGTGTTCATGTGTTATTTTGTTCTATATTTACGACACAAGCATCTCTAAAATATCACAGTAATCAGTTAATAATTTACTATCACTTTTTTTTTTTTTTTTTACATCAAGCATACACACAAGAGGTCTCAACACAATAGTGTTGTGTGTGTGTGTGTGTGTGGACAAGTGGTTAGAAAGAAGAAAATAATTTGTTGATGCATTTCTTGAAGACCTGAAATTTGTAATCATTAGGGAAAACAGTGTTCCAAAGAGCAGAGGTTCAGGGAAAAAAGCAGGATGAGAAAGGGGTTCAATAAGTTGGAGTTGACTTGTATATGGGCATTGACTAGCAGCTGCTCATGTCTGCTAAATCCATGGAAATACCACAGAAAAAGCAATGTTGTAAGAGAGTGTCTATAGGAGTCATCAAAGAGATGACTCCTCTTTGACTGGAGGGAGTCAAAGAGGAGTCATCAATTAAGTAGACTACTCTCTTCTGAATATAATCAGGCATTCTGTGGGAGATCCTAGGTGCACCACCCCAAATTCAGAAATAGTATCCTAAGATCAGGCATGAATTACCTGAGCACTATAAGGTTTTGAAAATGAAAAACGAGGATTGAGTGGGGAGTACTATCATCATCAAAACTATGAATAGAAATTTCAACAAAAAAAAGCAAAAATTACGTCAAATGGAAGTCAGAGAGAGAGAGGGAGAGAGAGAAGATCACTGATGTATGGGAGGAAGAGTTGTAGGTAAAAGTAGAGAAGCCTAGGATAAGGATACACCACTGACTGAAAAAATCTGATGAATATCAATATAACAAATCCTGCTATTCTCTATAACAAAATCAAAAATCTCAACTAAAATCCCATAGCAACGATGGTTTTTTTTTTTTTTTAATAAATCCTATGAAACAAATTACTGCTACCTATGAGATCACTATATTAACAGCTTACTGTGTTTTTGTCTATGATTTATAATTTAAATGTAAATTACTATGTTGTAATTACTTAAATTATTTTCCTTCATGGTATGTCTATTTATCACTAATGCTTTCTTTGCTATAACTACTTCTTGGTGCAATAATTTTCTCAAATAGGCTCTCTACCTGTGTGTGCTTGTAAATAAATAAAATAAAATAATGTTTTAAAAAACAAACCTTTGAAATTTGCTACTACCCCTTTCACATAATTTGCCCATTTAGGATTTCCAGGCGTCAATGGTTCATCAGGAGAAGGGAGCTGAAATTCAGCCATTTTGGAATCATCAACATCAGAACTCAGAGTCAGAACACAACACTTTCCAGAATTAGTTTTCCTGCCTACTACCACAGTCACCAAAGGAAGAGCCTGGAATTAAACAGTTAGCATTACCATTATTGAAAAAAAATTAGTTGGATGAGTCTTTAGAGTCCTGGAGGTGTCATGTAATAATAATAATAACAGTAATAATAATATTTTGAAATGTTGTGGAAGGGAACAGTAGTCTCATATTAGTCCTAGCATACTTTCCTATATTTGCCTATATTCGTCCTACTCTGCTATATCCAACATTGGGTTAAAACTGCTCATCCTTCCTAAATGACTGCTGCCTGATTGCAACATGCTTATGATTACTCAATTCAATTCCTCTTCTTCAGTTCCTTGAAAGATGTGAATGCAAGCATTCGAGATGCTTATCATCAGTGTCATGCATAACTTGCAATACCTTATAAATGATAACCAGAAAATGCATATTTATATGATAGTGCATAACCAATGTTGTGCTGTTTGAGTTCCTGATTACTATTAGTTTCATGATGTACATTTTCTCTCTTCTCCCCAAGAAGTAATATATGAATTTTTAACTGGAAAAGTATGGAAAACGATCATTTCTGTTAGTGTCATTTATTATTATTGTAATTATCATTATCATATGATACCCTTCAAGGAGTCAGACTCATTGTAGGAGAGCACTCTGCTCCACACAACACCCACTGTTTCCTCTACTTAATTCTCCATCTACCAGTTAATTCACACCAAATCCATCTCTTTTATACAATTTCATTAATTCCTCAAATGCATTCTACACATCAACAGAATGTGCACCCCATTCTCCTCGCACAGTTTTTGTGCTGTCATATCATTCATGATTTTTACTCATCATGTCAATTCATCATTATTATACCTAGGCAACACACAAACTCCTTTCTTATCATACTGTTGTCCTTCACTCTCCTCAATAGTTTAACGAAATCTACCCTCACATTCTCCATGTGTCCATTTAAATTATTTGTTTCCAAAACCACCACTAATTCCTTTGCAAGCTTACTTCTCAAATCCAAAGCATCAAACATCCTGTTCATCCTTGCTTATATATAAATCCTAGAATGACAAATATTTCATTAAAATGATTTTTAAAAAAGAATCAAGAATGTATTTGTTCAAGTAGCTGAAGCATTTACATTTTTTTCTTCTAGTTTTGCTGTTTTCTAATTAGCTTGACTATTATAAACTTTTAATAAAAGTTTATAATAGTCAAGGTTAAAGTACAGTTATATATAGTTATAAGTTAAAGTATAGTAGCAAAAGATTATCAATACCATAAGATTTGATATTGTAATTATTACACTGGCACCTCCATGGGAACCAAGACTATGAACTAAATTAATACTTATTAATGTTATAGACATTTAAAAATCACAAGTACTAAAAAAAAAAAAAACTGCAACTAGTTCTCATAAAAACAATTCACCAGTCCAAAAATATTCAGTGAATTTTAATTTTTACATATTGCCACTTATTGCATTGTGTGGCAATGCTAATAGGGAAGAAAACAGATATGAAATATGTTTTGAATGTCAAAAATAATAATAAATCAATAAATAAATAAAAAGAACATAAAACTAATACTTATTAACAATCTTCGTTTATAAACATGAACTTGAAACAAAAATAACATACAAGAAATTTTGAGAAAAATGGGATACTCTTTTGGAATAAAACTTTAAAGTTGTAATAATTTTGTTCAGGGTTTGTGGATAATATACATATATTGCACACCTTTATATATAAGAGGTGGGTAACCTATTCACAAATAAAGTATAAAACAAATCAGAATTGTTTCAATACAACAGTGTTATTGACTTTGGCAATCGCTTAACTGAGTGCTGAATGTTTCTGTGTGTTGCTAAACATGATTAATGAGTATTGATATGAATACACACATACAGAGATTTAAAAAAAAAAAAAATTACCATTGGAAGTACAAATCCATCGTTATAATCAGTATGTTCCCCTATCAGATTTACTCTTCCTGGAGCAATTCCACAACATTCTGGATTCGTTTGAAAATATTTCTGAAATTCATTTACTGCAATTGTCTTCAATTCCTCTTCTGTTTGAAATTTTACAGCATCCATAAAGCTAATAAAAATTTAGATAAATAAAAATTAAAGATGCAAAGAAATATCATGCAGTTAGTCAAGTTCTTATTTCATAACCTGGATGAGTCTTTGGACTCCCTGGAGGTGTCTAATAATAATAAGAATAACTCTTTCTCGTAGGTATTTTTTATGATCACGGGATATCAGAGATCAATGATGAACTTTGTGGAAGACAAATATTTGAACAAATTTTTCTTATCGCCTACGTAAAGTGATTATGGGCGTTATTTACAAAAATATTTTCTCTGTAGCGTAATACTGTCTAATTTTCTTTAAACTTATATTAATCTGATGTAATAACTAAAAGTGTTGCAGTACAGTATTTTGCCTCCTTATTAAGTTGGATTTCGTTGCTGGCTTGTTAAATGAAATAAAGTATTGCCACATGATTTGCATGTAGCGGTATCAACGACACAAGCAAGCAACGCATTTCCGGATTTTTATTTCATTTCTTGCATTATCAGATTATTGTGCAAAAACTACCCCAGTAACTTCCTTTTAGTATTGACCACTTGATATCAACAACAAACACAAAGAGGCGCAGTCTTAATCCTATAAACAGTGCGTGGGCAAGTTTTTTTTTTTTTTTTTTTTTTTTTTTTTTGTCTTTAGTGAACGAACTCCCCAAGCTACTATACAAAGGAAAAGGCGCGAAGGCTTCTGCGCACTTTTCTGAGACTTTCCAACTGCTGATTTTAACGGTATAGGCGTGGGAATTGTGTGGTATCATAGCAGCAAGCGAAGTATTGATTTTTTAAATTTGTATTTATAATGTAAAATATAAGAATTTCCTAACAAAAAAATGATTCAGCCAGGCACTGTGTTAAAGATGAGTTATCCTTAAATTTGTTATTTGCTGATTGTGAAGTAAACAAGAGATACTAGAGTAGTAATAGTAATACTATCGTTATTATTATTTTTAATTATTTATTCTCATCAAGGATAAACATTTGCTTGTTCCAGCTTCACTGGTCTTTCTATCATGAAACTCTCTCTCTTCCTTTGGTCTATATTTATCCACTTTTGGTAGTCCGATATCTTCGCCTCCTCTCTATGTAAATGTTCTATTCATTTCTTTCTATTGTTTACCTTGATCTTTTCATTTAAACTATAAATACCTAACTCTCCTCAATATCTTCATTTTTCACACAGTCTAATTTAACTGTTCTTAAAAATCTCATTTCTGTTGCCCGTATTTACTTTCATATTTCTGAACAACATGATAGAGTGGGAGTGGCAATTACTTGTTATGTGCGATTAGTAAGGGTATACGGATAGATTTTCTGCTTGGAGAGTGGTGAATAACTGGAATGCATCAGGAGACCGTTGTTAGGGTATATGCCGCTTTTAAGTAAGCACTATTTTGCCTTCCCTAAATTCAAGAAAACTAAATTCTATAAAATTAAAAACAAAAGACAGTGGTTTTATGGTTGAGATACAGTTTAGCCGGTTTTTGTCTCCCTTTAAACTTGCCGCTCCCAAGTATTGCCTTAGTTGCTTAGAGCAGTACTTCCCAAACTTATGAATGTAAAGACCCCTTTAGAAAAATTAAAATATTTCACGGCCTTCATCGAAAAAAAAATCGTAATACAGACATCTATTATTATAATATTTATTGTATTTATGTTCAATACAAAAGACATACACAGCGAATATTGCAAAAATCAAATGCAAATTTTACATTTTTAGCATCTTACATACTATTTGACATGGCACACTTAGTCTTAAAACATTTTAAAATTGTTTTCATTATTTCACGGGCCCCCTCAGCAAAACTAAAGGCCCCCGAGGGGGTCGCGGCCCACAGTTTGAGAAACGCTGACTTAGAGGATTACGACGGCCTTGGAATGGATAGCCAGAGGCAGTTTTGAGTAGTCTGGCAGTGAAAAAATTTAAGACAAGGTATGTTAGAAGTGCGAATAATTGTTAGTGTGGGTCTCTGACAATGAATCGTCTGACTCCACGGAGATACCTGTAATATCATTTAAGCTGAGTTTCTCATCTTTTTTTAATTTTTTTTTTTAATCAGTAGACTTTGATTTGTTCCACAGTTTATTTTTTATTTATATCTTTGTCTTTCTTTGGCTCAGTTAAGTAAGTTCGAGCGCGGTTAGTAGTTAGAAGGGACCCAATCGTTCAGTGCTGTTAGCACACTCTTCCTCGATGAGTCTTTGGACTCCCTGGAGGTGTCAAATAATAATAATAATAATAATAATAATAATAATAATAATAATAATAAATGTTATTATGCAACCAAAATAATTAAACCACGTCGCTGTGTTATTATTTTATCTTGTAAGAGCATGTTGTTTGGGTTTTTTTTAATCTAATATGATCTCAGCTTTAAATGCTATGTTTTTTAAACTTCTTGCAAAATATTTTGATCATATTTTTGGTATTTACAGTATTTAATTCGTAAATAGATTTTGAAGATAGTCTTTATCTTCTATAGGGTGTCCCAAAATTCACACAAGATTTAAATTTAGCGCCATTTGTGCGGTAAGGTGTTACCAACCAGAAAAAAAAAAAAAAAAAAAAAAGACAGCGTGACAGCTGACAGTTCAGGGTTATTAAAAATGGAGTGCTACACGAAAAAACAACACATTTTCATTGTTGAGCAATATTTTTAAAATAATGAAGGTTTGGCAGCTACAGTGTTCGCAATTTTCGTACAAAATATGGTCGGAATAGTGATTTAACTTCATCAACTGTGAAAAGATTCATTAAAAAATTCAAGGAAACTGGAACAATTAGTGATCTTATACACTCTGGCCGTCCTTCAACAAGTCGTTCAACAGAAAATATCGAAGCAGTTCGTGAGAGTGTTGCTGAGAGTCCAGGAACATCAATTCGGCACCGTGGTCTTGAATTAGGCATTTCAAGAAGCTCTCTACAGCGTATTCTCACGAAAGATTTGCATCTTTATGCTTACAAAGTTCAATTGACTCAAGAACTGAAGCCAACTGACCACACACAGCAAAGAGAGTTCGTTGAATGGATTATGGAACAACAACAAGTGGATGCTTATTTTTCGAACAAAATCATCTTCAGCGATGAGGCTCATTTTTATCTTGATGGCTTCGTTAATCGACAAAATTGTCTCATTTGGGGTTCAGAAAATCCACGAGTGAATGTTGAGAAACAAATGAATCCACAACGTGTCACTGTTTGGTGGGAATTTTGGGCTGGAGGCATCATCGATCCATTCTTCTTCGAAAATGCGGCTGGTAAGGCAATAACAGTTAATGGTGCTCGCTATCGCGACATGATAATCCAGTTTTTTTGTGCCTAAATTGCAAGATATGGATGTGGACGACATGTGGTTTCAACAAGACGGTGCCACATGCCATACAGCCCGAGAAACAATTCAATTACTGCATGAGTCATTTCCTGGTCGTGTAATTTCCCGTTTTGGTGATCAGAATTGGCCGCCCAGATCATGTGACCTAACGCGGTTGGACTTTTTTCTTTGAGGTTTTTTGAAGTCTAAGGTTTATGCCAACAAGCCCACGACCACCCACGCCTTGAAGGAGGAAATTGAGCGCTGTGTCAACGAAATTCAGCCACATTTATGCAAAACGGTCATGGAAAATTTCGCGAAAAGAGTGTGTATGTGCCAGCAAAGCCGTGGAGGCCATTTACTCGATATGCTATTCCATGCATAACCCTATACTGTATACTTTATGAATCAATAAGAAATTACAATTTTTAATTAAAAACCTGTGTTTTCTATCAAAATTACTTCTTGCGTGAATTTTGGGACACCCTGTAATATTGTTGTAGAAGACGGAGTCTAGAAAATTATTTAATTTTGAGTTGTAAAGCTGTTGGAGCCCCAGTAGCGCAATTGGAAGAACAGCGGAGCATTTCGCCCTTCGATTGGAAAAGACCTGGGTTCGATTCTCGTCGTGACAAGAGGAATCCTTGTATGGGCTTTTTCAGTTGGAGGTGAGTTAGCCGATCTCATACGGTGGTAGCAGGGTTTTTCATCCCCCATACAGACAAATCGGCCTTCAGAACACACGCAATTTACAGACAAAAACTGCTGTTGGCGATAATGGACGATAGATGGCGTTGATGGTAGTAGTGTCGTAGTTGGAGAATTAAGTGGTAATAGAGTGGATGAGTGTATTTAGCGAAGTAGAGTACTGTGCGCTCCCACGATGAGTCCTTGGACTCCCTGGAAGTGTCACGTAATAATAATAATATAATCCGATCACCTGCATACAGCATTATGATAACAACAGTTCTCTTTAATTGGATAAAATGAGTTGTTTTCCGGACTAGGCAATTATATAATTAGTAAACTTAAATTAAAAAAAAAAAAATCCCTATACCACCCACGGTATGAATGTAACTATAGGTTTAGAAATAAACCTTTCCTGGATAGGAGCCACATAATACGAGGGTTGTTTAAAAAGTTTGGTAAATTTTCAATAGACGGCGACACAATTCGTTCAATACAATGGAGAAAAACAAGTTTCGTGTAGTGATAAAACACTTATTTGAAGAAGTGGACGGCCGCGCAGATCAAAGCTGAGCTAGATGCAGTTCATGGGGACTCTGCACCAGAATTAAAGACTATTTATTTTTGGAAAAATGAGTTTAGACGTGATCGTAAGTCCATCGAAGATAATGCGCTCTCCAGACGCCCAACTGAGGTCACTATGAAGGAAATGATTGACAAAATCCATCGTTATGGAAGACTGCCGACTGAAAGTGTGTGAGATCGCTGAGATTGTAGGCATCTCAAATGAACAGGTGTATAATATCCTGAACGAAAATGCACATAAAAAAGTTGTGTGCGCGATGGGTGCCGCGATTGTTGACTGTCGATCAAAAACACATGCGAAAAGACATTTCAACGCAGTGTTTGGCGATGTTTAATCGCAATTTGGGATGTTTTTGTGTCGATTCGTGACTGTAGACGAAGCTTGCATCCACTACTACACACCTGAGTCCAAGTAGCAGTCAAAACAGTGAACAATGCCCGGTGAAACAGCACCGAAAAAAGCAATGACCGTTTTATCAGCTAGGAAGTTGATGGGCACTGTTTTTTGGGATTCCCAAGGAATTATCATGATAGACTATTTGGAAAAGGGTAAGACAATAAAAGGAGTCTAGTATGCATCATTGGTGGACTGTTTAAAAGAAGAACTGAAGAAAATCCTGCCAAGATTGGTGCACAAAAAAGTGCTCTTTCATGAAGACAATCATCGGCCTTCTCAATAGCAAAATTGCATGAAGAGGTTCGAATTGGTTCAACATACACCGTATTCTCCAGACTTGACCCCGTGTGATTTCTTCTTGTTCCCAAACTTAAAAATTTGGCTTGATGGGAAAGAATTTTCTTCAAACGAGGATGTCATCAAAGCGGTCAATGACTATTTTGCACAATTTAACAAATCCTAGTTTTTAGATGGGATGAAAAAATTCGAAACTTGCTGGACCAAATGTGTAGATCTCGATGGAGACAATGTTGAGAAATAAAGGTGATTTTTAACCAAAAAATGTGCTTAACTGATTTTTACCAAACTTTTCAAACAACCCTCATATGAAGAAAATCCAGAATCTACAATAGAGTATGCTGAACTTTGCAAGACTATCCTCTCAGTCCTGTGAGGTGTCTTCTCCCTCCAGGAGATTGACTACCATGTGTCTCCACCATGTCCTATTCTGCGCTTCTCTGCTGCATTCCTCATATGAGAGATAGGTCTAGTCTTCTATATTTTTCATCCACTCCAGTCTTTGTCTTCCTCTCTTTCTCTTTCTCTCAACAGTTCCTTCAAGGAGCGTCCTTTGTAGGCAGTTATGTCTCAGAATATGTCCAAAATATCTGACTTTTCTCTTTTTAATTTCTTTTATCAGGCTCCTGTTTATGCCTACCATCTCTAGTACCTCTTCATTTGTCTTTTTTGTCTTCCCATGATAGTCTCGTAATTCTTTGCAGCATCCACATTTCAAAGGCCTCCAGTTTTTTCATACTCAGATTGGAGAGTGTCCATCTCTCTACTCCATATAATAATGTAGACCATTTGGTCTACATTTGGAGATTCTTAGTCTTGTTTTCAGATTTAGTTCTCTATATGTTAGTAGATTTTTCATACTGTTGAAAGTTGACCTTGCAATTTCAATCCTTTTTCTAATTTCATCTTCTGTTCTGTCAATCTCTGTGATCCAGTGTCCGAGGTATATGTATTTTTGCACCTGATCTAATTTATTTCCTTTTATATTGATGCATATTTTTTGGTATTTTCTTTTCTTTTGAAATTATCATGATTTTGTCGTTTTGAAGTTGAAACTGAGGCCATACTGTTCGCTATACTTGAGGGTTTCATCTATACGAGTTTTGAGGCCATATTTGTTTTCAGCTAGAAGAACCGTGTCATCTGCATATCTTAGGTTATTAATATTTCTTCCCCCTACATTGATTCCTTTGAGGTTACTAATTTTATTAAATATTTCTTCTGTGTACAGGTTAAAGAGAATTGGAGATTGTCTCACACCTTTCTGAACTGGGAATTCTTCTGAGGTCTCTCTATTTATTCTCAAAGATGCAGTCTGTTCCCAGTTAAAATTAGTTAATAGCCTTATGTGTTTTCCATCCATGCCTATGTTTGAAAGGATTTCAGTTGTTCATGTTGGACATTGTCGAATGCCTTTTTGTAATCTATGAAGCAGAGGTACACATCTTTTTGTTTTTCTAGATATCTTTCTATGATGGTTCTGATGTTGAAAATACCTTCTCTTGTACCTGCATTTTCCTTGAAGCCACTTTGTGTATCATTTATTTCTATGTTTATTTTACTTTTATTTCTTTCAAGAATAACGTATAGGAGGACTTTTGATACTTGACTGTTGAGGCTAATTGTCCTGAACTCTTCACATCTTGTAGCTTTTGTTTTTTTGGGAATTGGAACGAAAATTTAGTGATTAATATCTTTGGGTAGAAATCCAGTCTCCTGTATTTTATTGCATAATTTTGTTAGAAATTTAAGTCCTCCTTCATCGAGAGCCCTCAACTATTCTGCCAAGATGTTATCTATTCCTACAGCTTTATGTGGTTTTAGTTTTCTGACGGCATTTTCAACTTCATAGAGTAAAATGGATGGTCTTTCTGAATCACTCTGTTCAGGAATATCATTTCTTTGTGGTTCATGTAATTTCCTCGTGTATTCAACCCATCTTT
Organism: Typopeltis vanoorti; assembly: GCF_054136105.1. Lineage (NCBI taxonomy): Eukaryota > Metazoa > Arthropoda > Arachnida > Uropygi > Thelyphonidae > Typopeltis > Typopeltis vanoorti. Next base: position 14,672,641 of record NC_143565.1, on the reverse strand, counting down.
CCATGATTTCTGTTTTTTAATCCATTAGAATATGGTCTCTTGAGTCTCTAATGACACTTGCATGGTTTGCTGTATTTGTCCTGCTTGTCATTTCTCTGATCTTTTCATGCATTTCTCTGTTTCTGTGTTTTCTATCAAGGTTTTCTATATCTATACATTTAAATTTAATCCATTTCTCTTTGAGTTTCCTGCATTCTTTTTTTATTTCTTTATTTATGCTTTTATATTCAGGTTTGTTCTTTAATTTTTTTCTTTGTTCCATCAACATCAGTATTTTTTCATTCATTCAAGGTTTATTCCTTTTCTTTTTAATTGTGGGAGGGTATTTTTGGCTGCTTCATTGATCCTATTCTTGAATGTTTGCCAGTTCATGTTAATTTCATCAATTGGTGTTCTATTTCTCTGCGAGTTATGGTGTCAGACTTCTTAAGGGATTTTGTGAATTATTTTATATAGTAGTCTTTAACTTCTTAGTTGCTAAGTGAGTCTGAATTATAAGTTTCTCTTATGAATGGTTGGCTTGGTATCTTAAATTTAATTTTGATTTTTGCAATCACTGGGTTGTTGTCCAATCCTATGTCTGCTCCAGGATGTGTTTTTGTTTGTGTTATTGCATTTTGGAATCTTTTGCTTATTATTATATAGTCAATTTGGTTTCTATAGATGTCCCCAGCGCTTTTCCAGGTATATAGCCATCTGGGAGGATGTTTAAACAGTGTGTTGGCAATTATTAGATCATTGGTTTCACAGAATTGAATTAATCTTTAAATGTATTACACAAGACCTTAGATCAACTGGGAAATGGAAGAAAGCGAAGCAAATAACTCCTTAAAATGATGAAGAGAGAGTCACTAAAAATAGAAAGTACATTTTGAAGATAGTAGAAGAATTCTATGGAAAGGTGTAGAGTAAAGATAACGGTACAGCAAAAACCATACCTAATGAAAAAGCACCACCAGCACGGCGATAGGAAGATACCGTGTTATTAAAAAATGAGCAGAGGAAATGCTCCAGAAGAAGACGGTATTTATTACTGCAGACATCCTAAAAGATGCTATTCCAGAGATGAAGACAGTACTTGTCCACCTATTTACTAAATGTTTTGATAAAAAGCCTAATTCCCATGGAGTGAAATAATGCTCCAGTGATTCTTTTCCATAAAAAAATGGGATAGAGAAGAGACCTTGAAACAAGTGTTCACGACAGTGTGGTCGCACCACCTGGAGACAGTAACATATTTTGTTCAGCATGTAAACAAACAAGTTTCAGCACCATAGATCGCATGCAAATATTGATACTATGAGAAGTGATAGAGAGTTCCAACGAATACAGACTCCTAGTCTGCTGGAAATGCATTCCATAAGAACATCAGCAGTCATTAACTCCTTGAAATCTTACTCCATATATGACAATTACACTAGAGTTATCATAGATGACAATTACACTAGAATTATCACCAACATCTATGAGAATGCAACAGCAACATTCAAGCTTTTTGAGGATACAAAGCCTATCAAAATAGGGGAAGGAATATATTAACGCAACACTATTATCATCAAAGCTTTTTAATGTAGCACTAAAGAGTGTTTTTTCTATAAATGAATTCGGAAGGAAAAGGAATTAAAATGAATGGAGACCACCTTATCCATCAACGTTTTGCTGTTGATCGTTATTTTTGCCAATACTCCACCTTAATTATAAAACGTAATTTGGGAACTAGCACACAGAAATAAAGAAGTGGGATTGAAGATGAAAGTGGAGACGACTAAAATAATGTACAACAACTTCACAGATAAATCAGATATATATGTTGATATGTAATGCTGGAAAATGTTAATATATACATCTACCTTGGTCGAAATATTAAAAATGATGGCAGAATCCAGGGAGAACTAGACAGAAGTGTGAAACAGGCATGGGGTGCATTTGATAAAAACCATAATATCTTTAAGAGGACCGCACCCTACCCTTATGTCTAAAGAGAATTCTGTTTAACCAGTTTTAACCCAAAAATTGAAAATTTAAGACAGTCTTAAATTTTCAATTTTTGAAAAAACTACCCACACTGATAGATATTTGCTTGGCTCTTATCAACACTTCCCTCCTCAGAAACTGGGCATCATCTCCACCTTTTCCCTTCGAGCAAGATGTCTCACTTCCACAGAAGAAGACCTTCAAACAGAGCTTAACGTCCTGAAAAACACCTTTTTAAATAATGGATATTCATCTGGTATCACTAAACGTTTGAGACCACGCCAACAACCTCGACAAGAAGATGAATCCAACCCTATCACTCATATACAGTTACCATTTATCAGCTCTCTTTCCCCCAAACTATCTAAGATTATGAAGAAATTCAACATAAAGACCGACTATACTACTCTGCCAAAACTTCGTTATTTTCTGAGTCGACCAAAATCAAAACACAACCAACTGCATTTTCCTGGTGTTTATAAAGTTGTATGCGACTGTGGTCGACCTTATTTTGTCCAGACAGATAAATCTGTTTCACTTCGTCTTGAGGAACATAGACGTGACATCTCGTACAGTAGAACACGAGCAAGCGCCCTTTCCAGTCATGTGCTTTTCTCCGCAAACTCTAACCTCAAAGAACGACCACACCAAGTTGATTGGGACAGCACAACCAATTTATATATCTCCAAGGATGAATTTGAAAGACGTATTATAGAATCAAAAGAAATAGTTCTGCACCCTTCACACTTGAACAACATTCTAAGCTACAATTTGCCTGATTCACATAGCGCAGTAATCCGATACTGGCTCTTTAAAATTAGCTGTCACACACATTCTACTCATGCCGACAGTAGCACGCGGTCACCTATTCAAATATGACTGTTACTATTCTGCTTCTTTTTATTAAGCTGGAAAGTCCATGTTTTTTACCTTGTTATTTTTATAAGTCTTATGTTATTTCGTACTCACCTGTAGGATTCGGAATACCGATGAAACTAGTCGTGATTTATTAAAGGTTTTGTTATACTTTCTCTGGTTCTAGTCAGTTAAATTTTAATTTTCTATTTATATATATATATATATATATATATATATGTATGTATGTGTGTGTGTGTGTGTGTGTGTGTGTGTGTGTGTGTGTCCGCTAAAAATCCGCTAACGCCTTTTTATTCCCGTATAGGGAGTAAGCGAGGCCGGTATATATATATATATAATAGGGATATTTATATCCATCATTAAAAATCCGTAATTTTTCTACGAACTCTAAAAGCTATATTCTCCAGTCCTTAACTGTTTTATTTCTACAAGAATTCTACAAAAGATATTTTCAAACGTTCGAAAACTTGTTTATGAGGATGATTAAGCAAATGTTAGAAACACAGGAAAAACCGGAAAACTTCAATGATGAATACATCACCTCAATACCAAACGTTTCCGCTCCAGAAAAACTAAAGGATATAAAATACGAAGAGGTATAACATTGTTAAATACAGATGATCAAATAATTTCAAAAATTGACACAAACAGAATACAGAGATTTTTACAGAAATTTGTATCACCTAATTAAGCATGAGTAGTTAAATGAAGAAATATAACAGATACCATAACACATCTTAAATGTATATATGAATACTATCAATTGACCAACAGACCATGCATATTACTAAGTCTAGGCATCGAAAGAGCTTTTGACACAGTGAGCCATGAATACATCTTTGAAGTAATAAAAAAATAGGATTTGGAAATAATTTCAAGAACTAATTAAAAATATTTTATAAAATGCAGAAAGTCATCTAATAATAAATAAAAAAACTCTCCGCACCTATCCAAATCAATCGTTCCATACGACAAGGTGACCCTCTCTCTGTGGCGCTCTTTGTATTAGCATTTGAACCACTAATTAAAGCAATAAACACAAATAAACAAATTCAGGTAACAAATATTCATGGAGAAAGCAAAGCAAAATTGCTAGCTTATGCCGATGAGATAACACTCACTCTACAAAATGAAAAAATTCATGGAGGAAACAAAAAGAATATTGAACTCCTTTGCAAAGGAGTTCAATATTCTCAGCTCTTCGGGTGAACGTGGCGAAGTCTTGCTGTTTGGTGGTCGGTGAGTGGAAAAAGGAACCTAAAATACCGGCGGGAATGTTGATAAAAAACTACTTGCCTTTATTAGGAATAAAAATTGGGGGCCCAGACACATATGTAGATCAATGGAAAGAGTTGTATGAAGCCATATTAAAAAATTTAATAACATGCGAAATAAACACCTTCCTGTAAGAGGCAAAGCTAGGATTTGCAATATGTACTTAGCCTCTCGACTGTTGTACAAAATACATAAAATTCCATACCGCAGACAATGGGCATATAAAATTCATAGGCTCTTTGTGACTTACATATGGGGTTCACAATATGAACGAATGCGCCATACAACACTCTTAAACGAAATAGAAGCTGGAGGTCTCGGTGTATATTTAATTAATATACACCTAAAAACATTGATAACCAGAGCCATAACTGCAGAAAAACCACATAACAAATCATACCACGGATACACAATTGATTTTCTACAAAAGGCCTTCCTGACAATGTCGTCACCTCTCTTCCTTCGATCAAAAAAAAAAAAAAGACCACCAAGAAAACATTGTTCACTGAAATGCCAGAAGGATACAGTTCATAGAAGAAAATTACAGTATTGAGAAGTTACTACATACCAAATCAAGAGCAAAATATGCAAAGCTAACTACAACCATTTTCCCAATACATCAACATCGAGAACAAACATGAGGAGAGATCAAAGTAAACTCAGTCTTAAATACTTTATTTCATCTTTCAATAAGTCCGTTCTATAAAACATTTTTCTTTAAAGTTCATCATGCATGCTTGCCAACCCAAATGTGGGTTGTGGCAAATGGAATTCCGTTGGATGGTCTTGCATCCTATCAATTCTGTAAATAGCCAGAAACACTTTACTGCATGATGATTTATTGCAAAAAAGCAGAAGAAATCTGGAGTCTTGTGAAACAAGATGCCAAAGAATCAAATAATAAATGAAAATCTAATATTTTCTCTAAACGAGAAAAAGTTAAGCAGACTACAAACAATCCTAATTATTATAACTATATTTACTATTTGGACATACATGTTTGACCATATGTATGACAAAACCAGTGGTGAAAATATCCAAACAAAGTTCCATAGATGCCGTCAAGATGTCATGTGGAACTCTATCCTTTTGAAAAAGATGAATGCAGAGAAATGGGAGTACTTAGGAATTCACTTGCATCAAATTAACTAAGAAGGCTATCTTTCAGATAGGTGAAAAGAAAGAACCTTATATATAAGGTTTTTGTGTGTGTGTGTGTGTGTGTGTGTGTGTGTGTGTGTGTGTGTGTGTGTGTGTGTGTGTGTGTGTGTGTGTGTGTGTGTGTGTGTGTGTGTGTGTGTGTGTGTGTGTGAGAGAGAGAGAGAGAGAGAGAGAGAGAGAGAGAGAGAGAGAGAGAGAGAGAGAGAGAGAGCATCAATTAACTGGAATGCTAAGTGAACTTTAAGAAATCAAAGCGTATAATCAAATAACGGTGTGTTAAAATAGCTACCAATTAAATAGTTAATAACAGTAAAGCAAAGATATTAAGAGTTAAAACCTGAATGTAACTGATAATGTAATGTCATGTAACTATTCACTGTAAATGATTATGAGAAGAAAATTCACAAAATGAATTACTTGTAACAAATAATAATACCCTTAAGGAGGTTAAAGCTTATGTAAATATATGATGTATGTATCTATTTATGATATATTTATTTTTACTACTATGTATTTGTTTGTTATTGGTTTAATAAAATATACTCAGTGGAAGTGACGCTTGCATCATCTGTGGCTAGCTGCCCAAAGATAGACTTCAGTTGCAGTCTAGTTGCCGACTGTAGAAACTTTTTCTAAGCCTATCTTCGACTGATTTCCGAGTTAGTCGCTCTCTGGCAAAATCGAAAATAGAACCCACGTTATTTCAGACATCGGATATCATTTTATTAAGTACCATATAACCCTATTATTAAAATATTATTATGTAAAATATGAATATCACTACGTATAGTGTAATAATATTACTATATAATGATAAAGAAAATAAATAAATCAGCTAACGCCTTTTATTCCCTTATAGGGAGTAGGCGAGGCCTTTATACCCTATCTAGCATTTGGGGACTGAGTGAGCAGTACAATCTCCACCGTCAGCCAATCAGAGATAGCTGGCCCATGTCTATCACTAATTATAAGCAGTCACTGATGAAGAGGCTGGCAAACAAGTGCTGTCATCTCTTGGTACCTAACCCTAACAGGATATGTTACTAATAAAGATAAAAAGCCAAAAGGCTAGTTTTCTGGCACCTTAATATAGAAAATAAGGGGATAAAACATCCTTTGTTTTTTTATAGCCAGTAAGTAAAACTAAAGATCGATAATTACGATCTGTATAAGTTTCATGCCGAAAAACTATCGGCGAAGGCAATTCGAAGTAAAGGTGGAGCAAGCTCCCTCACTATTCATAATGTAAAACAGTAATACATCTCCTAGGAGCTGTGTTTTACATTATGAGAAAATATCAAGAATAGTGAGGGAGCTTGCTCCACCTTTACTTCGAATTATTGCCTTCGCCGATAGTTTTTCGGCATGAAACTTATACAGATCGTAGTTATCGATCTTTAGTTTTACTTACTGGCTATAAAAAAACAAAGGATGTTTTATCCCCTTATTTTCAGGATATGTTACTGTCTGAAATAATGTGGGTACTATGATCGATTTTATTGAATTTATGGGACGAAAAACCGAGTTTCCGGGAGGAAAAACCTGCTTGTCCATGCCAGAGATCGACTAACTCGGGAATCGGTCGAAAATAGGTTAGAAAAATTCCTCCAGATTGGACATGAACCTAAGTCTAATTTCGAGTGGCCAAGAACAGGGGACACAAGCGTCACTTCCACTGAGCTACACAGGCCTCTACTATATAATGTATGAATTTTATTATGTATAATGTTGTAATAATAATAATATTATTATTACTAGGTAATATATGAAAATATAATTTATTAAAAACATTAATATTACGAAAAATTATGTAAATAATGAAATTTTTGTATTGTATGTTTCTACGAAATAGGAAATATATTTTAATTGTGTCCAGGTAAATATTGTGTGCAATTACAATTTCTCAAATTTTGAAAATTATTATTATTATTATTATTATTATTATTATTTTTATTATTATTATCATCGAGCCTGTGTTGCTCAGTGGATGTGGCGTTTGCAGACCATGGCACTTGATCGCATGAAGGAAGACTTCTTGGTTTCGAATCTACTGAGCGACTAGATTTCGACCGGTTCCCGAGTTAGTCGATCTCTGGCATGGGCAAGCGGGTTTTTTCTCCTGGACACTGGGTTTTTCATCCCATAAACTCAAGAAAATCGACCGTAGTAACCATACTATTTCAGACATTAAGTATGCTGTGTTAGGGTTAGGGATCATGAGATGGCGGCACTTGTTGAGCTGTCTCTCTTCACTGCATGCCACTTAATTAGTTATCTCTTAATTAATAATTAAGAGATAACTAATTAAGCCACTTAATTAATAATCTCCACTGGCACCCAATCAGAGATAGTTGGCCCAAGGCCAACTATCTCTGATTGGGTACCAGTGGAGATTGGACTGCCCACTCAGTCTCCAAAAGTTATATAGGGCTGAAACGGCATCGCCTACTCCCTATACGTAAATAAAAGGCGTTAGTTTATTATTATTATTATTATTATTATTATTATTATTATTATTATTATTATTATTATTATTATTATTATTATTATTATTATAGCGCTTGTGTGGATCAGTGGAAGTGATGGGTGCCATCCCAGAAACTCACGAAAATCGACTGTAGAACCATACTATTTCCAGACAGTAAACATAGTGTTAGGAATAGGGAACATGAGATGGCGACACTTGTCAGTCGTCGCTCTTCACCAGATGTCATGTGTAATTAGTGATAGCCATGCACTAGCTATCTCTGATTGGCTACTGATGGATATTGAACTGCCCACTCAGTTTCCAAAAGTTAGATATGGCTAACATAGCCTCTTGTACTCCTTACAAGGGAATAAGAGGCTTTAGCTGATTTTTATTAGTTATTCATTATACAATGAATCTGTGTAATTTTCATTATTAATACGAAAAGTTTTCGAAAAATAAGATAACGCATTTTTCTTAATAATGGTGAAATGGAATGAGACAAAACATGGTGATCAGATAGACATCTTAATGGTGGTCGAAAAGACCGCCATTGCAGTGTGGTGTGACTGTTACCTCAGAGCTAATTCCAGCCGCAACATGACATCTACCATGCAAATGTAGTCCAAAACAGTATCCGCGAAGTTATCTGTGATTTGTAGGCAAAAGGACTTTACCAAATGACATTCAATGTGAACCGGGTGCTGTGTATGGTGAAAAGGTAATGTGAAGGAAGCAAATGTGTTTTTGGTGCAATGAATTTAAAGCGGGCCATGAAGACATTCAAGATGAATCACGAGGGCATGCTTTATGATGCATGACAGAAAATAACATTTCGCGCATTAATGGTATCATTCTTGAACTCCAGCGACTGAAACTGCCAAGTGGTGAAGTTGAGAAAGTCTGCTGGTTACGAAATTTTTCACGATATCCCTGGCTTTGAGAAGGTGTGCTCCCGCTGTATGCCCTGATAATTGTCAAAGAAGCCAAGAGACACACATTGGGATGTATCTAGAGAATCTTTTGCGATACAACGACAAAAAACGGGGATTTTCTCGCTCGCCTAGTTACTGTAGACAAAACATAGTTCACCTTACACCCAGAGAGCAAGCAAGACTCCATGACATGGAGTCTTGTTTGAAAATTCACAATCTGCTGTGCACAAAAAATTCAAAACTGTTGCCACTGTCAGAAAAATCATGGCCACAATTTTCTGGGATTGGCAAGGTGTTCTGTTGTTGGACGTCTTGTCGAAGGGAGGAACAATCAATGCAGAGCTTTACTGTGCAACGTTGGACAAACTGAGAGCCAATATTCGTGAGTGGTTGCGCTGTAATCGTTGAGAAACTCTGTCGAAACGCCTCATCTCAGACTTAGCGCTTTCAGACTTCCATTTCTTTGGTCTCCCCTCAAGAATCCTTTCTGGAAGGCATTTCAATACGGATGAAGAATAGCATCAGGCAGTGCTTTATTGGTTACTGGGTGTAAGCAAGGACTTCTTCATTACTGGCATTGATATAGGGATCTATCGGTGGGACCAGTGCATCAATAAATTTAGAGACTTTGAGGAGAAATAGGGCATGTTCACTTATTTATTGGTGTATTTCAAGTTCTCTCTGGTCTCTTTCGACTAAAGGTGAGTTAACCGGTCACATACGGAGGCGGAGGGTTTACCCCGATAACTCGGGTTTTTCATCCCTCAAAACAGGCAAACCGGTCCTGTGAACACACACGGATACAGCCATAAAATATACTACGGCAAGGAAGGCAACAGGAAACCATCTTGCTCAAAATCATCTCCCTAGTAAACGGTAGCATATTATGGCCACCCCCACCAGCCATATCGCTGAGGAAATTTGATAGGATTGGGTATTTTAACTTCCTGTTATCTTATATAAGTAAAGTGGATATTAGATCCAACATTATTTCAAAGGCAAATGTAGAAACTATGAAAGTTTCGTAAAAATAAGTTCACCAGAGAGCTTATGGGAATACACTAACTGGCATTCACGAATTGCTTTAGAGCGGACCACTTAGAAATCATCGGTATAAAACTTAAACACAAAATTACAAAACGTCCATTTTTTTTCGTTATAGCTGAACCATTCTAATAAAAAAACTGTGGGGTGAGTGGTGGGAATTATATGTACGCTATATTACATACAAGAAAACAAACTCGTTGAAATTATAAATAATGTCAGAATATCAGAATACTATTAGAAACGGAAGTTTTTAAAAGCATAATTGTTTTACTGTTAAAGTTGTTTTCCTTGTCCATTTATTATTAATGTCTGTAACCGGTTTCTGAGAAGGAATACTACTTTGTCCGTGCCAAGGATCGACTAACTCTGAAACCGCATGACAAAGGCAGAAAAGAAGGAAAAGTCTGAGCGAAGTTCCTATAATAAGTGGCTAGAAACGATCTTATAACAGCTTTTCTGCTGGCAGTCTAGCGCTATGGAAACAAATTGCATTTCCGCATGACTTCGAAAGATTTTTTTTTAAAATAATTTAAATAAAATAGAAAATAATTTGACAAAATTTTTAAAAGTAAATTGTGGAACATAATGTTAAAAAAATGTATCAATAATGATTCTTGATATGCCTGCCTGATTGGCCAAGTGGTTACTGTATTCACTCCCCAGGCTGTGGATTCGAATCCCGCCATAGATATGGAACAGGGCTGCCACTCACATTTTTCGAAATTCCCCAGATTAGACCTCAAAAATTCTCCAGATTAGGGAAAAATTCCCAAGGTAATAATAATTAGGGCTCGGATTTTTAGGTCGTAAAAAAGTGCAAAATATGCGTCCAATACACTAAAAACATTTAAAACATCCGAAATATGCTCTTAAATATGCAAAAAACTCAAACTATGCACTTAAATATGCCTTTATTCATTTATAATTCTCATGGTTTAATTAAAACATTACACATAAATTAAAAACATAATATAAAATACAAAAAATTGACTTTTAAATAGTTACCTACTAACTGACCAGAAAAATTACTTAAAAATTTGCTCATTTTTTTATTAATTTTTTTTTATTAATTCTCTCTTTCTTTTTACTGTAAAAGAAAGTATACTTTCATTAAAAAAAATTATAAATTTAATTATACGAAGAATACATGCTTAAGTTACTTTAAATGACGTTTCCTCTCTCTTCTTCTTCGCCAATATCTACTGGTAATTGATCACATTCCCTTTTCTGCTTTGCGGTATTAAGTCGATTTTTATATCTATTATGAACTATGTGACTTTCCAACTCCTTGATTAATGTTTTCGGTGGCTCCCAAGAAGTACACATTGCATTTTATCTCGCTAGGATTCTGTCTCTCACAGTTTCTGTTTTTGATGAATTAGCTAATTTGGTTTTTATACAATTCACCTGTGAGAAAATTCGCTCCACGCATGAAGATGAATGCGGCAGAACATTCATTTGTCATAAAATATAAAATATAAGATTTGTCATAAAATATGACAGTGAACCATATTTATTATTATTCATGCCATCTTTTATGTCAGTCAATGAATGCCAATATCTTTAGGAATTGGTAGATCTGATGCTACGAGACGATAACTTCTCCACTCATCATCTATTTAATTTTAATCTAATATCATCAACAAATGAGGGGAATTGAGCAACAAGAGGAATAATGGTAGATGGTGACTGGCTAGGGTCACTAGCAACTTTTGGGTCCAAGATTCGTAATTTTGCAACAATGCTGTCTTCTTCGAGGACAAATCTTTTCTTTATTTGCAAACTAAGTGTTCCACAAGAACCTTTAAACAATCATTTTTAAATCTCAACAAAATAGAGTTATCTTCGAAAGGGTTTCTAATTAAGTCAGCCATTGCTCTACCACCGAAGTAAATATCATTGACATTTTTTATAGTTGTTTTGGTTTCGTGGATCAATTTCTGATAATTTAGCTGTTCCTAAAATTTCATCGTTAATGAAGCAACTAAGTAAATTGAGATATTCTGTTGATACATTTAGGAATAGTTGGTGTAACCTGAAATGCTCTGATTGAAAATCTATATTAAGTGTATTTACTTTTTCAAGAATATACTGATGGAAAAAAGCATTGGTCTGGTTCCAAGGTCAGTAAGTGTATCATAATTTTTTTTGGCATTGTCAATTTTATCTGTCCTCGATTCATTTTGAAAGTATAGAACGAATGCATCATACTGTTCTAAAATAGTTGATACCACTTTTGCCCTCGACAGCCACCTGGTTTGAGCAAGTTTGGGAATTTTATGTGTAGCTATATCAGCAGCTTCTTGAATGAGTACAAAATCTCTTTGCCGCTTAGAACTGCGGGAGAAGTAGGAGGTTAATTCCTTTACAAAAGCTTCTAAGTATGAGGGTAAAACACTGACTGCATGACTAGCGCATAGAGCAAATGAATGACAAATGCAATCCATCACAAAAACAGATGGGACGTCATCTTTCAACAGTTTCTGAAATCCACTGTTAACGCCCATCATGGAGGAACAGTTATCACTACCAAACCTATATTACATACAGGTCTGGTAGTGATCTTTGCAAATGATATTGCAAAGGGGAATGCCATGATCCAGCAGAAGAGTTTTGACAGCACTGTAAAGACTTTTAGCGCTTCCGTTCTCTACACATACTATGTCTATTAATGCATCAGAAGTACCTCTGGTTGAGCTCCCCACATTGTGCCTGTCATTTTTCTTATGAGGTTATTTCTTGCATAGATTTTTCCCTTTAGTTCCTGGCAATGCAACTTATATGACAGGGTATGATCCAGATTAACTCCAAGATATTTGGGATTGCTGCCGTTTTCGAGGCGTTTTCCTCTTTAGACAATATTTAACCGACATTTTGCTTCCCTATTGCGCAGATGTAAAGCGCAAACCTAAGTTTTGTTTGGGTTAGGCTTCAGGCAATTGGTCTCATAGTGAGTGGAGAGTACTTCTAAGGCTTTTGTCAGCCTCTTCTCAATTTCTTCAAAACTCCTTGCTTGACTGCATATAGCTGTGTCGTCAGCATAGATAAGCCTCCTCACTTGTGGGTGGGTTGACTGATCGTTCTTTTAAATATTGTATAGCATCGGGGCCAATACGCTGCCTTGAGGTAATCCATTCTTCTGATTTCTCCATCTGCTCTTCTTTTCTTGGAAAGTTATGTGGAATCGTCGATTCTGGTGCATGGTTTTAACTACAATCATCAGGTGAAAATCTTTCGTTAATTGAAACAGCTTGACCAACAGTTTCTTGTGATTAATAATGTCATATGCCGCTGAAAGATCGATAAAAGCTGCTCCAGTCACAAGCTTCTTCTCGTAAACATCTTCAATATGTTGCGTGAGATTCAGAAATTGGCCACAGCAGAACTTTCCGGGACGAAAACCGGCTTGCTCGGGTTTAAGTTTCTCGTCAATGTTCGCTGCTATTCTTTGCAGAATCGTTCGTTCAAAAACTTTATACAAGTGACACAGGAGCGAAACAGGGCGAAAATTCTTCGACTCTGTAGGTTCCTTTCCTGGTTTAAGTAAAGCTACCACTTGAGCTTTTCTCCATAATTTGGGTAACTGTAGAGATTCTGTTTACTTATTCATCAATATCACCAGCCATCGGATCGAAAGGCTTTATCTGTTCTTTACGAATGTCGTCCCGACCAGCAGCTCTGTTCTTTTTCAGGTAACATATAGCTTTTCTTGGTTCTTCCTCGGAGAACGGAGAGGCTAATAAATTAGTCTCAGCTTCTTTAATGCGCGTAAGATTAGTTTTCGGTATCTTCTTGTCTGTCCTGCTATTCAATAATAGCTGGTGAGCGATCTGGTTTGGCGTGACCTCTGTTACGTAAACAGGAATTTTAGTTGGGTCGTTGCTTAAATTATTCACCAGTTTCCATGCTCGTCTTCTGTTCTCTTTCATATCCAAATCCTGTAGTAGCTTCATCCATCTCTTCTTTCTACCATCCATGAGTTTTTCCATCAATTTTTCGCCTGCCTCAATTGTGTCTACAGCGAAAGTATCCTCGTCATATCTGATTTTATATTCTTTTAGTTGTTCCGTCAGATCTTCATTAAGCCCAGCGATTTATTGAGTTCTGCACCCTCGTGGTATGTGCCGCCGTGATGCTATTTTGATGGTATTCACGAACTTTTCATAGTTACTTGGATCCGCTTCAAGAGTGTTTACTGTCTGATCGAATTACTTCACAAATCCGTCCAATCTTGCTTTTTTAAAATTAAACCGTCGCTTAAAAGGTACTATCTCTGGATTGATAACGACTCTGACTTCACAATTAACAGGTCTGTGCTGAGTTCTTGGTATCGGCTCTTCTATTATCTTCGTCGCTTGCATGGCTACTTGTTCGCTGATAAAGGTGTTGTCTGGATTATAGCCCCTTCTCTACCTTCCACTATTGAATGATGGTCTTAACTTGGGGTGGTGGATTAGCTTCAATCTTTCTCTCTCAGCCCAATTTTCCAGTTCAGCACCGTTCCTGTCAGTCATTTTGTAGCTCCATGTTAAACTCTGACAGTTGGTGTTTTGAAGACGAAATCTTCATTAGGTGGCTTATATACCGATGTGATTGTGCAAGACTTGATCTCGATGGTTAATATCTTTATATTATTGTGGGATGTCATATGAACAGATTTGATATCCAAGTCTAGTTTAGCAAATATAACACTACCATATCGCTCGTATGGTTTCTCAGCTACTAATTTCATACCATGAATTTTTGGTCTACTTCTATTTACTCCTCGATGTGTCTCCTGGATAACTAAAACATCACATTTGCGTGTATCACACATGCCTGCTAATAAAACTTCCTTTTCGGATGAGAGTCGTTCAATATTTATTGAAGTCGTCTTAAAAACTATCCTTGAAGAAGGCCGATGTATAGTTCGCATGATTGTTCCGGTAGCTGAAAGATTAGCCGTTGAATTTCAACGTTGCCCAGGGTACGTCCGATTGTGAATTCTGAGTGATTGCCTTTATGAATAGCACAATGTACGAGGAGGCTCCTTCAATGTACCCCAGTATAAAATCATGATATCAGGGAAAGGAATTAGGAATTGAGAGGGGAGTTTGGTAAGACGATTCGACATCGCCACAATTATTTTCTGATACATTAGAATAAGTCTTTAGGAAGTTATCATGTGAAAACTAAGGAATGAACATCAACAGAAGAATATACACTACATCGTTTATGTTTTGCCAACTACATTGTTCTATAAACAAAAAGTAGAGCACTGTAGTTCAAAAATGTTAAAGGACCTTGACAAAGATAGTAGGGGAAAAAAGGTTTAAAGATTAGCATATAATCTAATAAAATTAGCGCTTTATCTAGGAAGATTAGTAACTTTTAAGGAAAAAGAAAGAAGAATTACACTTGGCAAGATGGCATTTCGTTTGGCTACAATTGCCTAAGTAAGTGAGACTTGAGCAATGACTTTTAAAAAAAAAAGCAGGAAAATAGGTTATATGTGTAACCCGTAAACGTAATTTGAATGACGAATGTTCGAGATTAAAAAATATAGAATGATATCTCATTGCTTAAGCGTCCCGAGTGTCAACTGAAGAGAGTACGTGATGACAAAGCTGAGTTCTCACTACTTCGGTTCAATATCTCGAGTGTGTTCTTCAATGTGTTGCCCAATAGATTTTCCTGTCTGTCCATAGTAAAATTACCTGCATTCGTAATGTAGCCAATAAACACAAATATATTTAGTGGATCATATCAAAGTTTTGCAGATCGGAGTAGGTGATCTCATCCTAATAAGTTGTTACATTGAGTTTTTGATGCATGTCTTTGGCGTCCTTCCTGGATAACCAAGGTTAAGCGAGAGACAAATATAAAGCGGAATCGAAAACGAATATCTATAAAATACTACGCCCACAGATTCAAGACCCTTCCACACTTCTGCGCATGTCAACAGGAGGAGAATCCATTCCGATAATACGGTAATCAGTCCGTATAGAGGGATGAGTTGTTTATTATTATATGTCGGAAAATTAACTTCTCTTTTAAAATCATTGTAGTTAACTATGTTGCTTGTATAACAGTTTGAAAATTTTACATATAAAGCACGTGATTTTGTATGTTGGCGACCAGTTCGTACGTCCTTCATTTCTTTCTCCTCTTCAGCAAGAATCAACTATTCTTGGCAAGTCACCAAGCAGAGAAAAAATGCTCAATGTCTCTCCTCTTCGTTTGCCAGGAAGAGATCAGAAGAATATTATCTAAATTAAATATTAAAGTCTCCTGGCCCTAATGACATGCCTCCATCCTGAGGCTTTGTGCACCAGAACTGACAGCTGTCCTCCATCACCTTTTTATGTTCTCTTATTCCACTAGTATCTTCCACAGCCTTGAAATTACTTATGCATTCGATTTACTTATGCATTTCTTTACTATTGTGTTTGTTGTCAAATTCCTCTACTTTACGTTTTTCATTTAGCAGCTTCTCTTTAGCCTTCCTGCATTCATTTTTTATCATTTTACTGAGTATTTCATTCTGCTGTGTATTTTTCTTGTTTCGTCTTTCATTCCTTAGTTCAAATATTGATTCTGTTTTCTAGGATTTTTTTTTTTTTTCTATTTAATTTTTCGAATAATCTCATTGGCTGTCATATTGCACTTCTAAATTTTGACCAGTATCGTCGACAGGGTGTAGCATAGAGGCAGTCTGCCTCATGGCGCGGCTTAATAAGGGCGTTCGTTCAGCCATATTGCGGTAGGCGCCGTCGCTACGCTAACAATTCTTGTTAGCGTAGTAAGAATTGTTAGCGTAGCAAGTGCAGAAAGGAGTTTTTCCAAGCTTAAACTGATTGAAAATTATTTGCGAACAGCAATGACCCAAGAAAGATTGGTTGGTCCAGCAACTACATAGCCGGCCTGGTTGGCCGACTGGTTAGTGTATCCGCTATCCAGCCAAAAGGCTGCAGGTTCGAATCCCGCTGTGGGCATGGATGTTTGTGATTGTCTGTGGGAATAACAGTGGTGGTGGTGGTGGTAGACAGTAGACGGCGCGTTGGTGTAGTTGCGGTTAGTTGTAATTGGTGGAGAGTTGTAGAGTAGGTGCCCTCCCTCGAGTAGTCCTTGGACCCTCTGGCGATGTTACGTAATCATAATAACTCACTTCCACCGATGGAGTTTAGTTAGTACGCGATGTTTCTTCGCCGGCCTGGTTGGCCGAGTGGTTCGCGTACCCGCTCTCGAGCCAAAAGGCTGCCCGTTCAAATCCCGTCATGGGCATGGATGTTTGTGATTGTCTGTGGAAATACTAGCGATAGCGGTAGATGGCACTGAGGTAGTTGCAGTTAGTTGTAGTTGGTGGACAGTTGTAGAGCAAGTGCCCTCCCTCGATGAGTCTTTGGACCGCCTGGATGTGTCGCGTAGTAGTAATAATAATATCGATAGAGGCGGACATAGCTTATAATTTAAATTTAGAAGCGCTTATAAACAGTATTATTATAATTACGGCTATTATAGCCTGTTTTTGTTTAGGAGTGTCCCTTATTTTAAATACATTGGCTATTATTACTCAAAAAAGGGTATATATATTTCATGGCATTATGGGTGAGTATAGAAGGCAATTATAGCAGAATAAAAGAGGTGGGAAAATTTTGTACATACCTTGTTTTAATACTATGCCATTTTCCCAGAAACAATACCTAGCTTATAAACAGTTTTATTGGGCGATATCCCTGTAGAGCAAATATCTAATTAACATTTTTATATAATCGATTTGCATTAATGTTTCTCTTGTAATAAAAACAAAATAGCAATTGAAGATTTTCGTATATTTTTGTATTATAATCCATCAGGGGCGATATTTAATTGTTTGCCTCAGAGTGCGATCTAATTTAGCGACAGCCATGATTTTGACTATCTTTTTTCAATTTCCTCTGTGATGCTAAGTATATTGTCCTCTGTTTTATGTCCTATATTATCTAATTTTTTCCTAATTTCTAAGTTAAACACCACTATGTTGTCAAGTATATCAGAGCTGTCAAGTATTCCAGTATGATTCATGATTCATTTTTAGACATATCTTTCAGTTTAATATTTAAAGTAGACACAACAGGATTATAGTCTGAACCTATATCAGCACCTGGGTATGTTCTGTTGTTAGTTATATTATTTTTGTATATATTATTTATCATTAAAAATATATTTGATTTTTTTTATAGAGTTAGCAGGGTTTATTCAAGTATATAGTCTGGGTTTGAATGTCGAAAGAAAGTAATCATTAGGCGTAGGTTGTTTTGAGTGCAGAATTCTATCAATCTCGCACCTCTGTCATTTCTTTCGTCCACTCCAAATTTTCCAACAAACCAGATTTTCATCCCCTCCTCCACTTTTGCATTCAAGTCACCCGTCACTATGAGTATCTCCTTTGATTTAACATATTCTATAGATTTTTGTACGTTCTTATAAAAATATTTTATTTCTTCATCATTGTGATTCGTCGTAGAGGCTTAAACCTGAATAATTATGATGTTAAAAGGCTTTGCAGATAATTTAATAAATATCTTTCTTTCATTTATGGGCCACAGCCCCATTACAGATTTAAAGATGTTCTTAATCATAAAAACTCACTCCATATTCATTTTACTCTCCACCAGAATATACAAATATTGGAAGTTTTTTTCCCACTTGGGTAGACCAAAAAAAACGTAGTTTAATCCTTTATCCAAGTGTAAGCAAACAAAGTTTGCGCCTGAAATATCTTCAGGACTGAGGCAACTCGTGGTAAACGTGGACCAAGCTCTCATCACAACTTCTCTCATTATCTCCCTTAATGCAAAGCACATCTCCTTGTGGACATGTATCATGCTGTGCATTAAGGGAAGGGCCACTACCCTGACCGGTTTCGACCTCTATTGAGGTCTCGTCAGTGGGAGCCAGACCCAGAAGTGGTGATACTAAGAACGAATATCATTTCTGGCTAGATGGTTGAAGCAAAATTGCTTTTCATATTCCCCTTTGTCTGTAATGAAAGAACTCT
This sequence comes from Typopeltis vanoorti, assembly GCF_054136105.1. NCBI lineage: Eukaryota > Metazoa > Arthropoda > Arachnida > Uropygi > Thelyphonidae > Typopeltis > Typopeltis vanoorti. The sequence goes on along the minus strand of NC_143565.1, from coordinate 14,653,887 downwards.
GAATGGAGTGTTTGTGAGCTATACGGCCCCGTTGTTCTCAGCTGAACTTAAGATAGACTTTGGTCTTTTATATTTGTAACTTTCCACTTCATTATATTCCGAGGCTTCCTTGATTAATGGGTTAGGATGAATGCTTGTCTTGGTAAAGAACTTCTCAGCTAGATTTACGAGAAGGGAAGGAAGAGATATAAGGGATATTAACTTCTCTATGGATCTGGGTGTTTCTTATAAACCAAGGAGCATCCAGAATCATCCTCAGGCACTTATTCTGTAATCTCTGAAGTTTCAGAATGTTTGTATTCGCGGTGTGGCTCCATGCGGGGGATGCGTAAGTGATGACCGGTCGAATTACCGTCTTGTAAATTGTTAAATTTGTTTGCGTGTCCAGTTTACTTTGTCTGTTGATGATAGGGTAGAGCTGTGTTAAGACTTTGGATGTCTTGGAGGTAATGTAACTTATATGTTTGCCGAATAGGAGTTTACTATCAAGAATCACTCTAAGATATTTAACTTCAGTCTGCATGGAATCTTTACTCCCAATAAATAAATGTCCTCCATGGTATGGATCCTCCTTCTAGCAACCAGGATGGCTGAGCTTTTCTTGGGTTTAACTTGGCTCCTCTCCAGTCTGCCATCCACCTTTCTAAAGTGTGTGATAGTTTGTAGTCTTTTAGTTGCCAGTTTTGGACTCGGTGATCTTGTCATCAGTGCAGTATCATCTGCATATAATGCAGTGAATGTTGTTCTTAGGTTCAGAGGGATGTCCGCTACATAGATTGAGAACAGAAGAGGGGCCAGATGAGGCACGCCTGCCGAGATCCCGCGTCTAGTCGAAACCGCTTCGTTGACCCTGACTTGCATATATCTGTATTTCAGGTAAGAGTGTATTATTTTTATTACTTGATTGGCAAATTAAATTTTATCAGTTTGTAGAGAAGGCCTTGATGCCATACTTTGTCAAACGCCTTCTCTGGGTCGGGGAAGATGTCAGCTGTATTGAGTTTCCAGTTATAACCTTTAGTAATGATTTCTTCCAGCCGGTGCACTTGTTGAGTTGTACTATGGGCCTTACAGTAGCCAAACTGTTTATTAGGCAAAATTCCTAACATATCTGTTTCTGCTTGGAATCTTGAGAGGATCACTTTACCTGTCATCTTTCCGAGGCTTCTAAGATAGAAGCTACAGACTCATAGTTATGGGTCTGTAGCTTTTGGGAAGGTGAGGAGTTTTTCCTGGCTTCTTCAGTGGTATAATTGTGGCTGTTTTCCATGTAGTAGGGAAATGCTGGAATCTAAAGATGGCATTTGTAATGTTGACGAGATGGACTATGGCCTTTCTTTGGCGTAGTTTTACTCTTCTGTTAGTTATGCCATCCGGTCTGGAGATTTTTTACTGTTTGGATGGGAGATGATATTTATGATTTCTGCCGGATTTGTAGGAGTGATATGTTCAGAGTTAACAGTGTTCACTCTTAAAGTTGTCCTAACATGACGATGACTCTTGTACTTAAGGTTGATATTTAGATTTGTATACGATGGATTGCGAGATTCAAGGTTAAAAACTGGTGCTTCAGCTTTCTGTGATACTAAGATATAAGCAATGGAGAAGTCATATTTACCTATACGAGTTACCAAAAGGTGTCCTACCTTATTATTAAATTACTCTGGATTTAGAGAAAGATGTTGGAAGTTTTTTTCACCTGGTTAGACTATAATACATTTAGTTTATTCCTTTATCTAAGTGTAAGCAAACAAAGTTTGCACCTGAAGTATCTTCAGGAATAAGGCAACTCGTGAAGGTGGACCAAGCTCTCATCACTTCTCGTCTTAATATCTTCCATAATATAAAGCACATCTCCTTGCGGACATGTATAATGCTATGCATTGGGCCACCACCCAGACCGATCTGGGTAGTGGCCCTTCGTGCTTCACCTTACAAAGCAATCCTACTTTATGCTGCTTTCACCTTCCATGACGTGGACGCCGGGTTGGGCTTTGGAGGGTACAAGAGCTGTTAACATTATCCAGATCAAAGCTCATCTCAGCTATTGAATACTGCTCTAACATTTGGAGTGGGATCCCTGTAAGCTCCTTATAATACTTGATTCAATACGGAACAGGGCAATCAGATTACTTAATAACCTATTTCTTACCAACTCACTTCACAATCTTTCACAGTGGCATTTGGTTTCTTCAATGTGTATCTTCTATAAGTATTTCCATGGTAAATGTTCATATGAAATAGCATCAATGATTCCTCCACTCTCTACTAGATCTGTTGGAACACGTGTAACCACAGAACATTCCATCACAGTATAATTCTAAAGCCACAGAATAAGTTTGTTTTCCTTTTCCTTTATCCATGCTACTGCTGTATTGTGGAACAGCCTCTCCATTCATGTGTTAACTAAGAGTACAATATACAGGCCTTCAAATCAAATATAAACAAGCTTCTCTCTTCTGAACCTATTATCCATACATGGTATTTAAGTGTTATCGGTTGATCAAACAAACTCTCGCGTATGGGTTCAACATTAAAAAAAAAAAAAAAACTTCAACACTACTATTATCAACATGCAACGCCATCTACTGCCCACTACTCTCGTAAATAGATTTTTTTTTTTTTTTGTCTGTAGTTTCTTCGGTCTTCTCAAGATTGATTTGCTTTTATGCCGGATGAAAAACCTGCGTGTCCCAGAGATAAAAAAAAAAAAAAAAATATCCTACCTCCATATGAGATTAACTAACTCACTTTAATATGAAATAGATATTTTTCATTTCATAAGGAAAAGTACTTTCCGAGTGAATTTTTGTTTTTCTATGACAAATTTAAACAGTCATTAAGAAACAATGATTTTGTGTAAAGAAAAACGGGGGGGGGGGGGAATTATCGTTTAGTTCTCGATGTTCGTATGAGGTAACGGTACTTCCAGCTAGTGAACAACTTTTATTTTGAATTACAGCTACATGAGTATCGTGCATGCGCATTTATGAAAAAGAAAAAAAAAAAAAGTAAACATGGAGAGCGAGCCGGCTCATGTAGTGTTAAGGTACAGGAGAATGAATTGTAACTCCTGTTTTCGTGTCTCGTCATTAATTAAATATTTTGCACAATGTAGTTGCCCAACATATGTTGTATGTGGGCTGTTAATCAGTTAATTCTTACACAGATTTTTGTTATGAAAACAATACCACCAGCATTATCATTTGTCAATGTCCGCTATCAACTTGAATCCCTGTATCCATACATTTCTTAATCTTGTGTAATTATGGCAGTTAGTCATCCTCTTCTCAAACAGCTGAAAGGTATTTGGTGTATAAATATAAATGTATACAGTGACGTATTTCATTGTCATGTGACATGGTCATACTATTACTTTTCCCATAACCATAGATTACTAGTTATGACTGCCGTGCTTTTTATTATTTTTATTTTTATTTTTTTGTCTCATTAATGGCTAGTTTGTGAACTGAATCATATTTGGACTTTCATATGACATTAGATTAATTTGTTTTTGATCTCTTGTAGTATGTCATTGTAGTCACTGTTGTATTATACAATATTGACAGTGTATTATTACACCCTAATGGAGTCGGCAGACACATCGTGGGAGGTTCATTCAACTGACACCATATTTATCATATAGAATCTTAAAATCCTTAACACTCCTTGCGTTAACAACACATTCTGGCAGTGCATTCGATTCATTGACAATTCTCCATGTCAAAAATCTACTCTTACACCCCTCCTCACCACACTCTTACACAACTTCTGGGGATGGTCCTTGGCTCTTCCCCCATCACCTCCTATCTCATTTTATAATCCCGTCTGGATTAATATGATAAAATCACCTCACTAACTCAAACGTCTTTATCATATATGACCACATTTCCTCCTATCCACCAAACTCTGCAATCCACATTTCTTCAACCTCCCTCCATAGCCAGCATTCCATAGTCCTGATATTGTCTTAATCACTCTTCTCAGGACCTCGCCCTCCAATGTTTCTACATCACATTGAAAACCAGGTGACCAGTGCTGTATACAGTGGCACAACCACTTCCTAATCCCTACATGTTAGATTACTTCTTATCATAGCAGCACTATCATGTGCGGTCTTTGCAACACTAGCAATATGCACTCTAAACTTCAGTCTACTGTCAACCATTCAACCATCACTCCCAAATCCCTAATCTCATCCACTCCTGTAACCATCAAATATACACACACACACACACACACACACACTGGGGGGGGCTCTGGCGCCCAACTCCCCGAGTTCCGGGCTGGCAAGACAAAAAACGTGACATAAAAACGTTTCAAATTTCGGCTTACCTTTATATATATATATATATATATATATATATATATATATATATATATATATAAAGATAAGGCTGTGTACTATATATATATATATATATATATAGAACACAGCCTTATACTTCTGCACTCCAAAACACAACACTTTGCACTTATTGATATTAAAACTACAACCCCATTCTTTTGTCTAAGTAAAAGTCTATTCAAAGCTTCCTGAAAGGAATTAACATGCAGTGCTACTTATAATTCTCCCCAACTTTGCATCATCAGCAAACAACTGAAGATCCCTCATTCCACATGATATATCACTTAGAAACAAGTTCAACAGCAGGAGACCAAGAACAGACCCCTGGGGCTTGCTATCGGTTAACCTTCTTTTTTTTCAACACTGCTCCATCGTATTGTTCAGAGAACAATCTCTGATCCATCTAACCAATATACTATATAGTCTCATCCTCTGCAGCTTGTACAGAAATCATGCAGCAATTTATCAAATGCTTTTGCAAAGTCTAAGAATATCATTGTATATGATTCTCTCTTATCCGACAACACTTGTTGCATGATCATAAAAAGCAAGTAAATTCAAAAACAGGACCTACCCTTTACAAATCCATGTTACTATTACTATTATTACTATTATTATGGGCAACTCCAGGGAGTCATTGGACTCATCGAGGGAGGCCCCAAATCATATTCATCACAACTATTTGACATTCATACAGTATCTATCATACCTCGCCTTAAACTCATTCACTGTCACAGCATCCACCACAGACTCAGGGAGCGCATTCCACTCATTCACTACTCTAAAAGTAAAGAACCCAGCTCTAACACCTTTACTAACCACACTTTTGCCCAGTTTCCATGGATGTCCCCTAGTCCTCCCACAACCAGCCCTGTTCTCAAAAATATCTTCTGAATTAATTTTATAGAAACCCTTCAGTAATTTGAATGTCTCAATCATATCTCCCCTCCTCCGCCTATCAACCAATTTTTGCAACCCACAAATCCTCAACCTGTTCTCATACGGTTCATTCCACAGACCTGCTATCATCTTGGTCACTCGCCTCTGGATCCTCTCCACCTCCTCCCCATCAAGAAGAAACCTAGGTGACCAAATCTGAGCACAGTAGTCTAGATGGGGTCTTATCAAGGCTCGATACAGAGGAACAATAACCTGCTTGTCTCTGCTTGTCATCGTATTCTTCAGCAATCAAGTGATTTGATGAGCTGTTTTGGTCACTTTTGCAATGTGTCCCCTAAATTTCAATTCCTTATCTACCAACACTCCTAAATCTCATGCCTCATCAATTTCCTGGAGCACGGTTCCACCAATGCAGTAAACTGCCGCCAATCTTTTGACCCCAAAATGCATAACCTTACATTTTGCCACATGAAACTGACAATGTTGACCATCATAAAGAATGTTTTGTCCATCAACTCAATCCTGTATTCTATTCTATTATATTGGACCTCTGTCATGGGCAGCTATTTAATCAATTCAGTTAACATCATTATTATCATCATGCATATCAAGGATTTAGGCCTAGCATGGCCTGTTTCGGCCTTAGCAGTCATCGTTGAATCATTTAAGAGGACGTCCTGGTTTTCTTTTCCCTAATGGCTTGTACTTTAAGGCTTGTTTTGGTAATCTTTCTGTTTTCATTCTTTGAATGTGTTCCATCCATTTATGTTTATATTTTTTAATTTTTTCTATTACTGGTTCTTGGTTTAATTCTTTCATAATTTCTTCGTTTCTTTTGTGATCAAATAGGGTATACTTTGCAGTTTTTCTCATAAACTTCATTTCTGCCGTTGTTAACCTTTGTTTGTCTTTTTGTTTTATTGTCCAGATTTCACTTCCATACATTAAGACTCGTATGGCTAATGTATTGTATACTTTTAATCTGGTTGGTTTTTGAACTAGGTTTGGTTTAAATATAGAGTTAATTACACCTGTTATTTTTAAATATTTTGCAATTTTTACGTTTATATCTTTTTCATTTTCATATGTGATGGTAGTATTAATTCAATTAACTACCTAGATAGTCATCGTAGGTATTTAATTGAATTCACTGTTCTAAGATCTTGTTATCTATTACTATTTTAGTTCTTGCTGGATCTTGTCCTTTAAAGACCATAGTTTTTGATTTTTCTGTTGATATTATTATTATTATTATTACGGGCAACTCCAGGGAGTCATTAGACTCATCGAGGGAGGCCCCAAATCATATTCATCACAACTATTCGACATTCATACAGTATCTATCATACCTCATCTTAAACTCATTCACTGTCACAGCATCCACCACAGACTCTGGAGTGCATTCCACTCATTCACCACTCTAAAAGTAAAGAACCCTGCTCTAACACCTTTACTAACCACACTTTTGCCCAGTTTCCATGGATGTACCCTAGTCCTCCCACAACCAGCCCTGTTCTCAAAAATATCTTCTGAATTAATTTTATAGAAACCCTTCAGTAATTTGAATGTCTCAATCATATCTCCCCTCCTCCGCCTATCAACTAATTTTTGCAACCCACAAATCCTCAACCTGTTCTCATATGGTTCATTCCACAGACCTGCTATCATCTTGGTCACTCGCCTCTGGATCCTCTCCACCTCCTCCCCATCAAGAAGAAACCTAGGTGACCAAATCTGGCCACAATAGTCGAGATGGGTTCTTATCAAGGCTCGATACAGAGGAACAATAACCTGCTTGTCTCTACTTGTCAACGTATTCTTCAGCAACCAAGTGATTTGATGAGCTGATTTGGCCACTTTTGCAATGTGCCCCCTAAACTTCAACTCCTTATCCACCAACACTCCTAAATCTCGTGCCTCATCAATTTCCTGGAGTTCCACCAGTGTAGTAATCGGCTGCTAATCTTTTCACCCCAAAATGTATAACCTTACATTTTGCCACATTAAATTGACATCCATTCTCCTTAGCCCAGACCTCCAATCTATCCAAATCATCTTGCAAAATTTTAACGTCATCTGCATTCACTGTTGCCCTACCCAACTTTGCATCATCCGCAAACAAATGAACTGTTCCTCTCAGATCCTTTCCAATATCATTAATGAACAAATTAAACAGCAGTGGTCCAAGAACAGGACCCTGCGGCACACCACTAGTCACAGGCCGTCTTGTGGACTCTACTCCTGAATAAACCACTCTCTGATATCTCTCCGTCAACCACCCTCCTATCCATCTCACCAACCCTATATCCATCCCCATATGCTGCAATTTACTGATTAGAATTCCATGTGGTATCCTGTCAAAGGTCTTAGCAAGGTCCAGTAGAATCACCCTAAACCCATTACCCTTATCCAGTTCAGCCGTCACTGTGTTATAATATGTGAGCAAGTTACTGAGGCATGACCTACCCTTCACAAAACCATGCAGTCCCCGATACAGTATCCCATTTTCTTCTATCCAATCTTTTATTTTCCTCTTGACTATTTTCTCCAAGACCTTGATAATGATTCCTGTTATGCTGATTGGTCGGTAATTTTCAACAGCAGCCTTGGAACCACCTTTATGCAGCAGAACTATTTTCCCCTCTTTCCACCCCCTTGCGACTGACCCAGACCCGAGGCTCAAATTAAACAAAATGGTCAAGGGCACTGACAATTCTTTAGCCGCTTCACGTACGACACGAGCTGGTATACCATCCAATCCCATAGATGTATTGACATTGAGGTTCTGTAATATACTAGTTACCTCTACTTCATTCATCACAATTCCAGTATAAGCTGTTGGTTCTTCCATTCCTGCAATGTCACCACCTGGATAATATCCTTTTGCAAAGTGCTCGCTCAGTAATTCCACTATATCGACTGATTCGGTTACCTCCCTACCCTCAGCATTTTTTAAGATCATTCTACCACGAACAGTTTTCCTTTTACTTGCAACATATTGAAAAAACTGTTTGGGATTCTCTTTAGCCTGCATGGCCAATTTTCTTTCGTAATCTGCTTTTGCTTTTCTTACCACCCTTGTTACCATCCTGGCCTGAGCTTTATACTGTTCCTGTGCCTGCTGGTCACCTTTCTCCTTAAATTGCCTCCACAATTGTTTATTTTTTTGCAGCTCAAGCTTAATAGTGTTATTCAACCATTTAACCCCTAATTGATTTATTATTCGGACTCTTGGTATACAGTCAACCATTGCCTCCTGCAAACAGTTCTTAACCACCTCCCATGCACTATCAACATCCAGCCCTTGCAGATTTACATGCCATGGCATTGAGCCAAGCACACACCTAAGCTTGTCATACTTACCAGCATGGTAATTCCACATGTACCCTGTCTTAATTGTAAATTCGACTCCTTTAGCCACCTCCCGTCATGACCTTATGGTCACTCTCACCAATTGGTGGCAACATGGTCATGTTCGTTACAGCCACATTCTCAGTTGCAATTACTAGGTCCAGCATTCTCTGCCCCCTGGTATTTTCAACTACATGCTGCCGCAGATAGTTGTCCCTTAATATCTGCATAAAATCCAATTCCTTCCTCCCATGTGCCCTCTCCTCTTTCCAGTCAATGTTACCATAATTGAAATCACCCATAATAATTACCCTCCTTCCGCTCATTTCTTCTATTTGCCTATGTATACTATCCCCACCATCTATTCCATCACCTGGTCTATAGCAGCACCCAATTGTATATTTTGTTCTGCTAGCCTCAATCTCACACCAAATGGCCTCAAATGTGCTCTTTTCTCTATCCTGCAATTCAACTTCTATACTCCTTGGCTGCAACTCATCAGCTATCATCAATAACACTCCTCCCCCCCCTTTTATTCACCCTGTCACTCCTGAACACGCTATACCCGTCTCATTCAATCCCACTAGCTTTATCATCTTCTGTCAGCCATGTTTCACTAATACCAACAACCTGTGGCCTGGAAGTGCCAACCAAGGCCAAAAACTCTTCCTTCTTGTTCCTAATACTCCTGGCATTAGTGGCATTATTATCATATACCATAATCTTTGGATATCTCATTTAGATTTAAAATAGCTTTCTGTAGTTTATCTTCAGAATTTGTAATTATTATTTGGTCGTTGGGAAAGAGGAGAGTGTTTAAGTTTACCGTAGGAGAAAGTTTAATTCCTTGATGTAAATTTTTATTCCATTTTATTATTATTTCATTTAAGTAGATATTAAAAATCCAGTTAACATAATTTTGTTAATTGCATGTGTTCTTTTGTCACCATGTGAGAAGACCAGTCACGTTTTCAGGAGGAAAAGAAAAAAGACTTCCTTAGCTCAGTGGTATAGTCAAAGGCCCTTTATTTGGAAAGGTCTGGGTACAAATTCTGTCTAAGATGCGAAGAATGATTATTAGGGCTTTTAAACTAAAGGGGATTTAGCTGTCTCATACATGATGAGAAACAAAAAAAAAAGACATTTGATAACAGCAGAGTGTTTCAAATCCTGCAAACAGGCACACCATCCTCATGATCATATATCTGTAGATATAAAATACTAAACCATATAGGGATGCCATTAAATTTCCTAAAATTCCCCAATTAGGGGGGACAACTCTCCACAGATGGATGAAAATTGTATGGATGGAAATTTCTCCCATCATATGAGAATTGAACTTCATTCTTTCCCAAAAGGTGCTTTGGATTTTTTGTTTTCCCCACAGATGTTGTGGAGGTTTTTTTGGTATTAGGGGAGAGGAGCCACTTTTCCCTAATAACGTGGGATACAACAGAATAATGTGACATGCATAACTAATGGCATTTGATCATAACAGAAGTGGCATCATTAAGTAACTATCCACTTGTTAAAATTGTTACAGAAATTAACAAATAACATTTTGCAACACACACACAGTTCACAGAGAATTCAAAGAAAGAATTTAAAAAAATCTAGTAATGTTTAAATAACAAAATGAAAGACTAAATATTACTTATAATACTGCATGATATACAAAATAAACCAATCACTAATAACACTACTAAAGGTTTAACTGACAGTGAGTGTTTTCAGCACTCAGCATAGAAAAATATTCAGAAACTCAATGAAAACAACAGCAATCACAGCTAGAGGATAACAACTACATAAAGATGAGTCCTGCAATGAGTTTTTATAATTCTATGGAGGTCTAGCATTAAAAATAAACTGTTATAAAAAAAACAAAAAAGTAACACCCAATAAATGCAGTGGTCTGTTGCTGTAAGAAAAACAAATATTACAGAATGTGAAGAATACGGTATCACAATTTTAGCTATGGAGACATTAGGGAGAACCAAGATAAACTTTTACACTTCTTATTTTTGCATAACTTGATATAAGAATTTTTACTGTATAAAACAAACTTGCATTGTAGTACCCAAAAATAAAATAAAGCAAGGAAAATTATTTATTATTATTATTACCCTAAGACCCCATGCAGTCAAAGACTCATGCAGTCAAAGACTAGGAGGTCCTTTTATCATACACACAGCTCATCATACCGTGCCTTAAACAGACTCAAATTCTCTGCAGACACCACACTCTCAGGTAAGGCATTCCAATCATTCAAAATTCTGCATGCAAAAAACCTGCTTCTCACTACCCTGCTCACAACCTCTTTATACAGCTTCCTGGTTCTCCCCTCATCTCCCACTGTTTTCTGTAGAACCTCTCCAACATTGATCTTATAACAGCCCCTTACTAACTTGTAGGTTCTCTATCATATCTCCCCTCTTCCTCCAATCCACTAGACTCTGTAAATTGCATCTTCTCGACCTCTCCTCATATTCGACATTCCAGAGGTCAGAAACTACCTTAGTCAGTCACCTCTGGACCATAAAACCCTTTCCAATATCTCTTCATCCTTCCTTTTAAAAACCAGGTGACCAAATCTGTGCACAGTAGTCCATTGTGGCCTAATCAAAACCTTATACAATGGAACAAGAATCTCCCTCCTTCTACAAGTCTGTGTTGTCTTCACAATTTTGGCAATGTGTCCCTTAAATTTCAGATCGTTATCCACTATCACCTCAAGATCTCTTATTTCTTCCACCTCCGACAAACGAGTCTTGCACTGGGTCAAGTTCCTAAGGAGTGGAAGGAGGGCAAGATTGTGTCACTTCATAAAGGAGGTGATAGAACTCAAGCATCTTACTATAGGCCTATCTGTGTGTGAGGTGTTGTAGTTAAGTTGTTGGAGAAGCTTGTGAGAACTAGGATTCAGAATTGGGTTGACAACAATGGTATTATCTTTCATAGACAGCATGGATTTACTAAAGGGAGGTCATGTTTTAGTAAACTACTTATTACAATAAGGTGACTGCTTCCATGAAAGATGAAATTAATTGAAATTAATTTTTTTATTGATATTGGTGAAGATTTGGATGGAGATATTCAGTTGTTTGCAGATGATGCAAAGTTGGGACAAACCATGAAGAGTAGAAAAGATGTTGTGGCCTTGCAAGAAAGACTTGAATAAATTGAGTGATTGGGCACAGGAATTGGGAATGCGAGTTCAATGCTGCAAAATGTAAGGTTTTAAAATTTGGAAAACATAGATGGGATGCAGAATTTATGCTTGGTGAGGATATATTGTCGGAGGTGGAGGAAATAAGAGATCTGGGGGTGATAGTGGATAAGGATCCGAAATTTAGGGGACACATAGCCAAAATTGTGAAGACAACACAAAGGCTTCTGGGAATGATGTGGAGGACTGACTTGTAGAAGTAGGGAGATTCTTGTTCCATTGTATAAGGCTTTGATTAGGCCACACATGGACTATTGTGCCCAGATTTGGTTACCTTGTTTTCAGAAGGATGAAGAGATGTAAAGGTTCCAGAGGCGATTGACTAAGGTTGTTTCTAACTTTTGGAATGTCGAGTATGAGGAAAGATTGAGAAGATGCAACTTGCAGAGTCTGGTGGACAGGAGGAAGAGGGGGTAGATATGATAGAGATCTACAAGTTATTAAGGGGTTGTTATTGGATCAAATCCAAAGATACAAACTAATAAGATGGAACCTTGAAAAATTAAAGAGTAAAGAAGTAAAGAGAGGATACCAAGAGGCAGCTGATCATAACATTCCAGAAAACATAAATAGTCAGAATAATATTGAAAACCAATGGAATATGATTAAAGAATTAATTACAAATTCATCAAATCGATTATTGAAAAATGCAGAAAAAAAGAAAAAAGATAACATTGGATAGCAGATGAAATACTTGGCCTTATGGATAAAAGAAGAAAATATAAAAATGCTGTTAAAGAAGAAGATGTGGCCAAATAAAAATATCTTAAAAATCAAATTACAAGAAAATGTAGACAAGCCAAAAAAGAATACCTGGAAGAACAGTTTAATAACATAGATGAATTATTTAAAAAAGAAAACATAGAGAAAGCCTATAAAGAAATTAACAAACTGACTTTCAAATTTAATAAGAACAGCAAAAACAATGCCATCAAAGATGAAAATGGAAAATTACTAATAGAATCTGAGGATATATTAATGGAATGGAAGAATTATCTTGAAAGTCTCTATAATGGCGATGAACTCTATGTTGATATCAGCATAGAAAATCGAAATGAAGATAATCTAGGACCCCCAATAATGCATGAAGAATTTGATAAAGCACTGTCCGAAATGAGTAATGGAAAAAGTCCAGGTGTAGACAATATTCCTATAGAACTGCTACAAAATCTAGGTGATGAGACAAAAACCTTACTCTATCAATTAATAGCCCAAATCTGTGATAGAGGAGAAATACCAAAGGAGTTTATGAAATCAACCACAATACCAATACCAAAAAAGAATAATGCAAACAAATGCAGCCAATTTAGAACAATAGCTTTAATCCCACATGTTAGCAAAATTCTGCTAAAAATTATTCAAAATAGAATTTATTCAAAAATAGATTGTCTATTGGATGAAGACCAATTTGGATTCAGAAAGAATAAAGGAACAAGAGAGGCAATACTCTGTTTAAGAACAATAATAGAGAGAAGATTAGACCTTAGTCAAAATACTTACATTTGCTTCCTTGATTTAGAGAAAGCGTTTGATAAAGTAAACCAGCAAATACTCCTAAATTGTCTAACTAATATCGGCATAGATTTGAGGGATAGGAAAATAATTTATCAAATTTACAAAAATCAAAATGGATGGATTAAAATCAATGATAAGGAGAAAATAATAAATATCAGGAGTGGAGTAAGACAAGGATGTATACTTTCACCACTTTTATTTAATTTATATATTGAAAAGGCCATTCAGGAAACTAAAGATAAAATAAATAGTGGCATAAAGATAAATATTGAGCAAGTCGTGTATAAGATTTGCTGATGACATAGCCCTTGTAGCAGAAAACTGAAGAATGTTAAAAACAATGCTAGAATTACTAAATAATAACCTTGAAAAATATAAAATGAAAATCAACACAGATAAGACTAAAATCATTGTTACAGGCAAAATCCCTATCAATACAGAGCATATAGGCATCAGCGGGGAACAAATAAAACAAGTGAAAAGCTTTAAATATTTAGGAAGCCTAATAACAGAAGATGGCAGAACAAGAGAAGACATAAGATCAAGAATAAGCAATGCAAAAACCCAATTCTCTAAGATGAAAAGCATTTTAACAGGAAACCTCTACCTACAATTGAAAAAAAAATTAGTAAAGACATTGATATGGAGCATTGCACTGTATGGATATGAAACCTGAATTCTAGGCAGAGAAGATGTAAGAAGATTGGAGGCTTTTGAAATGTGGTGCTGGCGTCACATGAACAAAATAAAATGGACAGAAAAAAATCAAACCAACAAGTCCTGAGAGAGAAATGAAACAAGAACTCTAATAAAATCGATCAAAATTAGAAGGGATAGGTGGTTTGGACATATACTTCGACATGATGGACTTGTGAAAAGAATAACTGAAGGCAAAATAGAGGGGAAAAGAAGAAGAAGAGGCAGATCAAGGAAAAGCTTTCTTGACCACGTCAAAGACAGCACGGGTTTGAGGAGTTACCAGGAGGTTAAGAAGAAAGCCAATGACAGAGCGGAATGGAGGAAATTGCTGCTGAGCTACCAGTCCCAAGACTGATGCAACTGATGAAGATGATTGGATCAATGCTGGAGAGGTTCTACAGAAAATAGTGGGAGATCAGGGGAGAACCGGAGGTCATCCCTAGAAACTGTATAAAGAGGGTGTGAGTAGATGAGTGAGAAGCAGGTTTTTTTCATGCAGAGTTGTGAATGATTGAACTGCTTGCCTGAGAGTGTGGTGTCTGCAGAGAATTTGAGTCTGTTTAAAGCACAGTATGATGAGCTGTGTGTTTGATAAAAGGACCTCCTAGATGAATCTTTGACTCCATGGGGTCTTGGGTAATAATAATAATAATATCCCCAGTGGCGCACTTGGGATTTAATCTTGTGGGGGCCGAGTTAAGTAGACGATTTGAGAATACACACTACGCATTGCATACGACCTATGACTGAACATCTGCAGTGATCGCCAATACATGATACCCATGATCTCCTTTGGCCCGACTCGGGCAAACGAAGTAGCGCTTGGTCTGATGAAGCAATACTTCGTTCTTCTTGCGTTCAACAGTGGCCATGATTCCTGAGAGCTATAGGGTATTCCCACCTTATGTAACCGCTAATTCATAAGTAGTATAGAAATAGAAGACACGACACAACATCAATAAAAAAATTAATTTCAATTAGGAAAAGATTTTTGGAAAATTTTCTAGTGTTTTTTCCTTTTTCTTTTTTTTGGGGGGGGCCAGGGTCCCTTGGCTCCCTCCCTGGGTGCATCGCTGAATATCCCCACCAAATCCTTGCTTTATTTTATTTTCTTGCAATTGCCGATCAGTGAGAACAAATCATGATTGAAACTTTTTTTTTTGTTTTTTGTGAATAAATATCATTTATGTGCCTAAGTAGGCACATGCTTTCTAAGATATCCCAGATAATAAAAAATGAACTGAAATGGACAAACATTACAGTCATAGACTGGACTTTATGCTACAGTGCAGTAAAGTAAAGTTTCGTAAATTAGGCGTAACACTTCTAAATTAGGGATATCACTTCCACATGCAAAACTTGCTCATTACAAAGCATAGATCAAAAGTGATTCATGCATTTGACATATCAACAGGATGTACATTATCTGTTTGACAACAGTTCTGTCAACATTTGTTTATGTATTGAAAATCATTCTGCTACTGTTTGTTTTCAAATGAAAAAAAGTCTTGATTTTTGATAAAGTATTCCATAGTGACTAAGAAATTAGTAGAATAAAACAGTTTTTGCATTGCAGTTTTTTCTTTTTTTTTCATTTGGCTTTTTATTATTATTATTATCAGCACCAGACCTCCATGGAGTCAAAGACTCATTGCAAGAGACACACAAAGCCCATCAAACTGTGCTTTAAATTCATTCAATGTATCTGTATTCATCACATTGTCAGGCAATGTATTCCACTCACTAATCACTCTTCATGCAAAGAACCTGCTCCTTATGCCCTTGCTCACAACCTCCTTATACAGCTTCCAGGGATTTTCCCCTTGTTCTACTCCCCCTTCCTCCATTCTATGAAAACTTTCCTCCACATCAATCCAATAACAACCCCTTAACAAATTTAGATGTCTATCAGTCATATCCCCTCTCTTCCTCCTATTCATAGGGCCTTGCAAACATCATTACCTCTATCTGCCTTCATATCCCAAAGACCAGTTACCACCTCAGTCTTCTCTGGACCCTTTCCAATATATCCTCATCACCATTAAAACCAGGGGGACCAAATATGGGCACAATAATCCATAAGAGGCTTGATCAAGGCTTTATACAATGGAACCAGAACCTCTTTATACTAGAAATAATTTAGATTGTGTCCTGTGTTCATTATCATTTAGGTATTGTAATAAGTAGTTGTGTTCTGAAGATACTGGTTTGAAATCTAGCAAAATATGATCTATTTAATTTTTTTAAAATTTTTTTAAAATTATTATTTATTATTTTGGTGTGGTGTAATACTGTCTAAAAGTATTGATTACACAAGAAACTACATTAAACATTCTCTGATTATTTCCTTTCTCATACTCAGTGTTTTTCAATAGTGCCATTAATTCGGAAAAACATGGGTTCGAATCTCATCTAGGATGAAAAGAAACTTTATGAGTTTTTCATCTGAAGATGATTTAGCCTGTCTCATGTGGAGAGCTTAGGGTTTTTCCTGCCAGAAATCTAGGTTTTTCATCCCCAAAAACTGGCAAATCAACTAGAAGAACACATGAAATTTTAGACTTAATACACTGGTTTTATAGCCTTAGTTGGTTTGGTCATAAATCAAAACAACTAATCAATCCTTTTTCACATTAATTTGTTCAGTGAATGCCCCCCCCTCCCCACCACCACCACCACCACCACCGCACATAGAGTAGCCATAGTTTCTCTCCTTCTGCACTGCCATTCTTTTGCTGAACAAAATATAAGCTTCCATAGGACAATTGGAAGAATGATAGTATATTGTTCCCTTCAATCTGAAAAGGCCTACTTGTCATTACGAGAGGAATCTTTATATGGGCTTATTCATTTGGAGGTGAGTTAGCCAATCTCATACAGAGTTAGCAGGGTTCTCCCCCCTGAACTCAGATTTTTCATCCTGCATACAGGCAAATTGGCCTTTAGAACACACACAATTTACAGACAAAAAATACTCTTGGTGATGGAGATGGGTGGTAGATGGCATTGATGATAGTTGTGTGTAGTAGGAGAATTAAGTAGTGGGGGGGGAAGAGAGAGAAAGATGTGTGGCAGGTGTAGTGGAGTGCACCCCATGATAAGTCTTTGGACTCCTTAGAGGTGTAACGTAGTAATAATAATAATAATAAAAATTTCACCAGACAGCTAATTCCATCCAAATTCATTCACATGCACTCTGTCAAATTCATTCACATATTTGTAAGCTGTAGTCCAGCTGCACACCCTACCCATTGATTCATTTGCAATCACTGCATTTTTCTCATTTCACACCTATAATACTATGGTAACAGACTTATCATCTGTACTCTCATTCTCTTCTTTTTTTCACTTCTACTAAAGTATATCTTATCTTCTTTTATTCCATACTTATCATCTTTCATATCATTTATATCTGCCGAACCAATCAACTCTTGTGCATTCACATTCCCTCTTTTCTTCTCTTTCATCTTACCTTTCTATCTTTCTCTTCTCTACCCTTGAACTCATGCTTTGTCCTTTGAAGACTCCACTTAAACATGCTATTTCTCTTATTGCAAATGCCTCATCATTTACAAACTTTTCACCATTTCTTTCATGTTATTGTATTCTAGTTTACATTGTCTACAACATAGACATTGTTCTGCCTTATGTAAGTAATGCCATTTTGCATATCATGTGACACTTCTTGCACTCACTTTCAAAGCACCTCTGACATGAACTTTCTCTTTCACCATTCTACTTTTCCATGTACAAAACGAAAAATTTTGTGGATGGAATCACTTTTAGTAATACCCATGACATACACGCATCATTATTAGTGCTCGTGGGTCCAATACATGTTGGTGTTTGATGCAGTTCTCACCATTTTCTGTCATCCCTTTGCATCCATTTCCTGATGAGTTAACTTTTACTTTCTCTACATACCCCCTCCTTTACATTATCCATCCATTGTGTTTTTTCCTTTGTTTTATGCCATCCATTCTATTGAACATCAAGATTGGCATAAACAAAAGAGAATAGTGCAGAAGACAAAGCAAATGCATTGGTGAAATGCATTTGCAGAGTGTGTTGTGAATGCTAGAAATGCAAATGAGTTTTGTTTGCATTTCTAGTTCAGTATTATGATTCAGGCGTCCATGCAGTCCAAAGACATCATGAGAGGCCCACCCAAAAATATATAAAGTCTATCATATCACTCCTTGAACCCATTGACTGTTCATGTGCTCACCACTCTATCAGGCAATGCATTCCACTGTTCAACTACCCTCCATGCAAAGAAACCACTCCTTATTCTCTTGCCCACAACTTACTTTTGTAACATCCAGGGATGGCCCCTTGTTCTCGCTCCTTTCCTGTTCTCCACCCCTCTCCCATAACTTCTTTTTACCTGCAGTTCCCATTTGGTATTGTTTGTCATCCACTTTACACCAAATTGTGTTCTCTTCTTTACTTGCAGTATGCAACTTGTTAATTGCTGTTAATAAATATTCCTTCACAAGTTCATTATGATGGATATATTGCTGGTTTAGCATTGAGTTGACTACATAATAATTATTTCCTCCTGGCATGATAGAATTCAAATTTGGTATTTAGGATAAGTATTACAATTTTTGTTTCTTCTTGGAGTATTTTAATGTCAATATTATGTCTACAGTACAATGCCAGAAAGAATTATAGATACATAATGATACATATATATATAGTGATAATGATACATAGATACTATCACTTTATGAGAATACTATTATAAAATGTATCATTTTATGATTATGTGCAGTCATTTCCTTACTTTGTTTTTGCAGTGGATACTCATTGCATTACTACTTGCACACTAATTGCCTATTCTTAGAATCCTATGAGTCTGATGATTTTTATGATATTATGCAATTCAGTTAAGACATTTATAAGGGAATGAAAAGTACTACTGTTTATTTTATTTCTATATTGAAATAAAATAAAATATATTGAAATTTTATTTCTATAGTGAAATGCTGTATTGCTTATATGTGTCATCTTTATTTTCAAGGATGCATTTTTGATCTTCATCAGTCTTCCAAAGCACTAGAAATAAGAGATCACCACCCATCTCTTCTTCCATTTTGTGAGACCCTTGAGAGCATTTTTCGAGAAGGCTTAAAAGGTGTGTGCTAATAATATATAAATATTTATTTTTAAATAATTGTAATTAGTGAAATGTTTCTTTAAAAATAATATATTTTGTATTTTGTGGAGTCAAAATAATCTGTAATAAATGAGTGCAATGAGATTTTAATAATAATAATTGAATTGAGGGGTGCTTAAGGGCCAAAGCTGTATAACTGGGAGGAGACCTCCACATAGCCTTTAAAGGAATGCAGAGAACCGACCAGGGCTTCTGACCTAATGTCCAATCCTCACCTTTTCGTGGTGCACCCTGTTGGGTATCTACCAGTATACTGAACGAACGAGAATGGTCTGGGATTTAGCCGACCAATTTGTATTCTTATTGGCTTAAACCAATATACAAAATGATGGTACAACATGACAAAATTTCATGCCGGCTGGGGCGTCGCCTGGTTAAACAAGGCCCCCATTGTTTTCGCCAGGGAACCAGGGCGAACAGCTAAAAGCCAGCTACTGGAACAAATCTGAAAACACACCCCCAACTCAACAACACCAGAGTTAAAGATCGGTACTATCAACATAAGAGGCCTGAATGGCAAAGAAATGGAGCTAGCTGAGGAATTAGATAAGTACCAGATCGACATAATAGGGGTGACTGAAACAAAAAAGACAAAAACTGGTGAGATCTTTCTGAGCAATAAATATAAAATGTTATCTTTAGGCAATGACAAGCAAGGAAAAGAAGGAGTAGCCATAGTATTCAACACAAAATACAAGGCTAATCTTCTTGAATGGCAGTCAGTCTCAAATAGAGTAATGTGGGCAACTATGAGAATGGGGAACTGAACAATGAGACTTATCTGTGCCTATGGTCTCACAGAAGGTTCTACTAAGATAGAAGTGGAGGAATTTTTTGATACTTTAGAAAAAGCAACTGACACAATGAAAAAGGAAAAGTTGGTCCTTGTTGGGGATCTAAATAGCAGAGTAGGAAGTGATTGTCAGATATACAAAAATGTTTTAGGAAAATTTGGAGAAAAGAGCAAAGGTAATAATAATGGCAAATACCTGTTGGATTTCTTCTCAGGACATGGACTAGTTATTACTAACACCATGTTCCAACATAAAAATGTGCACAAATTCACATGGAGAGAAGAGGCTAGGAATAAGAAAAGTCTCATTGACTATGTTATTGTTGATAGTGATGTTTTCTCCCTGGTGCAGGACACCAGAGTGTACAGAGGATTTGAAATTGGAAGTGATCACTATTTAGTCTTGAGCAGGATAAAATTGAATTTCATATTGAAAAAAATGACATGTAAGAAAGTTTTAAAGCGAATAAAAGTTCAGAAGTTCTCAGATGTAGACTAAAATACACAAAGATTATTGAAAAAAAAATGAAAGAGTTTGAGAACAGGAATCAAACCTGGGAGATTAAGTGGCAAGCCTTGAAGAAAGCCCTGATTGATTGAGCTAGAGAGGAATATTGTGAAGTTGTCTGCAAAGATAAAAAAAATTAGAACTCCATGGTGGACACAGGAAGTTAAAGAGGTAGTGAAGGAAAAGAAGAAAGCATATCAAAAGTTACTGGCAAATAAGTCAGCTTGTGCTCTTAGAGAATACAGAGACAAATGCAAGAATGCTAAACACTGTGTAAAACTAGCTAAACAAAAGTCATGGGAGGACTTTGGCAAGAATATAGAAAATAAATATCAAGAATGTGACAAAATATTCTGGTGGTTGTTGAAGAAGCTTAGGAATGGAGGAAAGAGTACTGTAAAAGGAGTTAGAGATGATAAAGGTGACATGAAAATGGGAGAAAAAGATATCCTTGAAGTATGGAGTAATTACTTTGAAAAATTGCTAAATGAAACAAGCAGTGATGACAGCACAGTGGTAAAAAAACACTGACCAGGCATGCAGTGAGGAATACATATCCATACTTGAAGTAGAAAAAGCCATCAAAGGCTTGAAATGTGGAAAGGCAGCAGGAGTAGATGATATTCGATCAGAAATGCTGAAGTATGGTGGTATAAGAGTCTTACAGTGACTGCACTGCTTAGTTCAGAAAACCTGGACAGAGAGACGAATTCCCGATGATTGGAGTAGAGCTCTCATAGTACCCATATATAAAAAGGGAAATAAAACTGAATGTGAGAATTACAGAGGTATTTCCCTACTGAGTGTTCCTGGCAAGATCTATGCAAGTATACTTGAGAAACGGTTGAGAAGAAATGTGGAAGAAAAGCTTGGTGAAGAATAAGCTGGATTCGGGCCAAATAGAGGCTGTCAGGATCATATCTTCACTTTACAACAAATAGTCGAGAAAGCATGGGAATATAACAAAGATCTGTATTTAAGTTTTGTCGATTTGGAAAAGGCATATGACAAGGTGCCAAGAGAGAAGCTATTCAATACGCTACAGTTATATGGTGTCAATGGGGCATTATATCAAGCAATACTTAGTCTTGATTTTAGTTGTAAGTCAGCAGTTAGAATTGAAGGAAGTACAGGAAAATGGTTTAATGTTAAATCTGGTGTGAGACAAGGATGTACATTATCCCCTCTGTTATTCATTATCTATATGGATCACATTATGAAGGAAAGTGGTATTAAACATGATATCAAAATTGGAGATGTTAATCTCAGTTCTTTGCTTTATGCAGACGATGTTATAATTCTAAATAAATCCACTACAAGTCAGCAAGATTCCCTGACTAAATTGAATAACTGTTGTGATAGATATGGTATGAAGGTCAGCAATAAAAAGACAAATACAATGAAAATAAGCAGAATCATTGAAAATGTCAACTGTGTTGTGAATGGAGAACCTGTGGAACAAGTAAAACATTTCAGCTACTTAGGCATGATTTTTAGTGAAGATGGTAAATTAAATATAGAAATAGACAACAGAATCAGCAAAGCTGGTATGGTGGGAAATCAGTTGAATAAATTTATATGGAATAAGAGAGAAATTAGTCGGAACACTAAATTAGCTGTATACAAGACAGTGTTCAAACCAGTTTTAACTTATGGATCTGAGAGCTGGGTCAGAAGTAAAACACTTGACCAAAATCTAGAGACTGCAGATATGAGAGCCCTGAGAAAGATTATAGGCGTGAACAGATGGCATCAATGGCACTGTCATATTAAAAACGAGTATATTAGGAAAGAACTTGACATTGTCAGCATCCAGGAATGTGTTAGCAGAGCTAATCTCAGGTGGTATGGTCACTTAAACAGAATGGGTGAAGAAAGATTTGCAAAACAAGTGTTCTCTGCCAGGTTGGCAGCAAAACGACCCACAGGAAGACCAAGATATAGGTGGATTGATACGGTACAAAGTGCCTTAGGCAATAGAAATATAAGATCTCATAATATTGGAGTCTTGACAAGTAACAGACTGATTTTGTGGAAAATTTTAGATAGAAAGTTAGTAATGATGTAATTTTTTTACATGTAGTACTATCATATCCTGTACACCCCTGGAGGGCACATGGCAGGAATTTGATGATGACATACAAATTAGCTGAACATTTGACCAAAGTGCTCACACGCTACTGGCAACACACCATTACACATAAATCGATCACCATTCCCTACATCCGATGCACCTCGGAAAAAATTTCCAAAATCTTAAAAAAACATGACTTGACCTCCTGTAAAAGACCAATCAGAAAATTGGCATCCCTTATCTGCACCACTAAAGACCAACCACTTCCCCTATACCATCCTTGTGTATACCCAGTTCCTTGCAGCTGTAAACTGTCTTACTTTGTCCAAACAGGCAGGACAGCGAATATCAGAATTTCGGAACACGAGGACTACATCTGATTTCACAAGTACAGCCACTCGGTTCTTGCAGACCATGCTCTGGATACATGGCACAGAATACGGTGGAAGAAAGCTACAATAATACACCGTAGAAGTTCAAATTCAAAAGACTATTCATTTAATCAGCCTCAGCCCTAAGAAACTCTCCAAACCTCAACAAATTTGGGAAGCTTACATCAGCAGATCTTCAGCTCAGCGGCCAAGAGCACTTAAATAACTGCTAGGGGGCACCATTAGGACTTTTAGGAGAACAATAGCTTCCTCACTTCATTCTTAGTTACTGTTGCAATGCCTTCGTGCATGTGCCTTTTTTGTAAGTTGAAGATGGCAACATGACGTTGTCGAAATATCGGAAATATTTATTAAAGTATAATTTAATTTATATTCTTATGTACGTTGTTAATTCCTTAAGTGATTTAGTAATGCATAACCAACGTATAACCTTGTCTACAAGAATTTATTGTTCTTCAATGATAAATTGTTTGTGTGTGCAATATAGTTGTCTACTAACAAGACAATATTTTGCTTTAATTTAAGATCCTGCATAACTAACCAATTGTTGAAAATGGCATTAGTCTTCCAAACATTTGCACTAGAACAGTTGTCAACAGGCAAACTTTTGACACCTTTAAAACACTGAGGATTTTTACTTTTTCCAATCGGTAGAAGCTCTCATTTCTCATCTTTCATATTAGCAAACAAAGAACTGTCATTCACTCTTTTGAAGATTTAAATTCTTTAGTACTTTCAACAAATAATTTCAAAAATTTTTTTTAAACAAATAAGTATGCTCAGGCATTGCACAATAGAGTCCTGTTTCAGCAGTAATGTTTGGCCACTGTCTTAATCCATGCATCAGCTGATAAAAAATCAGCACCTTTTTCTTCACCATGAATATGTTTATACACATTATTCTCCTGCTTTTTCCACCTGTTAAACCATGTATCAGTTGCAGTGAAATTTTCTTTGCAGTTGTTTTTGCAAGTTCTGCTTTTTGATGCATCAAAGGCCCATTAATTGAAGCATTCTTTTCACAATCATAACTAAGCCAAATTTTTAATGCTGATTCAACTTGAGTATCCTTACCAGATCGGGCTCTCTTCCGATCCATGTTCTCATTAGTAAGAGCTCAAGTTTTAATGTTTGATCTGTTTTTTAAGATCTTACAGAAGAGTAAAATATCATAGAACTCAAAAATTCTTTGCTTTTCTTGAAAAGATAAATCTTTACGTTTTTTACTTGCTTGTGCCATAATGCTGAGGCCTATTTTAATGAGCACTTAAAAGTCAAATTCACTTACTTAAAGAGAGCACGAAAATCAACTCGAAAAATCAAAATTCGATTCAGATCCAAACATTGTATTTATATCCACCTGCATTTTCCTCAAAGATTTAAGATTTACAGAAGGATAAGCTTAAAACAAGATTACACAAACGTCAGATTTCAACAAATGTTCTCTGTCAAACTTTCTCCTGATTAATCTTTAAAATTTTTAATTCTGAGATGCAAAAGGCATTTGAGGATTTTGATAACAATAACTGGAATTTTGATTATAATAGACAAATTATTTTAAATTCATTTTGAATGGTGAGTTTTGGGACCAACTGATAACAATAACTGATTGATAATATTATCTGCAATCACAATAAGTGGATTCCTGTATATCATCCTGTCCAACTATACCTTATACCGTACTACTTCAAAACTAATGTCACTATTTCCTCCTTGTATCTCCATATGGGTATAACTGTTCTTATCATCAACAGCACTATTCTCTCTCTCTCTCTCTCTCTCTCTCTCTGTCTGTCTTCTTCGAATCCCCCTACCCTTCCATCTCTAATCCTGTTAGAATTTCATCCTCATCCAACTGTATTTCATTTATTCTGACAATTTTTGGGTGAATGAACCAGATCAGTGCAACCATTTCATTCTTCTTATTTTGGACAGTTCTGGTATTCATAAACAAACACAGTAGCTCATTTCAGTGTCTTATTAATAAGTCTCACTGAACCACCTTCAGATGTGACTTCTCCATCATTTCCCTGGCCATTCCTGTCTATCATCACCCATCTGACAGTCAATCCCACCCCCTCACACCCCAAGTCCATTCCTTTCTTGTCTGTTTGCACATTTGCTTCTATATCCTGCATGCACACTTTTTACTTTTGTGTTCTTATTTCTTATTCTCTCATACCCCTCACTCATACTACTCACCTCTCCATTCACAAGCACTCCTTCAGTCTCTTCTACCCTTCAATTCTTTTCTAGTTTCCTGCTCTTCTACATCATTTTTGCTTCCTCAAATCCCCTATTCACTGCAATCATTACTCTCCCTTCCAGCAAGTCTCTTTAGTTGAATCAGGCAAAAAATCATTTGAATGCAGTGTCTCTCTCTCTCTCTCCTTGTAGAATTCCATATGTTCCTCAAAATCATCCCAGTGCTCATAAACTGCATTCCTTTCTCCTCACACAGCTGCTAACATACTATTAATGATGTTTGCTTGCTGTCCCAGCTCATCTGTCATACTTGAAGAACATATTACCTGCCCTTTCTACCCCACTGTTATCTTTTATTCTCCACAACAACCTCCTGATATTCATTCTCACATTCTCCTTGTTCTCATCCAAATCATTCATTCCTACTACCATTACCAACTTTCTTGATTCCTTACTCCTCATATCCAATGCTTCAATCCAGTATGATTACTGTGCTCATTCTACTTCCTTTTGCTATTTTACTTTTTTTTAAAAAAAATTAACATTGCACTGAGCATCCATAGCTCAGTTGGTATCAATGATGTCTGGTTGAAAAGAACAGGATTCAATCCAGTCTAGGATGTAGATCCTTTATGAGGACTTTTCAAGTGAAGGTGGGTTAGCCAGTCTTATAGAAGTGGAAGGATTTTTTCCTCCAGATACATGGGTTTTACATCCTGCAAAACAGGCAAACCAGAAGAACAAATGAAATTTACAGATATAATGGACAGTGAATATAGGGTTAACTGCCCTATCATAAGCAGTAATTAAATTTCTAAGGTGCCACATTAATTGGCCATAACAGACCATTGAGCATAACATGAAGGGCAGATGAAATGGGATAATAGCATTTGATGAGGATAAGGCATATAATGTCAGTTTTTTATATTTTGCAAAGACACTTGACAGGATGCATGTGGCAAATTATTATTTTTTATTATTATATGGGATACCTCCATGGAGTCAAAAGACTTGTGGTGATGAACCTATGCTGATCATTATTCACACAATACCTATCATGCCTCTCCTTAATTATTTTACCATTGTGACACTCACAACTACCTCTGGCAATCCATTCTACTCATTCATCACTCTCCAAGCAAAAATTTAGTATGCATACCTTTACTAGTCACTCTGTTGTACAACTTCCAGGGGGGTGATCCCTTGTTATCTCTCTCTCTCTCTCTACTCATGTATTGAAAAATTTCTTTTGTGTCATTCTTATAGAATCCTTTCAGTAACTTATTTCTATCATGTTCCCTTTTCTCTGCCTGTTAATTAAACTCTGCAATCCACAGACCTGTCACCAGTTTAGTCACTCATCTCCGAATCTCTCCACCACCTTGTAATCCCTAAGAAAAAACCCAGGTGACGAAATCTATGCATAGTAGTCAAGTTGTGGCTGAATCATAGCCTTATGATGATTAATAATAATCTACCTATTTCTACTCATCAATGTGTTCTTCAACATCCCAGTAATCCTTTAGCTGTTTTGCCAACTTTTGCAGAATGTCCTCTGGAATGTCCTCTTCACTTTCTGCATTCCAGTACCATCAATATTGATACATAGTATGTAAAATTTTCATCATCCTGAAGTGTATTACTTTATATTTTGCAACATTAAATTGATAACTGTTGTCCTTTTCTCACACTGTTAATTTATTTAAATCATACTGCAGGATATTTATGCAGTCTTTATCAACTATTGCCCTCACCAGCTTTGCATCAACAAACAACTGAATCTCCCCTCTTAAATCTTTCCATATATATCATGATTATACAATTTAATGAGTAGTGACCCTGAGACACCACACTAGTCATGCTCTTTTGTTTTGATTCGTCTCTGTTCCATGCCACCAGCCTTATATCCTTTCCATTTTCTCCAACTTACATGATAGTTTTCCATGTGGTATTGTATCATATGCCTTTGCAAAATCCAGCATTATCATGGTGTAACCATTTTTTTAATCCAAAACTTTTCTGTCACTTTGTTACAAAATGTGAATAAATTACTAAGATAGGATCTATCTTTTACAAAGCTATTCTGCCCACCATAGAGTATCATATTCCTGTTCACCCATTCCTGAATTTTACTTTTATCAACATTTCCAGTAATTTAACTACCACTCCTGAGATACAAATTGTTCTGTAATTTGCTATTCCATCTTAGAGCTACTTTTATGTAATGGAACTATTTTACCCTCTTTCTACTCCTTTGGAACTTTGCAGAGCTGAGACTTAGATTAAGCAACATCATCAGAGACATTCCTGTAATAAGCTGACATCCCTTTCAGTTCCACTGCTGTATTCACATTGAAATTTCAGTATGTTGAGCACCTCTCGTTTTTATACTTTGGTTTTGTACTGTCCAGACTGGTTTCGACCTTTATTGAGGTCTCATCTGAGTGGGAGCCAGACCCAGAAGTGATACCAAGATTGAAGTAAAGCAGAAGTTATATTTTTATATACGAGTTGCCAAAAGGGATACTAAGGCAAGTGAAATGAAGTAATAAGCTTCTTTATACGAGTTGCCTCAGTCCTGAAAATAGTTCAGGTGCATACTTGTTTGCTTACACTTGGATAAAGGATTAAACCAAGCGTATAATTTCTTGATATCTTTAATTTATTGTATAACCAAGTGGAAAAACTTCCAACAACCATCAAGTAAAGGTGGTTGGGGGGCCTAAAGGGATGCTGCAGTTTTTATATTCTAGTGCCAGAAGTATCAGGAACAAGAGAGAGAAGTTTTGGGCATTGGTTAGTGCACCCTTGCCAAAAGTTATAGGCATTAGTGAGACTTGGCTAACAGCAGATGATATAGTTACAGAGCTAAGATAAGAATGGTTTAGTATTTTCAGGGAATTTAGAGAAGATAGGATAGGGGAAAGGAGTCCTGCTGGTGATAGCAGATGAATTGCAGACAAAAAGAATACGAGATAGGCAGGAGGGTGGCAGTTCATTTGAAGCAGTCTGGTGTGAGATTAAGGCCAGTAAGACAAAATATACAGTTGGTTATTGCCGTAGGCCAGGGTGTTCCAGGAATGATCTAAATGACATGCATTGGCAAATTAGTACAATGAGCGCAGGTCAAGTGATTATCACAGGGGACTTCAACTAAGGAAGAAAGATTGCATGGCAGGAAGGAAGGAAATGGAATTTTTACACCTACTAAGAGATAATTACTTGAGGAAGCATGTGATGGAGGGGACTAGGAGTGTGAGAATATTGAACTGATTATATGATCAGAAGAGCTATCCATAACCAAGGTGACCACATTGCCTACGATTGGTGAAAGGGACCATGTGGTCTTGACTTGGGAGATTGTATAATATGAGGAATATTCTGCCAAGAATGGGTATATGTTGAACTACAAGGTAGTTGATTATGACAAGCTTAGAAAGAAGATTAAATCTGTACTATGGCATAAAACACTGCAGGATAAAGATGTTAGTATTGCATGGAAGATAGTTAAGGGTCATCCAGAGGAAACAATATTAAATTGTATGCTGAATGTAAGGAGGGTTAATCAGGTAGGAGTTAGATGGATGAGTAATATCATTAAGCACAAGCTGTAGAAGAAGAAAATGCTGTGGAGGGTATATACATTGCAAGACTCAGACAAGAAAGGTGATCAGCATGGCAAGGAGACAAAATCAGATTATGAGAAGAATCTAGCTGAGCAAGCCAAAGGAAATTCCAAAGAGTTCTTTCATTATGTGGCAAGTAAGAGGAAGAATGACTATGAAAGATTAACCTCAGTGAATGATGATGGTCATGAGGTGACAGAAGCAAATAAAATAGTTGAGTTACGTGAGTGATCACTTTGCAAGTGTATATCATCCTAGTGAGGTTACTACTTTAACCAATGTGACAGACACTGATGTGAAAATGGAGGCGGATGAATTGGAGATTCTTAGGATATTTCAGAATCTCAATGTAAATACAGCTATGGGATATCAGCTTTGGTTTTGCAAGAATGTGCAAGGGAACTTGCAATGCCTCTGACTAGGCTCTTTAAGTCTCAGGTCTGGTGGAGTTCCAAGGGAATAAAAAGAAGGCAAAATAAATCCCTTGCATAAGGGAAGTTCCAAGACTGCACTAGCATATTATAGACCGATTAGTATCCCAGGCATGGTGGTAAAAATACTGGAAAAATTAATCAAAAAGAGAATTCAATAATTTGTAGATAAAAATATGAGACTGTATGAAGGGCAACATAGCTTTGTGAATAGTTGGTCATGCCTTAGTAATTTACTAACTTTTTTATAATAGAGTAACAGCAGAGTTGGATAAAGAAGTGGCTATGCAATTTTGCTGAATTTTGCATTTGACAGAATACCACATGGAACACTATTATGCAGTTTAGAACAAATTTGGATGGATAGAACACTGGTTATGTGGATAAGGTGGCTGCTAGACAGATATCAAAAAATGGTATGTGGAGGGGCAAAGTGGAGGCGAAAACAGGTGACTAGTGTTGTGCCGTAAGGTTCAGTGCTGGGCCTGTTTCTGTTTAATTTATACATAAATGATATAGGAAATAACCTGAAAGGAAATATTCAGTTGTTTGCTGTTAATTGCAAAATTACGGTAGTGTAATAGTTAATCAAGGTGATGTGGAGATAGCACTCGCAGGAAGATTTAAATAGGCTTTCAGTATGGGCAAAAAATAACGGGTGTCAGTTTAATGTGGAGAAATGTACAGTTATGCATTTTGGGATAAATAGATTACAAGCTGTGTATTGCATTGATAGCACTGTACTCCAGGAATTAGATGAAGTTAAAGATTTAGGGGTGGTGGTAGACAGAGAGTTAAATTTTAGGACATTTTTCTAAGATTGCTAAAGTTAATCATTAAGATTACTTGGCTATTGTAGAACACATTAACAAGTAGAGATAAGAAAGTTGTTATTCCTCTTTATAAGGCCTTGATATGTCCACATCTGGATTACTGGTCTCCTGGGTTTTTTGGGGATGATTAAGTGGTGGAGAAGATTCAGAGACAAGTGACCAAGATGGAGAGTGGTTTGTGGAATGTTCCCTATGAAGGTAGATTGAGGGTGTGTGTGGATTGCTGAAGTTGGTTGATAGGAGAAAAAGAGAGGACATGGTTTTATTTATTTATTTGTGTGGGGTTCTCTCCATTCCTTGACCGCCCCTTAGGACTTGTCGAGCCCTCCTTGTGAGGGATTAAGTATGTATTTTATGACTGTAGATCCATGTGTGTGTTCACAGGCCGGTTTGCCTGTTCTGAGGGTTGAAAACCTTCTACTTCTGTATGAGACTGGCTAACTCACCTTTAGTCGAAAGAGACCAGATAAAGGTTCCTCATCATGGATGGTAATCAAACCCAGGTCTTTCTTTTTTTTTCTTTCTGACCAAAGGGCTTCATCTGTACCGACTAAGCTACAGAGGCTCTAGAAGACATGATAGAAACATTTAAGTTGTTTAAAAGGTTTAAAGGGTTTTATAGGATTGATGCAGGGGAAATGTTTCAGCACTTGGCTGGAGGAGCCAGGACAAGGAGTCATTCCTGGAAGTTGAATAAAGGTGTAGTTAGTAGGAGTGTGAGAAGTAGATTTTTTTGCCTGGAGTGTTGTGAATTAGTGGAATGGGTTGCAAGGGTCGGTTGTCACTGCTTTATCTGTTATTGGGTTCAAGGAGATGTATGATAGATTGTGTGGATAGTGCGGGTCTCCCGCAATGTCTTCAGACTCCATGGAAGTGCTTGTCGTACAATAATAACAATTATACTAGCTTCACATTATGTGAAGCCAGTGAGGGTTTATTAGTGATAGTATTGATGTTGTGGCTCTTCAGCAGGAGTTGAATAAACCAAAAAGATCAGCATATGAATGGAGATATATGTTTAATGCAACAAATTGAAAGGTCCTGAAATTTGGAAGCTATAGATGGGAGGCTGCATACACTCTTAGTAGAATTATATTGGACAAGGGGTCTTGTGATTGATTGTTGATAGAAATTTGAAATTCAGTGGACATATTTTAAAGATGATGTAGAAACCTGGAGGATTGTTGCAATATTAAGAAGGATGTCAGCCACCAGAGATGAGAGCAAGGTAGTTCCATTTTCTAAGGCCACGATCAGACCACATCTGGATTACTGTGTTCAGATTTGGTTACCAGGATTTGAAGGGATGAAGTTATATTAGAGCAGATACAAAGGTGAATAAGAAATATTATATCTGCGTTGTGGAATGTTGATGAAGATAGACTGAGGACATCCAAACTGCCGAATTTGGTGGAGAGACGATGAAGAAATGATATGATCGAAACCTTTAAACTATCGAGAAGCATTTACTGGATTGACACTGGAAAGATTTTCATATGGTAGAACAAGTGGAAGGGAACAGTGATAAGGGCTCACCTCAAGGGAAAGATGTATTTTTTTTAACAAGTTTAAAGTATGAGAGACTTTGTTGTCTAAGATGGATCTCCACAGAGTCATGTGACTCTGTGGAAGTCCTGAATAATAATAATAAATAACAGGTGAAAAGATACAGTTGGTAAGAGGTTATGTTTAATAAGGTCAAATTATTCTGAAATCACATTTGCCTAAATTTCAAACTGTAAGAGTTCAGTGAGATTTCTGAAACATTTGACCTTTACATACAGTTTTCACACATAGGGTACTTGACTTTTTTGAAGAGTACATTCTTCATCATAGGTTCTTTAGTATGTTTAAATTAAATGATTATTTTATTATTATTATTTTTCAGTTCAGTTAGTTGTTATGATGCATATAGTTTATATATATTAATGAATCATTTTATATACATTCATAAGCTAATATTTCATGGGCTAACCAATAATTTTAGACTGAATTATTGTTTTAGCCCATGAATATTAGCTTATAGATATCAGTTTTCGTTGTCTTTAAGTGACACAAAGTTTCTTATAGCAACAGAATCTTCTCCTGTTTTTGGTCTGACAAAGAAGGACTATTGGTTTTGGATAGAAATTTTACTGCATCATAAAGAACAGTACAGGTAATCAGTGTTATAAAGTTTTTTAAATTGATACATGATATTAACACTTTCACCACTGACCACGTTTTTAGCATTCTAGCAATATGTTCTCAGTATTATCATAGTAGATTGCAAAAAGTACCTGTTTACTACTCAGATTTTTACAGTTGTAGTTTCTAAAATTTTTAAACATATTTAGTTAAAATAACAAGAATTTGAAAAAATAAAAATAAATAAATAAAATAAAATAAAAATAAAATAAATTTTTGAAAATTAAAGAATCAGTGTTTCATGCTTTCTGCTTAACAGTAGTATTTTTCTCCCTGCTGCACTTTTATATTATTATTATTATTATGATAATACATGCACCTCCATGGAGTCCAAAGACTCATCGCAGGAGACCCAAACTATCCGCACAATCTATCATACCTCTCCTTGGACCCATTAACATACAAAGCACTTACAACTGACTCTGGCAACCCATTCCACTCATATTTCACAACTCTCCAAGCAAAAAAATCTAGTCCTCAAACCCTTACTAACCACACCTTTATTCAACTTCCAGGGATGATCCCTTGTTCTTGCCCTCTAGCCAAGTGCTGAAACATTTCCTCTGCATTTATCCTATAAAACCCTTTAAGCAACTTAAATGTTTCTATTGTAAAAATAATGATATATAGATATTTTATATTCTTTATTTATTTATTTACTTCGTGTCTGTTGAACTTGTTTCGAAATATATTCAATATTATTTATTTCTCTTATTTTATTATCTTAACTTATTAATTTCTTGTCGTACTCCAAGTTGTAATCGTTGCTTGAGATAGTCTTATCACCTTTAATCTTTTAGTCTACAATTTCATTCACCCCCCCCCCTCTCAAGGTTGTAACTATGCTACTTTCATGTGTGTGGAGTATAGATTCAGGAATTGCCTCTGAATTCCTTTTTCTAACTAGCTGACTTTCTCTTACACTTGTCATTAAAATTTTATTTCTATAATGACTGCACCATTAAAGATTGCCCAAAGGAATTGTTTGTCCTTCCTATACATGTAAGAGAAATGCTCAGCGGAACACAGAATTATCTCTAAAACTCGGTTCTAAATCAAGCAACGTTTGAAACTTATTATTAGTCAGTCGTGGTTAACTTTAAGGACACACAGGCTCTATATTTTTATGAGAAGTGCATTGGTACGTCGAAATCAGGCTAGTTATTAACAAACAAAACAAAACAATTTATTTATACTAAGACATGGTAATTACAACATGAAATAAAAAGATTTCACACATATCAAATTTATCTGGTTATTATCAGTAACAATGCAATGCACATGTCTGGTTCTCAAATTAATTAAAACAGCATTTCTAGCCTTTAGCTTAAAGACAAAGACAAATATATACGTTCACATATATACATCAGACACGTAGTTAGTTTCATACACACTTTAATTTAACTCAGATCATTAACAGAATTATGCTTAACTAAGCTTCACATTCACTCTCCCTTCCAACATTAATTCCTAACTCTTAACAATAACTCTCAAGATTAACAAATGCTCAGAACTCTGTGGGCAATTATTTCACAATAAATAAGAAGTGCAGTTTTCCGACTTCACAACTTTACATTAAGCTAGCAACTATACATTCAACAATCCCTGCTCTGAGGTTAACAATCCATAACAGTTCTACATTAATCTTACTTGAAACTTTTCTCAGCCAGTTCAGCATTCAAGATCCTAGATATCACGAACATAACCTTCTTCTTTCTCTTTAGAACCGTAAACAGACACTGCTCCACGGCAATGACGATACAGCATTCTCGGAGATCGCTTAAGGAACTTCACGATGGGACTTCTTGAATAGGCCGACACCGCCTTTACAAATCTCCTATCATTGGCAAAATGCTGCTAGCGGGATATCCTTCCATCATCCATGGAACAGCTGGACCCAGGAACCTCTTCGAAGTGACACCATAACAAGTCAGGAACAGAGAGCTTGGAGCAGAGTTCCTGTCTCCTTTTTATTCTACCTTCACAACCTTGGGACTTCTTCAAATTGAGTTCCCCAGATGTTATACTAGGGGTTCCTTCCCCCTCCAAAATCGCTGAGTCATGGCAGGAAAACCCCGTAACTCGCTGACCGTGCCTGGCGATAGCCTCAGGTCTACATTTCTAATCCTGTCTGGGCTATCTCTTTGTTTGTACGATATTGGCGGTCAAATAATTTTGCAATTCATTATAATATTTTACCAGATTACATAAAACACTTATGAAAAAATGTTAATTAAACTACTATTTGGTATTGACTTTCTTTCTCAAGTAAAATCAGTATATAAGAATTTTGTACAAAATTCCTTCTATACAAGATTTTACACTATCATATCCCCTCTTTTTTTGCCTATCAACCAACTTCTACAATCCACAAATGTTCAATCTTTCCTTGTAAGGAACATTCCACAGGCCACTCACCATCTTGATCACTTGTCCCTGAATCCTCCCCAGTGCTTTCTCATCCCCAAAATACCCAGGGGACCAGACTTGAGTGTATTAAGGCCTTATAAAGAGGAATAACAACTTCCTTATTTCTGCTTATTAACGTATTATTCAATAGCCAAGTAATTGTATGGGCTACCTCTAGCAATATGCCCTCTAACCTTTAACTCTGTGTCTACCGCCACTCCTAAATCTCTAGCTTGATCTATTTCCTGGAATACAGTGCCATCAATGTGATACATGGCTTGTAATCTGTTTATCCCAAAATGCATAACTTTACATTTCTCGACATTAAACTGACACCCATTAACTTTTAGCCATACTGATAGCCTGTTTAAATTGTTCCGCAAGCTTTCCACATTTCCTTAACTATTGGTTGTGATTCCCTTTCAGTCATTTCCGACCCTAAGTGACTTTGTAGGCCTTGTCCACAAAGTGTTATTGGTGAGATTTTTTTACAGGGTAGTTCATCATTGCTTTCCCTAACCACCCCAATTTTATCTGGGCTCAGTACTGGCATATGGCTGGGACATATTCATGACTGACTGTAATCCATATGTGTTCATGGGGTCAGTTTGTCTGTTCTAGGGGACTAAAAACCCGAGTTTCGAGTGAAAAATTTCACTACCCCTATATGAGACCAGCTAACTCATCTTTCATCGAAAGAGACCAGATAAAGGTTTCTAACGTCACCTATGGGAATTGAACCCTGGTTTTTCCAACCAAAAGGCTTCATTTATACTGACTGAGCCATGGATTCACTCTGATTATTTATTACTCTACCTAATTTTGCATAATCAGCAAACAACTGAATATTTCCTTTCAGGGTATTTCCTATATCATTTATATACAAATTAAACAGCAATGGTCCAAGCACTGAACCTTACGGCACACCACTAGTCACCTGTTTTTGCCTCTAATAATGCCCCTCCATATACCACCGTCCAGCAGCCACCCTCTTAACCACTTAACCAGTGTCATATTCATCCCCATATGTTCTAATTTGCGTAACAGAGTTCCATGTGGTATTCTGTCAAATTCCTTTGCAAAATCCAGCAAAATCATCATATAGCCATTTTCTTTATCCAACTCAGCTGTTACTCTGTTATAAAAAGTTAGTATATTACTAAGGCATAACTGACCCTTCACAAAGCCATGTTGACCCTCATATAGTATCATATTTTTATCTACCATTCTTGAATTCTTTTTCTTACTAATTTTTCTAGTACTTTCATCACCACGCCTGAGATACTGAGTGGTCTATAATTTATGTATTAGAACCTCCCTTATGCAATGGAATTGTTTTCCCTCTTTCCACTCTTGTAGAACTCTACCAGAGCTGAGACTTAAAGAGCCTATTCAAAAGCATTGGCAGTTCTGTTGCACATTCTTACAAAATCCAAGCTGATATCCTATCTAATCCCACAGCTGTATTTACATTGAGATTCTGCAATATCCTAAGAATTTCCAATGCATAAACCTCCATTCTCACATCAGTGTCTATCACATAATCGAGTCAATTAGACTCGATAGGTATGACGGTGAAGAGTATAGAAGGAGGACCATAATTGCAAATGACTTTATGCATGAATTATGCAGGACGAGTGGTGTGGAATTTGTGGATGTGTGGAGTGAGTTCGATGGGCGAAAGGATTTATATAAGATGGATGGTTTACATTTGAATGGATTCGGTGTACGGAGACTTGAAAAGGTGTTGTCGAATGTGGTGGAAGTGGATGTGCAGAATCAGGGAAACTAGAGTTATTAAGTGGGGGGAGAGTAGATACATAGGGAAACAGTCGAGTGTATGAATGTGTGTAATATGCCCAAGCGAGTACGAAAGACTATGAATCAGAATGGGACAGTTAGTATAAGGCATCAAAATAGGGATGGGATAAATGGACTTCTGCAATTCATATATACTAATGCCAGAAGTATTAGGAACAAGAAGGAAGAATTTTTGGCCTTGGTTGGCACTTCCAGGCTACAGGTTATTGGCATTAGTGAAACATGGCTGACAGAATATGATGTAGCTAGTGGGATTGAATGTGAGGGGTATAGTGTGTTCAGGAGTGACAGGGAGAATAAAATGGGGGAGGAGTGTTATTGATGATAGCTGATGAGCTACAGCCAAGGAGAATAGAAGTGGAACTGCAGGATAGAGAAAAGAGCACATTTGAGACTATTTGGTGTGAGATTGAAACTAGCAGAACAAAATATACAGTTGGGTGCTGCTATAGAGAAGGTGATGGAATAAACGGTGGAGATAGTATGCATAAGCAGATAGAAGAAATGAGTGGAAGGAGGGTAATTATTATGGGTGATTTCAACTATGGTAACATTGATTGGAAGGAGGAGAGGACACATGGGAGGAAGGAATTGGATTTTATGCGATTATTAAGGGATAACTATCTGTGACAGCATGTAATGGAAAATACTAGAGGTCAGAGAGTGCTTGACCTAGTAATTGCAACTGAGAATTTGGCTGTAACAAATATGACCATGTTGCCACCAATTGGTGAGAGTGATCATAGGGTCTTGATTTGGGAGGTGGCTAAAAGGTGTGGAATTCACAATTCAGAAAGGGTATATATGGAATTATCGGGCTGGTAAGTATGACAAGCTTAGGAGTTTGATTGGTTCAAGTGCCATGGCATGTACAACTGCAAGGACTAGAAGTTGATAGTACATGGGAGGTTGGTTAAGAAGTGTTTGCATGAAGCAATGGCTGACTGTATACCTAGAGTCCGAATAATAAATCAAGTAGGGGATAAATGGTTGAATAACACCATTAATTTTCTTTGCAAAAAAAGAAACAACTATGGAGGGAATTTAAGGAGAAAGGTGACCGGAAGGCACATGAACAGTATAAAGCGCAGGCCAGAAGGGTAACGAGTGTGGTAAGAAAAACAAAAAAGGATTATGAAAGAACATTGGCCATGCAGGCTAAAGATAATCCCATACAGTTTTTTCGATATGTTGCAAGTAAAAGAAAAAATGTATATGGCAAAATGATTTTAAAGACTGCCGATGGTAGGGAGGTAACCAAATCAGTTGATATAGTTGAATTACTGAGCGAGCCCTTTGCAAGAATATATCATCCAGGTGGTGACATTGCAGAAATGAATGAACCAATAGATTATATGGGAATTGTGGTGAATGAAGTGGAGGTGAGTAGTCTATTGCAAAACCTCAATGTCAATACATCTCTGGGATTGGATGGTATGCCAACTCATGTCATACGACTTGCCTGTCACCTTTGTCTTTATATACCCTCTAGGGCATTTTTTTCTTCTGCAGCTCGTGTTTAATGAT
This sequence comes from Typopeltis vanoorti, assembly GCF_054136105.1. Classification (NCBI taxonomy): domain Eukaryota; kingdom Metazoa; phylum Arthropoda; class Arachnida; order Uropygi; family Thelyphonidae; genus Typopeltis; species Typopeltis vanoorti. The sequence continues at coordinate 14,615,860 of NC_143565.1, read as the reverse complement.
ATTACTCATCCATCTAACTCCTACCCGATTAACCCTCCTTACCCTAGGTATACAATTTAATACTGCTTCCTCTAGACGACCCCTAACTATATCCCATCCACTACTAACATCCTTACTTTGCAGTGTTTTATGCCATGATACAGATTTAAGCTTCTTCCTAAACATGTCATAATTACCTGCTTTGTAAATGGCAGTTTTTTGTCAAAACCTGCTGCTAGCTGTGCCCAGTAGCTGCAGTGCATTCTCTGCTCTGATTTACATGCTGTTTAAAAGTTCAGTCTTTTTTTGAACATGCCTCGTATTGGGATTTCTGTAGAGCTAGCAACTGTAAAGGTGTGAAGTAGTGTTTGAGCAGAAAAGTACATCAAGTTTTTTGGCATCTGCAGAAGCTATGGTTGAGTATGTTGTGCTAGGAAAGATTGGAGGTGTAGGTCAGTCCAAGGAAGGAAATCGGGATTGTGTTTGGAGATTAGGGGAAGGAATGTGAGCTGTTTCTTGCAAGAGATCAGACAGGACTGAGTTTTGGTGGCATTGAAGTCCACAAGGTTTTCCTTGTCCAATGTTCTGAATTCAGAACATTGGTCATGGTGGATTTTGAGGGTTCTAACAGTTAGGAAGAAAGTTTGTCAAATGAAAAAGGGAAATGCAGTGTACTGTCATCTGCGAAGCTATGGATAGGATTTGAAGTCTCTGAGAGAAGGCCATTTATATACAGGAGGAACAGAGTGAGTGAGAGTACAGAAGCCTGAGTTACTCCAGCATTGGTTATGAAATCTTGGGAAACCACCACCATGACTTGTAGTGAGCAGCCAGTGAGAAAGTTTTTGATCCAGTTACAGAGGATGGAAGGCAGACCATGGAATGGTAGTTTGCTAAATAGGCCCCTGTGCCAAACCCAGTCAAATGTTTTTGAGATGTCGAGAGAAACTATGCGAATTTCTCCAAATTTTTCCATGGCTTGAGTCCAGAGGTGGGTAGTGATGGCTAGAAGATTGGTCATGGATTAAAAGTGGTAGAATCCATATTGCTGGTCACCGATTAGTTGGTGGTTCTCTGGGTTGAAGTTGATTTTGATGACCTTCTCTATAGTTTTGGAGAGAACAGAAGTGGGAGCATCTGGATGATAGTTTGTTGGCTGACTTTTATTCCCTTTCTTTGGAATGGGCTGGATGTGGACCTATTTCCATGCTGTAGCATACATGCCAGTTGAATAGGATAGATTGAAGAGGTGATATAGGACAGGCGTTAGCTCTGGGACACAAGTTTTTAACACAGTTGGCAGGATACCATCAGGACCAGATGTCTTGTTTATGTTATTAAGGATTCTTCAGATTTCTTTCTCACGGAAACCTTTGGGTGACATGGAGTGAGCGATTCTCAGTAGGGTGGAGGCACTTTTCCCTTATCGTCAGTACAGGAACTCATTCGATACAGGTTTGGACTGAAAAGAGATGTTGGGCAGCTGCTGCTTGTGTTTATCATACCCAGTGCAAAATGGGGGAATCAATACCATGAAAGTAACTGTAGAAAACTGTAGAAAAAGACATAGCAAAAATACTGTGAGATAATGGTTGGAATGAATGAATGATGGAGAGATCATCTCTCAGCCAAAGTACTCTCTTCTGAATTACTTCAAGAATTTTAGCAAGGTTTTAGATGCACCAACCTAAATGTGAACAGCATTCTAGCAGTTTCCTTGAGTTAGTATCAATGATTATGTAAATGAAGGAAAATTGAAGGAAGAAAAGTACAAGAGGATGAATTTGTACCCGTTGATATACAGTACTGTTACTATACCAGATACTGTTGCAAAATGAATCACCGTAAAACTCTGATGTCAAGAGTCAACTACCTATCAGCGTGAATTTGATGCTAAGAGTTAACTTCCCTACCGGCCGATGTGGATGAAATAGTGACACCGAATTGCACTTCTTATCCATGTTATTCATTGGGTGTTAGAGCTTCGTATCCAGATTTAGCTGAACGTCTATAGATGTCGTGGCCTGTTGGGGGTTAATCTTTGTAGAGAATCTTTCACTATGATAAACTATTCTTTTGGTCCATATGAGATTATTATTACCTGGGCATTCCACAATCAGTCTTGTGACTCCATGGAGGCCTGAATCATAATAATCTCCATGAAGTCCAAAGACTCATTGTGGGTGATTCATACTAAACATTATTTACACAGTGATCATCATACAGAGTGCTTAAAGACCAAAGCTGGATAACTGGGAGATCTCCACAGCCTTTTAAGGAATGCAGAGAACCAACCAAGGCTTATATCCTAATGTCCAACCTCACCTTCTTGTGAGGCACCCCCATTAGTAGATATCTGCATGGATATTGATCGAAGAGGATGGGCTTGTAATCTGATATTTAGCTGACCAAATTGTATTTACTACCTTAAACCAAAATATCATGGTGGTACATCGGATAGAATTTCATGCTGGCTAGATTGTAGTCAATTAAATAAAGCACCATTATTTCAGCAGGAAACCAGGGCAATTCCAACTCAAGATCAGTAGATTTCAAAATTGGCACCAGCAACATAAGAAGCATCTGTAGAAAAGAAATGCAACTAGCAGAAAAATTGGATAAGTAACAGATTGACTTAATAGGTATTACTGAAACAAAGAAGACAAAAACAGGTGAGATCTTTGTAAGCAAGAAATACAAGTTGTTACAATCAGGCAATAATAATCAGGAAAAAGGAATAGCAGCTATATCATTCAACACTAAATACAAGAATAATCTTCTTGAATGAATTGAAATATCAAGTAGAGTGATGTGGGTAGATATCAGATTGTGGAACTGGACAGTGGAACTTAATTGTGCCTATGGTCTCACAGAAGGTCCTATTAAGGAAGAAGTGTAGGAATTTTTTTGTCTTTCTATATGTTTGGTAATCATTTCCTGCAGAGCAGGAAATGATTACCAGACATATAGAAATGTTAGAAATGTTTTGGGAAAATTTGGAGAAAAGAGCAAAGCTAATAATAATGGTAAGTACCTGCTGGATTTCTGTTTAGGAATGGTTAGTTATTATTAAAAGCATGTTCTCACATAAAAATTGGCACAAATTCACATGGAGAGGAGATGCAAAAAAATAAGTCTCATTAACTATATTATTATGGATAGCAGGACATGAACGTACAGAAGATTTGAAATAAGTGATCACCATTTAGTCTTTGAGCAGGATAAAATTGAATATCACATTGAAAAGTGTGTAAAAAGTTTTAAAACATATCAAAGTTGAACAGCTTTCTGAGATGAAATGTAGACTTAAATACACAAATATAATTCAAGCAAAAATGAAAGAGTTAGAAAACAAGAACTAAACCTTGGAAATTCATTGGCAGACCCTGAACAAAATATTGATTCAGCCAGAGAGGCATGTGATGAGATTGTCTGCAAGGATAAAAAAATCAGAACCGTGGTGGACACAGGAAGTTAAAGAGCTAGTCAAGGAAAAGGAGAAAGTATATTGAAAGTTCCTTGCAGGTAAGTGAGCTTGTGCCTTGAGAGAGTACAAAGAAAAATACAAGAAAGCAAAACACTGTGTAAAACTAGCTAAGCAAAAAGCATTGGAAGATTTTGGTAAGAAAATAGAAAATAAATATCAGGACAGTAGTAAAATATTCTGGAAGTTGTTGAGGAAAGAATATTGTAAAAGGAAACAATGATGGCAAATGCAACATGAAAACTGAAGATGAAGATATTTTAGATGTCTGGAGTAATTACTCCAATGATTGCTAAATAAAACAAGCAACGACAACACATCGCCGGCAAAGGTTGGTCGATTGGTAGAGCCTCTGCTACTAATGGCTCAGTTAAGTAAGTTTGAGTGCGGTTAGTAGTTGGAAGGGATCCCAGTCGTTCGATGCTGTTGGCACACTCTCCCTCGATGAGTCTTTGGACTCCCTGGAGGTGTCAAATAATAATAATTATAATAATAATAATAATAATAATAACATTCCTTGGCCAGAACCAACTTGTTCCTTCCAAATTATGGAAGGAACAAGTCGGTTCTGGCCATATAGAGGTTATCAAGATCAGATTTTTACTTTAAAATGTATATTTGAGAAATCCTGTGAGCATGATAAGGAATCTGTATTTGAGTTTTATAGTTGAAAAATCATTCCAGGTTAAAAGCTGTTGAAAATTTACAAGCATGTGTGGTAAACAAGATCTCATGTATAACAGTAAATTGAAGGAAATATACAAAGATGCTTCACTGTAAAATCTGGTGTACAAGGTGCATGCTCAGTCCAATCTTATTCATTATCTGGAATGGAGATCACATTATGAAAGAAAGTTTCTTGAACCTGATATGAACATTGGAAATATTCAACTCAACTAAATATGATACATTATATTTGATTTATTGGACCATGATTTTGATAAACATGTATACATAATCGTCGACAAGTTTCACCAGCTGGGGTCTGTCTGGCTTTTTCAAGATGAGAAAGGTTATACTAACATTAAATGAAAAAGCCAGACAGACCCCAGCTGGTGAAACTTGTCGACGATTATGTATATATATTTATCAAATCATGGTCCAATAAATCCAATATAATGTATCATATTTAGTGGAAAGGACCAAATATTAACTATCAGAAATATTCAACTCAACTGTTTACTTTATGCAGATGTCATTATACTCCTTTTCAGTACAACCTTCAGGTCTCTTTAACTAAATTAAATAACTACTCTTAACAAATTCAGTATGGAAATTGGAAATAAAAAGGCAAAAAAACTACAAAAATAGATAGAAAAATGGAAATCATCAACTGCATTATCAATGGAAACCTATAGAACAAGAAATTTAGAGATGAATATTAGAATCAGCAAAATTGGTATAATGGGGCATCATTTGAAGAAATTTTTATGAGATTAGATTGAAATAAAAAAATAAAATAAAAAATGGAACCTACAGTATGCCAAGATTGTGTTCAAACAAAGTTTAACTTATTGATGAGAATCTGAAATAAAACAGTTCATCCGACACTAGAAATCATAGAATATAAGATTTCTGAGAAAAATTAGTGGATGAATAGATGACATCACTGGCAGAATAACATGAAGTTATGAAAAATGAAGGTATTAGGAAGGACCTTGACATAGTTTGAAGAATGTGTGATCAGTGTTAATCAGTGGTCTTTACATTTATTATGTTACTTTACATTAATTAAAAGTAATTGAATACTGTATGTTTTGAAATTAAATAATTAAATTGCAGATTATCTTGTAGCTTATTTATGTATTTTCTTTAAGGCTTTCAACTGCAGCTTCTGAAACAATTCTTACAGTGAAGGAATGCAAAAAGGCAAGTGACAAATAACAATATAATAAATAAATAAATAAATAAATATTCATTTATTTAGAGAGACTTATTATATATATAATAAGTCTCTCTGTGTATGTGCACATAGCAATCCCTCAATTAATGCACCTAATGTGTTCTTTAAAACAGGCATATTAATCGAAAACACACTAATCAAATATAATAACCTATGGGAAAAAGCATAATTTGTTCCTCAAATTTCTTTTTTGACCCTTAATTTTTTTTTTTTTTATGAAAGAATTAGGATATTTCTCAGGGCCTAGTTAAAAGAAAACCATGAAGCTGAAAGACAGTAAAACATATTCAGAATATAAATTTATTATTCTACTTCTTAACACAGAATTGAGCTAATGTAGTTGTTTGGGCATTCTTTTTTTAACACAACTGATGGTAATTTTCAACCACCTCCTTATCTGCACTTGCAGCTTCGCCTGTGATTTGAACATTATGTAGTCTCTTTCTCTTTTTGAAATGCTCAAACCACCCAGCACTAGCATGGAATTCTTCTTTTCCATCATTGATAGTTCTTTCTTTCAAGGCTGCAAAGAGACTTAATGCTTTTGATTTAATAAGGTCAGTTCTTAGTGGGATTCATTTTTTGGTTACAATCTTTGATCCATGTAGAAAGAAGTCTGTCTAATTCACTCATTATAATACTTTGATTTTGAGTGGTCTGCATGCATGATGAACTTGAAGCAGCCTTACCTTTCTCTTTGTATTCAGCAACTTTGCTTAAAATTGCTCGTATTGTTGATTCACCCATTTTGTGTTCTTGCCCTATCTTTGCTCTGGACTTGCCTTGTTCATTTTTTTCTATTATTATTTCAAGTTTTTCTTCCAATGAGATTACTTTTCGAATCTTTTTCACACTTCCACTTTTTTGCTCATGATTAAAAGGTTGGGAAAATATTTTAAAATGAAAAAGTAATGAAAACAATTGCAAAGGAGACATGAGGTGTGATCTGCAAAATGCTATGTAATTAGTGGACAACATAAATTTTGGCAGTAAATTTGAACATGTGCATGTAAATAGTGTAATACTGTGTGCTATTAAAAATTACTTTGTAAAATGTTTTAAATTGGTAACTAAATTATTTCATCCTGGTGTGTGATTTTTTTAAAATAGTTAGCCATAAAAATATGTATAGATAGAAAACTTTTAAAATCTGTAACATTTAAGATGTATATAGGTGCACTAATCGAATTTTAGAGGCACATTAATTGCATTTGGGTATAGAAAAAAATGATGCACTAATTGAAAATGCACTAATCGTAGACGCAATGATTGATGGATTGCTGTATATTTATTATTGAGAGACTAGTACACTGTACATGAGTGATTGACTGGCATTCCATTTTATCTGATGTGATATGTTCAGGCACAGAGTACACATTTGCTCACCAGGTACAGAGAGAATTTAGGTTTTTTATGGATCTTTAAAACACTGAAAAATTTTGAATTTTTCATATTAGAGATGTGTGGTACCATAAGATATTTTAAAGATATTAAAATTTTTTTTAAATATTTTAAATCTGAATTCAAACAGAATATTGAGTTATTAATTTATCTTATATGTTGTTTAAGGGCCAAAGCTAGATATCTGGGAGGAAGCCTTCCCCCATAGGTCTAAAGAATGCAGAGAACTGCTTAATTGCATTATTAGGTATTCTTCTAGATACCGACATAATAGGGATGGGCTGGCAATTTTGAACTTAATATCCTTATTTCGCACTTCCTTTTACATCTAGCCATCTGTGTGTATATTTTTCATTTCTTGATTGGTGACTTACAACTTAAATATATTTATTATTATTATCATTATTATTATCCAAAGACACCCCATGGAGTCAAAGACCTATCTAGGAGGTGCTTTTGTCATACACACAGCTCATCGTACCACGCCTTAAACACTCAAATTCTCTACAGATACCACACTCTCAGGCAAGGCATTCCAATCATTCACAACTCTCATGCGAAAAACCTGCTTCTCACTCCTTTGCTCACACCCTCCGCTTTCAGGGATGACCTCTGGCTCTCTTCTGATCTCCCACCATTTTCTGTAAAGCCTCTTCAACATTGATCCTATAACAACCCCTTACTAACTTGTAGGTCTCTATCATATCACCCCTCTTCCTCCTATCCACTAGACTCTGCAATTTGCATCTTCTCAACCTTTCCTCTTATTCAACATTCCAGAGATCAGAAACTACCTTAGTAAGTTGCCTCTACACCCTTTCCAACATCTCTTCATCCTTTTGAAAACCAAGTGACCAAATCTGTGCACAGCAGTCCATGTGGCCTAATCAGAGCCTGGAACAAGAATCTCCTTATTTCTGCAAGGCAGTGTCCTTTGCATCAATCCCAGAATTCATTGTGTTGTCCTTATAATTTTGGCAATGTGTTCCCTAAATTTCAGATCCTTATCTACTATCACCCCAAGATCTCTTATTTCCTCCACCTCCAACCCACCAAGCATAAATTCTACATCCCATCTTTGTTTCCCAAATTTTAAACTTAAATTTTGCAACATCATGGAAAATTGATGAGTTAAACAGAGAACTAAAAAATATAAACATTGATATAGCAGCAATAACTGAGACAAAAAAGAAAAAGAAGGGATCTCAAATTCTGTAAGATTATGTTATGATCTTCTCTGGAGTTCCAGAAGACCGAATGGGCTTCATCTGGGGCTGCAGTTTGGATTAATAAAAAATGGAAAAACAAAATTTCGGATTATACTTGGGTATCAAACAGAATAATCAAAGTTAGAATAAAAATTATAAATCAGACATTCAATATTTTCAGAATTTATGTGCCAGTAGATGAAAAAGAGGAAGAGACAGAAGAATTTTATGGAAAACTAAAGGAATGTATTGATGAAACAAATAAAAATGAAGCAACAATCTCGATGGGAGATTTCAATGCTAGAGTGGGAAGTAACCCAATAATAGGATGCATTGAATCAGAAGGAGAATCAGTAATTAAAAACAGTGGAATTTTGCTAAGAGATTTCTGCATATTTAACAATCTAAAAACAGCAATACTTTCTTTGGGCATAAAAATATACATAAGTACACATGGAAAGCAAATCAATAATAGATTACATTATTATTAACAGCAAACTAAATAATAAGAGTGTTAGAGCTGGGTTTTTTACTTTTAGAGTGGTGAATGAGTGGAATAAGCTGCCAGAGTCTGTTGTGGGTGCTATGACAGTGAATGAGTTCAAGGCAAAGTATGATAGATACTGTGTGAATGTTGAATAGTTGTGATGGACATGATGTTTAGGGCCTCCCTCGATGAGTCTAAAGACTCCTTGGAGTCACCCATAATAATACTATCCAGGATACAAGGGTTTTTAGAGGGAGTGAAATTGATGGTGATCACATGTTAGTTGAAAGCAGATTTGAATTCATAAAGAGAACCACATACTTCAAAAGAAAAAAAGATAAAGGACCAACATCTAATAAACATTTTAAAATTCACCTCCTAGAACAAGAGAGTGTTAAAAACTTATATAAAAGCAGAATAAGAGATGAAATAAAACCAACCACAAATAATATTGAAACTGACTGAAAAAATATAAAGGAGACCATATTAAAAGCAGCAGAAGAAAGTTTAGGATACATATCACAGAAAAACAAAAAATGGCTCAAAACTTGGAATGATGACTTAAAGCAATTAATCAAAAGGCTTTTAAAATCTGTCTGCGGAGCAAAACCACTGCTGACTATATACAATACAAGAAGCTATGGGCTGAAGTCAGAAAGCTTTCCAGAAGTATATTCTCTGGACCACAAAGAACAGGTTTTAAAATTTTCAGACAATTACGAACAACAGAAAATGTCCAATTAAAAATAATTTAATTTCTGAAGAGGACTGGATAGAACACTACAAAATATTATGGAATGAAAAACAAGAAATTGAAAGCAATGATGAAACTCACATGATGATATCAGTACACAGGAAAGTAAAGAAGAAATAGTAATGGAAGAATTAGAAAAATAATTAAAAAAAATTAAGAAATAGAAAAAGCCTGGGCCTGGATGGAATATGTGTTGAACTCCTTAAATATGGAGACAATAGCTTAAAAAATATATACTTAAACTCTTCAATAATATCTGGAAATATCAAAAGATCCCAAAAGAATGGGAAATTAGAGTAGTAATAAATATTCACAAAAAGGGACCCAAGGACAAATGTGAAAATTACAGAGGCATTACTCTTTTAATAATAACATCTAAACTATATGTAAATATCTTAAAGAACAGATAGATTAAATACACAGAAAATTATTTAGAAGAAGAACAGCATGGTTTTAGAAGAGGATGCATAGATGCCCCTTTCACAATGCAACAGATCATAGAAAAAAAGAAAAGAATTTAACCTGCCTACTTTCCTTCTATTTATTGACTACAAAAAAGCATATGATAACTTGAACAGAAATCTACTCTGGAAAATATTACAAGATGATAAAATACCTCTTCAATTAATTAAAGCAATAAAAAGTTTATACATAGAAACAAAAAAATTTGCATCAAATTTGCAGATGGAACATTATCAGAACTTATAACTATAAATAAAGGAGTGAGACAAGGTTGTGGCTTATCCCCCGATTCTGTTCAACATATAAATGAACAGAATCCTAAAAGAATGGAAAACAACTGTCAAGATGGAATTAAAGTAACAAATAAACTAGGGTTAAATACAATACTTTATGCAGATGATCAAGTACTAATTTCAAATTCATAAGATAAACTCCAAATTGCAACGAACTATCTAAATGAAATAGCAAAGAGATTTAAAATGAAAATCTCTGAAACAAAAACAAGAGCTATGGCAATATGTGGAAACAATTCTAAGAGCCAAAATTATTCTTACCAATAAAATAATAGAACAAGTTACAGAATTCAAATACTTAGAAATATAATCTCACAATTGGAAGCAAGACTGCAAATTTAGAGTAGGATACATGGCATAATTAAAAGAAATTTTGGAAAACAAATGACTAAAGAAACTCAATTAAGATTATATAATATGACCTCTAAACCATCTCTCAGAATTGGAAGTGAAACTTGAATTCTAAAACAAAGAAACAGACAAAGATTGGAATAGCATAGATGGAGTTTTTAAGACCTCTCCTGGGACTCACTAGATTACATAAAAAGAAAAACCCAGAAACAAGAGAACGATTAGATACAAAAAACGTTATTATCATCATCAAATTCCTGCCATGTACCCTCAAGGGGTGTACAGGATATGATTGTATTATATGAAAAATTTACATCATTACTAACTTCCTATCTACACTTTTCCTCCAAATCAGTTTGTCAAGACTCCAACATTATCAGATCTTATATTTCTATCTTATAAGGCACTTTTTACTGTATCATTCCATCTATATCTTGGTCTTCCTCTGGGTCTTTTTTTTTGCCAACCTGACAGAGAACACTTGTTTTGCTAATCTTTTCTCACCCATTCTGTTTAAGTGACCATACCACCTGAGATTAGCTCTGCTAATGCATTCCTGGATGCTGACAATGTCAAGTTATTTCCTAATATCCTCATTTTTAATATGATACTGCCATTGATGTCATCTGTTCATGCTGCCAATCTTTCTCAGGACTCTCATATCTGCAGTTTCAAGTCTTGGGTCAAGTGTTTTACTTCTGACCCATCTCTCAGATCCATAAGTTAAAACTGGTTTGAACACTGTCTTGTATACAGCTAATATAGTGTTTTGACTAATTTATTTCTTATTCCATATAAATTTATTCAGTTGACTTCATACCATACCTGCTTTGTGGATTCTTTTGTCTATTTCCATATTTAATTTAACATCTTCACTAAAAATTGTGCCTAAGTAGCTGAAATGTTTTACTTGTTCTATAGGTTCTCCATTCACAATGCAGTTGATATTTTCAATGTTTCTGCTGATTTTCAATATCTTTTTCTTGGTATTACTGACCTTCATACCATATCTATTACAACAGTTATTCAATTTAGTCAGGGAATCTTGATGACATGTAGTGGATTTATTTAGAAGTATAACATCATCCGCATAAAGCAAAGAGCTGACATTAACATCTCCAATTTTGATATCAGGTTTAATACCAATTTCCTTCATAATGTGATCCATATAGATAATATAACAGAGCAGATAATGTACATCCTTCCCTGACACCAGATTTAACATTGAACCATTTTCCTGTACTTCCTTCAGTTCTAACTGCTGACTTACAACTCAAATAAAGACTAAGTATTGCTTGATATAATACCCCATTGACAGCACATAACTAGCGTTTTGAATAGCTTCTCTCTTGTCATCTTGTCATATGCCTTTTCCAGGTCTACAAAACTTAAATACAGATCTTTGTTATATGCCCATTATTTCTCAACTATTTGTTGTAAAGTGAAAATCTGATCCTGACAGCCTGGATCCAGCTTGTTCTTCAGCAAGCTTTTCTTCCACAATCCTTCTTAACCATTTCTCAAGTATACTTGCATAAATCTTACCAGGAACACTCTCTAGAATAATACCTCTGTAATTCTCACATTCAGTTTTATTTCCCTTATTATATGTGGGTATTATGAGAGCTCTACTCCAATCATCCAGAATTTGTCCATCTGTCCAGGCCTTTTGAAATATGCAATGCAGCCACTGTAAGACTTTTATACCTCCATACTTGAGCATTTCTTGTCGAATATCCACATTTCAGGCCTTTGATAGCTTTTCTACTTCACGTATGGATATGTATTCCTGACTGTATGCCTGTTGAGTGTTTTTTACCACTGTGCTATCACTGCTTATTTCATTTAGTAATTTTTCGAAGTAGTTACTCCATACTTCAAGGATATCTTTTTTCTCCAGTTTTTATGTCACCTTTATCATCTCTAATTCCTTTTACAGCACTCTTTCCTCTATTTCTGAGCTTCTTGCCACCTTCTCAATATTTATTTTCTATGTTCTTACCAAAGTCTTTCCATGACTTTTGTTTAGCTATTTTACAGAGTGTTTAGCTTTCTTACATTTCACTCTGTATTCTCTAAGAGCACATGCTGACTTATTTACCAGGAACAAAAAACATCATACAATGTTTTTGTATGATGAAATGAAGAATACCAGCAAAACTGGCTACAACACATAGAAAGAATGTTGTTGAAAGTTTATTTTTCACTTGGTTAGACTATAATAAATTTAGTTTAATCCTTTATCCAAATGTGAGCAAATAAAGTTTGCACCTGGAGATATTGAGATAGTAGTGATGATATCTTGCTCCACCTTTGCAACAAGTTGCCTGGTGTTGTACCACCATACCCCAGTCCTGAAGATACTTTCAGGCACAAACTTTGTTTGTTCACACTTGGATAAAGGATTAAACTAAATTTATTATAGAAAGAATGTTGATTGGATTTTAATGGTATAGATGCGAACACAGATTGATAAGAAAATAACTATTTATTAACTTAAACACTAATATTTCGCTGGCATTATATCCAGCATCTTCAGAGCATACAAACAAAGTTTGTTACAGTAGCGAGACAACCGCAATCCAGTGTGACAGTGGGACTAGTATGAGTAATTGTAGCGTGCAACACAAAGACTAAAGTCCTAATTAGGCTAAGTTTAAAAAAAAAATAAACAGATATTAAGTTGGTCTTAAGATGACTGTCTCCCAAATCTTGGGTAGATTTATACAGCCATACTTGTTGAGGTTTGGAGTATGTTTCAGGGCTTCTGTTGATTCCAGGAACAACCTCTCTGACTTATAAAAGCTTCTGTGCAGTACTTTTGTTTTTTTTCCAATTGATCCTGTGTGCAGGGGTATCCAAAGCATGGTCTGCCAGACCCGACTTGCCATAGCGAAAGTGTTGTATATATTTTTGTGTTCACTGAGGCCGATGTCTGTCCGCACGGTTAGCCTAGTGGCTTTGCACTTTGCAACCATATGCCTGGGGAAGGAGTGTCCTAGGTTCCATTCCCATCGCTGATGCGAGGAGCTAAAGGATCTTCCTCAGCCATAGCCAAGTTAGTCGGTCTTGGGCGTGGACAGCAGGGATTTTTCCGCTAGTTTTTCTGGGGTTTTTCACCCCGCAGGCAAACTGGCCCCATGAACATACAGGGATACACAGGGGTGACCATCCTATCCTCGTACTGTGGTCACGAAATCCAAGCATGCTTGGAAGTTTGTGGGCGTTAAAGGCCTGTTAAAGCCATTGGGATAGGATAGAGGCCGATGTCCACAGTTCTTCCTCTCTGTTCATAGTAGGCTCGATGACATGAACAGGGCACTTCATAGACTCCTGGATGCGATAAAGGAGAGAATCTGTCCTTAGGTGAACGGATGAGAGTTGCCAATTTCACATAAGGTTTAAATACATTGCGTAATTGGTGTTAAGCACCCTAGATATCTTTTCAGATGTGCTTTTAATGTATGGGATGGTGATAGTTTTGTTGTAGTCTTCTGTGGTAGATAGTGGAGGGGGGGATTTTTGGGGAGCATTTAGCATTTTATCTATCATCTGGGGATTATTGCCATTAGTCAGGAAGGTGTGCTGTAGGTGAGAAAGTTCAGCAGTGAGAGCAATGTCATTGGAACAAATTGCTCTAGCTCTACGGGTTAGTGTTTTTAAGATACCATATTGTTGAGAAGGGTGATGGTGTGATTGTTTGTGTAAATATCTCCCTGTATGTGTAGGTTTTCTATAAACTGTAAATGATAAGGAACCCTCTGGAAGACGTGTGATCAGTGTGTCCAGGAAGGGCAGGCAGTCATTGGCTTCCATTGTAAAGTGGATTTTAGGGTGTTGGCTATTTAGATGCACTAAAAATGTATTCAACGTGTCTGGGCCATGTGGCCAAATAGCAAACACATCATCAACATAGCGTAGCCAGAGACTAGGTTTGAGAGTGACTGTGTTGATAGCTAGCTTTTCCAGATGTTCTGTGTAGAAGTTAGCTAAGGGAGGAGAAAGGGGGGGGTGATCCCATAGCTGTCTGTTGGATTCTGAATGAAGAGAAATTGAAATTATTAATACTCCCTTCAGAATCCAACATAATCCACCATATCATAGGCTACATTTGTAGATAATATTTAATGTAAATCTCTTGTTATAAACTATTATTCATATAATTATCTTTGAGTTTTTTTTATTTAATTATTTAATCTAAGATATGTATTAATAATAGAAAGGACTCTGTATAAAAATAACGTTCAGATTAGTTTATTTATTCCTATATTAATAGTAGAAGAATTTGTATTCATCATATTTAATTATATATTGTTTGAACTGAAAAATATCCTTTTATTTAATTTCTGTATATAAAGGTATAATGTTATGTAATGCTTATGCTTATGTACTGCTGTAATTGTTGTCATGGAGACAGAGTTAAAAGTAGAAAGTGCAAGCGTAGTAGCGCATGAGTTATGGAATATGAGATGGAATTGATATGGGCTGGATGGTGAAAACAAGTTTTGGTGGGAAAAAGGAGAAAAAATATATAAACGGAAAGCGAGAGTAAACAACATCAGTTGATCGGCAGAGTTGGAACTGAGTACAATTGGAGCACTTAGCACATTATCGGCACTGAGAACAGCACAATAGAGATGAGGAAATAATTTATTAGTAGCATGGAGTTAAGTAAGAGGCTGTAGTACAAAGAATTAAGTGCTGTAATCAGATTACGAAGGATCGAAATGTAAATTGACAACTCAGAATATTGATATGGAATTCTGAAGTTAATGTTGTATTTCAGTGCTTTCAAGGAAGATTAGTGGAAAGCTGATTCTATTGCAAAGTAGTATGTGAGGAATAAGTGAATTTTCTAGTGCAAGTGTGTCTGCATTTGTGATGTGCTGAAGTTAAAGATTAAGTTAATTTAAAGAAGATTACTTTTGAAATGTGTAGCTCCAGTGTGATAATTATCTGAAGTTTTAAGTGTGCCTCAGTAAATAATTTGTGCAAAGATTTATTCCGGTAAAAACAGTTGTACTTTATAGCATTTTAGAGTGAAGTTATAAGAATTATCTCCTTCTGTTAAATCCTAACATTAACTGTGGTGTTTATGCTGAAATTAGCCGAAACTAGAAGATTAATATTCTTCTCCCCTTAAAGTGATAGCTACCTCTTGACTGAACTATGTGATTTCTGACTAAGGGATAGATAGAGAATACAATTGTTAAAATATTTGCTGTGAATTTCAGTGATATTGAACTTTAGAACTATCTTTGTTCATTAGGGAGAATTTAGATTTAAAGGCTCAGTGTTTAATACCAAAAGTTAAAGGAATGTTGTGTATAGTTGAATTGAGTTAATTTTGCATTATCTTGTATCCAAAGTATGCTTATGTATATATTATATAACCTTGCATTAAATGTTTTGTTTTATTGATTTCAATTTCTTGTCAGCCTGATTCTTTTCCACTGCACCGTTCATAAAATTATCGGACCTAGCGGGAACCTCAAATGTTAATGTAAAATTTGGCCTATACATAAACATTAGACTGCTAAAGTTAATTAATATTTGATTACACATTTTGCATGGACTAATCTGAATATAGGGTGGCGCAGTATAATAGAAATTTCCCTATATTTGGATTAGTAATCAACATACAATTAATTAACCTTAATAAGAACAACGTTAAAACAAGATGGCGGATCAAAAGACAGGAAGGACGATCCAACACTGTCCCATCTAATTGTTTGTATATTTTCCCTTTCATTAAAGGGAAATCTGAAAAGATATCTAGGGTGCTTGACTAACACCAACTATGCACTGTGTTTAAACCTTGTGTGAAATTGGCAACTCTCATCCGTTCACCTAAGGACAGATTCTCTCCTTTATCGCATCTAGGAGTCTATGAAGTGCCCTGTTCATGTCATCGAGCCTACTATGGACAGACAGGAAGAACTGTGGATGTCGGCCTCGGTGAATACAAAAAATATATCCGGCACTTTCGCTATGGCAAGTCGGGTCTGGTAGACCATGCTTTGGATACCCCTGCACACAGGATAAATTGGAAAAAAACAAAAGTACTGCTCAGAAGCTTTTATAAGTCAGAGAGGTTGTTCCTGGAATCAACAGAAGCCCTGAAACATACTCCAAGCCTCAACAAGTATGGCTGTATAAATCTACCAAAGATTTGGGAGACAGTCATCTTAAGACCAAATTAATATGTTTTTTTTTTTAACTTAGATGGTGCCTAATTAGGACTTTAGTCTTTGTGTTGCACGCTACAATTACTCATACTAGTCCCACTGTCACACCAGATTGCGGTTGTCTCGCTACTGTAACAAACTTTGTTTGTATGCTCTGAATATGCTGGATATAATACCAGCAAAATATTAGCATTTAAGTTAATAAATAGTTATTTTCTTATCAATCTGTGTTCGCATCTATACCATTAAAATCCAATCAACATGTGTGACAAACACATAAGCCTTTCCACATGACATAGAAAGAATGAATAACAGTATGATTTCTAAATTATCACTAGAGTATAAACTTATAGGAAGAAGAGACCATGGATGTCCAAGATTAAAATGGAAAGACAACCTCATCTCAGAGCAGGAACAGGACATAAAAAAGCCTATACTTAAATTGTTCAGATGATGACGATGACATTTTGCAACACACTGAACTGGCATCCCCATTCCCATGTACATTCACTCAATCTCCTCAAGTCTTCTTTTAAGGCCACACATCTTCTCTTGTTCATAGTTTGTCCCATCTTTGCATCATCTGCAAACAACCGAGTATTCCCATCCAAATATTCACCAATATCATTAACATACAGGTTAAACAGCAATGGCACTAAAACATATCCCTGAGGCATGCCACTAGTGACTTTCCTCTTCTGGGATATTGCTTCTCCATACACAACTTGCTGATACCTATCAGATAGTCAATCTCTGATCCAATGCACTAACCTAATATCCAACCTCATTCTCTCTAGTTTGACTATCAACTTATCATGTGGTTATCTATCAAAAGCATTTGTAAAATCTAAGTATACTACTGTGTATCCATCTTCTCTATCCAATGAAGCCGTAACCTTAATTCTAATAAGCAAGTACATTACTAAAACGTCATTTCCCTTTAGGTAATTCATGCTGTCCATCAAAGAAATACCATTGTTGTCAACCTAATTCTGGATCCTAGTTCTCACCAGCTTCTCCAACACCTTGACCACAATCTATATCTGTATAATTTCCTATTGACACCTTTATAACTGTAGTGTTTTGAACAGCTTTTCTCTCTACACCTTATCATAGTTCTTTTGTGAATCTGGAAAACTTAAATACAGCTCTTTGATATACTCCCATGATTTTCTATACATTAGGCATGAAGGCTGTCTCAAGATGTTTAAAATTTGCTTGCTTAGGGAAACAGTAATGATTGCAACCATACAGAATTGATGGATCGAATGAGAAATCAAAAACCTGGAAATAATGTGATAAATAGCAACACGAAACATAAGATCATTAAATAAAAAAAGATGAACTAATTAAAGAAATTAATTATTATTATTATTATTATTTATTGCATCTCCATGGAGTCTGGTGACTCATCAAGGAAGACCCAAATCAGCCATCATACATGCAGATCCTATCATGTATCATGCCTCTCCTTGAATCCATTCACCACCATCATGACACTAACAACCAATTCTGGCAATCCATTCCACTCACTCAGCATTCTCCAGACAAAAAAATCTGATCTACCCCCCCCCTCCCCCCCCCCACACACACAAACTGCACCCTTATTCAACTTCCATGGATGGTCCCTAGTTTGCTGACATATTTGTTATATGTTGAAAAATAATTTCGCTTGCATCAATTTTATGAAACTCCTTTAATATCTTAAAAGTTTCTATCATATCCCCCTCTTTTCTTCCTATCAACTAAACTTTGTAACCCATAAATCTTCAACCTATCCTCATAGGGAGTATTCCATAGACCTGTCACTCGTCTCTGAATCTTTTGACCACCTCCTGGTCCCTAAGAAACCCACTTGACCAAATCTGTGCACAGTAGTCCATTCATAGTTGCCGAATCAAAGACTTTTAAAGAGGGATAATAACTTATGTTTACTTGTTAGCATGTTTTTCAACATCCAAGTAATTCATTGAGCTATTTTACCAACTTTTGCAATATGCTCTCTGAACTTAAACTTTTTGTCCACCATTATCTCCAAGGCAGGCCCTCATTGATTTCCTGCAATCCAATACCATCAATATGATACACCATTTGCAACCTTTGCAAACCCAAAGTGCATAACCTTACATTTTGTAAATTTGAAAATCATTATCCTTTGCCCATAATGCCAATTTTTTAAAATCACCTTGCAGGATATCTATATACCGGCCTGGTTGGCCAAGTGGTTAGCGTATTCGCTCTCCAGCCAAAAGGCTGCGAGTTCGAATCCTGCCATGGGCATAGGTGTTTGTGATTGTCTGTGAAAGCACTAATGGTGGTAGTCGGCAGTAGATGGCATCGGTGCTAGATGATGAAGATTGGTGGAGTTGTGAGATGAAGTGTTGTAGAGGTGATGCCCTCCCTCGATGAGTCTTTGGACTCCATGGAGGTGTGATATAATAATAATAATAACCTTTATCAACTATTGTCCTACCCAATTTATCATCATCAGCAAACAACTGAATATCCCCCCCCCCCCAAATCATTTCTCATGTCATTGATATACAAATTAAAGAGTAATGGTGGGGTGCTTAAGGGTCAAAGCTGTATAACTGAGAGGAGACCTCCACATAGCCTTTAAAGGAATGCGGAGAACCGACCAGGGCTTCTGACCTAATGTCCAATCCTCACCTTCTCGTGGTGCACCCTGTTGGGTATCTACTTGGATACTGAACGGACGAGGATGGGCTGGCAATTTGGGATTTAGCCGACCAAATTGTACTCTTATTGGTTAAACCAAAATATAGAATGATGGTACAACATGACAAAATTTCATGCCGGCTGGGGCGTCGCCCGGTTAAACAAGGCCCCCGTTGTTTTCGCCAGGGAACCAGGGCGAACAGCGAAAAGTCAGCTACTGGAACAAATCTGAAAACAAACCCCAACTCAACATCACCAGAGTTAAAGATCGGTACTATCAACATAAGAAGCCTGAATGGCAAAGAAATGGAGCTAGCTGAGGAATTAGATAAGTACCAGATCGACATAATAGGGGTGACTGAAACAAAAAAGACAAAAACTGGTGAGATCTTTCTGAGCAATAAATACAAAATGTTATATTCAGGCAATGACAATCAAGGAAAAGAAGGAGTAGCCATAGTATTCAACACAAAATACGAGGCTAATCTTCTTGAATGGCAGTCAGTCTCAAGTAGAGTAATGTGGGCAAATATGAGAATGGGGAACTGGACAATGAGACTTATTTGTGCCTATGGTCCCACAGAAGGTTCTACTAAGGTAGAAGTGGAGGAATTTTTTGAGGCTTTAGAAAAAGCAACTGACACAATGAAAAATGAAAAGTTGGTCCTTGTTGGGGATCTAAATAGCAGAGTAGGAAATGATTGTGAGACATACAAAAATATTTTGGGAAAATTTGGAGAAAAGAGCAAAGCTAATAATAATGGCAAATATCTGTTGGATTTCTGCTCAGGACATGGACTAGTTATTACTAACACCATGTTCCGACATAAAAATGTGCACAAATTCACATGGAGAGAAGAGGCTAGGAATAAGAAAAGTCTCATTGACTATGTTATTGTTGATAGTGATGTTTTCTCCCTGGTGCCGGACACCAGAGTGTACAGAGGATTTGAAATTGGAAGTGATCACTATTTAGTCTTGAGCAGGATAAAATTGAATTTGATATTGAAAAGAATAACATGTAAGAAAGTTTTAAAGCGAATAAAAGTTGAGTAGCTCTCAGATGTGAGCTGTAGACTAAAATACACAAAGATTATTGAAGGAAAAATGAAAGAGTTTGAGAACAGGAATCAAACCTTGGAGATTCAGTGGCAAACTCTGAAGAAAACATTGATTGATTCTGCCAGAGAGGCATGTGGTGAGGTTGTTTGTAAGGATAAAAAAATCAGAACTCCCTGGTGGACACAGGAGGTTAAAGAGGTAGTGAAGGAAAAGAAGAAAGCATACCAAAAGTTCCTGTCAAATAAGTCAGCTTGTGCTCTTAGAGAATATAGAGACAAATGCAAGAATGCTAAACACTGTGTAAAACTAGCTAAACAAAAGTCATGGGAGGACTTTGGCAAGAATATAGAAAATAAATATCAAGAAGGTGGCAAAATATTCTGGAGGTTGTTGAAGAAGCTTAAGAATGGAGGAAAGAGTGCTATAAAAGGAATTAGAGATGATAAAGGTGACATGAAAACGGGAGAAAAAGATATCCTTGAAGTATAGAGTAATTACTTTGAAAAACTGCTAAATGAAACAAGCAGTGATGACAACACAGTGGTAAAAAAGACTGACCAGGCATGCAGTCAGGAATACATATCCATACTTGAAGTAGAAAAAGCCATCAAAGGCTTGAAATGTGGAAAGGCAGCAGGAGTAGATGATATTCGACCAGAAATGCTGAAGTATGGTGGTATAAGAGTCTTACAGTGGCTTCACTGCATAGTTCAGAAAGCCTGGACAGAGGGACGAATTCCCGATGATTGGAGTAGAGCTCTCATAGTACCCATATATAAAAAGGGAAATAAAACTGCATGTCAGAATTACAGAGGTATTTCCCTACTGAGTGTTCCTGGCAAGATCTATGCAAGTATACTTGAGAAACGGTTGAGAAGAATTGTGGAAGAAAAGCTTGGTGAAGAACAAGCTGGATTCAGGCCAAATAGAGGCTGTCAGGATCAGATCTTCACTTTACTACAAATAGTCGAGAAAGCATGGGAATATAACAAAGATCTGTATTTAAGTTTTGTCGATCTGGAAAAGGCATATGACAAGGTGCCAAGAGAGAAGCTATTCAATACGCTGCAGTTATATGGTGTCAATGGGACATTATATCAAGCAATACTTAGTCTTTATTTGAGTTGTAAGTCAGCAGTTAGAATTGAAGGAAGTACAGGAAGATGGTTTAATGTTAAATCTGGTGTGAGACAAGGATGTACATTATCCCCTCTGTTATTCATTATCTATATGGATCACATTGTGAAGGAAAGTGGTATTAAACATGATATCAAAATTGGAGATGTTAATGTCAGCTCTTTGCTTTATGCGGATGATGTTATACTTCTAAATAAATCCGCTACAAGTCTGCAAGATTCTCTGACTAAATTGAATAGCTCTTGTAATAAATATGGTATGAAGGTCAGCAATAAAAAGACAAAGACAATGAAAATAGGCAGAATCATTGAAAATGTCAACTGTGTTGTGAATGGAGAACCTGTGGAACAAATAAAACATTTCAGCTATTTAGGCACGATTTTTACTGAAGATGGTAAATTAAATACAGAAATAGACAACAGAATCAGCAAAGCTGGTATGGTGGGAAGTCAATTGAATAAATTCATATGGAATAAGAGAGAAATTAGTCGGAACACTAAATTAGCTGTATACAAGACAGTGTTCAAACCAGTTTTAACTTATGGATCTGAGAGATGGGTCAGAAGTAAAACACTTGACCAAAGACTAGAGACTTCAGATATGAGAGTCCTGAGAAAGATTATAGGCGTGAACAGATGGCATCAATGGCAGTATCATATTAAAAACGAGGATATTAGGAAAGAACTTGACATTGTCAGCATCCAGGAATGCGTTAGCAGAGCTAATCTCAGGTGGTATGGTCACTTAAACAGAATGGGCGAGGAAAGATTAGCAAAACAAGTGTTCTCTGCCAGGTTGGCAGGAAAACGACCGAGAGGAAGACCAAGATATAGGTGGATTGATACAGTACAAAGTGCTTTAGACGATAGAAATATAAGATCTGATAATATTTTAGTGTTGACAAGTAACAGACTGATTTGGAGGAAAATTATAGATAGGAAATTAATAATGATGTAATTTTTTTCATGTAGTACTATCATATCCTGTACACCCCTTGAGGGTACATGGCAGGAATTTGATGATGATGATGATGAAGAGTAATGGTCCTAGTACAGAACCATGAGGTACTTCACTAGTACACTCATTCTCCTAGATATTCTACTCCACCATATGCTACTTTGTCAGCCCCCTCAATTCATGCTACTAGCTTTATATCCATTCTCATTTGCTCCAACTTTGGTAATAGTTTTCCGTGTGGTATTTTTTCAAATGCCTTTGCAAAACCCAGCAGTACCATGGTGTAGCCATTTCCTTTATCCATTTCCACTGTAACTTTATTTTAAAATGTGAATAAGTTACTAAGCCTACTATAGAGTATCACATCCTTATCCACCCACTCTTGATTTTATCTTTAACCAATTTTTCCAATACTTTAACAACCACTTTGGATATATTAATTGGTCTGTAGTTTGCTACTTCTGTCTTGGAGCCACCTTTAAGTAATGGAACTATACATTCTTTTCACTCCCTTGGAACCTTGCCAGGGCTGAGACTTAGATTGAACAACTTCATCAGAGGCAGTTCCATTCATGTGAAGATAGAATGTGATGTGTTTGTAGTAGTGTAAAATGTCACATGATAAATAATTTATCATGTTCGTTTATACAAGTTTTTTTTTTTCTTCTAAAATATTACACATAAAGAAATCATTGTTTGTATTCTTAAGCTAAATCTTTTTGTATGTAATAACTTAATCACAAGACTGTTAAACTATTATGATGCATGAAATATGATGTGATTATATAATGATATATATCCATGTCCATATATGGCAAATTTGAAAGACGCAGGAAGTGTGATGTCATGTCCAGCTATCAACCTATGACCATGTATGGAAGTTTTGAGAGATGCACGCATGCATACATGCGAAGTCTGGGCCTTTAAAAGCTCCAGTGTCAGGAAGGATAAGTTTCTTAGCCTTCTCTTACCTGGGTCTGCCGGCACATGAGGTCCACTCTCAGTCATAAAAAGAGAAGTGTCTTAAGTTCTCAGGTTCTTCGAGTCCAGTTCATTCCCTGGGTTTACCTCCATGAGAAGTCTGCTGTCGATCACTGATATAGGAACTACTCGTACGGTCATTGCCACCACATCATTGAATTCAAGAGGGGGCAGAATTATTGATGACTCAGACAAAGAAGAAGTTTGCAGGAGATCAAGAGTGAGTCAGCAAAAAGGAAGAGAACAAAAAATTCTTGTAATGGACTGTGCTGAATTAAAGTATTGTAAAGAATGCAACACATTTTAAGTACATAGATATGTAATAATTCTGAACAATTTACATCAAGTCTCTGTGTCTGTTCATAGTCAGTTGTGACTACATAAATAATTAAGGGGGCCTATTAGGACTTTAGGAACAGTATTAGTTTCTTGCCTTCTTTCTTGTTTGCTTTTGTTAGTGCCTGCGTGCACATATCATATTTGTATGTTCCTGAAGATGGCAATGTGATGTTGCCAAAATATTGAAGGTATTCATTAAAGTTTGCTATAATTAATATCCGTTATGTGCGTTGTTAATTCCTTAAGCTAATTACTAGTTGTGTATGACCAATGTATAAGCTTTGCTACAAGAATTACGATCATCCATGGAGATTCCATCGCATGGACCCGCCAATATGGCAAAATGAGGTTGAAGATATCGAGACAACTAAATCGTCTGACCTTCCTAAAATGCTGCTGGGATAACAAGGTAATCCCAAATTGTGTTAAATTGAAGCACCGTTTTACTTCATAGAAAGCTCTCCGTATTTATAACCACACTAGTTTCACCTTATTAAGAGAACAAATCACCGCGACTCGTGTTCTCCTTGCCGACGAAAACAAAACCTTACGGGCACTAAAAGAAGAGCTTTCAGATACTCTCGGCTATGATCTTTGGACGATTCTTTATGATGTCTCATGCGCTTCGGCAACAAAAGAATTCAAAAAAATACAGTCAGCACTTGAAAAAATATGAGAACTTGATAAAGAATTCTACTTCCTTACCACAGTCACCACTCAACACGGTTGTCAACCTCTCTTCCGCAATTTTAAAGCCTGAAGCACTCACCTCACTTTCACACAGCCACAATTTCGCCCTAGCTCCTAAGAGAATACCTACCAAGGAAATCATGATCCAAATAGAACGTGGGATTTGCAACCTTCCTAACCATATCGCCAACAACGTCAGACTGAATGTAGCCGGTGTTCTCACCAAAGCAAAACCTCCAAAAATCAACTTATCCAAAGACGAATATGCAGCTCTACTAGAAATGAAGAAAAACAAAAAAATAGTAATCACCAAAGCGGATAAGGGAAATGCCACTGTGGTTCTCAACCAAAAGAACTACACAGGTAAGCTTAATGCTTTAGTATTAGACCGTACCACCTACCTCCCTATCGAATATAATCCTACCAGCTCTCAGATTAGAACTCTCCACAGACTCCTTAAGAAGGTCACTTCTTGGCCTGTGGAAGTCACTAACAAACTAAAACCTTATAACTCAACCCCCCCCCCTCCGATTATATGGACTTCCAAAAATACATAAACAAAATGTGCCATTACGTCCCATAGTGGATGGCATTGATTCCCCCATATGCAAATTAGCCAAACATTTAGCCAAAGTGCTCACACACTATACTGGCAACACACCATCACACATAAAAAAACTCAGCCCACTTCAAAGCCAGTATAGAAAACCTCTCACTCCAACACACTGACATAATGGTCAGTTTTGATGTCTCCTCCGTATTCACTAATGTCCCACTCAAGGAAACCCTAGACCTCATCCAAGCCAAGTTTCTTCCTGATATCTCAGCTCTATTTCAGTTCACATTGAACTCAAGCTATTTTGTTTGGCAAGGAAAATTCTACAAACAGATAGAGGGGACATCCATGGGTTCACCACTTGCCCCACCCTTGGCCAACTTCTTTATGGAGACCTTTGAAGAGAAAGCCTTAAACTCTGCCCCACAAAAACCTGCTATTTGGCTTCGGTTCGTGGATCATGTGTTCGCTATTTGGCCACATGGCTCAGATACACTCTACTCCTTCCTAACACGCTTAAACAACCAACACCCCAGAGTCTAGTTCACCTTAGAAAAAGAGGAAAACAACACCCTCCCCTTCATAGACACTCTAATCCCTCGCCAGCCTGATGGATCTTTGGTTTTCTCTGTTTATAGTAAACCCACCCATACAGGCAGATACATTCACCAGCAATTCCCCCTGCCCCCACAACAATATGGGGTTTTTAAAACACTATTCAACAGGGCAAAATTAATCTGCTCAGATCACAATGGCCTAACCACTGAACTAAACCACATCCTCAACACTTTCTTAGCCAATGGCTACAACCCCCAAAAAATCAAAAAAATACTAAAACCAGTAAAGCACCTCCCCCCCACCCACAATAAAGATTACACTATATCTATCACCATTCCCTACATCCGAAACACCTCTGAGAAAATAACCAATATCCTCAAAAAATGACCTTACTTCGTGTTATAGACCATATAAAAAGTTGGCATCCCTTATCTGCTCTACCAAAGACCCCCCCCCCCCAAGACCTACCTGGTGTATACCAGGTCCCTTGCAGCTGTAAATTGTCTTGCCAAACAGGCAGGACAGCGAATGTCAGGATTTCAGAATACAAAGACTACAGTTTCACCAGTACAGCCACTTTGGGCTGGCAGACCATGCCTTAGATACCCGCCATAGAATTCGTTGAAAGAAAATAAAATAATACACCGCAGCAAGTTCTAGTATGAAAGATTATTCATGGAATCATCAGCAGCTCTAAAAAACATTCCAAACCTCAACAAATTTGGGTGCATGAAACTACCCCAAATTTAGGAAGCATACATTACGATAACTTCAGCCTAACGGCCAAGACAACCCAATTAGCCCACTAGGGGGCACCATTAGGACTTTAGGAACAATATTAGTTTCTTGCCTTCTTCCACATTTGTTTTTATTAGTGCCTGCATGCACATACCATATTTGTATGTTCCTGAAGATGGCAACGTGATGTTGCCGAAATATTGAAGGTATTCATTAAAGTTTGCTTTAATTAATATCCGTTATATGCATTGTTAATTCCCTGAGATAATTACCAGTTATAAATAATTATGATAAAAATATGTGCAATATTATAAGAGTAAGAAGAATACTATATGAAGTAGCATAAATTAATGTCGAGTTAAGCTTGCCCAAGGTGTGCTTTGCATTCAGTTTGTATAAGAGTGACTAGTAGGATGTATTAAATTGTATTTAGGCTTTAAGAGTAGAAATTATTATTATTATTATTATTATTATTCAGGCCTCCAAGGAGTCAAAAGACTCATCGAGGGAGGTCCTTTCTAAGACATAAAGTCTGTCAAGACTCATCGAGGGGAGGTCTCCCCCCTGAGAAATACAAAGTTTATCATACCACTCCTTAAACCCACTGACCGTTCTCGCTCCCACCACTCCATCAGGCAATGCATTCCACGGCTCAACCACCCTCCACACAAAGAAACCACTCCTTACCCTCTTGCTCACAGTTTCCTTTCGTAACTTCCAGGGATGGCCTCTTGTCATCACTCCTTCCCGCTGATCAACCAAGCGAAAGAACTCCCCAGTGTCAACCCTGTAACCACCTCTCAACAGTTTAAAAGTCTCAATCATATCACCTCTCCTTCTTCTATCCACCAAACTCTACAGTCCACATTCTCTCAGCCGATCCTCATAACTATCCTTGTACAGTCCTGAAACCATCTTTGTCATCCGTCTTTGTATCCTTTCCACAGTTAATTTATCCCCTTCAAATCCTGGGGACCAAATCTGAGAACAATAGTCCAAGTGTGGTCTGATCAGAGACTTATACAACGGAATGATAACCCTCTTATCTCTGCAGGTCAGTGTCCTTCTCATAATAGCAGCAATCCTCTGTGTTACCTTCATCACCTTTGCAATATGTCCCCTAAACTTCAGGTTTCTATCAATCATCAACCCCAGATCTCTTGTCTCCCCTACTTCCTCCAGTATAACTCCTCCCATAGAGTATGCAGCATCCCATCGATGTTTCCCAAACCTCAAGACCTTACATTTTGCTGCATTAAACTGACACCCCCATTCATTTGCTCATCTATCTAGCTTATTTAAATCCTCTTGCAGGGCTACCACATCTGCACTATTACTAATAATCCTTCCAAGCTTCGCATCATCTGCAAACAACTGAATATCCCCCTGCAATCCACTGGCTATGTCATTGATATAAAGGTTAAACAATATAGGTCCTAGTACTGAGCCCTGTGGGACCCCACTTGTAACCCTCTGCCTCCTGGAAACTGCTCCACCATACACAACTCTCTGATACCTATCAGACAGCCAATCCTGAATCCAGTTGACCAATCTGACATCCAGACCCATGTGCTGCAACTTAAATATCAGCTTATCATGTGGCACCCTGTCAAATGCCTTCGCCAAGTCTAAGAAAATTGCAGTATATGCCTTTCCCTCATCTAATGCTCTTGTAACTTTATTATAAAAGGCTAGCATATTGCTAAAACAAGAGCGTCCTTTCACAAATCCATGTTGATTCTCACAGATAACATTACCCTCATCTGCCCAATGCTGTACACGGTCCCTCACTACTTTCTCCAAGATCTTAACAACTACTGATGACACACAGACTGGCCTATAATTAGACACTTCCAGTCTGTTACCACCCTTATGCAATGGCACTATCTTACCTTCCTTCCATTCCCTGGGCACCTTTGCCAAAGCCAGACTTTCATTGAAAAGCCACGTTAAAGGTATTGTCAATTCCCTAGCACATTCTCTCAAAACTCGTGGCGAAATACCATCCAGTCCCACAGCTTTACTGACATCCAGAGTACTCAGTATCTGAAACACACTCTCCTCCTGTACCTCCAGACCTCGTACCAGTCCTATCCCTCTAGCATTAAAACTGACTCCTCTAGGATGAAATACTCCAATAAAGTGTTCATTGAACAATTCCACTATGTCCTCTGCATCAGTCACTCTATTCCCATTTTTATCCCACAATATTATTCTTCCACAGTCATTTCTCCTCCTACTGGCCACATAGCTAAAAAATTCCCTAGGATTTTCTTTGGATCTTAGGGCCAATCTCCTCTCATATTCCAGTTTCGCATTCCTTACCACACGAGTCACTCTTCTGGCCTTTGTCTTATATTCCTCATGCATCTCTTCACCTGTCTCCTTATATCTCTTCCATAGCCTCTTTTTCGCATGCAATTCCTGTTTAATATTGTTTGTCATCCACTTTACTCCAAATTGTGTCCTCTTCTTCACTCGTGGTATACAACTTACCATTGCTGATAACAAATATTCTTTCACAATTTCCCACGCACTGGTGATATCCCGGCCTTCCAATTCCTCCCTCCATGAAACTTCCCGAAGTTGACGTCTAAGACTATTATAATCACCTGCCTTATAATTCCACATAAGTTCCCGTCTCTTTGATACTCCTGCATGTCTATTCATTTTCCAAGTCAAAACCATATGGTCACTCTCTCCAACTGGTGGGAGAGACGTCAACTCAGTTATTATCAACTCTTCTGATGCTATAACCAAATCCAAAATTTTTGAACCTCTTGTTCCCTCTGTTACATGTTGCCTAAGACATTTGTCCCTCAAGAATTCTAGAAATTCCATTCCCCTATTGTTACATGCATCTTCCTCTCTCCAATTTATACTACTGAAGTTAAAATCTCCCATAACAATCATTCTTCTTGCACTTGCCAAACTTAGCTGTCTAAACATCTCCTGGTCCCCATCCTCTGTGCTCCTGGGTCTGTAGCAACACCCCACTAAATATCCTGTCTTGCCTACCTCTACCTCACACCATACGCTCTCAAAATCATTTGTCTCACTTCCTTCCAAATTCTCCACTCTTAGAGGACATAGGTCATCACTTATCATAAGCAGCACCCCACCACCACGCTTTCCCCTCCTATCCTGACGAAAAATGCTATACCCAGCGACTTCTATTTCTGTTTTTATATCTCCTTCTGTCAACCACGTCTCAGTGATCGCAATAATTTTTGGCCAGGCTGATGCTATCTGCACCACCAATTCCTCTCCCTTATTCCGGATACTCCTGGCATTAGTATACAGCATATAAATGCCATTGTTTCTATACCCAGCATTATCCCTTCTAGACTCCACTGGGCTCAGTCTTACCTGACATTGTCTCCCTTCTCCCAAGTATCCATTCCCACAAAAGGCCACCCCTGCTATCATCCTCCCTGGGAGGATGGTAGAAATATGGGAAAACTAAACCTAATTTAGAAACATTTGTAAGTAATTATGAATTGTAATTCAATTTGTGTAAATCAGCTATGGATTGAGCTGTATAATAAGAATTCTTAATTTAATAAAACAGTTTTTGAACACACATTGGACTGATTTTGTCATGAACTATCCAAAAATTCGAACCTGCATATGAGTACGAATCTTAGATTAAATTATTAAGATCACACCACAACTGATTTAAAGTAAAGATTAAAAGTAGCGGGGAAATAAGAACAGTATCTGCTTTGTCTTCAGTTTAGAATCTTATAGCCTTGCCCTCAATACATAGTCTAACTGGCACAGTCAAAAAACAAATAAATTTGTTAGAGTTTGAACAAAATAAGATATAGTAGAATATAGCAAAATGGCAGCAGCTGACAATTAAGGCAGTCAACATTGTACGACATTTAAAGAAATAATTGACAAGATTATTTTAGTAGCAAGGCTTATATGTTTGTTATTCATGATTGTTTATTTTAATATTCATAGTTATTCGCTTTATCCAAATGACATTACTTCACGCACAAACTGTGTTTGATTACACTTGGATAAAGGATTAAACCAAGAATATAATTTCTTGGCATCTTCAATTTATAGTATAACCAACTGGACAAACTTACAACATCTATCTCTAATCTCGAGTATTTTAGAATGAGGCATGACACCTTTTGGCTACTTGGATATGGAAATATGAGACCATTGATGAGACCTCAATAAAAGTTGAAACCAGTCAGGGTGGTGATCCTTCCCACAATGCATAGCATTATACATGTGTAAGGATATATGCTTTGCATTATGGGATACTAAGGCAAGTGATGTGAAGTCATTATCCTCTATATCCGAGCTGCTTGGTGTGAAGTTGCTTCACTCACATACTTTGTTTGCTTACACTTGGATAAAGGATTAAACCAAGAATATAATTTCTTGGCATCTTTAATTTATAGTATAACCAAGTGGAAAAAATTTCAACATCTTCAATCATTCATTTTACACCTACCTTATTTAATCTCCTGACCTTTGGAATACACTTAGTCATTGCCTCTGTCAGATAATTCCTGAGTAGAGACCAAGCAGCATTCATTTCCTTCCCATGCAATTTCTCATTCCATGATATCAACTGCAAGCTTCCTCCTGAGTTTGCCATAATCACCTGCCTTATAGTTCCACATATAACTCTTCTCAAACAAAAGTCCTAATGTGGCTGGCCCATCAGCCAAGTGATCACTTCATGGTTGCTTTAACCAACTGGAAGATGATATGACACTTCATTTACAACAATATCTTCAGATGAGGTAATCAAATTCAAGACCCTCAATCCACAAGTACTGCTAAGGGTAGATATCCCTTAAAAACTGAAGAAATTCATTCTCTTTGGTTCTTGATGCTGTCTCTTCATTCCAATCTATATTACCATAATTGAAATCACCCATAATGATCACCTTTTTCTTATTAGCCAGACAAATTTGTCTAAATATTTCCTTCTCACTGCCTTCCACATTACCAGTCTATAGCAACACCCTACTGAACATTTTACCTTGTCCACCTCCACTTCACACCATACTAACAAATATATGGCTCTCACTGACGAGACCTCAATAAAGGTCGAATCCGGTCTGGGTAGTGGCCCTTCCCTTAATGCATAGCATTATACATGTCCTCAAGGAGATGTGTTTGCATTATGGGAGATATTAAGACAAGGAGTGATGAGAGCTTGGTCCACCTTTACCATGAGTTGCCTCAGTCCTGAAGATACTTAAGGTGCAAACTTTGTTTGCTTACACTTGGATAAAGGATTAAACTAAATTTATTATAGTCTAACCAAGTGAAAAAACTTCCAACATCTGTCTCTAAATCCAGAGTAATTTAATAATAAGGTAGTACACCTTTTGTCAACTGGTATAGGTAATGTTGAAAGTTTATTTTTCACTTGGTTAGACTATAATAAATTTAGTTTAATCCTTTATCCAAGTGTGAGCAAACAAAGTTTGCGCCTGAAAGTATCTTCAGGACTGGGGAAAAGGTGGTACGACACCGGGCAACTCGTTGCAAAGGTGGAGTAAGCTAACATCACTCCTATCTCAGTATCTCCCATAATGCAAAACACATCTCCTTGTGGATATGTATAATGTTATGCATTAAGGGAAGGGCCAATACCCAGACTAGTTTTGACCTTTATTGAGGTCTCTTCAGTGGGAGCCAGGCCCAAGTGGAGATACCAGGCAGAAGCATTAGCAAGGTCATCTCTACCTATAGGAGTTGCCATACGGTGTTGTACCACCTTTCCCCAGTTTGCACCTGAAAGATACTTTTAGGCGCAAACTTTGTTTGCTTACACTTGGATAAAGGATTAAACTAAATTTATTATAGTTTAACCAAGTGAAAAATAAACTTTCAACATCTTTCTCTAAATCCAGAGTAATTTAATAAAAAGGTGGCACACCGTTTGGCAACTCCTATAGGTAGAGATGACCTTGCTAATGCTTCTGCCTGGTATCTCCACTTGGACCTGGCTCCCACTGAAGAGACCTCAATAAAGGTCGAAACTAGTCTGGGTAGTGGCCTTTCCGTTAATGCATAACATTATACACAGAGCCGGTGCTAGGGTCTTTGACGCCCGCATTCAATTTCTATCTAAGCGCCCCCTATAAAGATCCGGGAGTGTGTGGTTCTTTTACGATAATAAAAATTTAAATTATTTCAAATTTCTTAAATAAATTTTGACAGAACAGCCACATGTTGGTTCGCTAAATATAACAAACCGGGAGTGTTGACTAGGCAGGATAATCGTAAAAAACCCGTATATTCAAAACATTTCTCAAAAGTTAAAGCAAATTTTGATAAAGCCACTTCACTTTAATCGTTGAATATAATGATACAGGGATTATAGCCTTCTCACCGACCCGAATCGCTAACAAAATTAAAATGAATTTTAATTAAAGTTAAAATTTATTTGAAATAAAGTTTACATTTTTTTTGCATTTTACAAGTTACTAAATTCTTAGTAACTTGTAATAATTTTTATAAGTGGAACTATCTTTTAGGAAATTAAAAGAAACTCAAGATAGATGAGAAAATAAGAAAAGAATTCAGAAATAATTAGAACATCTAATATAAGTATTCAAAAAATAATATCTTTACAGAATAACAGAAAATAAATTAAATTACAGAAATATACTTGAAATTTTTTTTATTAAAATTTGAAGGTTTTTGATTTCATATTCACAAAATTAGAAATAATGGTCTTAATGTCTAATTCTGCACATATATCATTTTCAATAGCTATTAACGGCAAACTAACAAGCCTTTTTTGTGATATACTTGTTCTTAAGTAGGTTTTAATCAATTTCAACTTGGAAAAGAAACGTTCACCACTCACTACACTAATAGTTAAGGTTAATAGTATTCTTAAAGCAATTGAAAAGTTAGGGAAAGATAAATTATTGGACACAATAAAATTAAGAATATCGAAAGGGCTTTTGAATATTTAAATTATCCATCCGAAAAATATCCCCGAAAGCACATAACTCGTCATATAGTTCTATTGCATTTACGTTTTTATTGTCGCAGTCCTTCATGAGAATCTCTAAATTGTCACAAATTTTTTGTAAATCTTCATTATTAATTTGTAGTAATCTATACAAGAAATTGAAATTATCATATCTTTTAGTTGTTCAAGATGTTCTATTAACGAACACATTGCAATGTCTAGAAGCGTATAAAACACATTCACTCTAAATTTATCTTCTGGTGATTGTGGCGTTTCATCATGATGCTCGTAGTCAAATTGTCGTGTCTTCTTTCATCATCGAACTTCTGTACCAGTTTTAAATTCTTGTTCTCCATCCACCTCTTCACTCAAATAAGAGTGAAGTTCTTTTGCCGTTTTTGGAACTTCTTTAAAATTTGTATCTGATCGATACTCTTCTAAGAATATTTTTAAGTTTTCGATAGATTCTAAAGCAAGTGTAATGTTCATATTTTTGTCTTGAAGCATTTTACTCACAGGGTTTATTCTGTTAAGTAAATCATGCCAAGTTATAAGAGAGCAAATAAATTTGTAGTCCTTTATTTTAGCGCATAATGTTTGTGCTTCATGCTGAGTTTCTTTATTAAAATTTTCATTATTTAAAATTTCAAAAAGTGCATCATAAATTTCTCCTAACTAGTATCGTAGTGGGAGGATTGCATTAATTATACTATCCCATCGCGTTTATGATGGCTGTTCCAATGTTCTTTCAATGTTTCAAAGTGTAATTTTTTTTACGAACTTTAAAAGGATTGCCCAATGTTTGTAAGAGAATGAAAAGAATTGTATATTTCTTGAATAATTGCAAAGAAACTAATTGCATCTGCATTCACTTTGGCTGCATCGTTAATGATTAAATTTAGAGTATGAGCACATGGCACATAAAAAGCTAGAGGATTTTTGTTCAAAAGCAAATTTTGGAGCCCATATTTTCCATTGTCATACCCTTGACCTTGCACGTCTTCAATGGGAATGTTCCATTTTTCCAGTTGTTCCATTATTGCTGCATATAAACCACGTCCTGTGGAATCTGATATATCTGCAAAACCTAAAACGTTTTCCCTGGTGTTGACAATTCCATTGTCACAGGAAACAAAGCAAATAATAATGGTCATTTGTTCTGTTTTACTGGCATCAGGTGTGCAGTCTAAAATTATGGAATAATATTTAGATTTTAGAATTGATAATAAAATTGTATCCCTGATTGCATTACTTAAAGTTTCCAATATTTTGAAATATTGGAAACTTTAAGTTTCCAATATTGGAAGTTTGAAATATTGAAATATTGAAATATTGGAAGTTTGATCCCGTTGTGGAAAATCATGTTGAAAGGGCCCTTTCAACATGATTTTCCACAACGGGATCAAACTTCCCAAACAGTTCGACTAATTTTAAAAAATTACTGTTATTTCTTTCATATAATTTATCAGATGATCTGCGAAAAGCTAAATTTCGGCTATCAAGGAATTTTATAATTTCAATCAATCGTTCTAAAACACTCCTCCAACGCTTCTTTTCCATTTCATACATGCTTTGAGTCTGGAAATCAATAGTAGTTTTGTTTTTTTAAATTTTTATCAAGTTCCTTCCATTTAAAGAAATTTTTCATGTGAGTTAAACTAGTCTCATGTCTGTGTAAAGTTGTACTTACATTTCTCCAATCATTATCACCTTCTACAAGACTCAGTGGGTGATTCAGTTGATTCAGTGGGTGCGACAAGTTTGCAACAAAAGCAAAAAACAGAATTTAAATTTAAGTATATAAAGAACTAATAAGCTTCATTTCGGCAATGAAAACATTACTTAAATTAAGGGGATATTAAATCCCACATTGTTTTAAAACCGAATAAGAGACTCAAAGATCGGAATCAGAGAGTTTCTTGCCGAATATAGTAAACTATAAAGTATCGGCAACACTAGCGTTAGCCAATGCAAGTGATCCTAGTACGTAGTACAATACCGGGCGACTCGTTGCAAAGGTGGGGGAAGTTCAGATCGCTATTCTTAGGTATTTTCCATAATGTAAAAACACATTTCCTAGGAAATGTATGTTGTTATTACATTATGGAGGGAGGTCACTACCCAGACCGGTTTCAGCCTTTTTTGAGGCTTCATCAGTGAGTAGCTAGACCTAATACCAAAGTGTATAGCGAAAAGAACTTATATACTCTGCGAACGAGTTTTCCAAACAGGTGCAACCATTAAGTTACTTAAGTATATAAAGAGCTAATAAGCTTCATTTTGGCAATGAAAACATTATTTAAATTAAGGGGATATTAAATCCCACATTGTTTTAAAACCGAATAAGAGACTCACTGATGAAGTCTAGCTACTCACTGATGAAGCCTCAAAAAAGGCTGAAACCGGTCTGGGTAGTGACCTCCCTCCATAATGTAATAACAATATACATTTCCTAGGAAATGTGTTTTTACATTATGGAAAATACCTAAGAATAGCGATCTGAACTTCCCCCACCTTTGCAACGAGTCGCCCGGTATTGTACTACGTACTAGGATCACTTGCATTGGCTAACGCTAGTGTCGCCGATACTTTATAGTTTACTATATTCGGCAAGAAACTCTCTGATTCCGATCTTTGAGTCTCTTATTCGGTTTTAAAACAATGTGGGATTTAATATCCCCTTAATTTAAGTAACAGAATTTAAAGTTTCGGAATAAATGAGCCATGTTCTTGGAACGAGCTCCCCGTTTTCCATTTTTCTATTATAATATGTGTCACCAAATTTACGACCATATGTATCTCTGGGATATATTATATTTTTCTTTTGAACAGGCCCCATTTCAATTAAAACAACTCGTAATTTTTCATCAATATTTCCCCTTTCACCTGGATCTTCTAAATTCACAGAGACTAACAATGTGTTAGTTTCGTGGTCAACTACAACTAAATCTTGTTGTAGTTGACTAAATCCTAACTATTTTTCACTTAAATCATGTTCAATTATCTTATTCAATAGTTGCAATAGTACCTTCATGCAAACTGGATGATGTGCACAGTTCTTCAACTCTGATTTTTGATGTATCGAGTTGGTTACAATCTACATCAGAATATTTTAATATTTTAACAAATTTATTAAGAGCCACAGTTTGTTTTTTAATATCTGCTTCTTTCGCAGTGTGACGCTTGTGATTTTGTGCACCGGATAACTTTTTTTAAAATTTTTGATTCCATTTCTATTTTATACCCACAAGAAATTATTACACAACACGACACAGAGACGAAATAATAGTCCGTACTGCGCTACTATCAGTAGCCTACTAGATGCATACCATATGACTGGTTAACTAGCAACATATGTTTTGTACGAAAATTCATATCTGCGCATGAAAACCATTCACCGTTTCACTTTAGATAGATTGTAGTCGACACAACATTCTGCAGGCAAGCATTTAGCCTGCTCTAGCTGCAAAATTGTAAACAGCCAGCTGATCAAAGAGGTGGCAATATACATTTTTTTTAAAAATTTTTATTCAGTGTATACGGCCTCATTTATTTTAATATTGATCAATCTAAGAATTTTTTTGTTTTTATGATAAAAATTTTGTTTCTTAAAAATTAACTTATGAACCGTTCCCTGGAGGCGGCGCCCGCATGCACCGCATGCTCTGCATGCCCGCTTCTGCCGGCCCTGATTATACATATCCGCAAGGAGATGTGTTTTGCATTATGGAAGATACTGAGATAGGAGTGATGTTAGCTTGCTCCACCTTTGCAATAAGTTACCCAGTGTTGTACCACCTTTCCTCAGTCCTTAAGATACTTTCAGGTGCAAACTTTGTTTGCTCACACTTGGATAAAGGATTAAACTAAATTTATTATGGTATAGGTAAATATGACTTCTCCAGACCCAGAAGTGGGAGCCAGACCCATTTCTGGATCTGGCTCCCACTGACGAGACCTCAATAAAGGTCGAAACCGGTCTGGGTAGTGGCCCTTCCCTTAATGTATAGCATTATACATGTCTGCAAGGAGATGTGCTTTGCATTATGGGTGATATTAAGACAAAGAGTGATGAGAGCTTGGTCCACCTTTATCATGAATTGCCTCAGGCACAAACTTTGTTTGCTTACACTTGGATAAAGGATTAAACTAAATTTATTATAGTCTAACCAAGTGAAAAAATTTCCAACATCTTTCTCTAAATCCAGAGTAATTTAATAATTACTCTGGATTTAGAGAATTACTTTTGTCAACTTGTATAGATAAATATGACTTCTCCATTGCTTCTGCCTTAGTATCACCACTTCTGGGTCTGGCTCCCACTGATGAGACCTCAATAAAGGTCGAAACCGGTCTGGGTAGTGACCCTTAATGCATAGCATTATACATGTCTGCGAGGAGATATGCTTTGCATTATGGGTGATATTAAGACAAAGAGTGATGAGAGCTTGGTCCACCTTTACCATGAGTTGCCTGAGTCCTGAAGATACTTCATTCACAAACTTTGTTTGCTTACACTTGAATAAAGGATTAAACTAAGTTTATTATAGTCTAACCAAGTGAAAAAACTTCCAACATCCTCATGGATGATTTCATTGCTAAAGTTGGGAAAGGTAGAAGTGGAGATATAGTTGGCAAACATGGACTGGG
This sequence comes from Typopeltis vanoorti, assembly GCF_054136105.1. Taxonomy (NCBI): domain Eukaryota; kingdom Metazoa; phylum Arthropoda; class Arachnida; order Uropygi; family Thelyphonidae; genus Typopeltis; species Typopeltis vanoorti. The sequence continues at coordinate 14,578,036 of NC_143565.1, read as the reverse complement.
TACAAGAAATGAGAGAGGAGATCGTCTTATTCAATTCTGCCAAGAAGAGGATCTAATAATTACAAACACATGGTTTAAGCTACCATCCCAAAGTCTATATACTTGGTGATCACCACAGGATAATAATACAAATATAGTCAGAAACCAACAAATTGATTACTTGCTAATTAATCAACGATTTTGAAGTTCCATAAAGAGTACAAAAACCTATCCTAGTGCAGATTTTGCTTGTGATCATAATCTACTGGTGACAGAGTAAAAACTGACTTTGAAAGCTATACTTAAGACACATCAATGAAAAGGTTTGATCTAGGAAAGTTAAGAAAACCCAGAGATAAGGAAAAAACAGTTAAGATCTGAATCAAGTGATAGTACTTATGAAGAATGGTGATGTTATGAGGGTTGATGATTCATGGGACAAATTAAAATGTGTTTTCATAGAGAAATGTGCTAATACTTTGTGTCCTGATAGAGCAATGAAAAAGAAAGACTAGATAACTGACAAAATTCTTTCTCTTATGGATCAATGCAGATGATATAAAAATCATAGTCCAACATAATATAAAGAGGTTCAGAAAATTATTAAAGACAAAATCAAAGAAGCAAAAGAAATTTGGATGAATGAAAAATGTAAAGAAATAGAATTTCTACAGGAAAAGCATGACAGTTTTAATCTGCACAAAAAGCTGAAAGAGAACTCAAGTATATTTAAGAAAAAACTTAAATATACTTGAGTATATTTATATAAAAACTATGTATCCTTTGAAACAAAAAAGGAATAAATAATATCTGAAAAGGACAATAAAATACAAAAATGGATGAAATATGTAGAAGAATGGTTTACAGATAACAGACAAAATCCAGAAAATACTTAGGAACAGATGGTAGGTCCATTCATTCTAAGATCAGAGGTAGAATATGCGCTGAACTCAGCTAAAAATGGTAAAGTCTTAGGCCCTGATAGAATATCAGCAGAAATAGTAAAATTATTAGAAGGTGATAACATTACTCTATTAGTAAAGCTATTTAATAAGATCTACGATACAGCTGTAATCCCTCAAGACTGGTTACAGTTAACCTTCATCATGCTACCTAAAAAAGCAAATCTGAAAACTTGTGAAGACTATGGAATGATCAGTATAATGAGTCATATTCTCAAAATGTTTCTGAAAATAATTCAGAAAAGAATATACAGAAAATGTGAAGACACCATCAGTGATATCCAATTTGGCTTTAGAACCGGTTTGGGAACGAGAGAAGCTCTTTTATGTTCTCAAATCTTATTCCAAAAATGTAGGTACCAAAACAAGGAAGTATTCATTGTCATCAACTTTGAGAAAGCATTTGACAAAGTACAACATACTAAAATGATTGAATTATTAAAAAGAATTGGATTAGATGGTAAAGACATCAGGATCATTGAAAACTTATATTTGAACAAAAGGCATCTGTTCAAGTTGATGACATTATTACAGGCTCCGTTAACATCAAACGAGGAGTAAGGCAACAAATAAAAAGAGTGACAACATTTAAATATCTCGGATGCTGATTAAATGAAGAATACAATTCAGAAATGGAAATAAAAGTTAGAATTGAAATGGCAAGAAAAAGTTTTCTCTTGATGAAATCAACACTGTGTAATTTTAATTTGGAGCTTAGAGTACACATGGTTAAATGTTATGTATCGTCTGTACTGCTGTATGGTGCAGAAACTTAGACCTTGATGACAACATCAATAAAAAAAAAACTTGAAGCCTTTGAGATGTGGTTATACAGATGAATGTTAAAAATCCCATGGACAGCAAAAACATCCATTCAAGAAGTACTGAAAACAAATGGGGAAATCACATGAACTTTTAGATATCATAAAAAGAAGAAAAACTGCATACCTTGGTCACCTACTTCGTAACAAACAATATAAAATACTTCAAATGATTATAAAAGGGAAGATAAATGGAAGAAGAGAAGAAGGAAAGTGAAGAAAATCTTGGCTGGCAGACGTCAGACAGTGGACTGCATGAGCTCTAAGGGACTGTTCAGAGTGGCTGAGGGTCTTTCAAGATTTGCCAAGGTGGTCACCGATCCCTCCAGTAGGAGATGGCACTGAAAAAAGAATATTTCCAGTATTTTGGCAAAGTCTAATTGCCTTTATCATGGAACAGTGGATAAATTGATATATGTACACAGGCACTATATAGGGTTGGTATGATTGAAGCAGAACAACAAAGGAAAATCTAAACTGCTAAATAGTGTCCCTTGTGGTAGGATGGGTGCTCTTGACACATGGGCTCAAGTTCTAAGGATGAGCACTTTCCAGATTTGAGGTAGTTTCATACAACCAAATTTGTTGAGGTTTGGGTAGTTCCTTAAGACTAAGGATTCCAGGAAAATTTACATTTGCTCTTGTGGAGTTAGGTGACCTTTTTCATCATATCCTGCGGTGGGTGTCCAAGTTGTGATTACATAGACGTTAGTGATAGCACTGGATGTAGTCCTTGTTTTTGGCAATTCTAATGTTGGGCATCTTGCTCAAGGATCCTAATATTATCAAAGATGTGAGGGGGATGTGAAGTAAGCATAATTTTTGCATCAAGAAGATAGGATTTTATGATGTGAAAGATCATGAAGCTTGGAACATTTAAGTACTTCAAAGTCAGTCAAACTGTTATTATTATTACTTGTCACCCTCAAGAACTTGTTCTGGGAGAGCATTCTGCATAACCCCACTATCTACACTACTTAATCCTCCATCTATATGCTACACTGTTATCCATGACACAATGTTGCTACTGCCCACTAAGTATTTTTTTATAGCAGATTTTCCATTATGTGGTAAATTAACTACATATGGGAAAATGAGGAGGAATAGATTGTATACTATAATCAGAAAAACTGTGGATGAGATTTGAGGTCTAGTTTACTTATTATCATTCTGAAAATAAATCACGTTTACACTACTGACAGAATTACTGTCAGTATGATCTAATCTATGTTTGCTTTAGCTATTTGTGTTATTTTCTGATTCTGTTAATGTGATGACACAATGTTGCTACTGCCCACTAAGTATTTTTTTGACTGTAAATTGTGTGCATACCCTAGCAGATTTTTCATTATGTGGTAAATTTGGGAAAATGAGGAGGAATAGATTGTATACTATAATCAGAAAAACTGTGGATAAGATTTGAGGTTATCTAGTTTACTTATTATCATTCTGAAAATCACCTTTATGCTACTGACAGAATTACTGTCAGTATGATCTATGTTTGTTTTAGCTATTTGTGTTATTTTCTGATTCTATTAACACCCCAACCGGCCACGACGTCTATAGACGTTCAGCTAAATTTGTCACTATTTTATCCACATCGGCCGTTAGGGAGGTTAATGTGATGTCAATATATTACTTAAGTATACATATACTTGCATAAGTAGGATTAGATTCTGCCACTTCTCATATAATTACCATAATACTGTATATAGATGATATTTTACACATTACTGAGGTATGTTGGTATTACTGTTAAGGTTAGACTAGCACAAGGCAAAGGTCGGCTATTCATACGTTATGCATTAGTGAGGAAACTTCTTAAAATAGTGGTGGATTGTTTCCTAAATGAAAAGGCCCTTGTTCTGGTAAGCAGCATATAATTTTTATACAATATTTTAATCAGAATTTTTGCATGCTTTGTATTGTCTGATATACGAGGGTGATCTGAAAAGTTCTTGGCCTAACAATGAAAAATTGAATTTATAATTTCGAAATTAGTTTTATTTTTCAACATGATCTCCCTTAACGCTAATACATTTATTCCAGCAATTCTCCAGTGCATCATATCCCTGTAATGGTCCTCAGTAATATCTGCAAAATATTATGATCAAGACTTTTAAACTGTCGAGAGGCAGTTACAGGGTAGATATTGGAGAGTTCTTTCACTTGGTGGAACGATGGGAAGGAGCGATGACAAGAGGCCATCCCTGGAAGTTGCAAAAGGAGGCTGTGCGCAAGAGGGTGAGGAGTGGTTTCTTTGCGTGGAGGGTGGTTGAACCTTGGAATGCATTACCTGAGAGACTGGTTGGAGCGGGAACAGTCAATGGGTTCAAGGAGTGGTATGATAAACTTTGTTTCCTAAAAACGACTTCCCACGATGAGTCTTTTGACTCCATGGAGGCCTGGATAATAATAATAATAATAAAATCTTACTGAGAACTGCAATCACCTCTTAATTCGAAGAAAAACGCTGACCAGCAAGGTTATAGTTTTGGGAAGAGATAGAAGTCAGAGGGAGCCAAATCTGGGGAATAGGGTGGATATTCCAACAATTCATAGTGCAAATCCCTTAATTTTCCCATTGTCAAAACACTTTTGTGGGCAGGTGCATTGTCCTGATGAAAGATGATTTTTTTTCTTCTGCAAACTGGTCTTTTCTCACAAATTTTTTCATCTAGTCTGGTTAAAAGATCGGAATAATATTCCCTGGTTATTGTTTTACCCTTTTCAAGATAATTAATAAACAAAATGCCTTTAGCATCCCAAAACACAGATGACATGACCTTTGCTGCTGATGGAACCAACTTTATCTCCTTTGGCACTGAACAACCGGCTCCTGTCCACTGTTTTGACTGCTGTTTGGATTCTGGTGTGTAATGGTGAATCCGAGTCTCATCCACAGTAATAAATCGACATACAAAATCCATTTTATTCTTGTTAAAATACTCCAAGCACTGTTCAGAGATTTTCATGTGAGTGCGTTTTTGATCTGCTGTGAGCAAAGCTTTTTTCATTTGCAACCTCATGCAAAATATATCCTATACCTTCTTTTGAAATGCCTATAGTCTCAGCAATTTCATGCACTTTGACTCGCTGATCATCCAATACCATGCACTTGATCAATGATTTCTGTTGTTGTTACACTTTTTGGATGTCCTTCACGTGGATCATCTTCAAGGCTGGTATGGCCATGTTTAAACTCGGCAGCCCATTTCTTAATTATCGAAAATGAAGGACAATGCTCTATATGTTTAAATGATTAAACATATAGAGCATTGTCTACAGTGGGAGGAAGCTGTTCAGTGATTGAGTTAATTTTAGCAGCAAAAAGTGTCACACTTAAGACAGATCCTTGGAGAACACCCTGTTCTTGATGATATGATTGAGATAGCATATTTCTCACTCTGACTTGGAAAATTTGCCTGGAAAGAAAGTTTTTAATAAATACAGGAAGGTGTCCTTTAAGACCCAGGTTATAGAGGTCTTTTAATATGCCTTATCTCCAGGCTGTGTCATAAGCTTTTTCCATTTAAAAAAAAAACTGAAACAAGGTGTTCTTGCTTCAGAAATGCATCTTTTATACAAGTTTCTAAACGAACCAAATGGTTTAAAGTTGAGCGATGCCTATGGAACCCATATTATGTATTGGAGAGAAGATTGTTGCTTTCTAAATACCAGAGAAGTCTGGAATTAACCATTTTCTCTAGTATCTTACAAAGACAACTGGTCAGAGCAATGGGTCGATAATTATTTACTTGTATTGGATCTTTTCCTGGTTTTAGGATAGCAATGACAATTGACAAGAATTTGGAAACTCTTCCTCTGCAAGTATTCTATTGTACAGTAAGAGAAGGAGATCCATAGAAGATGATAGTAAATATTTAACATTTCATAATAGATGTCATCAGGCCCTACTGCATGAGGAGAGCTCTTTTTTTTGTTCCTCTTTAAGAAATGGCTGATTGTATGGCTCAAGAACATTGGTAGAAAAGCTTTTGTTTCTCTTGCTGTTCTTTCAGAATTAAAAATTCAGGAGGATATGAAACCGTTGCTGAGATTCTGCCAAAATTTTCTCTCAGAGTGTGTTTGCAATGGCTTTGGGATTAGCAATAACACTTCCATTATGGTCTAAGGTTAGATAAACAATGTATTCTATATCTGCCTTTAATTTTCCAGATTTCGTTTATCCCATACAATTTTTGGACTGTTCATTTGATTAATTGATGTAGTAAATTGGATCCATGATTGTTTTTGAATCTGATGCCTCACATAGCGTGCTTTGGCTCGAGCATGCTTGAAAGCTATAAGGTTCAATGTGGTGGGATACCTACGAAATATATCCCATGCTCTGTGTTGATTTTTTTTTTTTGGCTGTCTAACATTCTGGGTTTCACCAAGGCTTTGGATAGAGTGGAAACTGAGATGATGTTTTTGGGATGGAGGGTGTTGCTTCCTGGACAATGCACTCTGTTATATATTTTACCGCTTCATTGATAGGCATTTGACTGATGGCATCAACAATAAATTTTGCAAGATGGGAGAAAGTGTTCCAGTCAGCATGGTCCATTTTCCATATAGGTATCCATGTGGGTGAACATGATTTCTGTGAAGACATTGTGCAGAGAACAGGAAAGTGATCACTTCCATATATGTTCTCTTCAGCGTCCCTCGTGAGCAGTGGAAGAATGGAAGGGGAGCAGATTGTCAGATCAATTGCAGAATATGAACAGGTAGACATATAGAAGAAAGTATTGAGTTTATTATTTAAAAGGGAGAGATTATTATTATCAAGAATTCTTTCAATGATTCAACCTCATTTATTAGTGTTGGCACTACCCCATAGAGTATTGTGACCATTAAAGTCACCCATCAACAGTATGGGTTCAGGCAGTTGCAAGATAAGGTTATCAAGATCAATTTCATTTAACTCAGCACTTGGTGGTAAATAAATTGAACATACTATATTAAGAAATCCCATGAAGAAGCGAATCGCTACTGCTTCCAGAGAAGTATTAAGTTGGACCTGATGGAAAGGAATATGACTGCTCACTAGGATAGCTACTTCTCCATGAGTAGGACCACCTCCAGTTCTATCCTTGCATACAACAGTGAAATTCCTAAAGGTGAGATCCTCATTTGGTCTTAAGTACGTTTCCTCTAGACAGAAAGAGAAAGGTTTGTGTTTCTGCGACAAAATCTTGATATCGATATTCTGGCGAAATCCACGACAGTTCCATTGTACAAATTTTTCTATTGTTTTAGTTTTATAGACTTGTCTAGTTTTTGGGAGGTTGAGGGCTTACCTTTATCATATTTATATTTATCAATTGTTTTGGAGAAGTATGGAGGGCCAGTGTCCATCTCTTCCTCTGGTAGAGTATTCATTACATCTGATGTGTTAGGGTCAGTTGGTAAGTTTAGTTTACTTTCACTGGGTACTGAAGTATCCATTTTTTTTTTCTGTGGGAGTATCTGGTGGTTTATCTTTAAGTGATATCTTTGCCATAATTTTTTTGACAAGTGGGTTTTCATCGAATGGAATCATTTTTGGAGTTGTCTCTGGAGTAAGATCATAGGTCATGTGTTGATGTGCTCAACAGAGAAGTACTTGTGATCATAAGGTGCAGGTATGGTGAAATTATCAGATGATGAAACAGACATACAAGTTTGAGTTGCTACTGTCACTTAATTGTTACCTTCTCAGCATAAGAGGATCTCAGAGCAGGTGTGATAGTGGCTAGCTTTCTTTTTGCATCCTAGTATGTTATATTTTGCTCTGTTTTCATTCTTTGTATTTCTTTTTCATCTTTCCATTTCTGACATGCACGAGAGTAAGCTGGATGATCTCCCTGACAGTTGACACATTTAGCTTTTTTTTTGCACAGCAAGATTTGTTATCATGCCCTTTACTACCACATCAAGCACAGGTAGTAGAACCACAACAGGCAGTTTGTGCATGTCCATATCTCTAATATTTAAAGCATCTCAGCTGGTTAGAGATGTACATTCTAACAGGACAGCTGAGATACTTTTACAGATGTTGGAGGCTTAGGTGTATCAAAAGTAAGGATGATGTTCTTTGTTGGAATTGGGAGACCATCCCTACATATCAGGATACGCTTCATACCTGTCACTCCTTGATCTTTAAGTTCTGAACATATCTCCTCATCAGGAACATCAAGGAGATCCCATTCTGATATCAGGAGTTAAGTATTTTATGAGGTGTTATTGTAATTTTTATTCCACCCATTGTTGTTGCTCTCAGTAGTTTCTCGGAATGTTGCTGACACAATGTTTCCACAAGGGCATTACCAGAACATAGTTTCTTAACAGTTTTGGGAGGTCTTGCCAGTCCTTCTAAACCTTTTTGAATAAAGAAGGGTGACATTTTCCCTATTGGTTTTTCACCTGTAGCATGAATGATTAAAAATGTTGGTACATTTATGTTAGCATCATATATCTTTTGTTTCTTTCTTCTGTTTCCATATGCTGTATCTACAGTATACTTGGTTGGGACTTTGTTAGGACTCCTGAAACATTTGAGGATGAAGAAGTCATGCTCAAGAAGTTTTTGGTTTGGCGCCAGTGCTCCCCACTCGCCATGGAGCTACACATGGATGCCCACTGCCTGGCAAGCAATGACTGTGCTCAGGAGTGGAATACCAGGGCTACCCCAGATGCTATACCTGCACTACAGCAAGCCTAGGATCCCAACCCTGGACCGTGGACAGTGAGAGACTTACTGCAACACTGCTGACCCCGGCAGGCAAGCCCATTAGCTGATTGATCCTGGCTGGGCCATCCAGGACCGTTGTCTTGCCGAAGCAGGGGCCAAAGTAGTGCAAGACTATCAGGATCCCCCTTTCCAGATGTCCATGGGTCACACTGCACAGCAAACATGGCGGGAGGGTGTTGAATCCCAGTGATTGTGGTCTAGAAAAAAGGATAGTGAAAAAGACTCAGGAGAAGTAGAGCGAAGAATACAGGAAGAAAAGCAAAGAAAAAGAGGAAGAATGAAAAGGGCCGGTACCATCACTGGGAGGTCCCCTCCACCACAAACAGGCACCCCCACATGGAGGGAATTTAAATAGGTTATCACTGTTGTCAAAGACTAATGATTGTGAGTTTAATGTGGCAAAGTGCAGGTTCTATTCACTCTTCAGTTAACATGAAAAAAACACAAGGGATAAGTAACACTATTTATTTAAGTCCATATATTTCAGCCTGAATATTACAGGGGACCATCGTCAGTGGTGACAATAGTTAATTACAAAGTAGAACACAAACAATGGATTGATTTGAAAAAGTAAGAGTTGTGTGATGTTATACATAAAACAATGCAATAACATAACTGAGGAAATATTGATATTGTAGGTGAATGGTAAAACACAACAGTGGGTGAATAGGGATGCAATACTCTGTAGTGGGCAGCATGGCTAAAGGGTAGGTCCTGTCTTAGTAACTTATTCATATTTTATAATTTAAAAAGTGACAGCAGAATTCGATAAAGGTAATGGCTACACCTGTCAAATGACTTTGCTATTCTGTCAAATGAATAGCAAAGTCAGTTGGTCACTTGGCAAAGTCATTTGACAGTATTCTGTCAAATGACTTTGCCAAGGCATTTGACAGAATACCACATGGAAAACTATTACAAAAACTGGAGAGGATATGAATGGATATGAGGCTAGTAGCATATGGTGGAGTGGAGTCTAGTAGAATGATGGTGATTAGCAGAGTATTTCAGGGTTTTGGTACTAGGGCTACTACTCTTTAATTTGTATATCACTGATATAGGGAAAGATTTAAAGAATAATAATTGTCAATTTAATGTTGCAAAATGTAAGATTATGCACTTCGGATTGAAAAGGTTGCATATGATGTATCATATTGATGGTAGTGGTTTGCAGGAAATTGATGAGGCTAGGAACTTGGGAATGATGGTGGACAAGGAGCTAAAGCTCAGAGGACAAAAGTTGGCAAAATAGCTCAGTGAATTACTTGGATGTTGAAAACATGCTAACAAGTAAAGATAAGGAAGTTATTATCCCTCTTTATATGGCTATGATTCGGCCACATCTTGACTACTGTGCACAGATTTGGTCACCTGGGTTTCTTGGGGAGTTAGTATGAGTAATATATGACCTTGACTTCTTGGAGGTCTCAGATAATAATAATGCAGTGATTTTCATTATAACAAAAAAAAAAAAAAAAATAAAAAAAAAAAAATAAACTTTCACCCAAAGCTTAACACCATCAACGCTCTTCTAAAGGAAATTCACGGTAAACAAACTTACCAGTTTGATAACCATTAAGAATTGACTGCAAATTATATAGTTAACCATTAATATTTTTGTGTGGTTATCTATGTTTTTATAGCCTGAAATAAAATTAAGTTAGTCTTAAGTACCTTAACTAATTGTCGATGTTTACTTTTATTGCCTACTAAAATCAATATCATATAGGTTCTAAACGATGATATTTTTTTTGCTTCCTATACATGTGTATTTACACATGTATGTATACATGTGTGTATATTATTATTATTTCATGACACCTCCAAGGGGTCCAAAGACTCATCGAAGGAGGATAGAAAAAATAAGAGAATTCACTTTAGAGACCCATATATTATTCGTCAGTTATATAAAGGCTTTTATTAAAGTCAATTGTAATAAGCTACTAGACATTTTAAGAGATGACAACATTCCTAACCAGTTAATTAAAGCAATTTTCAATATATATAACAATAACCAAATTACAACAAAGATAGCCACACAAAAATCTGAATCACAGAACATGAATGCAGGTTTCTGACAAGGATGTAGTCTATCGCCACTCCTCTTTAATATCTATATTAATAATGTTATAAGAGAGTGGAGGGAAACAACCAGTTTTGGCATTCACATATGTGATTACACCAACATCGATATAATTTTATTTACTGATGATTGGGTTCTAATTGAAGATTCACTACAGCGAGCAGCCTTTTCATTAAATGAAATAGAAAAACATACAATATGGAAATCTGCATTCCAAAACTAAAGTCATGGCATTTAAAGGCTGAGACCCAATTAGAAGTAAAATTTGCATCAATGATGATATTATACAACAGGTTAATACATTCAAATATCGATATATAGACTACCACTTATCTTGTGAAAGAGAGAATGACATGCAACACAAAATTACCAGTTATATAGGAATAACAAAAACTATCAGTCAGATATTCAATCCAAATTTAATAAGCAAGAAAACAAGAATGAGAATCTATAACTCAATAGCAAGACCTATCCTAACATATGGTTCAAAAGCCTGGACCATAACTCAAGCAGGTAGAAAAAGACTGATAAGCTCTGAAATGAGATTCATGTGCAAAACAGCTAGGTATAATAGACTAGAACTCCAAAAGAAATAGCAATATCTTAAAGGAACTTGAGGTGATATCTGTTTTAGACTACATCGATCTTCATAGAGTGAGATGGAGACAACATATAGAAAGAATGAGTGAAGGAAACCCCCCCCCCTTTCAGAGATATTAACCATTAACCTCAAGGGAGAAGGAATAGAGCATGGCCTTTGAAAAGATGGGAAGAGAGTGTTACAGGCCACTAGGTCTATTACTGAAAAGCAAGAAGAAGAAGAAGTAGATGTGTATTTTTCAAGGCTTATTTTGTTTTGTGATTCTATGTAATGTTTTTACTTGATGATTAGGCTTAAAAGCATTCACATATTCTATTATGTTCTGGAAATGATTTTCTATTGTAAAAATAGTACATAATTTCTAGAATAAATCAGCATTTCACCTGCAATACAAATTGTCATCTTTATGCAGATATACTAATATCATAAGAAATCCTTTTGTGATATATATATATATATATATATATATATATATATATATATCTTTAACATTTATTATACCCAAGGTAAAATACTTTCTACATTTATATCTCCTCCCGAGATTTTTATTTAATAAGGTTAAAACACCTTATGGTAACTTGTTCTGGTAAAATACTTATAAGCTCTGTATTACTAAAATTTTGGTATTTCTAGCCTGGCTCCCACTGATGAGAGCTCAATAAAGGTCGAAACCGGTCTGGGTAGTGGCCCCTTGCCTTTAATACAAAGCATCATAAGGAGATGTGCTTTGCATTATGGGTAAATATTAAGATTAGTGATCAGAGCTTATTCTACTTTTACCATGAGTTGCCATGGTCTTGCACTACGTGCAGGGTCAGCTAGACTTGCAACACTTGCAGGCGCAAACTTGACTTGTTTGTCTGTTTGCTTACTTGGGAAATGGAGTAAAACCAGGTTTAAAATAGCTTGGTGTCTTTAACATATATATATATATATAAAAGAATCAAAGATGTGTTTCAGTTATCAGAAATGAGCTTATTTTTCCCATATCATAAATACATTACTCCTTACGTCATCATGAATATTCTGTATGCAACATTTACCTAATTATTATCATCATCATCATTATTATTTTCCAATTTACTCATGTGAAAACAAAATATTCATTGTTTCATTTCTTTGTAGTCAATGTATGAGACAGAAGCCTCAGTTTTAGGACATGAGATTTTATCAGGTAATTTAAATACTGGCTTTTATTTCTGTGAAATGCTGTGTTTAGTGGTACTTGATATGTGCAGTAAGAAGTAAATGTTTATGGAATTTATTTATTTAGCATATGCTTTCTGACTAATACACAACTGAGTTATCATAATAACTGTTCACATTTTGTCATCATCTTCAAATTCCTGATACGTACCTCTCGGGAGGGGTGTACAGGATACCATGATGTTACTACATGAAAAAGTTATGCCATTACTAAATTCCAATTAATAGTTTTCCTCCAAATTAATCTGTTATTTGTCATGATTCCAAAATTATCAGATCTTATATTTCAGTCCTCTAAGGCACTTTCTACTGTATCAATTTACCTACATCTTCATCATTAGTAAAGAACACTTGTTTTGCTAATCTTTCCTCACCCATTCTGTTTAAGTGATCATACCACCTGAGATTAGCTTTGCTAAAACATTCCTGAATGCTAACAATGTCAAGTTCTTTCCTAATATCCTCATTTTTGATATATTGCCATTGATGCCATCCATTCATTCACTCTTCTAATCTTTCTCAGAACTCTTATATCTGTAGTCTCCAGTCTTTGTTCAAGTGTTTTATTCCAAATCCATAAGAAAATTGGTTTGAACACTGTCTTGTAAAGAGCATCCCAAAATTCATGCAAGAAGTAATTTTGATAGAAAACACAGGTTTTTAATTAAAAATTGTAATTTCTTATTGATTCATAAAGTATACAGTATAGGGTTATGCGTGGAATAGCATATCGGGTAAATGGCCTCCACTGCTTTGCTGGCACACACTCTTTTGTCGAAATTTTCCATGACCGTTTTCCATAAATGTGGCTGAATTTCGTTGATACAGCGCTCAATTTCCTCCTTCAAGGCGTGGGTGGTCGTGGGCTTGTTGGCATAAACCTTAGACTTCAAAAAACCCCAAAGAAAAAACTCCAATGGTGTTAAGTCACATGATCTGGGCGGCCAATTCTGATCACCAAAACGGGAAATTACACGACCAGGAAATGACTCTTGCAGTAATTGAATTGTTTCTCGGGCTGTATGGCATGTGGTACCGTCTTGTTGAAACCACATGTTGTCCACATCCATATCTTGCAATTTAGGCAAAAACTGGATTATCATGTCGCGATAGCGAGCACCATTAACTGTTATTGCCTTACCAGCCGCATTTTCGAAGAAGAATGGACCGATGATGCCTACAGCCCAAAATTCCCACCAAACAGTGACACGTTGTGGATGCATTTGTTTCTCAACAATCACTCGTGGATTTTCTGAACCCCAAATGCGACAATTTTGTCGATTAACGAAGCCATCAAGATGAAAATGAGCCTCATCGCTGAAGATGATTTTGTTTGAAAAATAAGCATCCACTTGTTGTTGTTCCATAATCCATTCAACGAACTCTCTTTGCTGTGTGTAGTCAGTAGGCTTCAGTTCTTGAGTCAATTGAACTTTGTAAGCATAAAGATGCAAATCTTTCATGAGAATACGCTGTAGAGAGCTTCTTGAAATGCCCAATTCAAGACCACGGTGCCGAATTGATGTTCCTGGACTCTCAGCAACACTCTCACGAACTGCTTCGATATTTTCTGTTGAACGACTTGTTGAAGGACGGCCAGAGTGTATAAGATCACTAATTGGTCCAGTTTCCTTGAATTTTTTAATGAATCTTTTCACAGTTGATGAAGTTAAATCACTATTCCGACCATATTTTGTACGAAAATTGCGAACACTGTAGCTGCCAAACCTTCGTTATTTTTAAAATATTGCTCAACAATGAAAATGCATTGTTCTTTCGTGTAGCGCTCCATTTTTAATAACCCTGAACTGTCAGCTGTCACGCTGTCTTTTTTTTTTTTTTTTCTTGTTGGTAACACTTTACCGCACAAATGGCGCTAAATTTAAACCTTGCGTGAATTTTGGGACACACTGTATATAGGTAATTTAGTGTTTTGACTAATTTCTCTCTTATTCAGTTGACTTCCTATGATACCAGTTTTGCTAATTCTGTTGTCTACTTATCATCTGTTCACTGTACGTTCACAGATGCCGTATGGTTACTCCAATGCTCGGTGATGTACCACACCAGTCCTTGCCATCTGGAGGCTTTAACTCTCTGAATATCAGTCACTCCATACACACCACACACATGCACACGCACCATCTCATTGACAGTCTACTACTACTACCTATTTATCCAGGAACTTTCCCTTCTGTTAATAATTAATATTATGAGAAGTCTATTTCCATATTTAATCTACCATATTTACTAAAAATTGTGCTTAAATAGCTAAAATGTTTTATTTTTTTCTATAGATTCTCCATTCAAGCTACAGTTGATGTTTTGAATGTTTCTGCCTATTTTCATCGTCTTTGTCTTTTTATTGATGATTTTCATACCAAATTTATTACAACAATTAATTCAATTTAGTGAAAGAATCTTGCAGACTTGTACTGCATTTATTCAGAAGTAGTATAACATCATTTGCATAAAGTAAAGAGCTAAGATCAACATCACCAATTTTAATAACAGATTTAATAACGGATCCATGTAAATAATGAATTGTAGAGAGGATAACATGCACCCTTGTCACACACCTAATTTAACTTCAAGCCATCTTCCTGTACCTTCTTCAATTCTAACTGCTGCTCTCTTACAACTTAGATAGAGACCATGTTTTGCTCAATATAATGTCTCATTTACAATATATAGCTGTAGCATTTTGAAGAGCTTTCCTTTTGGAACCTTGTTATATGTCTTTTCCAGATCTATGTAACATAAATAGAAATAATTAAGAAATGCCAAGATTTCTTAATTATTTGTCTTAAAGTGAAAATCTGATAATGACAACCTCTATTTGGCCTGAACCCAGCCTGTTCTTCACCAGTCTTCCCTTCCACAATTTTTCTTAGCTATTTCTCAGTTTTATTCATTCGGTTTTATTTCCCTTTTTAGAGATGGATACTATGAGAGATCTACTCTACTCATCTAGAATTCAATCCACTGTCCAGGCCTTCTGCATTATGCAATGCAGCCTATAACTTTGTAATACCTTCATATTTGAGCATTTCTGGTCAAATATCATATACTCCAGCTGCCTTTCCACATTTCAGGTTTTTAATGGCTTCTTCTACTTCAAGTATCGATATGTATTTCTGACTGCATTCTTGTTGAGAGTTTTCTATCACTGTGCTATAACTGCTTGTTTCATTTAGCAATCTTTCAAAGTAATTACATGTTATAATTATAATTTACAATTATAAATAATTAAATGTTATGGAAGACATACAAGACAGTTGGTGATGATCAGATTCATAAAAAGTATAAAGTGCAGGTGATGAGCATGGTAAGAAAGAAAAAGTGCAGTATGAGAGGAGATTGGCTGGAAAGCCAAGGTTAAACTGAAGGAAATTTTTCTGCTACATGGTGTTGAGACCCCCCCTTTTTACTTTACACGTGTATATGGTGGTAACTCCAATATTAATATACTTAGACAATATCAGATACTTGGGGACTAATCCTCAATTACTCTTATATCTCCCTTGTAGCTAGTCTTAAAATAAGCAGCAGGCTATACTTATCCCAGTGGTATTGCACTTAGCAGAAGTTAGTAGAAAAAGACATCTTATTAATTTGTATTAGTTTACAGATTCTCATTAATTAATTTTTTCCCTTATTAACATAGAGAAAAATTATATTATCCTGCACCACTCTATGCCTAGATGCTATGAAAAATAACCTCAGGTAAAAATCAATCAATAAGTACAATAACACTTTAGTTTCTTTAAGCTAAGGATACTTTAAATATCTCAATTATTTTCCTTTATACAGAAGTGGCCGGGGTTACTCAATCTTTCTTATCACCTTGGGTTCCTGCTAAGATCTGAATAATTTTATTAATAGTACAGTGAATTGAATTCAAGCAAGGATGTGATTATGCATAAAACAAAGGACATTTATTTCACTTTAGAACACACACTACAAGATATATCAAATTCTAGTAATAAGGCAATTCACTCAAAATAACTTTGGGGTTCTACTTCTCTAATTAAGAAACATCTATTTAACATCAATATTGCATTCAAACAGATATTACTTCCATGAAAATACTATTAAAATCGAAACACAATTCAATTTCCCCAAATACATAGGCAAAACAAACGAATGTCCTCTACTAAGTACTCATTAATCTTTATGATATCTCTAAGTTAATCAATAAAAGAGCATTCATAAACAAGTCTTATACTTAACACAGTAGTTCAATATCAACTGATTAATGTTTCATTCACATATCCCAGTGGAATAACATGATACACTAATGCACCTATATGGACATAATGCACTTCAAGGCACTTTCTTAGCAAACAATTTCCTTGTCAATCACACATAACTTAGTACAAATATTCTATGTTAAACAACTCATTAGAAAGAACAATTCACTCAGATATCTATTCTGACACTTTCTCAAGGGACATACAGTCTTATTAGATTAATAACATTCCTCTCATAGACTAACCTATTAATCCAGATAATACAATCACAGGTAATGACTTCTGGTTCTAGATACGTTCACTCAGAACAAAGTAATGCCTTGGCTTTTGTTAACTTAGCACCCATTCATTAACATTATTCAATCCTTAGTTAAGGCAGAGACAAAGTTGAATCCAAGTTCTCTTACCGCATTCAGGCGACTTACAACACATCTAGGTTCTGGATAACATCAACTTCTATTGCGATTCCTTGGAAGCAAATTGAGTGTCCTGAAATAGTCTCTTCAGCTCCTTGTCTGTTACTGCTCTCTGGCCAGCATAGCATTCACAGATTTCCTTGCACGGGGCCTTCTTCGATATCAGCATAGACTTTCATCATAGTAGACTTCTGAATTACTTGACTATATGTCTTTAAAATCTCAGAATGCTCCTCGGACATCGCCTGCTCGGACTTAGTTTTTCTCTGTTGAAGTACAGCTTTCATAGTACCAACTCTAAGTCATAGAGCAAGGCGACTTGTGCCTAGAGCTCTGAGATACGACATCAGCGGTTCACCTGGGACACATCTAGGGTGAAAATCAGAAACAAGAGAGCCTTCCCAGGTCAGGTAATTAATTTTTATATCTCCCACTATCTCCACTCATTGGATGTACTCACTTATCAAATCAGCTTTCGTATCACAAGCCACAAGCACCAAATAGGACTCTGGTGGTCGAGACAGAACTTGTGCAAGATGAGCAGCGCTATCAAGGCGACTGGCGGATAAGTTACACACCCAAGCATGACTTGCAGAATTCAATACACAGACATAGCCGGCGGCAGCATTACCGATAATATGATTAAGTTCCAAATAAAAGTATCTAGATCCATTGGTATTATTTCAAGGCACAAGGAAAATATCAATGTTGAAATGTAGAAAGGCAGCAAGAGTAGATGATATTCGACCAGAAATGCTGAAGTATGGTGGTATAAAAGTCTTACAGTGGCTGCACTGCATAGTTCAGAAAGCCTGGACAGAGGGACGAATTCCCGATGATTGGAGTAGAGCTCTAATAGTACCCATATATAAAAAGGAAAATAAAACTGAATGAGAATTACAGAGGTATTTCCCTACTGAGTGTTCCTGGCAAGATCTATGCAAGTATACTTGAGAAACAGTTGAGAAGAATTGTGGAAGAAAAGCTTGGTGAAGAATAAGCTGGATTCAGGCCAAATAGAGGCTGTCAGGATCAGATGTTCACTTTACGACAAATACTTGAGAAAGCATGGCAATATAACAAAGATCTGTATTTAAGTTTTAAGAATTGTTGAAAATGTCAACTGTGTTGTGAACAGGGAACCTGTGGAACAAGTAAAACTATTTAGGCACGATTTTTGCTGAAGATGGTAAATTAAATATGGAAATAGACAACAGAATCAACAAAGCTGGTATGGTAGGAATTGAATAAATTCATATGGAATAAGAGAGAAATTAGTCGGAACACTAAATTAGCTATACAAGACAGTGTTCGAACCAATTTTAACTTATGGATCTGAGAGCTGGGTCAGAAGTAAAACACTTGACCAAAGACTAGAGAACGCAGATATTAGAGTCCTGAGAAAGATTAGAGGCGTGAACAGATGGCATTAATGGCAATATCATATTAAAAATGATGATATTAGGAAAGAACTTGACATTGTCAGCATCCAGGAATGCATTAGGAGAGCTAATCTCAGGTGGTATGGTCACTTAAACAGAATGGGCGAGGAAAGATTAACAAAACAAGTGTTCTCTGCCAGGTTGGCAGGAAAACGACCCAGAGGAAGACCAAGATATAGGTGGATTGATACGGTACAAAGTGCCTTAGACGATAGAAATATAAGATCTGATAATGTTGGAGTCTTGATAAGTAACAGACTGATTTGGAGGAAAATTGTAGATAGGAAGTTAGTAATGATGTAAATTTTTCATGTAGTACTGTCATATCCTGTACACCCCTTGAGGGTATATGTCAGGAATTTGATGATGATAAGGAAAATATCAAGTAGTATACATTTTTGACTTATAAACTGTAGGTGAAATTTACAGAGTTAGAATTTAATACATTATTTACTTAAACAACATCATTCTGATTATCACTTAGTCTTTGGAAAATGGCGAACTTGTTAAATCGGGATCGAAAGGCATTCATTTCATGAACTCGTTCATTCACAATTTAACAATGGCAAGCAAGAGGAAGAATAATTATGGCAGATTAACATTTATTAACATAAACTTCCAGCAACAGTCTCTAATCAAAATCTAAACAAACAAACTTTGTTTGCTTACACTTGGATAAAGGATTAAACCAAGTATATAATTTCTTGGTATCTTTAATTTATATTATAACCAAGTAGAAAAACTTCTAACAACTATCTCTAATCCAGATTATTTTGATAATAAGGTGCGACATCTTTTGGCTACTCATATAAGAAATTATGACTTTGGCATTACTTCAGGGCCTGGCTGCCACTGACGAGATCTCAATAAAGGTTGAAACTGGTCTGGGTAGTGACCCTTCCCATAATGCATAGCATTATGTATACCTGTAAGGATACGTGCTTTGCATTATGGGATACTAAGACAATTGATGTGAAGTCCTGAAAATACTTCAGGGGCACGATCTTTGCTTGCTTATATCACCTCTGGGTCTGACTCCCACTGACGAGACCTCAGTAAAGGTTGAAAGTGGTCTGGGTAGTAGTGACCCTTCCCATAATGCATAGGATTATATATATACAGGGTGTTCGGGATAAATTTGACATATTTATAATTAATTATATTTTTCCGTAAGTTACATGTATTAACACACACTTCTCTTCATTTAAAAGTTTGGACCCTTCTTCATTCATATACAAGATGTCAGAAAGGATGGATAGCTGGAACCCACCTGAATCATGGAAGAGAATAACTTGTATCATGATGATTCGTGCCCGCCATCAAAATAAGGATATTACGACTGCTGCCCAATGCTCCCTGAATACAGTAAAAACAATCAGGCATGAACTAGAGACTTGCAATGGTGACTACGAGGATGTAGCAAGAAGAAAGATCCCTAGCAGACGATCTGATTGCGTTCGTACAGCAGAATTCCTCGCAAATCTGCAGGAACAGGTGTTGAAGAACCCTGGCATTGGAATTCGGGCTTTGTTCGTGGAGTTGCTAACTGTAGTCAAGCCCTGGATAACAAGGGTAGCCAATGGTAGGCCGTATGTATGGCAGCAGGATTCGGCCCCTTGCCACACCTCTGGGAAAAGTCAAAAATGGTTGTCTGAAAATTTCTACGACTTCACCAGTCCAAATGTTTGGCCTCCAAACTCCCCAGACCTTAACCCCATGGATTATTTTGTATGGGGCGCAGTTGAAAAAGACACCAATCGCACTTCCAGTAATACAAAAGCCCAGTTAATGGATAAAATTAAAACAGTTTTTGCGGCCCTTCCCAGGGAGACTGTAGCATCAGCTTGTTCGAGGTTCCGAAGCAGAATTGAAGCTGTGATCGATGCTAATGGTGGTTATTTTGAGTAAATCTTGTTGATAGTATTGTAATTAACTCTGCCTGTAATGTTTTTTTGTCAATTCATTAAATTTAATAGATACAAAGAAGATTTTCTTTTTCCTTACGAAACTGTCAAATTTATCCCGAACACCCTGTATATATGTGTGTGTGTGTGTGTAATCATGGACTTCTACTCGGTTGTTGTGATACATTTATACACCTAGTTTCGGCTTATAACAGCCTTCATCAGGTATTCATTAAAGGAAGAGAATAGTAATAAACATTGAATATATATATATATACCTGTGGGGATATGTGCTTTGCATTGTGGGATACAAAGGCAAGTGATGTGAAGTTATCATCCTCTATATACGAGTTGCCCCAGTCCTGAAAATACTTCAGGCACAAGCTTTGTTTGCTTATACTTGGATAAAGGATTTAACCAAGTATATAATTTCTTGGTATCTTTAATTTGTAGTTTAACCACATGGAAAAACTTCCAACAATGCAAGGAGTATTAAGGATTTTAAGATTCTATATGATAAATATGTTGTCAGTTGAATGAATCTTCCACTGAAACTTTCTCTGACTGAAAGACTGTTTAACTTTGATTCATTTTTTAAACTTTTTTTACACACTCTTCTTTTCAATATGCAATTCAGTTTTATCCTGCTCAAAACTAAATAGTGATCACTTCCTATATCAAATCCTCTGTATATTCTTGTGTCCTGAACCAGTGGGAAAACATTACTATCAATTATAACATAGTCAACGAGAGTTTCTTATTTCTTGTATATGAATTTGTGCACATACAAGAAATGCGAATTTGTACACATTTTTATGTTATAATGTGCTGTTAGTAATAACTAATCTATGTTCTAAATAGAAATCTATCAGGCACTTACCATTATAATTAGCTTTGCTCTTTTTTCCAATTTTGTCAAAATATTTCTATATGTCTGATAATCATTTCCTAATCTGTTGTTTAGATCTCCAGCAAGGACCAACTTTTCCATTTTCATTGTGTCTGCTGCCTTCTCTAATGCCTTAAAAATTCTTACACTTCTTCCATATTAAGACCTTCACAAATAAGTCTCATTATCCAGTTCCCTATTCTGATATTTGCCCTTATCACTCTACATGATATTGCTTGCCATTCAAGAATATCATCCTCGTATTTAGGGTTGATTACTGTAGCTACCCCTTCTTTTCACTGATTGTTATTGCCTGAATATATTTTGCATTTTGGTTTAGTTTTCAGTTTGGTGTGGGTTAGAACTTTGGTGGCACATGTGTAAGTGTAATTTGAATAGGTTGTGTGCGTGTCATATCATTTTATATTTCTATATTATGTAATCATCGTCACTATCAGCTATTACATTTTGACCTTTTGAAACCCACTTAACTGCACTGATCTCATCTATATACTTTTTTTCCTCCTCCTGCTATTTTTCCTTCAAACATTTCTTTTACTAATCTTTTATCTCTCATTTTGTTTAAGTGATAATGCTGTCTTACACTTATTGAATATTAATAATGTCAAGTTATTTTCTAATGTCTTTATGTTTAATATGCTCTTGGCATTGATGACATTTTTCACCCCTTTTACTCTACAATTCTCAAATTCTCAACCTCTGGTCTTCAGTGTTTGAGTTACATTTTAATTTATAATCTAGATTTTCTATGCCTATATTAAATTGGTTTGGATGCTGTCTTTTATGCTTTGTGTTTCTGTGATTTCTCTCATTCCATATTTTTTCATTATTCCAAATTTATTGAACTGCCTATTTTCCGTACTGCTTTTTACTTATTCTGTTATCTGATCTGTTTCATATATATAATTGACATCTAAAAATGATGCCTAAATAATTGATATGTTTTACTTGTTCTATAGGTCAGTTGATATTTGTTAATTTCTGCCTATTTTTTTAAAATTATTTTAACACTGAATTTCATATAAAGTTATAATTATTTAATATGATTCAAGACTTACAATTAACCACACAAAATTTTTACTATTTCTTTATATTTAACGTGATAGTGCCATTGATGTCATTTAATATTGCTAAAATCTTGAAGACATGTAGGTTTATCTCAGAGGATAATTGCATCAAACCATCATCCTGCATTCAATGATTCAAACTGCTAAATTTATTGAGAATTTCATTTCTTAAGTGTATAGCATGTGGCTATAAGATTCCATTTATACTGTACCAGTTTATAATTTTAAACAGATTTTTCCTCAGAATATTATTGTATGCTTTTCGAGATTTAAAAAAAAAAAAAAAACTTAAATAGATATCCTCCTGTGATGTGTGAACTCTTTCTCATAAAATAAAAACACAGACTTGGCAGCTCCTGTTTGGCCTAATACTCATCTTCAGTTTTTATTATTTTGTGACACATCCAAGGAGTCCAAAGACTCATTGAGGAAGGGCACCTACCTTACAACTCTCCGTCTCCACCACTTAATCAACCAACTACACCAAACTGCCATTCCATCATCATCATCATTCAGCTCCCCAAGCAGCCATCATTCTCTGAATTGCAGTGTACTAAACCTTACATTTAGTAAGGTTTAGTAAATTTAGTACATTTAGTTGCAGTGATCTGTCTTTTCTGTCTGTTCATATTGGTCATCAGTTAAAATCCTTCTTGAGGACTTTATACAAGCTGAACTTCTGATAACTCTCCAAAACTTTGAATCATCGTCAAATAATGAAACATTTGCTGATGATGAAACAAATTTATATGTTCATGAATTGAAAATTCATCCCTTCCTAAACTTGTTTGGTTGGCTAAGCAAATATTGTTTCAGCTCTTCACCCAGTTGGCTGTTAGTTTGAATTCCATTGTGGATGTTTGAATGTCTAAGTGGTAGATGAATTTCATTGCATTGTGATACTGTCATTCTCCTTATTGGAAACCTAAAACAAATTGAAAAATTTGATTGATTGGTTTCTGGAGAGCAATGTTTCCACATCACCTACTCTTCATCTCATCCATGGTACTAATGTGCAGTATGTTATAATCTGTTGTGAGTGGGATTATCATTAAAAAATATTTATATGAAGGTTGAATAGCAATAGGTCAAGTACTGAAGCTTATAGTATGTTATCTTGCTTTCCTTCTTCTTTCAGACACTACACTTGCATATAAAAATCTTTGATATCTCTTCAGTCTCTCTCTCACCCTGCCCCCACATAGTCTACCTATTATCTAATATCTAATCTCATTTGTTACAGTTTAGCCCTGGTATAGTTAATGCTTTTGCAAAATCTTGAAATACCATAATGTATTTACTATTATGGGAAAACTAAAGGACAATACGGAGTGGGATTTCTAATTAAGAAAACAATTACGCACCTTATAGAAGAATTTAATTATACAGATGAAAGAATAATTGAAATTACACTTAAAATAAACTCTAAACTTAAAATCCGGATCATCCAAATATATGCTCCCACCTCATCTCACACTGATGAAAAGATAGATGCATTTTATGACTCGCTGCAGCACACTCTATCATGGCTCTTACAGAATTCTCTATCAGTAACAAGCTTTATGTTATGAATACATTTTTTAAGTTAGCCCTCAAAAGAAAATGGACATGGAGAAGTCCAAACGGAGAAATAAAAAATGAAATAGATTATATACTGTGTAATAATAAAGAAATAGTTCAAGATACTTCAGTACTAAATCAAGTAAAAACAGGAAGTGACCACAGACTGGTCAGAGCCAAAATTAAAATAAACCCCAAATTGGAAAGAATAAAATGGCTAAACAACAAAAAATCAAGTTTTAATTTAAACCCTATCGAAAACAAAAAGAAGGATTATGAAGAAAAACTCAATCAAAAACTAGATTTAATAAATATATTTGAAGAAGAAGACATAAATAAAATAAGCAAAAACCTAACGGAAGTAATAATCTCAACAGCCAACAAATTCAAAAACAACAACCAACAAAAAGACCATAAACTTTCAGAGGAAACCTTACAACTACGAAAAAAGAGACAAAATATGAAACAAGACAAAAACTTAATTTCTAAAATAGAATATGCAGAACTATGCAAAACAATAAGGAAAAAGATGAGAAATGAAATAAGATCTTATAACACTAAAAAAATAAAAGAAACAATCGAAAACAATAAAAATATGAAAATACTAAGAAAATATTAATCAGTTGGCAAAAGTCAAATAACTGCAATAAAAGATAAGAATGGAACTACCATAAGGAACCAAGAACAAATCCTATTGCAGGCTAGAAGAATTTTATAACGAACTCTATAGTGATCCTTCAACAGATAAATCAAATATAAATAACTCATCTCCATTGCATATGGAATTCATTCCCCCATTCACTTCAGATGAAATAAAACAAGCATTAAAACAAATGAAAAATGGAAAATGTCCTGGTGAAGACCTAATTCACATAGAATTAATTAAATGGGGAGGAAACAATATAATTCACCGTGTCACAAACTTACTAAATTTATGCCTAGAAGAGAGGAAGATACTGGAAAATTGGAAAAATGCTACTCTGATACTGTTATTTAAAAAAGAGGACAAAGAAGAAGTAAAGAACTATAGACCAATTAGTATTCTCTCTAATCTGTACAAAATTCTCATAAAAGTAATAACAAACAGGTTAACATCTCTTCTAGACTCAAATCAACCAGTAGAACGAGCAGGATTCCATAAAGGCTTCAACACAGCTGATCATATTCATGCAGTAAAACAAATAATAGAAAAAGCAGAAGAAAACCAATTGCCTCTCTGTTTAGCCTTCATTGATTATGAAAAAGCATTTGATTCCATCAAAACTAATGCAATAATCAATGCACTCCAGAATCAGGGAGTTCCTGGAGAATATATGGACCTCCTCCAGGCAATATACCTCACTGCAACAGCAACAATCCAACTTCACACGAGTAGCAATAAAATGTCAATTGAAAAAGGTGTCCGACAAGGAGACTCTCTATCATCCAAAATCTTTACAGCAGTCCTTCAAGAAATATTTAATAATATAAACTGGAAAAACCTTGGTATAAAAATTAATAGCAGAATCTTAACACATCTAAGATATGCAGATGATATCATAATTTTTGCAAACTCCAGAAGACCTTAATATAATGATAGAAGACTTATATCATGAAAGCAGAAAAGTCGGTCTAAAGATAAACAGAGAAAAAACTAAAATCATGTTTAATCGTTTAGTAACACCAAAAAACATAATAATATAAAACAATTTTTTGGAAAGAGTCTCTTCATATAAATACTTAGGTCATCTCATTGACCTAAACTGTGGACTCCAAAAGGAAATAAATAGGAGAGTTCATCTTGCCTGGAGTGCATTCAGAAAATTGAAAAACGTTTTTCAAAACGATGATGTCCCACTCTGTTTAAAAAGGAAGACATTTAACCAGTGTATACTTCCAGTCATCTCATACGGTTGCAAAACTTGGTTGCTAACAAGAGCACTGGCAAATAAATTAACAAGAACTCAAAAAAAAAAAAATGGAGAGGTTGATGCTAGCCTTCACATTAAAAGATAAGAAGTGAAACACCTGGATAAGAAGCCAGACTCACATCACTGACATCATTCTTCACCACAAGCGACTAAAATGGAAATGGGCCGGACATTTATCCAGAAGAGAAGATGAGCGATGGACCACCATACTTACGAAATGGATTCCTAAAGAAGGGAAACGAAGCCGAGGACATCCTAAAAGAAGGTGAAGTGATGAACTGTCAGAGTTTATTGGGGAAAGTTAGTCAACCATTGCCAAGAACAGAGAAAGGTGGAAAGAACTGGAGGAGGCCATCATCCAGCAGTGGACAGAGAATGGCTGAAAAGAAGAAGATTCACTATGGCCAGTGGATATTCTATCCTACTGTGAGCATGAATGTTTGTGAATGCTTTTAGGCAGCAGATGAATTTTAGTGTAAGATAATCAACTATTCTGCTTATCACAGGCCTGAAATATTTGAAAAAGTTTCATGTTTGATCTGAAGAAAAGGCTCCCAGATTATCTGACCCTCAGCTCACCCATAGTACTAATACTATACCCTATGTCAGTGTTTCTCAAACTTCAGATATCCATGTACCCCCTCTTAAATTTTCATTATTACCAAGTACCCCCTTATCAAAATAATAATAAATAAAGTATATTTCATATACTTTATTTATTGTAAATGTCTATTTTATTTGAATTTATATGTTCATGTAAACAAAAAAAAAAAAAAAAGATTTATTTTTAAAAGAACAAAATTTGGTATAGGTTCCTCTTCATTTCCTGTCCATGAGCATCCATATTTCAAGTAATTCATATCACACTTACGAAACTTTTTCATCTGCTTCTGAGTTGGTTCTCTAGAGATGTCAGACAACACACCTGATCCAGATTTCATTTGATCCAGATACAATATCAACGTTTTCTTGCTGATTACACTACTGGTATTTGCTATATTGCTCTCTTTTGTGCGTTTTATGAATCCAGTCTTTAACCAATGATCAATTCTTAAGAATTTGAAAGCTAAAAGAATTTGAAAATCATATGCACTTCTTCATAGAGCACCTATGAAGAAGTGCATATGATTGGTGCGATATTAACAAAAGATCGTGTGAACCAAAGACAAGCCAACAATTGAGTTGAAATGCTAATTCTCTTCAACCGAATTCCATAATATCTGAAACACATTCACTATATATTTCTTAGTTTTAACACATTCATGATGGGGTGGTGTCAAGCAAAACCATATGTTGCACTGGCAACATATGGTTTTGCTTGAATCTATATAGCAGTTTCTGTTAGAGGGGGAGATGTGATTCATTAGTTAGTGCCGTTTTTATCCCAGTTGTCTCTAATTGCACTATTTGTTGAGACGTATATTACACAGACTTCAAATGTCTCTGTACCTTATTCAGTGATGCAATAAAACTACTTGTTTTTCTTGCGTCTTCAGTATAGTGACGTTGTTGGGGAGGGCATGGTGTTTACCACAGGGAGAGAGTTACTATCACTATGATGTTTATGTCATGGCGATAGTAACTCGCAATTTGAGTAGGAGAATTCATACATAATATATAATTTATTGAGAAATATATATGTTTAAAATAATTTTTTTTTTCTGAATAATGATTCCATGCATTAATGATACACAGCCCAAAATTGCCAAGTACCCCCTGAAGACCTTTTGCGTACCCCCGGGCCATACTTTGAGAAACACTGCCCTATGTTAATAACTTTTTTCAAGGTGGGATCCACATAATTCATGTCTTGCTTTATTGTGAAATATAACTAGATGACTAGAACATGACTGTCCCTTAAAACTTGTTCTGGCCTTCATAAGGGATCGTGCCATATCTGTCCAATAATGTATCTAACCCACTTCTCCACAATCTTAATCACGCAAAAAAAAAATAAAAAAAAGCAAATTAGTCTGTAATCCACAGTGTCATCTATTATTCAGTGGTACAAGTTTACCTTCCTTTCACTCCATCAGTGGTCTTCCACAAGCTAGTTTCATTAACACATTCATGCCATGATGTCTTATTGCAAAATAAGGCACAAGACTAAATCTGATGTCAGTGTGTTTAATAGTTAAGTATTATCGTTATCATTTACATAGCACCATGCTCTTAAAATGTATAGGAAATCAATCCCATTATATTCTGCAGTCTTATAAACTTTAATGTTCTGAACATGCCAAGTTCATTCACTTCTAATTTCAAAGCTGTTCCTTCCCACTCCCTTCTGGAAATGCTCTCTGTTTCAACTACTTTGTACTTTGTTGAAACACTAGGAAAGTTATAACTAAAAAGATTCACCAAAGTTATTATTCTTAGTTTGTTAATTTTTTTTTTTTTCATATGAAGTTTAAAAAACAGATTTTGCAAATTGAACACTTTATGCTGCTAATCATAAGTTTTAGAGATGCATTTTTTTTCAGAACTATTTAGAAATAATATAAATGAAAATGGTATGATGAATATTTTTGTGTTATGGGTGTTATGTTGATTTTTGTTTATATTTTTGATTTTTTTTTTGCAGAAATATTTTCATCTTTACTTCATGAGGTTAGCAAGACGGAATTTAAACTTCAGTTGAAGGTAAAGTTGCAACATTTTATTTCAAGTTTAAATCTAAATTAGATTCTGATTAAAAACAATTGATTGCTTTATGAGCATTAAGTAATTTGCATATTGTGGTTGTTTTTTTTAAGACTTCCATACACATTTCAGAAAAGTTTTAGACATTAAACAAATGAAAAATTGAGTATATTTGAAAATCTGTTTGTTTTTTTATTATAAATGTTTTAGATAGTTTAAGAAATATATATTCTGATTGTTTTCTTTTTTTCCCCTCTCTCCTCTCCTTTCTTAATGCAGAATTCAAGCTTTCTTGATGAGACATGGCTAATAGGAGTAAGTTTTTATCCTTACAAGTTACATTTGAATTTCAGCAGTTTCTATATATTACAATATATATATATATATATATATATATATTGAAATACAAAAGTTATATATCAAAATTAAACAATAATTATATTTTTGTTTAATCTTTTATCCAATTGTAAGCAAACAATTTGTGCATGAAATATCTTCATAACTAAGACTACTTGTATATAAGGGCTAATGACTTCGCATAATGCAAAAGCACACATCTTTTTGGTGTGTATAATGCTTTGCATTATGGGAAAGGCCACTACCGAGACCACTTTTGAGGGGTGGGTTAACTCTCTCCAAAACTTTCATTGAGTGACCCTAAAGGGTCTCTGCTAAACTCATCACCACATGACAGAAAACTCAGCAGTGACAGGCAAAAACCTGACACCAAGCAGAATCACTCTACTCCCCAGGATCAGCTTAATCAAATGGCAATCCTTAACTTTATTTTGAATTCTTTAATAGTAGCATTAATAATAATAATCAGATAATATATTATAAAGCTAATGTTGTAGCAAGTAAGAGGAAGAATGATTATGGAAGGATAACTGTAATCAATGCAGATATTGGGAAGGTGGCAGAAGCAGGAAATAGTTCAGTTGCTGAGTGATCAATTTGAAAGGGTGTATCATTTAGATCACATATGGGCCACTGTGGGCCAGATCCGGCCCTTTACTTCTTTTGATCCGGCCCTAATCTATTTCAGTGAAGTTTGTCCGATTCGTGGTGGGAGAAAACATGGTGTGTTCTACTAACTCACATTAAGCTGACGTCATAACTTGTGCAAAACACACTGTTTTCTGCAACCAAGGTCTCTTTCTCACTTTGACTAGTGGCGTGTGTGAACGTGTTACAACGTGTCAGTTCAGTACTTGCATTGGTGTTGTGCTTTGTTCACTGCATTGATGTTATGATCTGTTCAGTGCCTGCGGTATAGAAGACAGTTTTGTTTGACAGTTCTGAATATCGCTTATAAATTTGGGACAGTGTCAGGGGTTATTGCAAAAAAAAGAAAAGTAGATGCAGAGAATCGTCAATTTCAAGACAACTGGATGGAGGATTATTATTTTATTCTGAATAAAGGTTTGCCTGTATGTTTGCTGTGCAACGAATCCGTATCGTCAACAAAGAATACAACATGAAGAGACACTTTACTTCGAGACATACAGATCACCCAAAAATTGATGGACAACTATGAAAAGATGAAATACAGAAGTTGAAGAAGAACTTGGATACTCAGCAGCAAATGTTCAACAAGCAAAGAACGCACCACAGCATTGTCAAAGCTAGCTTTGTGGTAAGCGAAAAAATCGCTAAGCATTCTAAGTCTGGATGGCTTGCATTTGAATGGTTACGGTGTAAGAAGACTTGAGAAAGTGTTGCTGAATGTAGTGGATGTGCAAATTCAGGGAAACTAGATTTGATAAGGGGGGGGGGGAGTAGAGATACAGTCCTTATGGAGGCAGTTGAATGTAAGAATGAATATAATATGCCAGAGCAAATAAGGACAACAAATCAGAGTGGGATAGTTAATATAAGGCATCAAGGTAGGGTTGGGGCTAATGGGGGTCTTAAATTCATGTACACTAATGCTAGGAGTATTAGGAACAAGAAGGAAGAGTTTTTGGCCATGGTTGGCACTTCCAGACCACAGGTTATTGGTATTAGTGAATCATGGCTGACTGTAGATGATATAGCTAGTGGGATTGAATGTGATGGGTATAGTGTGTTCAGGAATGACAGAGAGAATAAAATGGGGGGAGGAGTATTGTTGATGATAGCTGATGAGCTCCAGCCAAGGAGAATAGAAGTTGAATTGCAGGATAGAGAAAAGAGCACATTTGAGGCCATTTGGTGTGAGATTGTGGCTGGCAGAACTAAATATACA
Organism: Typopeltis vanoorti; assembly: GCF_054136105.1. Classification (NCBI taxonomy): domain Eukaryota; kingdom Metazoa; phylum Arthropoda; class Arachnida; order Uropygi; family Thelyphonidae; genus Typopeltis; species Typopeltis vanoorti. The sequence goes on along the minus strand of NC_143565.1, from coordinate 14,547,313 downwards.
ATTGGGTGCTGCTATAGACCAGGTGATGGAAAAGATGGTGGTGACAGTATGCACAAGCAAATAGAAGAAATGGGTGGAAGGAGGGTGATTATTATGGGAGATTTCAACTATGGTTGCATTGATTGGAGTGAAGAGAGGACACACAGGAGGAAGGAACTGGATTTTATGCGGTTATTAAGGGATAACTATCTGCGACAGCATGTAATGGAAAATACCAGGGGGCAGAGAGTGCTGGACCTAGTAATTACATCTGAGGATTTGGCTGTAACAAATATGACCACATTGCCACCAATTGGTGAGAGTGATCATAGGGTCTTAACTTGGGAGGTGGCTAAAGGTGTGGAATTTTCAATTAAGACAGGGTACATGTGGAATTATCAGGCTGGAAAGTATGACAAGCTTAGGAGTTTGATTGGTTCAGTGCCAAGGCATGTACAACTGCAAGGACTAGAAGTTGATAGTGCATGGGAGGTAGTTAAGAAGTGCTTGCATGAAGCAATGGCTGACTGTATACCTAGAGTCCGAATAATAAATCAAGTAGGGGTTAAATGGATGAATAACACCATTAAGCTTGAGTTGCAAAAAAAGAAACAACTATGGAGGGAATTTAAGGAGAAGGGTGACCGGCAGGCACATGAACGGTATAAAGCGCACTCCAGAAGGGTGACGAGTGTGGTAAGAAAAGCAAAAAAGGATTACGAAAGAACATTGGCCATGCAGGCTAAAGAGAATTCTAAACAGTTTTTTAGATATGTAGCAAGTAAAAGGAAAAATGTACATGGCAGATTGATTTTAAAGAATGCCGATGGTAGGGAGGTAACTGAATCAGTTGAGATAGTTGAGTTACTGAGTGAGCACTTTGCAAAAGTATATCATCCAGGTGGTGACATTGCAGAAACGAATAAACCAGTAGATTATACGGGAATTGTGGTTAATGAAGTGGAGGTGAGTAGTCTATTGCATAACCTCAATGTCAATACATCTGTGGGATTGGATGGTATACCAGCTCGTGTTGTACGAGAAGCAGCTAAAGAATTGTCAGTACCCTTGACCATTTTGTTTAATTTGAGTCTCGGGTCTGGGTTAGTCCCGAGCTGGTGGAAAGAGGGGAAAATAGTTCCACTGCATAAAGGTGGTTCCAAGACTGCTGTTGTAAATTACCGACCGATTAGCATATCAGGAATCATTGTCAAGGTCTTAGAGAAATTAGTCAAGAAAAGAATACAGGATTGGATAGATGAAAATGGGATATTGTATGGGGGACAGCATGGTTTTGTGAAGGGTAGATCATGCCTCAGTAACTTGCTCACGTTTTATAACACAGTGACGGCTGAACTGGATAGGGGTAATCGGTTTACAGTGATACTACTGGACCTTGCCAAGGCCTTTGATAGGATACCACATGGAACCCTAATCAGTAAACTGGAGCAGATGGGTATAGATATAGGGTTGGTGAGATGTATAAGAGGGTGGTTGAAGGAGAGATATCAAAGAGTGGTTTATTCAGGAGTGGAGTCTAAAAGACGTCTTGTGACTAGTGGAGTGCCACAGGGCTCTGTTCTTGGACTACTGCTTTTCAATTTGTTCATCAATGATATTGGAAAGGATCTGAGAGGAAGTGTTCACTTGTTTGCTGATGATGCAAAGTTGGGTAGAGCAATTGTGAGTGCACAGGATGATTTGGATAGTTTGGAGGACTGGGCTAGGAAAAATGGATGTCAATTTAATGTGGCAAAGTGTAAGGTTTGGGGTGAAAAGAATAGCAGCAGTATATCGCATTGGTGGAACCATACTCCAGGAGATTGATGAGGCCAGGGATTTGGGAGTGTTGGTGGATAGGGAGTTGAAGTGTAGGGGGCACATTGCAAAAGTAACTAAAACAGCTCACCAAATCACTTGGCTTCTGAAAAATACTTTAACATGCAGAGACGAACAAGTTGTTGTTCCTCTGTATCGAGCCTTGATAAGACCCCATCTGGACTTCTGTGCCCAGCTATGGGCACCAGGGTTTCTTCGTGATGGGGAGGAAGTGGAGAGGGTCCAGAGACGAGTGACCAAGATGATAGCAGGTCTGTGGAATGAACCTTATGAGAATAGGTTGAAGATTTGTGGGTTGCAGAAATTGGACGATAGGCGAAGGAGGGATGATATGATTGAGACATTCAAATTACTAAAGGGTTTTTATAAGATTGATCCAGAAGATATTTTTGAAAATATGACTGGTGGTGGGAGGACTAGGGGCCATGCATGGAAGCTGGGCAAGAGCGTGGTTGACAAGGGTGTTAGAGCTAGGTTCTTTACTTGGAGAGTGGTAAATGAGTGGAATAAGCTTCCAGAGTCTGTTGTGGGTGCTACGACCGTGAATGAGTTTAAGGCAAGGTATGATAGATAATGTGTGAATGTTGAATAGTTGTTCTTGACATGATGTTAGGGCCTCCCTCGATGAGTCTGTCGACTCCTTGGAGTTTCCCGGAACAATAATAATAATTATAATAACAATAATAATTTGGTGAAGGAGAATTTATCAAAGAATGTCTGTTGGATGTTGCAAGTATATTATGTCCTGAAAATAAAAAAGACTTTGAGATTATTCGTTTGTCGAGATGTACTGTTGTCCGACGGATAGAAATTATGGCTGATGATATCAAAAAAAGTTTAAAAGAGAAGATTGCTAGATTGGAAGCATTTTCAATTGCTTTGGATGACAGCACCAATGCCTCCGATACAGCACAATTAGCACAATATTTATTCGAGGAGTTGATACGGATTTCAACATCACATAAGAATTATTGGCATTTCAGCCATTAAAAGGAACAACTACCAGCGAAGATATATTTGAAACAGTCAACACAGTCTTCGAGAGATTTGGGCTTAAATGGAGTTCACTATCTGGCATATGCACTGATGGAGCCCCTACAATGGTTGGTGCACAGAAGGGATTTATTGGAATAGTTCATGAAAGAGCAATAGAACTACTGATCCATCCGGAAAATTTAACAAATTTTCACTGCATTATCCACTATAATGAGTTTAGTTTAATCCTTTATCCAAGTGTGAGCGAACAAAGTTTGCACCTGCAAGTATCTTCAGGACTGGGGTAAGGTAGTGCAACACCAGGCAACTCATTGCAAAGGTGGAGAAAGCGCTTATTACTCCTATCTCAGTATCTCCCATAATGCAAAGCACATCTCCTTGCGGATATGTGTAATGCTATGCTTTAAGGCAAGGCCCACTACCCATACCGGTTTCGACCTTTATTGAGGTCTCGTCAGTGGGAGTCAGGCCCAGTAGTGGAGATACAAAGGCAGAAGCAATGAGAGGTCATACTAACTTATAGGAGTTGCCAAAGGGTGTGCAAGCTTATTATTAAACTACTCCGGATTCAGAGAAAGATGTTGAGAGTTTATTTTTCACTTGGTTAGACTATAATAAGTTTAGTTTAATCCTTTATCCAAGTGTGAAAAATAAACTCTCAACATCTTTCTCTGAATCCAGAGTAATTTAATAATAAGGTTGCACACCCTTTGGCAACTCCTGTAAGTTAGGATGACCTCTCATTGCTTCTGCCTTTGTATCTCCACTACTGGGCCTGGCTCCCACTGATGAGACCTCAATAAAGGTCGAAACCGGTATGGGTAGTGGCCCTTGCCTTAATGCATAGCATTACACATATCCGCAAGGAGATGTGCTTTGCATTATGGGAGATACTTAGATAGGAGTAATGAGAGCTTTCTCCACCTTTGCAACGAGTTGCTTGGTGTTGCACTACCTTTCCCCAGTCCTGAAGATACTTTCAGGCACAAACTTTGTTTGCTCACACCTGGATAAAGGATTAAACTAAACTTATTATAGTCTAACCAAGTGAAAAATAAACTCTCAGCATTATCCACTAACAAAATCTGTGTGCAAAATCGATTAAATTCACAAATGTTATGGAAGTTGTGGTAGCCAGTATTAACTTTATTAAGTCACATGCACTTAATCACTGCCAATTTATGTGTAATGCTGCCAATTTATGTGTTATGTGTAAATAGGTCTGCCAAATACACCTTAAAGGTGTATTTGGCAGACCTATTTTCGGATTATGAAGATGTGTCTTATTATTGTGAAGTGAGGTGGTTGAGTAAAGGTAAAATGTTAAAACGATTTTATGATCTGAGACAAGACATTGCAGATTTTATGGACATAAAAGGAAACACAATTAATCAAGTAAAAGATGATGAGTGGGTGTGTGATTTAGCATTCCTTGTAGATGTCACCAGATACCTAAATGAACTGAATCTTAAATTGCAAAAACAAGGACAATTGGTTCATGAACTGCATGGACATGTCAAAGCTTTTTGTAATAAACTAAGATTGTTGGAAAGTCAGATAAGAGCTAAAAATTGTTATCATTTTCCTACTCTAGCAACTCATAAAAATATCCCTTATAATTGTTATGGAGATGAACTGAAGGCACTAATAGAGCAATTTGATACAAGGTTTGCCGACTTTAAAACAAAGACTCCACATTTGCTATATTTGCTCGTCCGATGGTTGCTGATGTAAATAATGCGCCAGAAAACTTACAGATGGAACTTATTGAGCTTCTGGCGGATTTAGTGCTAAAATCACAATTTAACAACATTGCTTTGATGGATTTTTATAAATTTTATTTGGTGGAAGAAAAATATACAAATTTACATGCCTTTTCAAGAAAAATCATTTGTCTTTTCTGAGCACATATATGTGTGAACAGTTGTTTTCGAGGATGAAATACAATTAATCAAAAATTCGGACAAGAATAACGGACGAAAACCTCAAAAATTCTATGCGATTATCCTTAAGTAATATTAACGTCAATATTGATAGTCTCGTAGTTCAAGTACAAGGCCAATCTTCACATTAAACTTATGTCGTTCATTATATTATAAAATTTATGTAGAGCTTTATACCAAAGCATTATATTATAAATAAATGAAATATGAAGTAGCAACTTGTTTTAATTCATTTAATATTAATTTATTTTATTTAATAATTTGGTCTGACCCTTGACTCGGAGACAGAATGATTATTTGATCCCCGAACTAGGAAAGGTTGCCCATGCCTGATTTAGATGGAGATTCTGCAGTTGCTGCAGTATAATATTATTTTAACGATACAAAATTAAAAACGGAAAACTCATGTAGAAAGATTATTTAATAGTATAATTTTCGCCTGTGTGTCACAGGCTTCTTCAGTACATTTTAAGCTCAAATTAAACAATAACTGACAATTCCAAAAAGTGCCACTTAAGTAGCTGGTGTAAGATAACTAAAAAGGTCAATATATTTCCTAACAAAAAAAAAAAAATGTATACAATAAAAAGTTAGGAAAGATTAGCTGATTTATAAAGTACTATCTCCCATAAAGGGGATAGACTTAAGCCATTGGATCTGTTTAAGTTAGGAGAATGAAGTAAAGTTTCACATGTTTCTTTATAAAGGCATTCCATGAAGAACCAACTTTTGTGAAGGACTCTTGTCTTTCTCCAATGAACTCTATGTCTAGTGAAGATGGCACGTTCTGCAAGTCCAGACTTTTCATATTTAAAGTATTCAATATAAGATTGGTGTTCTTCTAGCCAAATAGAGGCAGATCCTCCTGTTTGTCCGAAATAAGATGATCCACAAGAGCACGCAATCTGGTAGACACCTGGATAATTAAGATGTGGAAGCTTGTCCTTAGGAGAAGTGAGAAAGGTTGAGATTTTTCTAAATGGTTGAAAGGTAACAAAAATATTCAGTGGTTTTAAAACTTTTGCTATACGTTCACTAATGCCTTGTACATAAGGGATAGGAATGCGCGTTATTTCTTCTGTATTTGAAGAGGAAGACATATTAAAACTGCTCAAAGCTGTTTTAATGAAGTAATTCTTATAACCATTAGATAGGAAGTAAGAAGTTATATATTGCAGTTCTTTCTGTAAAAGATCGTGTGAAGAACAAAAGGAGTGGGCCCGATGAACCAGTGTTTTAATAGTTCCTGCCTTTTGACTGGAATGGTGATGAGATTCAGCATGGATATAATGGCCTGTATGAGTCTTCTTTCTATAGGCTGAGAAATGTAGGTTACCATCTGGTTGACGAAGAATTAGAAGATCTAAAAAGGCTAACTGCTTATTTGATTCTACTTCTAGGGTAAACTGGATCCTGGGATGAAGTGCGTTTAACTTAGTGAGAAACTGTTGAAGTTCATCAGAAGAGCCATTCCATACAGCAAAAATGTCATCGACATATCTGAACCAATGAGTAGGTCTGGGAGAAATATTGTCAAAGATATGTTTGAAATGTTCCATGAAGAAATTGGAGATAGCAGGAGAAAGAGGATTGCCCATTGCTGTTCCTTCAATTTGTTGATACAACTTATTTTTAAAGATTTTTTTTTTTTTTGAAGATCAAAAGAAAAAACTTAAAACCTTCTTCGGTCGTCCACCTAGATCAGCGCTTCCCAAACTGTGGGCCACGGTCCCCTTGAGGGCCGTAGGTTTTGCTGAGGGGGACCGTGAAATAATGAAAACAAATTTAAAATGTTTTAAGACTAAGTAGATTTTTCTTATCTTAAAAGTATTTAACTTTTATTTATTATTTATTTTTTGTTATTTTTTATATTTTAATGGAAAAATTCACACGTTGGTGTTGGTTCATAAACTTTGCTTCCTGCGTATTTCAGTGCTTAATGAATATTAGTAAATGTATGCTTATTCATATAAGTTTCATTTCAAAGCAGTGGATATGTTTTGATATTTATATAAAGTCAATATCAATTGGAGTTGATATTGACTTTATATGTATATAAAGTCAATATCAACTCCAATTGATATTGACTTTATATACATATCAAAACTCGTTTTTTATTATCACTGTAATCTGAGCTAGTTTTCCATTACTAATAAAAGTTTTGCATGTACTTCACACATGAAAAAGAGCTTAAACACGTTCACGTGGGACGATATTAACTTGCTTGCAGCAATAAACAACATGCCCTCTCCAACAGTCACTATACTACAGAGGCAAGAAAAACAAGTACTTTTATTATGTCAGTGATTAAGGTATGAGCAGTCTGCTAATATATTTCTCAACAAATAGTACAATTAGAGACAACTAAGATAAAAATGACACTAATTAATGAATCACATGTCCCCCCCTCATACAGAAACTATGCTGTATATATAGACTCAAGCAAAACCATATGTTGCACCTACAAACACAGTATCTAACTGAAAACTATTGTTATTAATTAGATGTGCGTGAGTTCGATTTTGCAAGGCAGCAATAAAATTCAACTGAACGTGTTAAAATTTTAAATGTGTTAAAACTAAGAAAAATATATATATATAGTGAATGTTATGGCAGTTTCACATATGGAATTCGGTTGAGGAGAGTTAGCATTTCAACTCAATTGTCAGCTATGCTTTTATCTTTCGGTCGCGCGTTCTTTTGTTAATACCGCACCAATCATATCCACATTTTAATAAGCTGCCTTTGCTCTGTGTTTCGCATTAGGCTTAATTACTGTTAAAGGGAGAAAAGTCACAAAAGAGAAAAATGTTCCTGGTCCAGGGATTCCCTTATTCAGGTAATATTCACTAATTTCATGTTGTTAGTCTGTGGTGTGCCAGTATCGGTAAGTGGTGCTATTATTTGATCTATTCTACGTTAAAAATTTAACCCTGAGATGGATAAGTGGCTGATAAAAAAAAAAAAAAAAAAAAAAAAAATCCAGCAAACAATCAGAAGCAGAAACAGACTAAAAAAAAGAACAGTATTTCATATTTTACCAGAACAGCCCGCGTCGTCTTCAGCACTAAACGGTAAGATGCAAAAAATGTCGCATGAAAAAATTCGAAAATACGATCCTTCTTATTTGAAATATGGGTTTGTACCATCATATAATAATCCAAACAAACCTATGTGTGTAATCTGCTGTAAACAGTTATCAAATGATTGCACGTGATCCGGAAAACTTTGTTGCCATTTAGATACTGTTCATGGAGAATATAAGATTAAGACAATTGAGTTTTTTCAAAGAAAGGCTGAAGAATTAAAACGACGAACTAAATGTTTTTCAAAGCATGCTAAACTGAATGACAAATTAGTAAAAGTATCTTTCGAAATTGCTTTGTTAATTACAAAAACAAAGAAACTCATACAGTTGGTGAAGACCTCGTCTTACCAGCAGCAATAAAAATTTGTGAAACTATTTGTGGTTCCGAAATATCAGAACCTTTAAAAAAAATTCCGGTGTCTAATAACACAATTAAAAGAAGAATAGATTGCATTGCCGATAATATCATGTCTACATTAATTTCACGAATCAAACAAAGTAATGCATTTGCCATTCAGCTTGATGAATCTACAGATAATACGAAGGACGCTAATTTAATGGTTTTTGTTAGATACCTCTATAATTTTCAAATTCGTGAAGATCTACTGTTTTGCAGAAATCTTTCAAGTACAACCAAAGGAAAAGATATATTTGAAAAAGTGAATAATTTTTTTAAAGAATATGAACTTGATTGGCAAAAGTGCATCGGGATTTGCACTGATGGTGCCACAGCCATGATGGGTAGAATTTCAGGTTTTGTAGCAAAAGTAAAAAAAGTTTATCCGAATGCAAGACATGTTCATTGCCTTATCCATAAAGAAAACTTAGTATTTCGACAAATGGAAGAATCGCTGAGTAAAGTGTTATCAGAAGTTTCTACTGTAGTTAATTATATAAAAAGTAATGCTACTAATTCAAGACTGTTTCGTATTTTATGCCAAGAGATGGATTCCAATTATGACACTCTTTTACATCACACGCAAGTAAGGTGGTTGTCCTGCGGAAAAGTTCTAAAACGAGTTTTAATATTCAAAGATGAACTATGAATTTTTCTTCTTGATAAGAATCCCATGTTAGCATCTCATTTTTGTGATCAAAATTGGTTGTGTTTCATTTCTTATCTGTCGGATTTTTTCGAAAAAGTTAATGAATTGAATCTTTCTCTGCAAGGAAAAAGCACCAATATATTAACACTAAACATTAAATTGCAAGCATTTCAAAGTAAACTTTCTGCATGGTTAAAAAGTTTTAAGGATAATAAAACGGAAATGTTTACTTCTCTTCATAAATATGTTAAAGAAAATAATATTTTACTATCAACAGAAAATAAAAGGATAATAATTAACCACCTCACAAATTCTATATTTTTTTTCGAAAAATATTTTCCTAATTTGAATGAAGATAAAGAACATGATTGGATAAGAACACCATTTGCTCCTTCTCTACAATTTAGCAATCTTCCATGGTCATCCCAATAAGAACTAATTGATATGAGAGCAGATTCAACCTTCGAATCAGAATTTCTTAACAGTGATTTATCCGAATTTTGGATTCGACGACAAAAAGAATGTTCTTCATTAGCAAAAGCAGCCTTTAATATGTTAATTCCTTTCACATCTACATACTTTGTGAAACAGCATTTTCATCGTTATTGATAATTAAAAATAAACATAAGTCCTGCTTATCAATGGAAGAATTGGAAAGAAATCTAAGAATAGCCATTTCAAATATTTCACCTGATATTGACTATTTGTGTAGCAGTATTGAAACACATCCATCACATTAAATTGTTATTAAACTTCTTTTATGCTTTTAATTCTTTCTTTATTACTAATCGTCTTACGTTTCATGTGCTTGTGTACAATATGCAAACATACAATAACAATATATCTATCTATATAAAAATCTGAGATAATGTGCCATGTCAAATGTGTATGTAAGATGCTAAAAATGTAATATTTGCATTTGATTTTTGCAATATTCGCTGCATCTGTTTTTGGATATAAATTATAAATTAGTATTGAATATAAATACAATAAATATTATAATAATATATGTCTCAATTACGATTTTTTTTCAAGGGGGGGGGGCTGTGAAATATTTTAATTTTTATAAAGGGGGCCCTGACATCCAGAAGTTTGGGAAGCACTGACCTAGATTGTATGGTCTTCCGAAAGTTCATAAACTAGGCATTCCGTTGAGATCAGTCGTAGATTGTATAGGTTGCCCCACTTACAAAATCTCAAAATTTTTATCAAATTTACTCTCTTCAACTAGAAGAACTGATACTTATATAAAAAATACTTCAGATTTCAAAAATAAAATTTCAGATCTTCATTTGGACGTTTCTGATATCATGATCAGTTTAGATGTTGTTTCTTTATTTACAAATGTGCCTCTTTCTGAAAGCATTGAATTACTGCAACAGGAATTTCCTTCAGACATTGTAAAATTATTTGATTTTGTGATACATTCTGGTTATTTTTCCTTTAAAAATAAGTTGTATCAACAAATTGAAGAAACGTGTGAAACTTTACTTCATTGTCCTAACTTAAACAGATCCAACGGCTTACGTCTATCCCCTTTATGGGAGATAGTACTTTATATCAGCTAATCTTTCCTAACTTTTTATTGTTTACAATTTTTTTTTTTTTAGGAAATTTATTGACCTTTTTAGTTATCTTACACCAGCTACTTAGATGGCACTTTTTGGAATTGTCAGTTATTGTTTAATTTGAGCTTAAAATGTACTGAAGATGCCTGTGACACACAGGCGAAAATTATACTATTAAATAATCTTTGTACGTGAGTTTTCCATTATTAATTTTGTATCGATATGTCTACTCACTGTATACCTTTTTTTAAAAAATATTATTTTATTATTTATTATTTCATGACACCTCCAAGGAGTCCAAAGACTCATCGAAGGAGGGCACCTACTCCACTACTCACATTCCACCAACTACTTTTCATCTACACCAATGCCATCTACTGCCGACCACCACTACTACTAATTTCACAGCCAGTCACAAACATCCATGCCCAAGGTGGGATTCAAACCTGCAGTCTTTTGGCTGGAGTGCAGATACGCTAACCACTCGGCCAACCAGGCTGGCAAATATGAGAATTGAGGCAGATGAACAAGAGATACTCAACATATTGAGAGGATCTGTGTGTGTGTGTGATAAAAGGACCTCCCAGATGAGTCTTTGACTCCATGACGTCTTGGGGTAATAATAACTATCTCAGCCAGCACGTAAAGAAAGGCACACGAAGAACAAGAGTTCTAGATCTCATTATTTCATCAGAGGTTGTAATTGTTAGAGGGGTTTCACATTTTCCTCCAGTTGGTGAAAGTGATCATGAAGTAATCACCTGTGTTGTGGCTAGTCATATGCAGACTTTTGCAAGGAAAGGATATATTTGGAATTATAAGGCTGGTGATTATGACAAGCTTAGGAGACAACTTCGAGCTATAACATGGAACGAGGAGTTGAGTGGTAAGGAAATAAATGCTGCATGGGAACTTACAAAGAAATACATAACAGCATCAATGTACGAATGTATCCCAAAGGCCAAAAGGCTGAATAAGGTAGGTGTAAAATAATGAATGTAAAACTGAAGCATGAAATCTGGAAAAAGAAAGTACTTTGGAGTAAGTACAAAATGAATAATGATAATCAGTCATATGAAGAATATAAAGAACAAGCCAAGAGAGTGACTCAGTTAGTAAGGAAAACAAAAGTAGAGTATGAGCAGAAATTGGCAAATCAGGCTAAGAAGAACACTAGAGAGTTTTTTAGTAGAAGGAAGAATGATCATGGAAAGATGAAGTTAAGGGATGAAAGTGGTAGAATGATAACTGCTGCAGAAGACATTGTTGAGGTATTCAGTGATCAATTTATAAGGGTGTTTCATCCTGATCAGGGTGGAATCATGAGGAACTTAAGTGTAGAGGACATAGGAGAGGATAGCTTAATTGTGAGTGAGCAGGAGGTATTTGAGGAAATAAATAACCTTGATGTTAATAAGGGCAATGGGATTTGATGATATATCACCACACATCTTAAGGGAATGTTCCAGGGAACTGGCAGTAGCATTGGTATGCCTGTTTAATAAGAGTTTTGCAATAGCACAGGTTCCAAGGGAGTGGAAGGAGGGTAAAATTGTTCCACTGCATAAAGGCAGAGGATAAGGCTGTAGCTTCAAATTATAGGCTGGTCTGTATATATTTGGAGTTGTGGTGAAGGTACTGGAGAGATTGACGAGAGGTAGGATACAGAAATGGGTTGATAGCAGCAGTATTCTCTGTGGTTATCAGCATGCGTTTGTTAAAAGGAGATCATGTTTCACTAACTTACTTATGTACTATAACAAGGTGACAAATATCTTGGACAGGGGAGATGCATATACAGTGGTGTACTTGGATTTTGCAAAGGCTTTTAATAGACTACCACTTGACAAGCACTTAAATGAATTGAAACAGATGGGATTGGATAACAGACTTCTGTGTTGGATCAGTGACTGACTGTCAGATAGGTATCAGAAAGTTGTATATGGGGGGCAGTATCTTGAAAGAGAAAGGTTACCAGTGGTGTGCTGCAGGGGTCGGTTTTGGGGGCATTGGTGTTCAATTTGTATGTTAATGATATTGGGTTTGGTTTAACTAGTGATATCCAGCTGTTTGTGGATGATGCAAAACTGGGGAGAGCAATGCACAGTCAGGCTGATGTTAATGCCTTACAAGAGGACTTGAATAGATTGCATGAATGGGCAGGTAAGTGGAACTATCAGTTCAATATTGCCAAGTGTAAGGTTTCGAGATTTGGTAAGCAACGATGGGATGCAAAGTATACACTTGGTGGGGATACTTTAACAGAAGTAGAGGAGATGAGAGATCTAGGAGTGATGATGGACAAGGACCTGAAATTCAGGGGCCACATTGCAAGTTGTGGAAACATCACATCGAATAATGGCAATGATGTGGTACCCTGACATGCAGAAATAGAGAGGTTGTGATTCCATTGTATAAGCCCTTGATCAGGCCTCATATGGATTATTGTGCACAGATTTGGTCGCTGGGTTTTCATGGTGACGAGGATATGTTGGAAAGGGTACAGAGAAGATTCACAAAGGTAGTCAGTTGTCTTTGAAATGTGGAGTACGAGGACAGATTGAGGGAATGTAAGTTGCAGAGCCTTGTCAATAGGAGGAAGGTGGGGATATGATTAAGACATATAAACTGTCAGGGGTTGTTATCAGGTAGACATGGAAGAGCTTTTTCATAGAATGGGAGTGAGGAGTTGAACAAGAGACCATTGCTGGAAACTGTATAAGGAGGCTGTGAGCAAAAGAGTGAGAAGCAGGTTCTTTGCATGGAGAGTGGTTGGTGAGTGGAATGCATTGCCTGAGTGTGTTGTGAATGTTGGACACATTGAATCAGTTTAAGATGTGGTTGGATGAGCATTGTATGCAATAGTGAGTACCTCCCACGATGAGTCTCTGACTCCATGGAGGTTAAATGTTAATAATAATAATTTTCCAAGATGGCATACAGAATAGATCACAGTTCTGTGATCTATTAAGTATTTCAGAAAGTCGTAATGCAGTGATGGCAGTACTGATTTTTTCTAATTCAATGAGAATGCTGCTGATCTGTTCTCAGATCATTGCTAAGCTTGCCCAGGTGTAAATAAATCTAGCTTTTGCTGACTTGAACCAGTAAAATCTTAGTAAGTTTGATAAATTAATTTATTTTTTACTCTCTTGGTATTGTTTATATTGTGAACTGCTATTATGAATGTATAAGACTGTATTTAGAAACTGCATATTTAGCCTGCAAGAGCAAAGAGAAATAGCTGTCTTTTTGCATAATCATACTCCACTATATGTTGTGGAGTATGATTATTTTACTCTTTCCTGATCCTGTCCAGGGTAGTTATGTACAATGTACACTCATGCAAGAGTGGATTAGGTGACCCATTATCATTCTCAGATTTAATGTTGGTGTTTAGTTTATCAGTTGATTTCTGGCTACAGGGTTATTTTATTTCTCTTATTTATTATTAAGCAAAGACTATCACACTTGAAATATGTCAAAAAAAAGTGATCGGTTGTGCACACTAGCTCTGATGATGAGCATTAATAATGTTAGAAATGTTCAACATTGAATATAACTATCGAATATAACTTGCACATTTTTTCCCAAAATTAAAGTTAAAAAATCATGGCGTGAGTTATATGCGAGGATTTTCAGAAACTAAAGTTTTTCAGGAAAAAATCAAATCGACGTCATTATAATTTATAATTGCTCACATTATTTATAAAATGAATGCATTTAAATTTTGATTATCAATGTTATTTACTTGATCGGCCACTCACCTTCATCACTTGATATATTAAAATCTTTAGCGACAATGCTTCTGTAATTAAATTGAAACAAACTGTTCATTATTGCTTGTCCTTTTATCATTTTGGAATCATAAGATCAACATGATTTGAAAAAACTGAAAATTGGTATGGCTTACTGTAAAAATAATCATAATTAAAATTCTGAATATTTTTACGTATTGTTTATGTTAGTATGTTTATTAGTTTTGTTTTCATAACACGCATTGTCGGCACTTGCGATGTGCCCATTATGGAAATTGTTTTGTTAAAAGTGATATGTAAAGCAGTTAAAAATTTATTTATGTACAGCCATTATACAGTACTTAGTTTCTCGCTTGCCACGGAGTGCGCATGCTCGCCGAGAAGTTTGATGAGTGATTGACAGCTGACAAGAAAGCGTTCGGTATATGAGTAGCTGCTGTAAACAAGAGAGCGTTCAGACGGAATTTAGAACACAGGCCGGCAGATAGTGAGATTCAGAGGAACTGAGGTTTTTAAGTGACAGTCTTAAGAAGATTAATAGTATATTCTGAAAAAGGAAATGTGGAACTATTAAGTTTCAAAGTGGAATAAGTATTGATGAATAAAAGGAAAATATTGCTATATGCGTTTTAAACGGAATATTGGAGAAAACACTAATTGAAAGATTAATAGTAGATTCCGAAAAGGGAATCGTAGAACTGTAAGTTTTTTTAATTATTTTTATTATTATTATTGTTGTTGTTGTTCCGGGAAACTCCAAGGAGTCGACAGACTCATCGAGGGAGGCCCTAACATCATGTCTGGAACAACTATTCAACCTTCACACAGTATCTATCATATTATTGGAATATGATAGATACTGTGCCATAAGTGTAATAAGACGACAGTCTTACTCTTCCATAATTGGAAGAGTAAGACTGTCGATGAGCATTTAGTGAATAAAAGAAGAATTTTGCTATTTACGTTCTAAAGGAATTTTCGAGAAAACTCTGATTAGGAAGTTTCATCTGTATTAAGGACGCCAGATCTGACTATTATTTCTACTGAAGAAAAGAGACAGAATTAAGTCAGGAAGAATTAGTGTGTGTTACATAAGTGATGAGAAAGGATCCTGTGTAAATGAAGAATGGAGTCATATATCTTCAGAAAAGGGCCTTGACAGAGAAAGAAACTGGCTATGAACATTTTGTGATTGTGCAAACAAAGTGTTTAGTCTAGTCTTAAGTGTAAGTTTATTTTAAAAAGGCCTTGGATCCAATTAATTTGTAGTTAGTTATGTAAAGTTGTTTGAAGTGTATATATATTGTTTTTGTTTTATTAAATGTGTTTATTTTGTATTTTGGTCTTGAGTCAGTGATTATTTGGATTCTGAAAGAAAGAGTTAATATCATTGCACCAATTGGAGTGAACCCTTGTGCATATAATAACATATAGGTACACTCGGAATTTAAAAAAAAATAATTGTTAGAAACAGAGATCATCTCTATGGTAGGATAAATATAAGATAATATCTATGAATATTAAAATATAAAAAATCTCCTATTGCTACTTCCAGTTTCAAGAGCGGTTTCCTCATGTGCATTGTCAAGGTCATCTATCCAAATAGTGTCATCTTCACTCCCATCCAGGGTACTACAGATGCTGGTTTTTAGAAAACTTGTCAATTATTTCTGGTGAAATCATATCCCAAGTTCTCAAAATCCAGTTGCACAACAGTTCTAATGATGGTCTCTTAATCTTTCCTCCAGAGTCAGGTCGTACTTCCAGTTGCTATCTACACCATGTAGAATTTTCATATGTATCCCTTGAATGGTTCATTGAGCGATATGGCTGTAGACAAGGTGTAAGACCAACAGGAATAATGGCCACATTGTTCTTCACATCTGAAAGTTGTTTTTCTATTTCAAGCCCAAAGTGTCTGCAGAAACTATCCCTCACAAGGAGAGCCAGGTGTTGAAATAAGTACCCTGGCCATTTTTTCCAAACTGTTCTAATTCAATCTTGAACCATTGTAGTGCCAATTTATCCTTTTTCTTGAACTCTTACATGAATTCCAGGGGGAAATTTCTCCTCCAGCATTGTTTTCCTTTTTTGAATATAATGTAAAGAGACAACTTTCTTCCATGTGCAGTAATTGCGAGCATGATGGTGCATCGCTGTTTTTCACTTCCAGTTGTGCACATTATCACACTTTTTTCTGTTATTGTTGTTTTGGTGTGTCATGTCGAAATTGAAGGGTGTTTGATCAGCATTGCTATTTGCGATTTATTACTCTTCCTAAGTCAAATCACATAGCGATGAAAATCTGTCACTTTATCCTCAAAATTCGAAATCTTTTAGCATTCTTTGGCAACAATTCCTTCAACAAAGGGAAATACTTTTTCCTCTTCATGAATCTCGTGATCCAATCTTGGCTCACTTTCATTAAAAAAAGATCATGCTACTCAACAACAAAGGCAAGCTGATGATTGTTGAGTTGAAATGCTAATTTTCTTCCGCTGAATTCCAAAATATCTGAAACTTCCATAACAACATTCACTATCTATTACTTAAAGTTCAAAACTTTTTTTGTGTGTGAGGAATGTGCAAAACATTTTAATTTCTTTTCTCATAAAGTAAAATCAGGGATGCAAGGTATATTAGAGGGCGAGTTGTATTCAAGTAAATACAGTATGTAATCATGTAAAATTGACATTTATTGCCTGCCACATGTAACTGAGAGAATGAGTTTCCTAAATTCCAACATCTCAAACAAAATGCCGAGATGTGTAAATTGAATCATTTAGTTAGGATTATTATTATCATTATGCCCTCCACGAATCAAGAGACTCTTCATTGAGGGCTCTCTCTCTCTCGCTCTCTCTCTCTCTCTCTCTCACACACACACACACACAGAAAGATCACTGAACTGTGGCTTAAACCAATTCAAAGTTTTTGCACTCACCACACTCTCAGCAGCTCTTTCCAATCACTAACCACTCTTATGCAAAGAGCCTTTTCCTTACTCCCATGCTTACATAATTCTTATACTACTTCCAGGGATGTCCTCTTGTTCTAGCCCAGTTTTCCTTTGCTTTATGAAAAATCTCCTCTACATTAATCTAGTAATAACCCCACCAACTTATATATCTCCATCATATCTCCTCTCCACTCTTCATTCTCTTTAAAAGGCCCAGCAAATTACACAACTTGACACTGCTTTTAATGAATATTTTCTGTGCCATCCCTAAGATACAGTAGTCCAAAAGTCACGAAGGGGTTTCAGTATATAGTAACTCTTTTAATTTTTATTTTAAATTTACAATACCATAGCATCATATCCAGTATATATATATATAGGAAATAAATTTGCACTAGGTGTGAAAATTCAAATCTTGTAAATGGCATCCATTTTCTGCTTTGCACAAACGTGCCCTTTCTAAGACTTTTTTCATGACACCTCTTAGTGTTTCAGGTTCCAGTGCTCTGATTTCGGCCTGAATATTGTTCTTCAGCTGTTGGAGTGTCTGAGGCTTGTTAACATAAACTTTTTCTTTGAAATAGCCCCCATAATACCCCCCATGTTTGAGATGGTGGGAATAGTATGCATAAGCAAATAGAAGAAATGAATGGAAAGAGGGTAATTATTATGGGTGATTTCAATTATGGTAATATTGACTGGAAAGAGGAGAGGGCACATGGGAGGAAGGAATTGGATTTTATGCAGTTATTAAGGGACAACTATCTACGGCAACATGTATTGGAAAATACCAGGGGGCAGAGAGTGCTGGACCTAGTAATTGCAACTGAGAATGTGGCTGTAACGAACATGACCTTGTTGCCACCAATTGGTGAGAGTGACCATAAGGTCATGACTTGGGAGGTGGCTAAAGGAGTCGAATTTACAATTAAGACAGGGTATATGTGGAATTATCGGGCTGGTAAGTATGACAAGCTTAGGTGTGTGCTTGGCTCAATGCCATGGCATGTAAAACTGCAAGGGCTGGATGTTGATGGTGCATGGGAGGTGGTCAAGAACTGTTTGCAGGAGGCAATGGTTGACTGTATACCAAGAGTCCGAATAATAAATCAGGTAGGGGTTAAATGGATAAATAACACTATTAAGCTTGAGCTGCAAAAAAAGAAACAATTGTGGAGGGAATTTAAGGAGAAGGGTGACCATCAGGTGCATGAACAGTATAAAGCTCAGGCCAGGATGGTAACAAGGGTGGTAAGAAAAGCAAAAGCAGATTACGAAAGGAAATTGGCCACGCAGGCTAAAGAGAACCCCAAACAGTTTTTTCAATATGTTGCAAGTAAAAGGAAAAATGCTCATGGTAGAATGATCTTAAAAAATGCTGAGGGTAGGGAGGTAACTGAATCAGTCGATGTTGTGGAATTACTGAGCGAGCACTTTGCAAGAGTATATCATCCAGGTGGTGGCCTTGCGGAAATGGAGGAACCAACAGCTTATACTGGAATTGTGATGAATGAGGTAGAGGTAACTAGTCTGTTACAGAACCTCAATGTCAATACATCTGTGGGATTGGATGGTATACCAGCTCGTGTCGTACGTGAAGCGGCAAAAGAATTGTCAGTGCCCTTGACCATTATGTTTAATTTGAGCCTCAGGACTGGGTCAGTCCCAAGGGGGTGGAAAGAGGGGAAAATAGTTCCACTGCACAAAGGTGGTTCCAAGGCTGCTGTTGAAAATTACTGGCCAATCAGCATAACAGGAATCATTATCAAGGTCTTAGAGAAAATAGTCAAGAGGAAAATACAAGATTGGATAGAAGAAAATGGGATACTGTATCGGGGACAGCATGGTTTTGTGAAGGGTAGGTCATGCCTCAGTAACTTGCTCACATATTATAACACAGTGACGGCTGAACTGGATAAGGGTAATGGGTTTACAGTGATTCTGCTGGACCTTGCTAAGGCCTTTGACAGGATACCACATGGAATTCTAATCAGTAAATTGCAGCATATGGGAATGGACATAGGGTTGGTGAGATGGATAGGAGGGTGGTTGACGGAGAGATATCAGAGAGTGGTTTACTCAGGAGTAGTCCACAAGACGGCCTGTGACTAGTGGTGTACCACAAGGATCTGTTCTTGGACCACTGCTGTTTAATTTGTTCATAAATGATATAGGAAAGGATCTGAGAGGAACAGTTCATTTGTTTGCGGATGATGCAAAGTTGGGTAGGGCAATAGTGAATGCAGATGACGTCAAAATTTTGCAGGATGATTTGGATAGATTGGAGGTCTGGGCTAGGGAGAATGGATGTCAATTTAATGTGGCAAAATGTAAGGTTATGCATTTTGGGGTGAAAAGATGGGAGGCAGTTTACTGCATTGGTGGAACCGTGCTCCAGGAAATTGATGAGGCACGAGATTTAGGAGTGTTGGTGGATAAGGAATTGAAATTTAGGGGACACATTGCAAAAGTGGCCAAATCAGCTCATCAAATCACTTGGTTGCTGAAGAATACGTTGACAAGCAGAGACAAGCAGGTTATTGTTCCTCTGTATCGAGCCTTGATAAGACCTCATCTCGACTACTGTGCTCAGATTTGGTCACCTAGGTTTCTTCTTGATGGGGAGGAGGTGGAGAGGATCCAGAGGCGAGTGACCAAGATGATAGCAGGTCTGTGGAATGAACCGTATGAGAACAGGTTGAGGATTTGTGGGTTGCAAAAATTGGTTGATAGGCGGAGGAGGGGAGATATGATTGAGACATTCAAATTACTGAAGGGTTTCTATAAAATTAATTCAGAAAATATTTTTGAGAACAGGGCTGGTTGTGGGAGGACTAGGGGACATCCATGGAAACTGGGCAAAAGTGTGGTTAGTAAAGGTGTTAGAGCTGGGTTCTTTACTTTTAGAGTAGTGAATGAGTGGAATGCGCTCCCTGAGTCTGTGGTGGATGCTGTGACAGTGAATGAGTTTAAGGCGAGGTATGATAGATACTGTATGAATGTCTAATAGTTGTGATGAAAATGATTTGGGGCCTCCCTCGATGAGTCTAATGACTCCCTGGAGTTGCCCGTAATAATAATAATAATAATAATAATAATAATAATAAGCCCCATAGGAAGAAATCAGGAGTCATCAGATCCGGAGAACATGATGGCCAGCTTATGTCACAACCACAGAAAATTATTCTTCCCTCAAAAATTGCCTGAGCAGTTGGATTGTGGCCCTTGCTGCATTAGCTGTCGCTCTGTCCTGTTGAAACATGTCATCATGTTTATCTCGAACTGCTGGAGTAAGAAATTTTTGATCATAGACCAATATTCATCTCATGTAATATTGACAGGGTTCCTACATGGTCTTTGAAAAGTAAAGTCCGATCACTTCTTTTGATGTCACCCCACACCAGACTGTACACTTAAGGGGATGCAATTCCATTTTGTGAATTGCCCTAAGATTTTCCGAACCCCCAAATCCCACAGTTTTGTATGTTAATGAAGCCATTCAAATGAAAATGTGCTTCAGCTGACATTATCAGCTTGGGGATGAATTGGGATCTCTCCTTGCTAATTTTTGAAATTTGACTGCATATTGAATTCTGTGAGCATAATTTGGTGGCTTCAGCTGTTGCACCAATTGGATTTTATATGGAAACAGGTTCAAGGTTTTCAGAATACACCAGAGTGACGTCTGAGGAATCCAACCTGTCCAGACCACCTTCGAGTTGATGTGCTCGTCTTCTGCAACACTCTCCCTTACATGCTCAGCTGTGGCTTCATTCCTAACTGAGCTCAGTCTGCCTGTTCATGAAAGATTGCTTATTGAACCTTGTTCCTCAAAACAACCAATCAAATATCTAATCATTGATTCTCATGGAGAATCTCTCACGCTGTAATGACGATGATATGCTCATTGGATTAGAATTATTGATCTTCAGTTTTGATAGTAAAATTTTACAATGTGTGTTCACTATTCAGTCGTGAATTTTTCCATGGTTAATCTCCAAGGTCTTTAGAAAAATCTATAAAGAAAAATAAAAAAATTAATTAAAACTTCTGAATCCTTCATGACTTTTGGTCCACCCTGTACCTTCATCCCTTTGAAAATCAGGTTAGCAGATCTGCACACATTGGTCCACATATAAACTATTGTGTGCATATCTGCTAACCTGTCTGCTTCTATATGTTAAGGCCCTCACCATTGCCATAATCTGATGTATGTCTTCACAATTTAAGATTGTTATCTACCACTACCCCCAGACCTCTCATATCCTTGCCTACCAGATTTCAAGATCCTACACATTGCAATAGTGAACTGGCAGCTTCATTCACTTGTACACTCATACAGTTTATTCAATTCCTCTTGTAAGGCCACAAAATCTGATCTACTCCTCATAGTTCTTCAAAACTTTGCACCATCTGAACTGATATCTCCAGTTAAGTCTATCCCAATATAATTAATCTGTTTTGGGACAACAACAGTAGTCCCAAAACAGATCCCCTGCTATGCATTGCTAGGGACCACCTTCTTTGGGGATACCCACCTCTCCCACACTCAACCTGCTGATCTAATAGTTTAGTTACCCAGTGTGAATCTGTTTTTCCTATATGTGGCTCTGACATGTTTGTCAATCTATTAAAGGTCTTTGAAAAATCTAAGTATACCACTGTTTATGTGTGAAACCTGACAAGTTTTGTAAGTTGTATGACTTACAACATCAGAGGCATTGGTGTATAAAAATAGTTAAACACAACTAACAAAGATTAAATTGGTTGTGGGAGCTGTGTTCAGGATTTTCTTGATTGATGTTGGCTCAAATCCATTAAGTGTGAGGTTCTGTGTTAAGTAGTGTAATTCCTCATTTTGCCTTTTTTTTTTCCATGCTGGATATCTTATATGTTCTGTCTCTCAAGGTTTTTATTACACCTATTTTTTTGAGGGGTGGTGGTGTGAGGCCGCATTAAGAAATCTTCACGTAGTTGTCGATTTTCTGTAAATGGAAAAGGTTAAACTTTTTTCTTCTTCATTTTTTTCTATGAGGATACCCAGGAAAGGTAATTTTTTTATGTTCTTCTATTTCCAAAGTGAATTTTATATTTGGGCATAATTCTTGGGACTATTCTGTTAAGATATTCTTTAAAAACAATTAATTCATCTGTCATTCCTGGCCAAATGACAAAAATGTCATCCACATACCATAGCCATTTCTTAGGTTTCTTTTGATAGTTTTTTAGAGTGTTAGTTTCAAAGTTTTCTATGAAGAGGTTGGCTAAAGCTGGGGCAGAGGGGGGGGGGGGGGAGCTCATTGCTAGTCCTTCCTTTTGTTCCCAAAATTTGTCCTGGAATGTGAAAAACATATTCATGCAGTGTTTATATAGTCTGGCCAAAAAAGAATTTCAAGAAGAGTCACTATATCATTTCTCAGTACATTAGTGAAGAGGCTGACTATATCCAAGTTTGCTAAAACGTCTGAAGGTTCAATATTAACATCCTTGATCTTCTCGATGAAATGTAAACTGTTCTTTATGAATGAATCTGTTTTTCCTATATGTGGCGCTGACATGTTTGTCAAATATTTCGCCAGATTTGATGTCGTGGAATCTCTTCTATCTACAGTCAGCCTTAACAGGGTATCTATTTTATGTATTTTTGGTGCTCCATAAATTCTTGGGACTAATGGGTGTTTAGATGATAGAGTTCTTTTTAGTTCTTCAGGCCAGTTAGGTATCTTCTTGATTAAGTCATTAGTTTTATTATGTGCTTGCCATGTGGGATCTCTGGTAATAGGCAAATAGGTGGTGGAATCCTCTAAGAGGGTGTTCATCTTTCTTGTGTAATCTTTGGAGTTCATGACGACTGTCGCGTTCCCTTTATCTGCTTTAATTATCACAATGTTGTTGTCATCTTAATTTTTTAAGTTCTGCACATTCCAGTTTTGATAAGTTTTTGTGTAGTATTTTGCATTTTAATAGTAACGCAGAACTTTGTATGTGGATGAGGTCTGCTGTATCGCTAAGCAAATTGCAGATTCCTTTTTCAATTTGTGCAATGATATCTACTTTCGGGATGTGCTGTACCATTAAAGTGAAATTGAAGCCTTTCATTAGAAGATTGTTTTCTGCTTTTGACAGGACTTGTGAAGATTTAGAGTGATCTAGATGCTTTTGTTGTTTTTCTTTTTCTTGCTGAAGTAAATTGAATTTCCTTATTAAATTATATTTTTTCTGTGCGGTAACTGATGTAGCTTTATTGTATGTAATGTTATCGATATTATTCCGAAGGTCTGATGGTAGCGAAGTGGCCAATTCGCTGTGTATAGCAAACGTCTGATGGCTATCAAAAGAAACCTAAGAGATGGCTACGGTATGTGGAGGACATTTTTGTCATTTTGCCAGGAACGACAGATGAATTAATTGTTTTTAAAGAATATCTTAACAGAATACACCCAAATATAAAATTCACTTTGGAAATAGAAGTCCAGGAAAGGTACTTAAAAAAGTACCTTTCCTGGATATCCTCATAGAAAAAATGTAGAAGAAAAAAGTTTAACCTTTTCCATTTACAGAAAATCGACAACTACGTGAAGGTTTCTTAATGCGGCCTCACACCACCACCCCTCAAAAAAAATAGGTGTAATAAAAACCTTGAGAGACAGAACATATAAGATATCCAACATGGAAAAAAAAAGGCAAAATGAGGAATTACACTACTTAACACAGAACCTCACACTTAATGGATTTGAGCCAACATTAATCAAAAAAATCCTGAACACAGCTCCCACAACCAATTTAATCTTTGTTAGTTGTGTTTAACTATTTTTATAGACCAATACCCCTGATGATGTAAGTCATACGACTTACTAAACTTGTCAGGTTTTCACATATCCTGTTCGTATTTAATAAACATGTGGTCTCAATACCGGAATCTATCTCCCGAACTACTGAACCACAGAAACCTTCACATACATATGATCTTCCTTTAACAAATCCTTCTGACCATCACAGAGAATACCATGATAACAAACTTCTCTAACATTTTAACCACAATCCCAGACGTCGGTTATACCAATCTGCCATTTTCATCCACTAACATCATCCTCCCATAATTATTTTTTCTTCTATTTGCCACATATGGAAAGAATTCTCCATGATTTTTCTTGACCTGATTGGGTAATTTCTCTCAAATACTGAAGTTTTGCAGGCCTTATCAACCAGAACTGATTATTACTTTTCATCTTATGCTGCTGCTGCCTCCAAAAAGTCTTATTTTTTTTCAGATTGCGTTCTTAATCTTTTCATTCATCCATTTTACTCCTACCATATTTAGCCTTTTCACCTTTGGAATACACTCAGCTATTGCTGCTGTTAAATATCTCTCGATCAGTGCTCTAGCAGCATTTTTCACTTTTAGTCTAACTCCTTTTTACAAGCTATGGCTATCAGTTGTCTTCTAAGATTTTCATAGTCACCGACTTGGTAATTCCACTTATATATCCTTTCTTCACAGAACTTCTCATATGACTGACTTCATTATAAATTATTAATATCAGAAACACTTACGTATAATATTTTTATTGTAAAAGTTTCGGCCAAGCTCCATAGCCATTGTCAATGCAGTTATAGGAAAACTCAAAAAATAACAGTTTAACTGAAAGTATGTGATATTATGTGCAATATCAGGAGAATAGCTCTATCTGCATTAATAGATATTCAAATAAATTACGATAAATTGATTTAGTTAATTATTTTTTAATTATAAACAAAATTTAATTACAATTATAGAACACATGAATGGTGTTCTGTTGGTTGTTATATTGGTTAATATAACTTCCCAAAATTGAGAAAGTTTTAGACATCATTTTTGTTCAGATTCGGGTTGTGAATGTGTACTTCACAGCTTTCTTTGTGGAGTCTTTCTAGAAAAAAGTAACTTATGTGTAACACTTTGGTATTTTGTTCCACCGAATTCTGTGTTTTGTAGATAAAGTGTGGTATGCTAAACTAGATTTGTTGGTTCATTAAGAGAAATGTATTCCTGATGTTCTTCCAGACAAATTTGTGCAGATCGACTAGTTTGTCCATAATAAGATAAGTCACAAGAGCAGGAATTCTATAAACTCCAGGATAAGATAGAGGAGTATCTGCACAAATTCTTCTGGAAGAACATCAGGAATACATTTCTCTTAACAAACCCAACAAATATGGTTTAGCACACTATGCTTTATCTACAAAACACAGATTTCAGTGGAACGTGTTACACAAAAGTTACTTTCTTCTGGAAAGAATCTACAAAGAAAGCTGTGAAGCGCACATTCACAACCCAAATCTGGACAAGAATGACTGCCTAAAACTTTCCCAATTTTGGGAAGTTATATTAACCAATACTCACCATTCATATGTTCCATAATTGTAATTAAATTTTGTTTATAATTTAAAAATAATTAGCTAAATCAGTTTATTGTAATTTATTTTGAATATCTGTGAATGCAGATGGAGCTATTCTCCTACAGTCGATATTGCACATAATATCACATACTTTGAATTAAATTGTTCTTTTTGGAGTTTTCCTATAACTGTATTGACAATGGTTATGAAACTTAGCCAAAAATTTTACAATAAAAATATTAAACATATGTGTTCTGGTATTAATATTTTATAATGAATTCTTCTGCTTATGTCTCAATTTTCAGACAAATATGACTGACTTCAACCCAAGTCGATAACTTCACAGTCACTCATATTAGCTGGAGGAAGATTAGATATTCCATTCACAATCACATCCTCTTATGTGATTGTGAATGGAATAGATCAGACCTATACTTTTAACCCTCCTAGGCCCTATGTTTCATATTGCATAAGATTGTTTTCTTTGTCTGAGAAGAACTCTATGAATAAGTAGAATGAATTCTGCTTATTCGTAGGTGCCACTTTTTTATTCCAATTAGTATTACCATAACTAAAATTACTCACAACCCCCCCCTCCCCCTGAAAGTACATATTAGGAATTTGATGATGACATAATGATCACCCTTCCCTTGCTAAGTTGGTTTGCCTGTATATTCCCTGGCCTATAGCAACATCCAACTAATCATCAACAGCCCCCTCTCCCACCTTTCCTTTCCTTCCTATCCTCATGAAAAATATCCTGCTGTAAAGTATACAATTCCAAAATAATCAGCAAAATATTTAATTCTTCCCCCACTATTTCCTATGTCAGAAAAAATAGCCAGAATGAAAAAAAAAAATAGTAATAAAAATAAAATCTGTGCAGTGCCTTCCTTCAAGCACCGGACAAAACTGACTGCACTTAACCATTTCCATAAGGACCAATCTTTCCTCTCTCGGTGTGTGAAGTGCTCCTTGTTCCTGCAAGTTGTCCAACTGTGGATAGAATGGAAGATCAGCTACAGTTCACTTGGAAGAACATAAAAATTTATCTGTAATTGTGTAATACTCTTAGACATTACTTAATCAAATGGAAAAACTTCACTATGCTCCATAAAGTGAAAGATGTTTTTATAGAATCCACAGTTATCTTTAAAAACAATCTAATTTAAATAAATATGGATAACTTTTCAAAATATGGGAAACATTAATTCTTAGGCATTCTGTGTTACAACTTAGGCTTCTGATTAGCACCCAAAAAGAGCACCCTTCCTAGTTAGGACTCTTGACTTTAGGCTATTCCACTTTGTGTTTCTTGTTTGTGTTACTATTTATATTGTACTCCCTGATGATGTCTCAGTGACCAAGACAAATATTGCAAATAAGTATTTAAAGAGTCGTTTAATTTTTTCTCCATTAAGCCTCTAACATGAATTATAGCCTTTCATTTCTATTTCCACATCCTCATCCAACTGTATTCCAACTATTTTTGGATGAACTCGATTGATGCAACATTTTCATCTCCCTTGTTTCTGATACTCCTGTGTTCATAAATAAGTGCAGCAATTCATTTCTTGGTTTATAATCAGTTCTACTCATGCCATCTCTCATCTGTAACCTCTCTACCTGCGCTTGCTAACTCTTTATAATTCCTTATCCCTTATATCTCTCCAGACTCAATTACCTCCCATGTATTCCAAGCCATCCCATCTGCACATTCATTACTACTTCCAGAATCCATTCTCCTTACACTGCCTTGCTGTCCATCCAAACTCCCCAGTTTCCCTATTCATCTTGCACCCCTCTATAATCAAGATATATAATCACCTTTTTATTACCCCTAATACCATATATCTCTCCAGACTCAACTATATCTCATGCTTTCTCATTTCTATATTGACCATCCCCATGCAGACATTTATTACTGCCTCTGGAATCCACTCTCCTTACACTCTCCACCTCGACTCTCCATTTCCTTTTCCATATTGCATTCTATTCTCATCTCTCACACCACTCTCCTCTCCACTGACAGATATTTCATTTTCACTTGTTCAACTCTCCTGCTCTTTCTCATCATACGTTACACTCTCTTCTAGTAACAGTCTCTCCAATTTCTTCACACCAAATCCGTTTAAATGCAATCCATCACTTTTATACAGTTCCATTCATCCCTCAAGTGTGTGTTCGACACATTAACAGACTTCATCCCTTTCTCCTCATATAGCTCTGCTACATATCATTCATGATTTTTGCTTGTTGTCGCAACTCATTATTGTCATACCTGGACCACCCACTAACTACCTTCCTATCACATCATTGTCTTTCACTTCCCTCAATAATTTCCTAATATTCATCCTCACCTTCTCTCTCTCTCTCTCTGTGCTCAGCCATATCATTTGTTCCCACAATTACCACTAATTCCCTCACACATTTACTCCTCATTAAGTTTTAAAAGAGATATACCATGAGTAGACATATCGATACAAAATTAATAACGGAAAAAACTCACGTACAAAGATTATTTAATAGTATAAATTTCGCCTGTGTGTCACAGGCATCTTCATTTTATTTTTTATTATTATTATTATTTTTTATTTTATTTTTATTTTTTATTTCTTTCTTTCTTTATTATTATTATTATTTTTATTTTATTTATATTTTTTTTATTATTATTTTTTTTTTTAGTAAAGTTATTGACCTTTTTAGTTATCTTACACCAGCTACTTAGGTGGCGCTTTTTGGAATTGTCAGTTATTGTTTAATTTGAGCTTAATGTACTGAAGATGCCTGTGACACAGGCAAAAATTATACTATTAAATAATCTTTGTATGTGAGTTTTTTCCGTTATTAATTTTGTATCGATTTACTCCTCATATTCAAAGCATGTCACTCCTAGAAACATACCAAATAAGATGATGCATTGAATATGAGGAGAAAATGTGTGAGAAATAATGGAATCTCCAAACAGTGTGACTCTTGAGTCATTTGCTACATCTTTTTCTCCACTGTCTTTCATTTCTCATTTTGTGTATGCCTCATTTCATATTTCATCTTAATGATCTCATTCTTTAAGTTATGCTTACTTTTCTCCATCATTGTCTTACTCACTTTTTTAATCATGCTTTCTGTTGCTCCTTCAAACATGTTTGCTTCTGTTCCCATGCAAAAAAAAAGTCTTAAGTAGCAATGACACAAATGCAAAAGCATGTGATATAAATACAGTTTTGAACATGGTCTGTGTCACCTATTCTATAATGCAACAATATTTTATGTTTTTTATCATGAATTTGGTAGTATCATTTAGATCAGGGGTCACCAAACTATGGCCCATGGGTCAGATGCAGCCCGTGATATGATTTTATCCGGTCCGCCAATTGGACTAATTTTTCAATAAGAATCTGGAAAAAAAAAAAAAAAGGTTTGATAGATTTCAAATGCATTAATTAAAATTGTGTTCAAAATATATTTCCGAATAGCAAAAAGTAACCGTAATCCACGTTACGGTCTTTCTGACTGTAAAAGGTCGGTTAAAATGGACTAACAGAGGAAAAAAAATTTTAAAGAATTCAAAAAGAAATAAAATGTTACATCTGAATAAACTTTTTTATCAAAAAAAATTTATGTCGCATGAAATAAGAACACTTAAAAAAGTTGTAAAAACACGGTTAAAATGAACTAACGAGCAAAAAACAAAATAAAAACAAAATTTCCCGATCTGTATTCATTGACAAAAAACTCAAAGGTATACGAAATTAAAAAAAAAGTTACATGTAAATTGTCGGTGTATATTCGGTTGAAAAACTAACGACTAGCAAAAATTTGCTGATAGTGTTCGTTGTCATTAATATACAATAATTTAATCTCACATACTCTGTAATCAGTTTTTATTTGCTTTCAATAAAACATATATCTAGTTCTAGAGTTTTTTATTACTACAGCTCGCTGAACAGTGCTGAAGTACCCAATGTGGCCCTCACGGCAAAAAGTTTGGAGACCACTGATTTAGATGATAGATAGTAGGTGGTAGTAGATCATACATCAGAGAGTTGAAGTTTAGAGGACATATTGCTACAGTTTCAAAGTAGCTCATAAGATTAGTTGGTTCAGGCCAAAATCAAACTACATGGACATATTCTAGTGTACATCCTAAATGTCAAATTGTGCAACCAATTGCATTCAACCAGAGTGAAGTTTATTGTTATACATAATTGCAAAATATTTTGTTTCTTTGCATGCTCATGCAGATAGCTCAATAGACAGAAATTGAGATGACTCAACAAACTTTTATTGAGCCATCTCATATTTTGGGTACTCAGATTCCAGATACCAAACTTGAATAAAATCTCTCCATCTGGTCAGAGTTCAAACATAATTTTTGCAGATGCACACATAAAATGAATTTCATGCTACTTATATATTTTGTGAGATAGACCTAGAAATGATTGAATAGTTTTTAATTTTAGAAGAGTTTACTTTATTTTAATAATCTTTCAAAGCTTAAATGATCTTTTTAATATAAACATGCTATATTTATGTACATTTTTATTTTGTGTAGGTGTATAGAATGTATGAATTTGTACCTTGCAGAGAAATGGGAATAACCTTTGGGTAAGTTAATAAATTAATGCTTTATTTTTTTTTATCCTTTTATTGTAAATGACATAGATAAGGCAGTTCATTAATCAAATTTGTTACATTATAAATACTTCTTTTAAATTTCCTCCAAAATCACTCTAAGCACTGAGTAATTGAACTAGTAAGTCACTCGACTTTTGATACTAAAAGTTGTTTAACTTATGATATAGTGGCTCATAAATCACTGGTATATTCTTAGTGAAGAATTTATGGAGACAAAAAGTACACATGTTGAAGTAATTACTTTACTCATAATTATGAAAATAACACTTGACGTTTTGACCTTTGTACTGAGGACATTAGCAGGAAATCATACATATGCACAGGACACAAGCTAGTTGATACTACATAAAAGTAAGATAAATCTAAATGCTTTGTTAATCATTTACCCTGGCCTGACCTCTGGTGGAAAAAAAAAAACTAAACATATGTTCAAAAATATAAATTAATTAACAAAATAAACTTTTTATATATATCAGTATAATAATATACAGATGATATAAAAAAAAAATAAAATAAACCCTCTACATAAATAAAATTAAAGTTTTATAGCAGAACTACAGTAAACAATTCCTACAGTCCTCTTATATTAAGGTTTTCTTGTGTTGGGTTTGTTCTGGATGCTATATGGGTTGAAGATGGGTCCTCTTGATTCTTGGAATTATTAATTCATGTTCTTGTTTAGATTACCAGATACCTAGATTTATGCACTTTAGGAAGGCCATCAAAACAACAAATTAAAGTAATGATGAATGCCGGCAAATACTTTTATCCACTTTATAATATTACTTGTTTTGTAGCATTTGATTATTAACACATGTTTGTCTTATGCCTGTTTTTGTAGTTTTTGATTTCTAAATTTGCTTTTTATAGATGTATAAAGGGTAGAGCAATAGTTGTTAAAGTAGAAGAAGGAAGTGTAGCAGCAGAAGATGTGAGTGAATTTTATAGTATTAGTGACTGCCTACTCTCTGCATATTAAAATTTTAAATGTGTCGGTATACATAAATGATACTATTTTTTTTCATATATTGATACAGTCATCCTGGTACAGCAAACATCATCATAGCAAACTTGCTTGCTGTTTCGCACTACTGAAAAGTCCCAACCAAATCCCCCCCTATAGGTACAGTTCTATTCTAAAGGAA
Organism: Typopeltis vanoorti; assembly: GCF_054136105.1. Lineage (NCBI taxonomy): Eukaryota > Metazoa > Arthropoda > Arachnida > Uropygi > Thelyphonidae > Typopeltis > Typopeltis vanoorti. The sequence goes on along the minus strand of NC_143565.1, from coordinate 14,515,975 downwards.
ATTTCCTATAGCAAACTAACCACTGTAACAAACTATTTCTGTGGTCCCAGTAAGTTTGCTAAAGCAAGAGTAACCAGTATTTGATTAATATGATAAATGTCTTGAAGCAATGAATATAGTTAAGTCATTATCACAATTATTTTTGCAAATGTTTTTTTGCACTTTTATTTGTTATTTTTTATTTACGTAATCATTTATTTATTTTTCATTTTTCGTTTTTTTGAGTTTCATTGAAATTCAAATTATCGAAGACATTTAACCTATGTATTTGCTACTGTGGAAGGTTGGGAAGAAACTTATTACCATAAATTTAAATACTTGTAGATTTTACTTTTTTTTAGGAGTTATAGAAATTGTTCAAGCAACAGTAAACTAAATGAATGAATTGGGGGTGGGGGGGGGGATTTGGAATCAACTGTAAAGATGATAGCTTCTTTTCATCTTCATCCAGGAGGTTGACTATTGTGGATCTCCATATATTTTGCTGTTATGTTGCTCTTTGCATAAGACTTAGTCAGTCCTTTGCTTGTGAACCATACGTGTTGCTGTCTTTTGTTTCATTTGTCCACAGTTCTTCCCACCAATAAATCTTTTTTGAAGACTTTCATGTCTCATAATAATCTCTAATCTATAGTTCCATTTTAGTGCCCATCATCTCCAATACTTATTCATTCCTGATATTCAATGCTCTTCGTTCATCCACATCCTGAAAGCCTCAATCCTTATACTGTCCTTCTCTTCCTTGTTTGTTGTTGCACCATGTTCCTGCTACATAGAAAAGGTAGACCAAATGAAGCATTGTCATTCTTAATCTTTTTTTTTTTTTTTTTTTTCTCTTGATGTTTATATGTTTTTCATTCTGTTTTAACGTCAATTTTACAATTTTTTTTTTCCTACTTTAATACCTGTGAACCTCTATAGCTCAGTCGGTATAGACAAAGCCCTTTGGTCGGAAAGACCTGGATTCGATTCCCATCCAAGATGAGAAACCTTTATCTGACTCTTTTGACTAAAGGTGAGTTAGCCAGTTTTATATGGATGTAAGGGTTTTTTTTCACCTAGAAATGCAGGTTTTTCTCCTCTGTAAAAGAAGATCTTATTGCAAAAATGTGTAAAGAACAAAAATGTGATATTTTATGTCTACAGGAGACACACAAAGGACCTCAACAAGCAAGACCTAAAATTGCTGGAATGAAGCTCATAAAAGAAATACCACATGAAAAAGTACTTTAATAATAAGGTGTAACACCTCTTGGCTACTTGTATATGAAAATATGACTTCTGCATTACTTTGACCTTGATATCACCTCTGGGTCTGGCTCTTTGATTGAGACAGTATGCCCAAAAATAGGAATAAGTGGAACTTTATTGTCTGATGGGGGATGTGATGTTGGGAAAAGAACTGGAAGGATGTATAATTTTCCAGAAGGAAAGAAATGGGAAAAGAGGAGGAGGATTGCAGAGGAATTGTGCCCACAAAGTGTGGAAGTTGATAGTGCATGTGCAGATTTTGAATCTGTGTGGTGTGAAGTTGAAATAAACATGTTAATATATCTCATAGGATGCTGTTATAGGCCAGGGAATGCAGAGAGTACCAATTGAAATGTTTAGGCAAATTAGTTGGGCATGTAAAAAGAAGGTGATCCTGATGAGAGACTTTAATTACAGGAATATGGACTGGAAGGAGGAGATAGTGTATGGGAACAAGGAGAGCGAATTTGTGGAATTTCTGAGAGATAAGTGTCTTAAGCAGCATGTGATTGAAGCAACTAGAGGCTTTAATGTTTTTAGATTTGGATATAACTTCACAAGATGTAGTTATTAATGAAGTGTTGACACTGCTGCCAGTTGATGAGAGTGATCATGAGGTACTTTTTTGGGAAGTGATTAAACAGGAAAGTATCACTGCCAAAAATGGATACATGTGGAAGTATAAAACAGATGATTATAGTAAGCTCTGTAGTCAGTTAGCATCAGTACATTGGGTAAATGATCTGAGTGGGAAAGATGTTGACAGTGCATGGAAACTCACAAGGCAGTATCTGACAAAAGCAGCGTATGACTGTATACCAAAGATTAAGTGAGTGAGTAGAGTAGGAGTGAAATGAATGAACAGTGAAATTAAGCAAGCTGTGCTGGAAAAGAAAATGTTATGGAGGAGGTGCAAGGCAGTTGGTGGTGATTGGAACCACGGAGAGTATAAAGTGTAGGCTAGAAAGGTGACGAGCATGGTAAAGAAAGAAAAGGTGCACTATGAGAGGAGATTGGCTGGTCTGACCAAGGTTAACTGAAGGGAATTTTTCCACTATGTGGCAAGCAAGAGGAAGAATAATTATATCAGATTAACATTGGTGGATAGTCATGGCAGCAGACTTACAACTGCAAAGGATATAGTGGAAATATTGTGTATATCATACTGGTGCATAACTATAGTTGTGATCAAGGTGTTGGAGGGATTGGTAAGGAATAGAATACAGGGTTGGAAGGAGGAGAATTACATTACAATACAGTAGTACTTCAGGACTCTGTCCTATCACCTACCCTCTTTCTCTAGTACATAAACAACTTCCTCTAATCACCACTAATCCTATTCACAGTTTTGTAGATGATAGTACTCTCCATTCATCTTATTCATTTGACAAACCATTCAGTTTGTCAAATTTACAGATCTTTTAGTTACATTATTGTCTGTTAATGTTCAATTCACATTTTGTGTTCTTTTTACTGACAATGCTTGTGATACTTAGGCAAACATTCTATTTTAATAAAGTAATTTACATGAATTTCCCTCTGATATTATAATTATTTTAAATATAAAAGTGTGCCACATGCAACAATGATTTTATTATTATTATTATTATATTATTGCACAGGAGCATCCATATAGTCCAAAGGCTTATTGTGGGAGCCCACAAAATATCTATCATACCTCACCTTGAATCCATTCACTGACAAAGTAATCACAACAGGCCCTGGCAATCTGTTTCACTCATTCGCAACTCTAAGCAAAAAAAAACCTAGTCCTCACACCTTTGCTAACAGCTATCTTACTCAATTTCCAAGGATGACCCTTGTGTTGTCCTCCCCCTCCCAGTCATGTGCCAGAATATTTGCTCTGTATCATTTATCATTTCTGTAAAACTCTTTTAGTATCACATCTCTTTTCTGCATATCAACCAACTTTTGTAACACAAACCCTCACTCTGTGTCAGGGAGCACTCTACAGAGATCATTTAGTATCTTGGTTTTGATAGAATGAGAAAGAATGACTTTCTCAAGAAACTCAGATGACCATTCATAAGCACAGTAATCCAGATGTCAAAACCAAGGCCTTATAAAGAGAAATAATAACTTATCTCTGTTGCTTGTTAGTGTGTTCTTCAATAACCAAGTAATCCTATCAGCTTTCTTATCCACTCTTGCAGTATGCCCTCTGTATGCACACTCACATATTGTATATCCTTAGCTTTATCAGTTTCCTGGAGTACAGTTCCATCAATGTGGTACACAGCTTGTAATAGTTTTATTTCAAAATACACAAATACACTTTTATGCATTAAACTGACATACATTATATTTTGCCTATACTGTCAGCCTATTTAACTCACCTTGAAAGGTCTCTACATTGATTTATTATGAGTAGGTTTTCAACATCAGCAAACAACTGAATATTTCCCTTCAAATCATTTATGTACAAAATAAACAGCAGTGGTCTAAGCACACCACTAGTCACCTGCTTTCTCCTGGATTCTGCTGCTCCTTTGTTTTGGTCTCTCTGCCAGACATCCTCGTATCCAATTTGCCAACTTTCATCATATCCATCCCCATTTGTTTCACTTTGCATAACAGAGTTTGATGTAGTAACAATCGTATCTCCTTCGATCTATCAACCAACTTTTGTAACATAAATCCTCAATCTGTCTTTAGAGGGAGCATTCCACAGAAATCATTTAGCATCTTGATCACTCACATCTGGATCCTCTCCACCACTTCCTCATCTCCAAGAAATTCAGGTGACTAGATATATAAACACAATATTCTAAATGTGATCAAATGCTTTTGTGAAATTCAGCACTGTCATTATGTAGTCATTCACTTTATCCAATTCAACTGTCACTCTATTATAAAAATTGATAAATTACTAATCACTACCAAATAGAAGTTTTATATTTTCTTGTTAAATTTTACATATTTGAATGTGAAATCTTGGTACCCCATGAAATGCTCAGTGAATAGCAGTAGTAATAATTTTTTGATATTTTTAAGCAATTGAAATTATTTTCTTCAAACTAACAGATTAGTTGTGATAGTATTGCATGTGTATTTTAAGAACAGGATCAAATAGAGATAGGAGATGTCCTGGATGAACTATATGGGCACAGCCTCTATGGTAGTAGGAGAGGATTTATTTCTTCCTTAGCACAGCAGTTTCAGGGCCTTCCCATCTACCTCTCTGTTGTAAAGGTAAGTTGCAAAAGCAGTACATTTTTATTAGTGAAAATAAATTTTAGCTTTTGTTTAATTACTTAAAGTAATTAAAAATACTATATAGATATAAAATAAATGGAAACTGAAAGACCAAGAAAGTGATGCCATGAGACTGGAACAGGCCACATGGCCTAAAATCCATGATAGGAAAGAAAAGTAATTAAATTTAATTGCTTATTTAATTGCCTGTCTTTCTAGGAGAATATGAACAGATTCTGAATAAGTCTGTTGTCAAACACCCTACAAATATTTAAGAAAACTGATGCATACAAATGTAGAGGACTGAAGATGCTTATGTTGTTAGATAGAGTAATGAACATTCTGTCTGTACTGTTAAACAATTTAAACAAATTTGTAAGGATGTTTTCATCACATAGCTATGTTTCTAGGTTCTTCTATATATATAAAAAGATTTATACATCCTGTAAGTTAAGGTAATACAAGGATGCCTTCTGCATTACCCAGACAAATGGAATAAGGCATCATTCCATTTGGCTGAGTACATTAGTTTTCAGAACTATTGATTGGTCAACAGAAAATCCAAATGAATTAGATGAATCTCCACTGTATTCACAGAAACATGTGTTGGTCAATATTGCAAAAGTGAAACCTCATTTTTTTCATAATTAGACAGCCAGCAGCAGGTTACATATTTTGGTCATACAAATTCTGCCATACATACATGTGTTGCTCAGGACTACTTGTATATAAAGGTTAATGACTTCATATCAATTACTTTGTATCCCATAATGCAATGCACATATCCTTACAGACATGTATAATTCTATACATTATGGGAAGGGCCACTACCCGGATCTGTTTCAAACTTTATTGAGATCTCATTGGTGGGAGCCAGACCAGTCATGAAGTGACTTCATGTGCAAACTTTGTTTGCTTACACTTGGATAAAGGATGAAACAAAGAATATAATTTCTTGGAATCTTTAATTTATCACTGTTGACTGACATCAACGTGCAGGATTTAATGCAATGCAGCATATGTTTAATGTATTCATTGCCAAGAGTGAGTGGTTTGTGGTATGACAACAAGAATGGAGAAAATATTTGTTTGAAAAGTATCGTAAGCAAATATAAGAAATGTGAGTTAGGAGTGAAAGAATGAAGTGACTGGTATTATGTGGATATAAGGCAGGGTTGTCAAAGTGTTGTGGAGAAAGTAGCAGAAGCAGTGACTGATAGTGCACAAAATACAAATGAGAGTTTGCAGGAAGTGGTTGAAAGTAATAATGTAGATGATGAGATGCTAGTCTGAAAAGAAATTACACGCTTCCACAGACTCCTTCATAGGACAAAACATCAGCTCGAATGAACTGGAAAAATGATTGGTGTATGGTACAGTAGGATGGAGAATGAAAGAAAGTGAATGGGAAAAGCATAAAAGTGCAAGAAACTGGGAGAAAAGAGATAGTATTGTATGGGGATTCAATGTTAAGAGCCATACTTAATGAGAAAGTGACAAAAGCATGTTTTCCAAGTTCAAAAATAAAACGAACAAAAATAAAGAATAAGAAAGTAAAGATTGTGAGTCTACTGGTTTGGTATGATAGAATAGAATTGAGAAGGGCCATTGTAAAACTCGATGTAGCTTGGAAATACCAAAGTGCTTTACATCGATTTTTACAGAGGTCATGTCTCATGAGCTGACTGTACTTACTGTTTTAACAAAAATTTCTAGAATGTCAAAAACAAAGGCAATGTTTTGCCGCCGGAACTTTGTATAATAGCTCTATATAAGGGTGTAAGAAAGTTGTTTATGATTTAAGTGTATAAGAAAGTTGTTTGCGAGCTCTGCATATAAACACCTTCAAAGTCAGTGTGTAAGAGATCGACAACGTTCAGACAAGTTTCCCTGCCAAACAAGATAGGATTAAAGGAGTGCACGGAGGAAAAGAAAGAATGGGTCGGTCTTAACAGTAGATCAAGGAGTCGGGCTGAATTCTTTGAGGGTCACAACCCTTCGTGCAAGGTCCCGGAGAACGAGAAATAAAAAGGGACTGAGCTGAACATCGGAGTTGGCAGTTAGAGGCAGAAGTTCCAGAAGTAGGATCCAGAGGATAGGATGTTATGGCAAGCCATGCCAGAGGAGAAGCCGATCGGAATGACGAGAGAACAGCTGATGTAAATACTCGAGGAAGTGTCGGTCGGTTTTTGCCATGGGAGGTCAACTGAAGCCAAAAGACACAGAGCGATCTTCAAGCCTGTATGCTGAAACCTCTTGCCTAAGCTTTTCGTGTACCGGAAAAATTGTAGTCCAAAGCCCTCCAATATCCTGACGAAACTCCCCCTGAAGCAAGACTCTCCAGATGGATACCTAAGGCCCGAGATGAAAGGAAAAGCATAGGGACTTTAGTGCAGGACTTTTGGATGAGTGTGTGACACAAAGCCTCTGTAAGCTTGCTCCATCTTTTGTTGTACATTCCTTTTGTAATCTAGGAGCTACATTATAGATGGACTGATAAGAATTAACTTAATAGTAATAAAATGTGTCTATAAGAGAGTCCTCTGATTTGTTATTAATTGGAATATAATTTGTGAGATAACTTGGCATAGCTAGCTAACCTCTTTGTGAGTAAATTAGAGCTTCAATAATTTGATTTAATAAGCGGAGAAGTAATTGAGTAATTATATTATATAGTTATTTAGCATTGAAAAGGGAAAGCTTGTTTCTTTATACTAAAAATCTAATGGATAGGTGAGAGAGTAACCTCCTTCGTTTAATTATTGTACTTTGGTATTAATGTAAATAAATGTGTTTTATTTATATGTCAATAGAGTGTCACCTGATCTTTTATTTTACAATGCATTGTTCCTAAATAAACTCAGATCTGTGAACGGGAAACAACTAAGGCATTAAAAGTGTAGTTTAAGTACTTCAGAACCATGACTGTTTATGTAAACTTTATTGAAGGAATTTATGCTAGTAAGAGAGAGAGAGAGAGATCTACCGAACGTTTTACTGAGTCTTATGCCAATATAGAAATACTGGTGGCGCAGCCTTAACAAATAAAATTTCCAGTGTTCATAGGCATACGACTAGTAAATACGAAAGGTGGATAAACAAGTATGCAATAGGTTAAGTAAGAAAGGTTATGCAAGCAAAAGTGCACTGCTATAAAGAATAAAGAAGATATTACAATATAGGCAAACAGCCTTTGTTACAATAATGCATTAAACATCCTTCATTACACCATGATTGTTAGTGAGTCAATCAGAAAATTGTGCAGGAGGGATGGTGTGGGCTGAATTTGATGGATGTAAGGACCTGTGTATGCCTGATGGAGTGAACTTAAATGGTTTTAGAGTTAGATGCTTAGAGAAAGTGTTGTTCATTGAGAGTTTGGAAGTGCAAAACCAGCAAAACTAGAGATATTGGGGGGGGGGGGCAATCAAGCATGTGTCTAGCCACCCCTAGTATGATTGCAGGAATGATTATAAAATGCTGAGTGCAGTTTCCCAAGTGTTGAATCTGAATAGACAGATAATGACATTACGTAACGGTAACTGTGGGCCTAAGGGATGTTGCATGTACACAGCCCGAAGTATCAGAAATAAAGGAGAGAAGTTTTTACCATTGGTCAGGTCAACTTGGCCAAAAATTATTGTCATCAGGAGACCTGGTTGTCAGAAAATGATGTAGTTACAGGGATAAAATGTAATGGGTATCACATTTTCAGAGAAGGTAGAAGAAACAAGGCAGGTGGAGGGGTATTATTAATGATAGCTGAAGGACTTCAATCTACAAAAATAGAAATTAAGGAAGATTGTAGATCTGATAGAAATTGTTCATTTGAGACTGTCTTGTGTGAGATAGAGGCCAGTAGGACAAAATATATTGTTCATTGCTGCTATACGACTGGGGATCCAGAAGAAAATGTGGATGACATGCATCAGCAGATTAGCACGAGTGTAGGCTGAGCAATTATCATGGGAGACTTCAACTATGGTGATGTAGATTGAAAGGAGGAAAGGGCACATGGCGAAATGGAATTTATACAGTTACTAAGGGATTGTAATATATTTGAGGTTTCTATCTTTTATTTAATATTTACTTATGTTTCTGTTACTGCGCCTTTGTAAAATTTCTATCTTAAATCTGTCTATCGATTTCTCTATATCTATCTATTTCTTCTGACTTGTCTTCTATATTTTCATTTGTTAACTTTACTACACTTTATCCTTATCCATTACCTTTCTATATAGTCAGTCAATCTTAATTCCTTTTCTCTACTTTCAGTATATTATACTTATATTTGAGATTTCTAGAAATTTATTTGATTATTCCATTTTAATCAAATAAATATATTTAAATTTATTTGATTAAAAATCTCTAATTGGCATGAGAAATTAATTATAACTCCAGTAAAGCACCTCTATACAGTTAATTACAGTCGTGGCTAACTCCTAACTTAAATTTTATATCAAGGTTTAATTTCTTTCCCGCTTACAGGATCGGATTTATTTGGGAACAGTACAGTTGCTAAAAAGATCAGACGGCACTTATAAATAAAACAAACATATTTATTCACACTTAGACAATAATACAATGTATACCCTTAAATGATGTTACTATCATTATCTCTCAAGGTTAAGCATCAAGATTAAAATATCATATAGAACAACTCTTAGGCAAGTTATAAACATCAAAGATGTAAATCATCAAACATTTTAATCTATACATCAAATAACTATCATTTCCTCTCAAAGCTAAGCATCAAAATCTAAACATCACATAGAACAACTCTCAGGCATGTTATAAGCATCAAAATACGTAACTCATCAAACAATTTTTTCTGTATATATCAAATAACTATCAGTTTCTCTCAAAGCTAAGCATCAAAATTTAAACATCACATAGAACAACTCTCAGGCATTATAAGCATCAAATACATAGCTCATCAAACAATTAATTCTGTATGTATCAAATAATTATCAGCCCATTTACAATCTAGGAATTATCATACTTTGACTAATATAAATCTCCAATTCTAACTTTCACAAAAAGAATGTAACACTCACTTAGCAATCAACCTTTCACACCATTACAATTCTAAATTCTATAATTTTCTTATCAGCTCTTTTAAACCATTTCAATGTAATACAACGTAAGCTTAAACTTTCATTAACATCTCTTCAATTATTTTAAAAGCAGATTTACTTCATACGAATTAGTTTTCAATCTATTACATCTATCAATCCTATGAATTCAGTCTATCTGAAACACTCCTTCACATCATAAATTAAGAGAAAGTTTTCGACAAAAAAATTCAACTCACATTAATTCTTTCATAGGCACAATTGCACTTTAATCGTATCTTCTCTTTGCGCTTATTCTGGATCCCCTCTATTGTTATGGCGTGCTCTATTGCTTCAGACGCATCATGGACACCGTGTTCTCCTCTAGAATTACTCACGGGGCTGGAGCGCGATCTTTCGGTGTAGTAGGCACTCGGACGTAGGGTCATCTTGGTCCTGGGCCGCTGGTCGCTCTACAAGGTTTCGCCTCCCTTTATCCTCCATGACTTCATCCAGGATCGTACGTAGTCCATGGATCGACTCCCCTCTTTTCTCCTGGTGTCACATCTCTCCAAGTCGATCCACCTTAGTCCATTCCTGACCTTTTTATTTCGCTTCTCTGGACCTTGCGCAAAGTTTCTTAGACCCCAAATATTTCCGTGCAAACTTGGAACTAAGGTCTGAGATCCCCGTACCTATCACGTGCTAACTCCTTTCCTTCTAGAAAGTTCCGACTTCTATCTCCTTGAAGTGTAGTTTAATCCCTTTTTCAACATAGCGTAACAGCTTCTGATGTATACCGCCCCCTTTTACTATCAACCTTAAAGGCAGTGTCGGACTGCTTTGGTTACAATGGGTTTCCATTCTACCCTATGCCAAGTGATACATCAAATATATTTCCGAACTCTAAGGTAATTGCCCCTAAACTTCTATTTTTAGATACTTGTTTACTTTATTTTAGCATGTTTAATCCCTTGGAGTTTCTACAGATGGTCATTTTGTATTACTTATGTAGGTAATTCTAACGTACTTCTAATCTCTGAGGGATTCTCTTTTGAAATACACACTCATATATCTTTTATGTACAGAATCATGTAAATTTTTCTGGGCTAATTTTATATGGGCTGATATTATTGTTTACATCTCTTATATACAATTTTACAATTCTTTGAATTTCAGATGTGACTCCTGTAAAATCGATGCAGGGTTATGATGTTGCATCGAATTTTACAGGATAATTACTTGAAACAGGAAGGGACCAGGGGTTTGAAAGTTTTGGATCTGGTAATAGCCTCAGGAGATCTATCTATAATTGCACTAGTAACTCTACTTCTGATTGGTGAAAGTGACTATGCAGTCTTGTCCTGGGAGGTTGTTCAACATGTAGAAATTTCAGTCAAGAAAAGGTTTATATGAAACTACAAAGCTGGCAATTATGACAAACTTAGGAGGCAACTTGGATCAGTGCCATGGCAGAAGAAACTACGTAGAATGAATATCATTAATGCATGGGAAGTAATCAAGGATTGTTTGAGCAAAGGCAATACGAGAGTGCATACTCAGGGTCAGGAGGATAAAAACTCAGTAGGGATTAAGTGGATGACTAACAATATAAAGCAAGAGCTGCAAAAAAAAGAAAGCATTGTGTTAGGAATATAAATGACAAGGTATCAGCATGCCCATGAGCAGTATAAAGCACACGCAAGAAGGGTAACTAGTATGGTAAGGAAGGCTAAATCAGATTGTGAGAGTAAATTAGCTAAGCAGGCCAAAGTAAATCCAAAATAGTTTTTTTGCTACTTAGCGAGTAAGAGCAAGAATGATTATGGAAAGATAACTTTACTCAGAAAGATCGTAGGAAAGTGACAGAAGCAGAAGAAATAGTTCAGTTACTAAGTGATCACTTTGCAAGGGTATATCATCCAGATGGTGACTTTGCAGTTACTGAGATGTGACAGAGACTGATGTGAACATTGAGATAGATGAACTAGAGGTACTCAGTATTTTAAAAATATGTGCATGCACCAGTGGGACTGAACGGTATGTATGCTTGTGTGCTACAAGAATGTGCAAGTGAACCGGCAATGCCTCTGATGAAGTTGTTTGATCTAAGTCTCAGCTCTTTCAAGGTTCCAAGGGAGTGGAAAGAGTACAAGATAGTTCTGTTACATAAAGGTGACTCCAAGACAAAAGTAGCAAATTACAGACCAATTAGTATCTCTGGAGTGATGGTTAAAGTATTGGAAAAATTGGTTAAAAGTAAAATTCATGAATGGATGGATAGGAATATGATACTTTATAGGGGACAGCATGATTTTGTGAAAGGTAGGTTCTGCCTCAGTAATTTATTCATATTTTATAAGGTTATAAGGTGACAGCATTGGATAAAGGAAATGGCTATACACCATGATACTACTGGACTTTGCAAAAGCATTTGACAGAATACCGCATGGAAACTATTACATGAGTTGGAGCAAATGGAAATGGATATGAAGCATGGATGGATGGATTGGTGGTGGGGGGGGGTTGATGATCTGATGTTTGTCTATCAAATATCAGAGGAATCATTGGAATCAAGGCAATTGTGGGTGACTAATGGAGTGCTCCAGGGCTCTGTACTAGGACCACTACTTACTCTTTAATTTGTATATCCATGATATAGCAGAAGATTGAAGGGGATAGGGGACATTCAATTTTTTGCTGATGATGCAAAACTAGAGAGGGCAATAGTTGATAAAGGTGATGTAGATATCTTACAAGATGATTTCAATAAATTGGCAGTGTGAGAAAAGGACTGGTTCTCAATTCAGTGCTATGAAATGTAAGGTAATGCACTTCGGGATGAAAAGATTACACACTTAGTATCATATTGATGGAGCTAGTTTACAGGAAATTGATGAGGCTGGGGATCTAGGGGTGATGGTAGATAGAGATTTGAAATTAATAAGACGTGTTGCAAGAGTTGGCAAAATAGCTCAGAAGATTACTTGGATGCTGTAGAGCACATTGAAAAGTAAAGATAGAGAGGTTATTATCAGATTTATTCACCTGTGTTTCTTGGGGATTGGGAGGTGGTGGAGAGGATTCAGAGGCAAGTGACCAAGCTGGTGGCAAGTGGATGGAATGTTCCCTATGAAGATAGATTGAGGATGTGTGGGTTGCAGAGTTTAGCTGACAGGTGGAAGAGAGGGGATATGATAGAAACTTATAAGTTACTAAAGGGATACTATATAAGATTGACATGAAAGAAATGTTTCAGTATATGGGGAATAGGGGGATTGCTAGAGGGAGTTGTGAGCATTCCAACAGGCAACAGGTTTAAGGAGATGTATGATAGCTATTGTGTTAATGTATAAAGTGGGGAGTCCCATGATGATTCTTTTGACTCCATGGAGTACTCATATAAATAATAATAATAAATGATTATGGAAACTATATCACAAGCTCCATAAAATATGATTTCACTAAGAGAGTTTGGCTGCACTCAGTTACCTTATTGACAGCTTCCTTCTTGAAAACTGTGTAATATTTCTTGATGTATCTAAAGTCTGCTTCATGAACAGCTGATCTTACTAGGATGATAACTACAAAAAGCTAAGACCTCACCCAACTAGATTTTATTTATATATTCATTTTTTTCTTGTGTGTGTGTGTCCCACCCATGAAAGGTTGTAAACCTGTAGTACAACTATGGGCAGGCTAAGGAATTTTTTAATAATTTCTTTTTATTTTACTTTATTTATTTATTTATTTTGTATATTTTTATTTATTTTTACATAGTCCAGAACTCCTGCTCTAGAAAACAAACATGAAACTTTTTCAAGTATTTTCAGGCTTTCATTAAGTGGAGTGAAGATCTCACACTGAATAATGTAATTCATATCACCTAAAGACATCACAAACATCCCTGTCCATCAGGATTCAAACCTGCAGTCTGTTATTTGAATACCCACTTGGAGAACCAGGCTGGCAATAAATTATTGCAACTTAAATTATTCATTAATATGAATAATTTATGCATTAATTCATACACAGTAAAGATAGACCCACATTTAATCCAACATATTAAAAGTTGGTAAAGCTGTTCTGTAATACCTCACTACATTATTATTAATGGATACTTCTTTCAGTAGTATCTATTTATTTATTGGTTACATTTCTTTTTGAATGCTCCATAACTTTCTTCCAAATTAATCTGATGTTAAGCTCACCAGTTATAGTATATCTTACATTAAAGTGTTACTGACTGCATCTGGCCATTCAGATCTTGATGGGTTGATGCAGGCATCATATTTCTGCATCATTTCTAATATTTCCTTTCCCATTCTGTTTAAGTGACCAACTCTGCTACTTGTTCTTGAATACTAATGATGTCAAGTTGCTTTCAGATATCTTTATTTAATATGATTCTACCTGCTGGCCTGGTTGGCCGAGTGGTTAGCATTTCGGCTCTCCAGCCAAGAGGTTGCAGGTTCAAATTCTGCCAAGGGCATGGCTGTTTGTGATTGTCCTACTAACTGATTACTATATGTACTGCTGTGACCTGTATCCTGGCACAATATGACCCTTGATGTCTTTGTGCCATAAAAAAATCATATTAAAAATAAAATGATTATACTGTTGGTGTCATCTAGTCACAACCTTAATTTTCTCAGAACTCTCATATTTCTCATATCTATGGGATATGAGATATGTTTTTGTTCATCCTGTTTTATTTATAACCTAACTCTTATCACTCTTATCCTGAATTGATTTGAATACTGCTTTATATACTACTAGTTTAGTGTTTTGGTTATTCTGTATGTATTTATTCAGCTGAATTCCTCAGTATCACACACCTGTGTTGTTTTAATCATTATTAAATTCCTTACATGTACCATCAGGGAATGCACAGAATATTATGGTAGTATTAAATGAAAAGTTACATCATTATTAACTTTTTATTGACAATTTTCTTCCAAATGAATGTGTGATCTATAAAGATTCCAATATATCAGATCTCATATTTTGGTTTTCTAATACAGTTCTATCAATCCACCTAGATCTTGGTATTCCTCTGAGTCTTTTTCCTGCCATTCTGGCAAAAAAGTTAGCAAATTATTTTTTGCTGATTAACCAGTTAGCAATAGAACAGTTAGAAGAACACTTGTTTGGCTGACAATACCACCTGACATTAGCTTTGGTAATACATTCCTGAATGGTAACAATATGAAGGACCTTCCTAATATCTGCATTTTTGATACAATACTGCCATTAACGCCATCTGTTCACTCCTAATTTTTATCAGGATTTACATCTATGGTCTTCAGTCTTTGATCAAGTGTTTTTTTTTCTAATCCAGCTCTCAGATCTACAAAATAGAATTCATTTGAACACTGTCTTGTATAGTATTTAATATATAGTAACTTCATATATAATTATATATGTAATTTTATATAGTACTTGTATAGTAATTTAATATTCTAACTGATTTCCCTCTTATTCCATATAAATTTACTCAACTGAGTCCCTGCCATAGCTAGCTGTCTTCATTAAAAAAAAAAAAATGTGCCTAAGTAACTGAAAGGTTTTACTAGTCTGTCTTTTTTATTGCTGATTTTCATACAAAATTTATTACAGCATTTATTCAATTTAGTTAAGGAATCGAATCCTATAGACTTTTACTAGATTTATTTATGAATACTTATCTGGATACAGTAAGGATAAAATTAACATTTCCAGTTTTGATATAAGTCTTAATGCCACTGTGCTTCATCATGTTATCCATATGGATGAAGAATAATAGCAGAGATATGTGTGCCCTTGTCTCTCACCATCAAACCATTATCTTGTACCTCCTCCAATTCTAACTGCTGGTTTACACCTCAAATATAGACTATGTATTGCTCATTATAATATCTTGTTCCAATGAACATACAGTACGGGCCCGAGGACTAGATTTTTTGCTTGCAGAGTGGTGAATGAGTGGAATGGGTTCCCAGAGTCAGTTGTGAGTGCTTTTTCTGTTAATGGGTTCAAGGAGAGGTATGATAGATTGGGTCTGCCATGATGGGTTTTCATACTCCATGAAGATGCCTGTATAATAATAATAAAATGCTTTGGTTTTAATAGTATTGTTGTTATTGTATAGTTTTTTTAGTGCTGTTATTTATTTTTGTAGAGTATTGCTTTTGGGATATTTGAATTTGGTCGGGATGTTTGCTACATTGAAATGAGTGCTGTTGGGCATTTGACAGAGGCTGTACATGTTCCACAGTTATCATCATCAGATTCCCAACATCTACCCTCAGAGAGGGGGGGGATATACAGGATATTATGATAGTACTTCATGAAATAGTTACATAATTACTAACATTTCATCAAAAAATTTTCTGCAAATTAATCTGTTATCTGCCATGACTCTAATATTATTAGATCTTATATTTCTGTCTTTTAAGACACTTTTTCTGTATCCATCCACCTAGATCTTGGTCTTTTTCCCTGCCATCCTGACAAAAGAACACTTGTTTTGCTTAACTAACCCTCCCTCTTCCATTTTGTTTAAGTGACCCCTACTATGTGAGATTAGCTCTACTGACAAATTCCTGAATTCTAAAAATTTCAAGTTCTTTCCTAATATCCTCATTTTTAATATGATACTGCCATTGATAGCACTGTTCACTCTCCCCCCCCCCCCCCCGATCTTTCTCAGAATTCTCATGTCTGTAGTTTTCAGTCTCTGATCAAGTCTTTTATTCCTAATCCAGCTCTCATATCCATAAGTTAAAATTGGTTTGAACACACATATACATACATATAGTTTAGTGTTTTGACTAATTTCTCTCTTATTCCATACAAATTTATTCAGCTGACTTCTTACCATGCCAACTTTGTCACTTCTGTTGGTGGAGACAGCGAATTGTAGAATGCAGTGCCCTTCCCTCAATGAGTCCTTGGACTCCCTGGAGGTTTCACATAATAATAATAATTTCCATACTTAATTTTCCACATTCACTAAAAATTTTGCCTAAATTGCTTAAATGTTTTACTTGTTTTATAGGTTCTCCATTCAGGATGCAGTTGATTTTCAATGTTTCTCCTGTTTTCATTGTCTTTGTCTTTAGCTGATTTTCATACCAAATTTATTAGCAGTTATCGACTTTATCTAGGGAATCCAACAGACTTGAATTAAATTTATAAAGTAAGTAAAAAGATGCCTTGTGTAGGTGTGACAGCAGAGTTATGACCTCGACTAAGTGTGTTGACAACTTCTTTTGTTAATATATGTTAATATTTTGTTAATATATTTCACATGTAAAGATAAGGATGTTATTTTGCCTCTTTACAAGGCCTTGATAAGACCTCACTTGGACTATTGTGCGCAGGTCTGGTCTCTTGGTTTCCAATGTGATTCTGATGTATTGGAGAGAGTACAAAGGTGAGTGTTAAAAATGATATCAGGATTGTGGAATACTGATTATGAAGACAGGTTGAGAATTTGTAGATTGCAGACACTAGCAAATAGGAGAAAGAGGGGTGATATGATTGAGACTTACACACTGCTGAAAGGGTTTAATTACAAGATTTCAATTGATGGGATTTTTCAATTTATGGAGGGTGGGGAAAGGACAATAGGGCATCCTTGGAAGCTGAGAATGAAGGCTGCCAAGAAGGGTGTAAGGGCCAGATTTTTCTCTCAGAGGGTGGTGTGTGATTGGAATGGATTGCCATTGGATGTTGTGAGTGCAAGCAGTGTGAAAGAATTCAAGAATAAGTATGATAGCTGTTGTGTGTGTAGTATGTGGCCTCCCTCAATGAGTCTCTGACTCCCTGGAGGTCTCTCTTAATAATAATTATAATATTGCTAATGATAAGTTCATGACAAGAAAATGCTCAAGTTCAGCCTCCTAAACCAAGCTTCACAGTTGGCACAACATATTTGGTTAGATAGTGTTTCTCTTGGCATCTGCAAAACCCAGAATTGTCCTTCAGACTGCCAGACGATGACTTGTGATTCATCACTTCAGATTTTTGCTGCTCCCAATGGCAATGAACCTTACACCACTCCACCATTGCCCTTGCTGATGTTAGGCTTGTGTTGTGGCTGCATGGCCATAGAAACTCACGTACTTCAGCACCTGACAAACAGTTGTGCTGGTGTTGCTTGCAGAGATGTTTCAACCAAGGAGAGGCATTTTTCATTCCACACACTTCAGCACCTGGTGATCTCACTCTGTGGGTTTATGTGGCCTACCAGATTGCAGTTGTGCTACTGTTGTGGTTAGGTGTTTTCACTTCGCAGTAACATCGCTTGCAATTGATCAGTACAGCTGCAGCAGAGCTAAAATTTCCTTAACTGAGTTGTTACAAAGGTGGCATCCTATGATAGTGCCACATCAAAGGCCACTGAGCTCTTTGCTACTGTCATTTAAAAATGTTTTTCTGTGAAGATTTCAAGACCATGCTTTCTTTTATACCCATATGAGCTATGGTTATGATGTATAGAGCCACATCCACTACTATGAAGGAGTGTCTGGATATTTTTGATTAGCTGGTGTATCACAGCTAGGGTCATTTTGTAAATGGACTTCGGTAATAAATCAGCAAGGCACGGCAACATTGGCACAAAAAGAATCATCTGAACTGTTCTTTATACAGGAAACTCCATTATAACAAACTCACCCACTATAACACATTACTGATAAGTGCTGACTAGATCCCCATAGGTATAACGCTGCAATAACAAAAGTTTGCTATAATAAACTATTGATCACAGGAATAGTTTGCTATAATGGATACTCAGTAACAAACTGTTTCTGTGATTCCTACATTTCCTGTAATGAGAGTCAACCATATTAAGCTGGTATATCTACACACTCCGAGGAGTTATACCTGATAACTATTGCATAATCTTACAGGCACTCATAATTGCCACAGGCAGAAAGAGTAGAATAGAGGAGCATACCTATGTTACTGAAAATATACAATTGGTTTACAACCTTTCATAGGCAAGATTCACCTGAGAAAATTATATATTCTCAACCCATGTCACTGTCATGCTGCCATTAATGCAATTCCACAGTTCACTCTTATCATACAATTGCTTTCTTCTCTATATGATAGTAATTAAGACCAAAGAAATACATGCAGTACTTTGGCACTAAAGCATTAACAAACAAACTCCACCTGACTGATTTTCATTCTGGAAACATAGATGACTTTGAGATATTCTTAAATAATGATCAAGTATACAACTCCTTCAATATTGGGGACATGATGATGCACTGCATTGTTGGCTTCAAACACTATACTGATTTGTGCTTGTCATTTTGCACTCCAGTAAATGACAGATCAAAAAGGATAGTACCAGTGTATTACCGACAACATAAGCCAATATAATACTGGCTTATGTCATCATAGGTAAATATAACACATTCACATCATTGCACTGACATTCTCCACTTCACTGTTGATAAGTGATGACACCATATGATAAGTTAAGTTTGAACAGAAGTACAATTAAATTTTTCTTTAATTTCTAATGCATTAAACCAGTATGTAATTGCTCATAAAATAACATAAATTTAACAAAATATACCAAACATAATGAAATGAAATGAGGTTGAAGAGCTGAAATGGATGGTTACCTTGAAGAAACACTGACAATGTTGTGTGCACATGACAACAGAAAATAGATTTTTTCTTTTTTATGATAATCCTAACATGAAATCTGTGAGCATGTAAATCTCTGAAACTACAAATTGAGGATCATAAAAAAAAAATAAATAAAAGAAGACATCTGACCACTAATATATGCTTTTCTACTGCTGAAGTAGACTGTCTCCTTGTTTAATGCTTTTATAATTAACTAACTTAAGTACTATCCTGTCAATCATAATGAACATTCATTTTAATGACTTTTTTTTTACTTGTGAATGCCTGATACAATCAACTTTTATTCTGCTTGTGTGTGCCTCTGTTTATAATTTATTTTATTTGTGCTGTATACAGTGTCAGTATCATAATAGAAACATATATCCACCTCTGCTGAAATCTCTGGAGAAACTTGGATTAAAAAAACAACTACAGGAAAAATTCAAAAAGGAAGTTATGCCAGATGCTGTTGCAGTTGCAGCAAGCTCTCCCTCCAGATCTGTTATTACAGATGTTTCTAAAGCAGAAGATTCATCTACTAAACCTGGTATTCTTAGGTAAGTATTTTTTTCTTATTTAGCAAACACATATTTTACTTATGCAGTAAAATTTTTATTATTATTATTATTACATTATTATATAACATAACACCTCCAGGGAGTCCAAAGACTCATCGAGGAAGGGTGCCTACTCTACAACTCTCCATCTCCACCACTCCACCAGGCGCAACTACCTTCATCATCTACACCAATACCATCTACCGCCAACCTCCACTAGTATTTTCACAAACAAGCATCCATGCCCATGGCAGGATTCGAACCCACAGCCTGGAGACTGGAGAGCGGATATGCTAACCACTCGGCCAACCAAGCCAACAATTCTAGTGGGAATATAGTGAACTACAAGATAGAACATGACAGAATATGAACTGCTGATCCATCTGTTTTGAAAATCTTAATGTTTATGCATTAGAAATTTCAAAATGGATGAATGAATCAGCAATTCGAATCCTTTCTTAAGTGGTTCCTGACTTAGAAATTTCCTATCAGAAAAGTATGTTCGTCATTGAATAAAAAAGTAATCACTGTTATTATAATATAACTGAAGTGTTAATCTGTGTGATGATGTATATTTTGTGATGAAAGAAAAAGTGTTGGCATATATTACATACTCTAAATGAAGTAGAAAAATTAGCTGGAATTTGTTTTTATGCTTTGCAGTTGGTAAGTTGAAGTTTAGTGCTTAGGCAAGTTGGAGCTCTCTGTAGCTTTTTCAGGGCCTTCAGGTTATGTGCAAAATGCACTATATAAATAGCTAATACTCCATTTTGCACGTTGTTTATTCAGTTTTTACATTAAAGCAAATAATCCTGCTCTTTCTCTTTGATGGAAACAGTTGTCTCTTAATTATGTGCTACAAATAAAGTCTTTTCCAAAACATCTATGTGGACTAGTATTGTTTCATTATGTTAGGAAGCTTACACGCATCGGTTTGCCATTTGCCCATTTGTTATGCATGTAAAAGAAATAATGCATGCAAGCTATTGGCATGAATGTGGACAATATTACTTGTACCAAACATGACAGCATTCCTCCTTGGCAGTTAGCACTTCATCATGTAACCTCTCGCTGTGCCAGTTAAGAAAGTCTCAGACTCCATTATTCATGTATTTGCAGTTGTTTAATGTGCACAGAGCCCTTGCATTTTTTACCTGTCTACACTGATGGTTCAAGATCTTAGACCTTTGCTGATTGTGATGCTGTTTTTCCTGACCATATTACATATGATCTAATCCCCATTTAATGCAGTAGTCATATGGTAGAGCTGCATACCATTTAGCTTGCCCTTTTATGCATAAAAGGGCAAGCTGAGTGTTATGCATGTTTTTAGTGTTTTCTTTTATGCATAAAAGAAAATGCTCCCAAAAATGTGCAATTTATACAGACTTGTTGTGTTCTTTACATGCCATCCTCCTTCCAGTGCTGTGTGAGGTTCTACAACTTGTACAAAATGAAAATCCTTAATTTTGATGTTTGGTTATACAGGATTCAAAGCCACATTGGAATCAAAGGAAATGAGATTGCAACTGCTAGATCAGCACATACTTCTTCGCACTAACTTGTCAGTCCCATATACAGATTACAGGAAGGTTATTATTATTATATGAGGCACTCCATGGACTCCAAAGACTCGGTGTGGGAGAGCCAATCTATCCACACTATCTTTCATACCTCTCCTTGAACCCATTAACAGACAAAGTACTCACAACTGACGCTGGCAACCCATTCCACTCATTCACCACTCTCCAAGTAGAAAATCTAGTCCTCACACCCCTACTGTACTGACCACACCTTTATTCAACTTCCAGGGATCACCCCTTGTTCTGGTCCCTCCAGCCAAGTGCTGAAATGTTTCCCCTACATCTATCCTATAAAACTCTTTAAGCAACTTTAATGTTTCTATCATATCATCTCTACTGGTAATTAGTTTACGGAATTAACAATGCATATAAAGTATATTAATTAAAGGTAACTTTAATGAATAACTTCTATATTTCGGCAACGTCACATTGCCATCTTCAGGAACATAAAGATATGGTATGTGCACTCAGGAACTAACACAAAGCAAATGAGGAAGAAAGCAAGAAACTAATATTGTTCCTAAAGTCCTAATGGTGCCCTCTTGCAGGCTAATTTGGTAGTCTTGGCAGTTGGGCTGAAGTTCTCATAATGAAAGTCTCCCAAATTTGGGGCAGTTTCATGCACCCAAATTTGTTGAGGTTAGGAACGTTTTTTAGAGCTGCTGAAGATTCTTTGAATAATCTTTCGTATTTAAACTTGCTGCGATGAATTATTTTTGTTTTCTTCCAACGAATTTTATGGTGGGTATCTAAGGCATGGTCTGCCAGCCCAGAGCGGCTGTACTGGTGAAACCGGATGTAGTCTTGGTGTTCTGAAATCCTGATATTTGTTGTTCTGCCTGTTTGGCCAAAGTAGGACAATTTGCAGCTGCAAGGGACCTGGTATACACCAGGTAGGTCTAGGGGAAGTGGTTGGTCTTTGGTAGAGCGGATAAGGGATGCCAACTTTTTATATGGTCTGTAACAGGAAGTAAGGTCATATTTTTTGAGGATATTGGTTATTTTTTCAGAGGTGCCCTGGATGTAGGGGATGGTGATAGATTTGGTGTAATCTTTATTGGGGAGGGGGGGGTTGTGGTTTACAGGTTTTAGTATTTTTTGGGGTTATAGCCATTGGCTAAGAAAGAAGAAAGGCCCTGACTATTGAACTAAACCACATCCTCAACACTTTCTTAGCCAATGGCTATAACCCCAAAAAAATCCAAAAAATACTAAAACCTGTAAACCACAACCCCCCTCCCCCCTCCACAATAAAGATTACACCAAGTCTATCACCATCCCCTACATCCAGGGCACCTCTGAAAAAATAACCAATATCCTCAAAAAATATGACCTTACTTCCTGTTACAGACCATATAAAAAGTTGGCATCCCTTATCTGCTCTACCAAAGACCAACCACTTCCCCTAGACCTACTTGGTGTATACCAGGTCCCTTGCAGCTGCAAATTGTCCTACTTTGGCCAAACAGGCAGAACAACAAATATCAGGATTTCAGAACACCAAGACTACATCCGGTTTCACCAGTACAGCCGCTCTGGGCTGGCAGACCATGCCTTAGATACCCACCATAAAATTCATTGGAAGAAAACAAAAATAATTCATCGCAGCAAGTTTAAATACGAAAGATTATTCAAAGAATCTTCAGCAGCTCTAAAAAACGTTCCTAACCTCAACAAATTTGGGTGCATGAAACTGCCCCAAATTTGGGAGACTTTCATTATGAGAACTTCAGCCCAACTGCCAAGACTACCAAATTAGCCCGCAAGAGGGCACCATTAGGACTTTAGGAACAATATTAGTTTCTTGCTTTCTTCCTCATTTGCTTTGTGTTAGTTCCTGAGTGCACATACCATATCTTTATGTTCCTGAAGATGGCAATGTGACGTTGCCAAAATATAGAAGTTATTCATTAAAGTTACCTTTAATTAATATACTTTATATGCGTTGTTAATTCCGTAAACTAATTACCAGTTATGTCTAACCAACGTATAAGTCTTGCTACTAGAATCATATCATCTCTGTTTCTCCTATCAACTGCAATTCATACACCTTCAATCTATCTTCATAGGGAACATTCCACAGGCCACTCACCATGTTGGTCACTCACATCTGAATCCTCTCCACTGCTACCTCATCCCCAAGAACCCCAGGGTACCAGACTTGATATGGGCATATCAAGGTCTTATGAAGAGGAATGACAGCTTCCTTATCTCTACTTGTTAATGTGTTCTTCAATAGCCAAGTAATCTTATGGGCTACCCTAGCAATATGTCCTCTAAACTTTAACTCTGTCTATCACTACCCCTAAATCTCTAGCTTAATCTATTTCCTTCAGTACAGTGCCATCATTGTGATACACGCCTTGTTATTTATTTATTTCAAAATGCATAACTTTACATTTCTTGACATTAAACTGACACCCATTAACTTTTGCCCATACTGACAGCCCTATTTAAATCATCTTGCAAGCTCCAGCACCTTTATTAACTATTACTCTACCTAATTTTGCATCATCAGCAAACAACTGAATATTTCCTTTCAGTTTATTTCCTATATCATATATCTACAAAATAAACAGCAATGGTCTGAGCACCGAACTTTACAGCACACCACTAGTGACCTGTTTTGGCTCGATTCTGTCCCTCCATATACCACTTTTTGATATCTGTATACAACTTAATACTGCTTCCTCTAGATCAGTGCTTCCTAAACTTATGGATGTAAAGGCCCCCTTGGAAAAATTAAAATATTTCATGGCCCCCATCGAAAAAAAATCGTAATACAGACATATATTATTATAATATTTATTGTATTTATATTGTGGTATGGTCACTTAAACAGAATGGGCGAGGAAAGATTAGCAAAACAAGTGTTCTCTGCCAGGTTGGCAGGACGACCCAGAGGAAGACCAAGATATAGGTGGATTGATACGGTACAATGTGCCTTAGACGTTAGAAATATAAGATCTGATAATGTTGGAGTCTTGACAAGTAACAGACTGATTTGGAGGAAAATTGTAGATAGGAAATTAGTAATGATGTAAATTTTTCATGTAGTACTATCATATCCTGTACACCCCCTTGAGGGTACATGGCAGGAATTTGATGTGATGATGATATTCAATACAAAACATACAGCAAATATTGCAAAAATCAAATGCAAATATTACATTTTTAGCATCTTACATACACATTTGACGTGGCACACTTAGTCTTAAAACATTTTAAATTTGTTTTCATTATTTCACGTCCCCTCTCAACAAAACTAATTGCCCCCAAAGGGGCCAAGGCCCACAGTTTGGGAAGCGCTGCTCTAGATAACCCTTCACTATATCCCATGCACTACTAACATCCTTACCGTGCAGTATTTTATGCCATGGTACAGATTTTAGCTTCTTTCTAAGCATGTCA
Organism: Typopeltis vanoorti; assembly: GCF_054136105.1. Lineage (NCBI taxonomy): Eukaryota > Metazoa > Arthropoda > Arachnida > Uropygi > Thelyphonidae > Typopeltis > Typopeltis vanoorti. Next base: position 14,491,270 of record NC_143565.1, on the reverse strand, counting down.
TAATCATCTGCCTTGTAGTTCCACAAATACTCCTTGATAGAATATTCTTCATGTTTTACAATCTCCCAAGTCAAGACTGCATGGTCACTTTCACCAGTTGGAGGCAATGTTGTCACCCTGGTTATGGATAACTCTTCTGATCCTATGACCAGATCCAATACTCTCCCACTCCTATTCCCCTCCATCACTTGCTGCCTTAAGTAATTATCTCTCAGCAGGTGTATAAATTCTGTTTCTTTCTGCTATGTAATCTTTCTAGTCTATATCTCCATAATTGAACTACCCCATAATAATCACTTGACTTGTACTCATTGTACTAATTTGGTGATGCACATCTTCCAGATCATCTGTCTGTGAAAATCTCTGGCTTATAACAACAGCCAAGTGTATTTTTTGTCTTACTGGTCTTAATCTCACACCAGGTTGCTTCAAATGAATATCCACCCTCCCTCCTGTCTTCTATTCTTTTTGGTTGCAATTCATCTGCTATCATCAGCAATACTACCTCCCCCCCCCCCAATCCTATCTTCTCTATCGTTCCTGAAAATACTAAACCCTTCACATTCATTCCCTGTAACTACATCATCTTCTGTTAGCCAAGTCTCACTAATGCCTATAACTTTTGGCGAGGTTGCACTAACCAATGCCAAAAATTCCTCCCTCTTGTTCCTGATACTTCTGGCATTAATATATAGAAACTGCAACATCTCTTTAGTCTCCCACCCACTTTTACTTTCTGAATTGACTACCCTATTCAGTATTTTTGCTTGAGAGACTAGATTCCTCACTTGGTCATTCTCACTCACTCACTTCATGGGTGCCTGCACACAATCTCACTTGCTTCTACCCTAATTGCTTAAGTTTCCCTGAATTTGCATGTCAGCATGCTCAATGAACAAAACTCTCTCCAGACACCTAACACCAAAACCATTTAGATGCAGTCCATCAGCAGTATACAAATCCTTCTTTCCATCAAACAGAGACCACAAAGCCACAAATTCTACATCATTCCTTTTGTACAATCTATGTAATTCATTGGCTATCAATGCCCTCTTCTGCAGTTTGCCTCTATCATAGTGTGGTAGGAGACTTACAGTCTTCACCTTCTCTCTCTTCAGTTTTGTGTCTTCTAACAACTCCTTTACATCCTCCTTCATAGAATACTTTTCGCCTCTCAAATCATTTGTACCAACTAAGACGGTCATTTCCTTTGACTTACGTTTTTGCATCCGAATGGCATGGCTAATTATGAGATCAAGATTTGTGAATCACTTGTAGTCATAATGGCAGGAAGCACTTACAAATAAATTGCATGAGATTTAGCCTGAAATTAAGCATTGCTAACCAAGTTCAATGTAGGAAAAGAAGTAGTTATTTGCTATTCTCCACATAGATGTCATCTTCTACATTCTTATCTGTTGAAAGCTGAAGACCCCACCTGTATGTGAACAATACACCACACATCTCATCATTTGCCATAGTCTGATGGAGTTCAAGCACTTGACTCGAGAAAGGAATGAAATTATTACTAATCTGGCCAAGCCATATACACTTAGGCAGATCTCATGAGACTTGGACAAATTGCATGAAGTTTTTATCTTTTTACAAAAATTAATTTATCAATACACATTTTATTGTAACTTCTCTTCACATGCAGTACTGCATTGCTCAATGTAATTTTTTATTATTTGCTTTTTTTTTAACCTATTTACTAATTTATCTCTTTATTAATATTTATTATTAACTTGTGTGCTGCTGTTAACCTTTTATTTGACAGTATGACCTTTGTTGTTCTTGCACAATAAATCACAAATCAATCATCTAATTATTAGCAGACTTTACTAGGTATAAATATTCTGTTATCAGATTTAATATTATCCTTTATCTGTGTGTTGATTGATATTAGCTGGTCTGTTGAAGTTCTTAGGCAAGGTGGAACTCTCTGTAGCCTTTTCTGGATTCTGCATTTATAAATGAGTGGGATGTTCTTTCTTTCTTTCTTTCTTCTTTTGGGAATGAGAAGTCAGATTCTCATCACTCACTCATTCCTAGTGCATCTTTATAACTAATGTAAATTCAGCAGCAAATTTTATGTGGATCCTGGTCCACCAGGCGGTGAAGTTTATATTAGCAGCAATAGCAGAATGACAGAAAAAAAAGAAGATAGGTATCAATAGGATATTATTTTAAATTTAGTGGGAGTCTTGTCTAATTAGGTCATAATTAAGTGTGGATAGTTTTTATTTTGAGTTTTTTTTTTTTTAGAGTTTAATGTATCTTTTTAGTATGCAGGTAACCCTTGTATAACGCGGTACTTATACAGCGCTGTTTCGATATAACACGATCTACAATTTCTAGTAACCCTTTATTTATTTATTTTTTTCATATTTTTCACCGCAGGACTTAATAATCTAATTTTATCTTTGTTAAGTTTGTGTCGGCCTGTATCACAGAAGTAGTTATAAGTATCGAATTTAGTTTTATTGTATCACTGAATAAGATACTGTACAGAGGCTTTTGCAGTCTGTGTCATTCTCAACAAATAGTGCAATTAGAGACAGATGGAATAAAAATGGCGCTAACTAATAAATCACATGTCCCTTCTCACAGAAACTATAGTGTATAGACTTAAGCAAAACCATATGTTTCACCGAAACACAGTAATCTAACTAAAAACTACTGTCCAATTTTTCAGTTATGAAATAAGTGTTTGTTTTATTGCATTTGAAATTCTCGATGTCATTATGACAGATCACAAAGGCTAACTTAAAATAAAAGACTACCAAGAATTGAAACATGCCATATAATGAATGTGTGAGTTTGCCTGCCAAGAAGCCATAAAATTCAACCAAGGGTTGAAACGTTTGTGTGAGTTGAGCCAGTCAGTAATGAGAAGTTCCATCGGAACGATAAATGACACCCTGTTGTGAATGTGTTAAAACTAATAGTGAACGTTGTTATGACAGTTTCAGATGTTATGGAATTCGATTGAAGAGAATTAGCATTTCAACTCAACACTTGTCGGTTGCTTTTCTTTTTGGGTTGCGCGATCTTTTGTTAATACTGCACCAATCATATGCATGTCTTTATAGCTGCTGTCTTGTGTAAAACAAAATTCAGCTTGTACGTATTGTAACAATTAAAAAAAAAAATTGAATAATTTATAAGCGTATAAAAGGATATCACCTGTAAATTGTTGACATGCTAAAAAAATTCTCGGACGTGCCACCTCTGGCACAAGTGCCATAGGTTCGCCATCTAGGGTTTACTTTATAAAGTGTTTATTGTTGAAAATTGTCTTCGTTTTCTGCCAGGAAAGCGCATTTAAAATCATAAGTGTGTTATTCTCAAGCTGAGCAGTTTATTTTCTGAGTGCGTTACATACATATGCAATGCTTTTTTTTTATGTAAAAGTTTATTTTTATTGTAATGGCCACTAAAACTGCAACGAAAGGGAAAAAACGAACATTGAAGAGGAAATTCATTTCTCTCAAAGAAAAAATTAAAATCTTGGATCGGTTGAAAATTGGAGAAAAACTAAGAGTTGTTGCAAGGACTCTGAATTTAAACGAATCAACAATTCGAACAATCAAACAAAATGAACATAAAATCCGAGAAAGTATTATTGCTGGGTCAACAGATAGAAGATTGCACTCAAAAGAAAATTCCTTTGGATGGACACCTTATTAAGCAATAAGCTCTCAAAGTTTATAAACATTTAAAAGAACTTGATCAAGATTCCTCAGAAGAAATCTCTCAGCATGGATTTTGTGCCAGTAAGGGTTGGTTCTAAAACTTTAAAAAGCGGTTTTCTATGTATAATCTTAAAATCTGGGGAGAATCACCATCAGCAGATGTTGAAGCTGCCCGGAAATACCCAGCAGAACTTTTAAAAATCATTAGGGAAGGTGGTTACAGTGCAGACCAGGTGTTCAATGCGAATGAATCTGGGTTATATTGGAAAAAAAAAATGCCAAAACGCACCTATATTTCGAAAAATGAAAGATCAGCTCCTGGATTCAAAGTTTCTAAGGATAGAATTACTCTACTATTTTGTAGCAATGCATCAGGTGATTACATGACAAAACTAATGTTTATTAACCGATCTGCAAATCCTCGTGCAATGAAAGGGCTCAAGATGTCTACCTACCTGTTTATTGGCAGGCCATTGAAAATTGGTTTTTCAAGTGTTTTGTACCCGATGTAGAAAGTTACACAAAGAAAAAAAATATGGACTTCAAAATTCTACTAATTTTAGATAATGCATCAGGCAACCCAACAAATTTAAGCCATCCGAATATTAAAATAACTTTTTTGCCGCCTAATACTATTTCACTCATTCAACCACTCGACCAAGGCATTTCAATTAATTTTGGAAAAAATGGAATCTAATCCAAACATGACACTGCCTCAAGCATGGAAAGAGTTTTTTTTCAATATTGAATTGTGTAAAAATTATTTCTCTGTCCATTAAGGAATTACAACCCTCTATGCTGAATGCTTGCTGGAAAAAAATATGGCCTGAAGCTGTTCTGGAACAAAATTTCGTACCTCCAGTGGATGCTGAGCTACGTCGTATAATAAACGTCGCACACACATTTTTGGTGGAGAGGGCTTTTGCAATATGGTTGAAAACGAAATTAGTGAATTGATGGAGAAACAGATTTAAATGAGAAGGAACTGGTACAATTAATAATGGCGTCCAACTAAATGGCAGGGAAAATTCTGCAGAAGATTCTGATTGTGATGAATCTGTTAAAGATTCATCACAATCAAAACCAGGCTTTTAGCCTGGTTTGTTTTTGAACTAGGTTTGGTTTAAATATAGAGTTAATTACTCCTGTTATTTTTAAATATTTTGCAATTTTTATGTTTATATCTTTTTCATTTTCATAAGTGATCATACATCCTAGGTAGTTAAATGAATTCACCTGTTCTAAGATCTTGTTATCTAATACTATTTTAGTTCTTGCTGGATCTTGTCCTTTAAAGGCCATAGATTTTGATTTTTCCGTTGATATTATCATACCATAATCTTTGGATATCTCATTTAGATTTAAAATAGCTTTCTGTAAGTTATCTTCAGAATTTGTAATTATTATTTGGTTGTCTGCAAAGAGGAGAGTGTTTAAGTTAACTGTAGGTGAAAGTTTAATTCCTTGATGTAAGTTTTTACTCCGTTTTATTATTATTTCATTTAAGTAGATATTAAAAACAGTTGCTGAGAGGGGACATCCCTGTCGAACCCCTTGGTTTATCTCTCTTGTATATGATAGCTCGTGATTTAATCTTATTTGTATTTGATTATTTTCATATATACTTGTGACAGCTTTTAGGATATTATTTGGTATTTTTCTTTCTTTTAATATGTTAAATAATATATTTCTTTTAACTTTGTCAAATGCTTTTTCAAAGTCAATAAATGCAATATGTGTTTCTAAATTATATTCTCTTCTTTTCTCTATTATTAATTTCAGGCAGAAGGCTGGGTCTATACATGATCGTCCTTTTCTAAATCCATTTTGTACCTCAAGAATATGTTTCTTTTAACTTTGTCAAATGCTTTTTCAAAGTCAATAAATGCAATATGTGTTTCTAAATTATATTCTCTTCTTTTCTCTATTATTAATTTTAGGCAGAAGGCTGGGTCTATACATGATCGTCCTTTTCTAAATCCATTTTGTACCTCTAGAATAAAGTTTTCGGAATATTTCATTAGTTTGTTATTTAAGATTCTGCTATATATTTTGTAACATTAATTTAGTATACTGATACCTCTATAGTTTTTAGGGTCATCTCTATTACCTTTCTTAAAGATAGGAATCACAATTGCTTTTTTCCATTCTTTTGGGGGGATACCAGTTGAGTAAATTTTATTTAAAAATAATAAGAGTCTTCCTTTGAATCTTGTTCCTGCATATTTATATAGTTCTGAACCTAGCTTATCTTCTCCAGGTGATTTTCCGTTTCTTGTTTCTTTCAGGCTGATTTCTAATTCTTCTTCAGTTATTTCCTTTTCATTTTCGTTAATTGTTTGCCAGTTGTCTTTTTTAAAATATTTGTCTGTCCACAGTAATTTGTCTGTGGACAGACAAATATTTGAAATATTTGTCTGTGTAGTAATTTAGAAATTCTTCTAATTTCAATTCAGTGTTTAATTTTATGTTTTCTTTGGTATCTGCATTTAGGTGTTTTAAAATCTTATATACATTGGGTCTTATTTTATATAAATCATGTTCTAAATTAGAAACAAATTTATTCCATGATTCTCTATGTCTTTTTCTGACTTCTCTTTTAGCTATGGCTCTTATTCTTTTATATTCTATTTCATCTTCTAATCTTTTACTGCTTAACCATTTGTGATAGGCTTCTTTTTTCTTTTTGATTATTTCTTTGATTGTATCATCCCAGATCTTCAGTTTTTTCTTTTATTGAATTTTTTGGTCTTTCCTAAGCTTTCATTTGCTGCTGCATTTAGTATCATTTTTATATTAAGCGATTCTATTTCTATTTCTTCATTTTGTTTTATTTTATCTAGACACTGGTTAATTCTTTGTTCATATAGCTATTGTACATTTGTGTCATTCAATAGTCTAGTTTTATAAACAAATGTTTCAATTTTTCTTTCTGTTCTTGTTACTTGTAGCCATTTAGGTGGTAATCTTAATTTTATTTTAACAAGGAAGTGGACACTGCTTATTTCATATCCTCTGTGAACTCTAACATCTAGTGAAAATTTTGATGTCTTTTCATTTAATATGAAGTAATCTAATATTGATTTCCATCCTCTTGCTGCCCAAGTATATTTATGTATGTCTTTATGTTTATAGAAGGAATTCATTATTTTTAGGTTATTATGAACTACAAAGTCAATCAATTTTTTACCATTTCTGTTTAGAGTGTGTTCTCCATGTATTCCTATATTATTATTAATTTTTGTGTTTCCAATTCTTGCATTTAAGTCTCCTGCTAAAATTATGTAATCATTTTTATTTATTTTATTATATATGTTTTGTAGCTGATTATAAAAATCAATATTATCCTGTTCTCTTCCTTCTTCTGGGGCATATAAACCAATTATTGTTAAATAGCCTCTATCTATTTTTATTCTAGCTTCTATTATTCTTTCATTCCATAATTTATAATGTTTTAACTGTTTTGAAAGGGAGTTATGAATCCAAATCATGACTCCTGCTTGTGCTCTTTGGTCTCTGTCGACTCCACTGTATATCACATTAAAATTTTCAGTTCTCATAGTTCCTTTTAATTTCTTTTTTGTTTCAGTGATTACTGCTATTTTAAAATTTCTTTCATTTAATAACTGATCTAATTCTATTTCTTTATATGCTATTCCTCTTACATTCCAGTTTGCTATGTGTATTATATTTTGTCGTTTCCATTTTCGTTTTCCCTTTTCCATTCCAGGGTCGTTTCCCATAGATTCAATCCGATTATCTTTTTCTGTCAGCTTACAAGTATGGTTATGTTCTCCATGTCAGGGGACTAGCCTGACGATGGAATAGTTCAGTGGTAGGGCTGCTACCTTAAGGCTTCTGAACTTGCCTTCTTCTGAATTTAAACCCATAGGAGGAATAGGGTATATTGAAGGGGAAAGGGTAGATTATAGAAGAAATATAGTAAGGTTTATAGAGAGGGCATAGTTGTAAGGCCAGAAATGAAAAGACCCCATGGCCCTCGAGTACTCTAATAGCACAAGTGTCATAAAGTAAGAAGAGTTGGCTGATAAGGCCTTATAGGAAGGATTAAAGTAAGTGGGTCTTCCTCAAAGTAGAAGAAGGAGAGGATAGATCTAACTAGGGGTCCATGGGAGTGCCGCTTCCCTTACAATCAAGATGATTGCCCCTTATGGCCCTGTTGGTCCACGAGTCCTTATTCAGTATATTCGGACCACCCCACCATATATATACACACACACACACGCATGTACACACACACACACACATGGTGGGCTCCCCTATCCGCCACCCAGGGGACGCGCTCTCTAGGGGTTACAGGGTCCCAAGACCAAATTAATATTTATTTATTTTTATTTTATTTTTTTCAAAACTTTGGACTACTATTTTTCAAAACTTCCAAGACTGCTATTTGAATTACTATATTTTTTTCAAAACTTTGGACTATTGTTTTTTTATTTTTATTTTTTAACTTAGATGGCACCGTATTAGGACTTTATTCTTGTGTTGCATGCTGCAATTACTTATACTAGCCCCACTGTTACACGGAATTGTGGTTGTCTCGCATTTGTAACAAACTTTGTTTGTGTACTCTGAAGATGCTGGATATAATACCAGTGAAATATTAGCTTTTAAGTTAATAAATAGTTATTTCCTTATCAATCTGTGTTCGATTCAATACCGTTTAAATCCAATTCAAATATTATTAAAAATATTAATATAAACTGATTTTGATAGTTACATTAGATAAGAATCTCCCAAATGTTTTGAGGGAGAGAGAGAGAGAGAGATAATCATTCTGATTCAGATTTGGATGATGTAAAAGGGCTTCACAACTTTCTTTGAAAATGTGTTCATATTTATACCTGCTCCTATGGAGAAGACGAGCTTCATCTCACTGGATACCATGTTTAGTTGAAAGTTTATTTTCCACTTGGTTAGAGTATAATAAATTTAGTTTAATCCTTTATCCAAGTGTGAGCAAACAAAGTTTGCGTCTGAAAGTATCTTCAGGACTGGGTTAAGGTGGTACACACCAGGGCAACTCGTTGCAAAGGTGGAGCAAGCTACCAACACTCCTATCCTAGTATCTTCTGTAATGCAAAACACATCTCCTTGCGGATATGGGTATTGTTATGCATTAAGGGAAGGGCCACTACCCAGACCGGTTTCGACCTTTATTGAGGTCTCTTCAGTGGGAGCCAGGCCCAAGTCGAGATATCAGGCAGAAGCATTTGCAGGTCATCTCCACCTATAGGAATTGCCAATTGGTGTGCCACCCTTTTTTAATAAATTACTCTGGATTTAGAGAAAGATGTTGAAAGTTTATTTTCCACTTGGTTAGAGTATAATAAATTTAGTTTAATCCTTTATCCAAGTGTGAGCAAACAAAGTTTGCGCCTGAAAGTATCTTCAGGACTGGGTTAAGGTGGTACACACCAGGGCAACTCGTTGCAAATATAGGTGGAGATGACCTGCAAATGCTTCTGCCTGATATCTCGACTTGGGCCTGGCTCCCACTGAAGAGACCTCAATAAAGGTCGAAACCGGTCTGGGTAGTGGCCCTTCCCTTAATGCATAACAATACCCATATCCGCAAGGAGATGTGTTTTGCATTATAGGAGATACTAGGATAGGAGTGTTGGTAGCTTGCTCCACCTTTGCAACGAGTTGCCCTGGTGTGTACCACCTTAACCCAGTCCTGAAGATACTTTCAGGCGCAAACTTTGTTTGCTCACACTTGGATAAAGGATTAAACTAAATTTATTATACCATGTTTAGTGTCAGTACCATGTTGTGCCAGACCTGACTTTTGAAGTTTCATCTATTCGATATAATATTGATGTTAGTTAATTCTTTTTTCCACTGCCTGTTTGTCCAAAGTATGTTAGATTACATTCACATGGTATCTGCTAAATGCCAGCTAATGATAGAGGTGTCATTTGTCTTTTGTAGGTGGCAACAGATGAGAAATTTTGTTGATTGGAAAGTATGTGGGAGTGAGATGATACTTTCTCAAAATTCTACCAGTTGGTTCTGAGATGCCAGAAATATAAGGGATTGGAACCCTGCAGTCTGTTGAAGAATCCTGAGGTGTTGGAACAAACATAGGAGTCGATTATCTGTTGGATTTGATTAGGGTTGTAACCATTAAATTCCATTCATGTTTTGATATTGAGAAGTTCTTGTTGTAAGCTTGAGGGAGAAGAGCACACCTCTTGTGCTATTAATTAAAGACTTGGTAACACCAATTTTTTGAGAGGTATGATGAGCAGACTTCCATCCTTTTCTTTTTCCATGGTAAATTGAATGCATGGGTGAAAGCTATTGATCTGTTTATACATTATACAACTGCCAGATATTGGTGAATTCAACTAGATAATGCAGTAAACTACCTCAGACTTTTCCTGTTGAAGCTTCATCTAAATAATATTCTTGAAGCCCTAGGCTGCCATTCTGCTCTAGATCACAGAGCCAAGGACAATAGGACACTAAGTTACTGATAACCAGTTTTTTTTCTCTATAGATGAAGCTACTGTGTAATTAGTTACCAATTTAAGGCATTCCTTCAGATATATTGAGCAGATATCAGAGATTTAGGTTTTTTTAATAGGCCTTCTTAGATAGCCATCCTCTTTAGGAATTCTAAAAAGAATAATGCAGTTAGCCATACTTGTAATATCTGCATCCAGTATCCTTTCATCTGCTAATTTTTACTTCAGTTCTATTTTCAATTATATTTTACATTGCTCATCTAAAATTTCATTTCAGCCAAACTGTAGTTAAAGCTTTTGTATGTTTTTCTTAAGAAAGTAATGAAATTATTAAACCTTCATTATTTTCTTTTGAATGACTCTATGTGGTCTGTTATGTCCCTGATTTGATAAACTTGTCAAGTACTAATACTAATTGTAATTAGTATAATTAATATTTTAGTAATATTAGTACTTGAATACCAACTTTACTAATATGCTTATTAGTATAAGAATATTAGTATAATTTAATTTATCTCTTAAGCATTATGAATTATTGTTTTTTTTCTGACAGTTTTTATTCTTAACTTGCACAAAATAACATAACACTATATTCAAAAATTCACAGCACTCTGCATCATGTAATATACCTTGGAGGAGTGAGCGTGGGCAGGGTAAGTTATTTATTATAAATATTATGTAGAATTAGATTTTTTTGAAGATAATGGCTGTGCCAGTGCTTCTGTGGTTCATTTACTACCTTTATTCTGTTTTTGGTATACTAAGAGATATTAATTTTTTGAAAGAATGGCATGTGCTCCTCATTCGCAAAAGATGTGTTTGATTCTCATTACGATAAGGAAATTGCATGTTTAATGTTGTTTTTCTTCCTTGTTGGAAATTTTTTTTTCTGTTTCCTGCAAAATCATTCAGAGGACACATGCAAATAAGTGACAGAAAGACTATATAATAATGAGTTTTAGGTGGTATGATGCAGTGGGAAGATAAGATTGTGCAGTATAGATGGTGAATCATAGTGTTGTTTTTTAGAGATGCTTGTGCATTAAATGTAGGACAAAATAACATGTGAACACAAGGATAAGAATGAATTAAGTATTAACCTTCCAACTAGCAGAAGTAAATGAAATACAAGTAACTGGTGATTTTTAAAGGATGAAATATCCTGAGCGGCTTTCTCTTTTATCTTGTAATTGCTTTACTTTGCTATTAATCCTTTACTATTAGAGCTATTAAGGGTTAACTGTAGCAGAGTTGCAACTTCTATCCCCATGACTTAAAAGAGTGGACTGTTACTTAGAATTTCCTCTATTAGGAAATTCCAAGTAAACGGTTTAGCTTATTGGAAAAGATTGACATCAACTGGGTTTATATTAGTCGAAGTAATTTATTTGATACTAAGTAAAAAATACCGACAAGTTTTGCCTTCTTCAGGGTGAATAAATAGATACAAAACAACTTAAACACTAAAACTGTTTATGAGGAAATGAACCAAACACAATTGTATTTTTTATGAAAAACAGAAGAATGCGTACATCACACGCATGGACCTTCTATGAAGTCAACTGTTGTTATGTAGGAACGTTCTGTAATTGGCAGCAAGATTTAACTCTGGCATACTTAAAGATCTTATGAAGGTCTTCCAAATATCAGCCAGAATTAATCCTTGGTTTCTATTGAGGTTGTGTTCAGAACGGATTACTGTTATGGCTTCTTTTATGATTCGAGAGCAGAAATCTTCCTCTAAATAGGGCGTGGAGCTTTTGTCCCATTCTGTGGTATGGTTTGTCCTGGAGAAATGAAGTGCTAACCCAATTGTCTTCTCTGTTGTTGTTTACATCTCCTACGTGTTTTTTTTTCTGATTTCCAAACTTCTAGAGGTCTGACCAATATAGTTTAATCTGCATGAACAGGGGATGTTATAGACACTGGCATATTTGAAGAAAGCATGACTGTCTTTTGGAGATCTTAAAAATTTGCGGATAGTCTTTAAAGGCTTAAAAGTCACTCGATTTCATGTGATTTGAGGAGTGTAGCAATCTTTTTGGAAACTGTACCAGCATAAGGAATGGCGATGGCGGATTTATAACGTATTTCTTCAGATTGTTGATGGGGGGGGGTCACAGAAAAGTATCTTATGGATCAATTTTTTGAAATTTTGATTTAAGTCAATAAGAATACAGTTTGGTTGGCTAAATCTTCTGTTTTTTGTAAAAAATACAATTGTATTCGGTTCATTCCTTCATGAACAGTTTTAGTGTTTAAGTTGTTTTGTATCTATTTATTCACCTTGAAGAAGCCAAACAGCTAAGTTGGCAATGCTTGTCAGTATTTTTTACTCAGTATCAAATAAATTATTTTGACTAATATAAACCCAGTTGATGTCAATCTTTTCAATAGTTCTTATGGTTGAAAATAACATAAATTCAGTTTAGCTTATTATTTATTTTGGTTGTTCACAATACATATATTCACTTTGGTAGATGTGTTACTGAAAATATTGCAGAAATTATTTTTATATGGATTTCCAAAGCTTGAATTAAACAATTATGTTAAAAATTTCTGAAAAAAAAGTGATGTTAACAAGCAACATTTATTGAAATAAATAAATATATATATATATATTCGGTATATATGGGGTGCTTAAGGGTCAAAGCTATATAACTAAGAGGAGACCTCCACATAGCCTTCAAAGGAATGTGGAGAACCAACCAGGGCTTCTGACCCAATGTCCAATCCTCACCTTGTGATGCGCCCTGTTAAGTGGATACTGATATTGGTGGATACCGAACGGACGAGGATGGGTTGACAATTTGGGATTCAGCCAACCAAATTGTATTCTTATTGGCTTAAATCAAAATTTCAAATGATGGTACATAATGACAGAATTCATGCTGGCTGGGGAGTTGGCTGGTTAACAAGGCCCCCATTGTTTTTGCCAGGGAACCAGGGCAAACAGCGAAAAGTCAACTCCTGCAACAAATCCTAAAACTTACCCCAACTCAACATCACCAAAGTTCAAGATTGGTACTATCAACATAAGAAGCATGAATATCAACCATGAATGGCAAAGAAATGGAGCTAGCTGAGGAATTGGATAAGTACCAGATCGACATAATAGGGGTGACTGAAACAAAAAAAGACAAAAATTGGTGAGATCTTTCTGAGAAATAAATACAAAATGTTATATTCAGGCAATGACAATCAATGAAAAGAAGGAGTAGCCATAGTATTCAACACTAAATACGAGTATATTAAAGATACCAAGCAATTTTATAAGCTAGGTTTTAATCCTTTTTCCCAAGTAAGCAAACAGACAAGTAAGTCAAGTTTGTGCTTGCATGTAGTGCAAGTCTGAGGCAACTCGTGGTAAAGGTGGAGTAAGCTCTGTTCACTTTCCTTGGTATTTTCCCCTAATGCAAAGCACATCCCCTTGCGGAGATGTATGATGCTATGCATTAGAGGCAAGGGTCACTACCCAGACCGGTTTTTACCTTTATTGAGGTCTCATCAGTGGGAGCCAGACCTAAAAATGCCAAGGTTGAAGTAATGCAGAGCTTATAAATTTTACCTAAACAAGTTAGGTCTGGCTTCCACTGACGAGACCTCAATAAAGGTCGAAAATGGTCTCGGTAGTGATCCTTGCCTCTAATGCATAGCATCATACATCTCCGCAAGGGGATGTGCTTTGCATTAGAGGAAAATACCAAGGAAAGTGATCGGATCTTACTCCACCTTTACCATGAGTTGCCTCAGACTTGCACTACATGCAGGCGCAAACTTGACTTACTTGTCTGTTTGCTTCCTTGGGAAAAAGGATTAAAACCCAGCTTATAAAATTGCTTGGTATCTTTAATATACTATATACCCAAGGTAAAAAACTTTCTACATCTTACTCTCATCCTGAAATTTTTATTTAATAAGGTCAAAGCACCTTGTGGTAACTTGTTTAGGTAAAATTTATAAGCTCTGCATTACTTCAACCTTGGCATTTTTAGCTCTGGCTCCCACTGACGAGCCCTCAATAAAGGTCGAAACCGGTCTGGATAGTGATCCTTGCCTCTAATGCATAGCAACATGCATCTCTGCAAGGGCATGTGCTTTGCATTAGGGTAAAATACCAAGGAAAGTGATCAGAGCTTACTCCATCTTTACCACGAGTTGCGTCAGACTTGCGCTACGTGCAGGCGCAAACTTGACTTACTTGTCTGTTTGCTTACTTGGGAAAAAGGATTAAAACCTAGCTTATAAAATTGCTTGGTATCTTTAATATACTATATACCCAAGGTAAAAAACTTTCTACTACTAAATATGAGGCTAATCTTCTTGAGTGGCAGGCAATCTCAAGTAGAATGATGTGGACAAATATGAGAATGGGGAACTGGACAATGAGACTTATTTGTGCCTATGGTCCCACATTAGGTTCTACTAAGGTAGAAGTAGAGGAATTTTTTTTTAGGCTTTAGAGCAGGAGTATCAAACTGAATTGGACCACGGGCTATTTGCTATAAAAGTGTATCTCAAGTGGGCCGCAAAAAATTTTCGACTAAAAAAACCTTCATTAATTAGAATTGAAGGAAAGTGAAAGAATCAGTATAAATAAATTGAAAAATTAATAACAAAAATTTTATTTATTCTAAGTTATTACAAGACATAAAATAATAGTATAATGATTATGACAACTAAAAAAAAAATAAAGAATATTTTTATTATATTTATATTACGGAAATAAAAGGCGTTAGCTGAATTTTTTTTTTATTATTAATATTTACAATAGAGGGCATTTAAACCAAATTAAACAAATTAATTTTATTGTTGATTTGCATTTGAGTTAGTGGGCGCACTCACACACATCTAAATAAAAACAATAGTTTTTAGTTAGATATGTTTGCCAGTGCAACATATGGTTTTGCTTGAGTCTAAACAGCATGGTTAATGTGGGAGAAGACATGCGATTCATTAGTTAGTGCCGTGTTTATCCCAGTTGTCTTTAATCGCACTAAAGAAATATATTACACATGTTGAGAAATATATTACACAGACAGCAATTGTCTCTATACTTTATCCAGTGTTGCTATAAAATTACTTGTTTTCCTTGCATCTGCAATATAGTGGCAGAAGGAAGTACAGGAAGATGGTTTAATGTTAAATCTGTTCATCCTTGTTAGACAAGTTTGTACATTATCCTCTCTTTTATTCATTATCTATGTGGATCACATTATGAAGGAAAGTGGTATTAAACCTGATATCAAAATTGGAGATGTTAATGTCATCTCTTTGCTTTATGTGGATGATGTTATACTTCTAAATAAATCTGCTACAAGTCTGCAAGATTCCCTGACTAAATTGAATAACTGTTGTGATAGATATGATATGAAGGTCAGCATAAAAAGACAAAGACAATGAAAATATAGCAGAAACATTGAAAATATCAACTGCAATGTGAATGGAGAACTTGTAGAACAAGTAAAACATTTCATCTACTTAGGCACAATTTTTAGTGAAGATTGTAGGTTAAATATGGAAATAGACAACATCATCAAAGCTGGTATGGTAGGAAGTCAACTGAATAAATTTATATGGAATAAGAAAGAAATTAGCCAAACACTACTGTAAATTGCTGTATATATACAAGACAGTGTTTAAACCAATTTTAACTTATGGATCTGAGAGTTGTGTTAGAAGTAAAACACTTGACCAAAGACTAGAGACTGCAGATTCATGAGTAAAATTAGAGGCATAAACAGATGACATCAATGGCAGTATCATGTTAAAAACAATGATTATAGGAAAGAACTTGATATTGTCAGCATCCAGGAATGCATTAGCAGAGCTAATCTCAGGTGGTATGTTCACTTAAGCTGAATGGGAGAGGAAAGATTAGCAAAACAAGTGTTCTCTGACAGGTTGGCAGGAAAAAGACCCAGTGGAAGACAAAGATATAGATGGATTGACACAGTAAAAAGTGCCTTAGAAGACAGAAATATAAGACCTGATAATATTGGAGTCTTGACATTTAACAGACTGATTTGGAGGAAAATTGTAGATAGAAAGTTAGTAAGATGTAATAAATTTACTTTAATCCTTTATCCAAGTGTGTGCAAAGTTTGTGCCTGAAAGTATCTTCAGAACTGGGGTAAAGTGGTACAACACTGGGTGACTCCTTGCAAAGGTGGAGCAAGCTACCAACACTCCTATCTCAGTATCTCCCATAATGCAAAACACATCTCTTTGCGGATATGTATAATGTTATGCATTAAGATGTAATGCATTAGTAAGATGTAAATTTTTCATGTAGTGCTATCATATCCTTTACACTCCTTGAGGGTATATATCAGGAATTTGATGATGATGATGATATATTCAGTAATATTTCAAAAGAACCAGCAGGTTTAAAATGAAACGGATTGTTATTTTTATTATTTGTAGAATGTATTCATTTCAATAATGATATTGTTTCTTAACTATCCTTTAGTGGTACACAGTGATGGACATTCATTTCAGCAAAATTATGGAGACTACAACTGTGTTAGGAATAATTACTTTAATTTTCTGATATGGAGGTCTTATGACATCATACTTGCGAAGAAATTATATCCTTGTTTAATTCTTTACCCAAGTGTGAGCAAACAAAGTTTGTTCATGAAGTATCTTCACATCTAAGCTATTTGTATATAGATGCTGTTGACTTCACATCAGTTGCCTGTATATCCCGTAATGCAAAGCACACTTCTTTTCATATTGCTATGCATTATGGGAAGGATCATTATCCAGGCCAGTTTCAACCTTTATTGAGGTCTTGTCAGTGAGAGCCAGATCCAGAAAGATAGCAAAGTCAAAATTCTGAGGCCACTGATGTGAAATCAACAGTCTTTGCATAAGTAGCATAGTTTTGAATATACTTGGTTTCCTTATTCCTGGGTAAACAAGAATATAACTTCTTGGAAAGTATAATTTACTTTGTAACTGTGTGAAAAAACGTTCTGTAACTTTATTATTAAGTAATTGAGGCTGATGATGTGAAACAGGTTTTATTATTATTATTATTACACCCTCCACGGAGTCAGCAGACTCATCGTGCGAGTTTCATTCAAGTAACAACATATTTATCATACCAAATCTTAAAATCCTTAACACTCCTTGCATTAACAACATATTCTTGTAATGTGTTCCATTCTCTGAGAATTCTCCATGTAAGTAATCAACTCCTCATACACCTCTTCACCACACTCTTACATAACTTCCAGGGATGGCATCTGGTTTTTCCGCTCTCGCTTTCTACTCTTTTTATAATCCCCTCTGGATTAATCCGATAAAATTCTCTCACTAACTTAAATGTGTCTATCCTTTCACCTCTTTTTCTCCTATCCATAAAACTCTGCAATTCACATTTCTTCAAACTCTCTATAGCCAACATTCCAAAGTCCTGATATTGTCTTAGTCACATGGCTCTGGACCCCATCCGATGTTTCCATATCACATTGAAAACTGGGTGACCAAATTTGAACACAATGGTCTAAGTATGGTCTGACCAGTGCTTTATACAGTGGCACAACCACTTTCTTTTCTTCTACACTTTAGAGCACTTCTTATCATAGCAGCACTATGATGTGCAGTCTTTACACTTGCAGTATGCTCTCTAAACTTTCAGTCTACAGTCAACTATCACTCCCAAATCTTGAATCTCATCCACTTTCTTCAGTACAGCACCGTCAGTATAGTACATAGCCTTATATTTCTGCACACCAAAATGCAACACCTTGCACTTATTAATATTAAAACTATAACCCTACTGCTTTGTCCAAATCAAAAGTCTATTCAAATCTTCCTGAAGGGAATTAATATCAGCAGTGATACTTATAATTCTCTCCAACTTTGCATCATCAGCAAACAACTGAAGATCTCCAGTCAGTCCACATGAGATATCATTTACAAACAACTCAAACAGCAAAGGCCCAAGAACGGTATCTTTTTATGACATTTTAAATATGAAATTTAAAAATAAAAATTGAATTCAGAATTCATTTAAGTATATGGACTACATTATTATTTATTGTTCACCTTTCATTCACATCATCTTTAGATGGAAGAATTGATTTTCATCAGTGAATTTAATGACACTACAATATTTATTATAAAAAGCTTTGGTCTCTGCAGCATAGAATCTTTGGATTATGTAATTCTTGTATGACAGAAATTAATACCTGATTTCCTAGATGTTATAAGTAATGATATAAGATATTTTGATTTCATTATTAAGAAAACTGTACTGAGAAAGCTATGAAACAAACAGATTCTGAATTCTGAGAAGCATTTCTGTTAAACTCACCATAACAGTATTGTTTCTTTTTTAATCATAGACTTTTTTTTTATCATGGAATCTTTTTCAGTCATCATTGTTTTCTATCTTGAAGATCATTGAAGTACCTACTAAACTTCAATAGTGGATCAGACCAAAATCATCTACATTTTTAACTCATATTCCTTTGTTTCACGAATAGAACTTACTGTGTCATTCTAAGCTTATAAACTTTATTTTCTAACTTATGTAGAAGATGGCCATGCAACTTGACCAATTTATATATATCATCACCATCATCATCATCATCAAATTCCTGCCATGTACCCCCAAAGGGTGTACAGGATATAATAGTAATACATGAAAAATTTACATCATTACTAACTTCCTATCTACAATTTTCCTCCAGATCAGTCTGTTACTTGTCAAGACTCCAATATTATCAGATCTTATATTTCTGTTGTCCAAGGCACTTTATCAATATCAAATACCGTATCAATATCAAATACTGTATCAATCTACCTATATCTTGGTCTTCCTCTGGGTCGTTTTCCTGCCAACCTAGCAGAGAACACTTGTTTTGCCAATCTTTCCTCGCCCATTCTGTTTAAATGACCATACATACCACCTGAGATTAGCTCTGCTAACGCATTCCTGGATGTTGACAATGTCAAGTTCTTTCCTAATATCCTCATTTTTAATATGATATTGCCATTGATGCCATCTATACACGCCTCTAATCTTTCTCAGGACTTTCATATCTGCGGTCTCTAGTCTTTGGCCAAGTGTTTTACTTCTGACCCAGCTCTCAGATCCATAAGTTAAAACGATTTGAACATTGTCTTGTATACAGCTAATTTAGTGTTGCAACTAATTTCTCTCTTATTCCATATAAATTTATTCAATTGACTTCCTACCATAGCAGCTTTATTGATTCTGTTGTCTATTTCCATATTTAATTTACCATCTTCACTAAAAATTATGCCTAAATAGGTGAAATGTTTTACTTGTTCCACAGGTTCTCCGTTCACAATGCAGTTGATGTTTTCAACGATTCTGCTTATTTTCATTGTGTTTGTCTTTTTACTGCTGGCCTTCATACCATATCTATTACAATAGTTATTCAATTTAGTCAAGGAATCTTGCAGACTCGTAGCGGATTTATTCATAAGTATAACATCGTCCACATAAAGCAAAGGGCTGACATTTATATCTCCAATTTTGATATCATGTTTAATACCACTTTACTTCATAATGTGATCCATATAGATAATGAATAACAGAGGGGATAATGTACATCCTTGTCTCACACCAGATTTAACATTAAACCATCTTCCTGTACTTCCATCAGTTCTAACTGCTGACTTTTATCTCAAATGAAGACTAAGTATTGCTTGACATAATCCTCCATTGACACCATATAACTGTAGTATATTGAATAGCTTCTCTCTTGGCACCTTATCATATGCCTTTTCCAGATCTACAAAACTGATATAAATAGAGATCTTTGTTATATTCCCATGATTTCTCCACTATTTGTCGTAAAGTGAAGATCTGATCCTGACAGCCTCTATTTGGCCTGAATCCAGCTTGTTCTTCACCAAGCTTTTCTTCCACAATGCTTCTCAACCGTTTCTCAAGTATACTTGCATATATCTTACCAGAAACACTCAGTAGGGAAATACTTCTGTAATTCTCACGTTCAGTTTTATTTCCTTTGTTATATATGGGTACTATGAGAGCTCTACTCCAATCATCGGGAATTCGTCCCTCTGTACAGGCCTTCTGAACCATGCAGTGCAGCAACTGCAAGACTTTTATACAACCATACTTCAGCATTTCTAGTCGAATATCCTGCTGCCTTTCCACATTTTAAGCCTTTGATGTCTTTTTCTACTTCAAGTATGGTTATGTATTCCTGACTGTATGCCTGTTGAGTGTTTTTTTACCACTGCTATCACTGCTTATTTCATTTAGCAATTTCTCGAAGTAATTACTCCATACTTCAAGGATGTCTTTTTCTCCTGTTTTCATGTCACCTTTATCATCGCTAACTCCTTTTACAGTATTCTTTCCTCCATTTCTAAGCTTCTTCAACAACCTTCAAAATATTTTGCCTTGATATTTATTTTCTGTGTTCTTGCCAAAATCCTCCCATGACTATTGTTTAGCTAGTTTTACACAGTGTTTAGCTTTCTTACATTTGTCTCTGTATTCTCTAAGTGCACAAGCCGACTTATTTCCCAGGAACTTTTAATATGCTTTCTTCTTTTCCTTCACCACCTCTTTAACTTCCTGTGTCCACCATGGAGTTCTGATTTTTCTATCCTTGCATACAACCTCACCACATGCCTCTCTGGCTGAATCAATCAGGGTTTTCTTCAAGGCTTGCCACTGAATCTCTAAAGTTTGGTTCCATTTTTTCTTCAATAATTTTTGTGTATTTTAGTCTAAAGTTCACATCTGAGAGCTGCTGAACTTTAATTCACTTTAAAACTTTCTTACGTGCTATTCTTTTCAATATGAAATTCATTTTTATCCTGCTTAAGACTAAGTAGTGATCACTTCCAATTTCAAATACAAGGGAGAAAACATCACTATCAGCAATAACATAGTCAATGATACTTTTCTTATTTCTTGCCTCTTCTCTCCATGTGCATTTGTGCACTTTTTTATGTTGGAACGTGGCGTTAGTAATAACCAGTCCATGTCCTGAGCAGAAATCGAACAAATATTTGCCATTATTGTTAGCTTTGCTCTTTTCTCCAAATTTTCCCAATATATTTTTGTATGTCTGACAATCATTTCCTACTCTGCTATTTAGATCCCCAACAAGGACCAACTTTTCCTTTTTCATTGTGTCAGATGCTTTCTCTAAATCCTCAAAAAAATTCCTCCACTTCTACCTTAGTAGAACCTTATGTGGTACCATAGGCACAAATAAGTCTCATTGTCCAGTTCCCCATTCTGATATTTGCCCACATCACTCTACTTGAGACTGCCTGCAATTCAAGAAGATTAGCCTCGTAAATAGTGTTGATTACAAAGGCTATTCCTTTACCTTGATTGTCATTGCCTGAATATTACATTTTGTATTTATTGCTCAGAAAGATCTCACCAGTTTTTGTCTTTATTGTTTCAGTGACCCCAATTATGTCGATCTGGTACTTATCTGATTCCTCAGCTAGCACCATTTCTTTGCCATTCAGGCTTCTTATGTTGATAGTACTGATCTTTAACTCTGGCGATGTTGAGTTGGGGTGTTTTTTCAGATTTGTTCCAGTAGCTGACTTTTCACTGTTCACCCTGGTTCCCTTGTGAAAACAACGGGGGCCTTGTTTAACCAGGCGACCACCCAGCCTGCATGAAATTTTGTCATGTTGTACCATCATTTCGTAATTTGGTTTAAGCCAATAAGAATTACAGTTTGGTCGGCTAAATCCCAAATTGCCAGCCCATCCTCCTCCCTTCAGTATCCAGGTAGATACCCAACAGGGTGCACCACGAGAAGGTGAGGATTGGACATTAGATCAGAAACCCTGGTCGGTTCGCCGCATTCCTTTAAAGGCTATGTGAAGGTCTCCTCTCAGTTATACAGCTTTGACTCTTAAGCACTCCTCATATATATATATATATATATATATATATATATATATATATATATATATATATATATATATAATGTACACTACTACTTCACTTTTAATTTACTAAGAATATTTATTATTGTTATTGTATGGGCACCTAAATGGAGTCCATAGACTCATTGCGAGAGACCCAAATTATCCACACAATCTGTCATACCTCTCCTTGAATCTATTGGACAAAGCACTCACAAATGACTCCGGGAACCCATTCCACTCATTCACAACTCTACAAGCAAAAAATCTAGTCCTCACACTCCTCTACTAACCACACCTTTATACAACTTCCAGGGATGATTCCTTGTTCTGACCCCTCTAGCCAAGTGCGGAAACATTTTTCCTCCATCTATCCTATAAACCCTTCAAGCAACTTAAATGTTTTCATCATATCCCCTCTTTTTCTCTATCAACCAACTTCTGCAGTCCACACACACTCAATCTATCCTCATGGGGAACATTCCACAGACCACTCACCACCTTGGTAACTCGCCTCTGAATCTTCTCCGCTGCTTCCTCTGCTGCGGGGATAACTGCCTTACTTCTTTGATTCTTGAAGATTCCGTATTACTTCCTCTGCTGTGACATCAACTGTCTCTTGTCAATAACTTGTCACTCCATGATATTCCACCCTATCCTCATATAATAAACTTTCATATATCTTAAAATCTTGAAGGGAAATGATAGGGCCAGCTCTATCTATAAGGGTCTCTTACCTCTTGCATAAATTGTTAGGCCGCCTCAGAGTGACTGTATCCTACTAGGTTTTCACTTTCACTGCACTTTTTTTTTTCCTTACACTACTTATTTAGTATTAATCATTTTCACTCATCTCTTAATTCTTGTAGAAAGGCTTATACGCTGGTTAAACATGACAACTAAATACTTAAGGAATTGACAGCATACACTAGAAATATAAATTAAATCAACTTTAATATATACTTTCCGATAATTCGGCAACGTCATGTTGCCATCTTCATAGGAACTTAAGATAAAGACACGTGCACACAAGTACTACATAACAGCAAATGAGAAATGAAGCGAGGAAGCTACTGTTTTCCTAAAGTCCTGATGGTGCCCCCTTGCAGGCTATATTAGGTGTTCTTGGCCTTTGGGCTGAAGTTTCTTCTGATATATGTTTCCCAAATTTGGGGCAGTCTCATGCATCCAAATTTGTTAAGGTTTGGCATGTTCCTAAGGGCTGAGGCTGATTCCATGAATAGTCTTTCATATTTGAACTTGCTGCAGTGTATTACAGTGGCTTTCTTCCACCTTATTCTGTGGCGAGTATCCAGAGCATGGTCTGCAAGCCCAGAGTGGCTGTACTGGTGAAATTGGATGTAGTCCTTGTATTCTGAGATTTCTGATATTTGCTGTCCTGCCTGTTTGACCAAAGTAGGACAGTTTACAGCTGCAAGGGACCTGGTATACACCAGATAGGTCTAGGGGAAGTGGTTGGTCTTTAGTGGAGCGGATAAGGGATGCCAATTTTCTATATGGTCTGTAACAAGAGGTCAAGTCATGTTTTTTGGATTTTGTTGATTTTTTCTGAGGTCCCTCGGATGTAGGGAATGGTGATGGATTTAGACCAACTCACAAATTAGAAAACTCCATAGGCTCCTTAAGAAGGTCACTTCTTGGCCTGTGGAGATTACTAACAGACTAAAACCATATAACTCTAGACCCCCCCCCCCCGTATATATGGGCTCCCAAAAGTACACAAAGAAAATGTGCCATTACGTCCCATAGTGGATGGCATTGATTCCCCCACTTACAAACTAGCTAAATATTTACCCAAAGCGCTCTAACACTATACTGGCAACACTCCATCACACATAAAAAAACTCAACCCACTTCAAAGCCAGTATAGAAAACCTTACACTCCAACATAATGACATAATGGTCAGTTTTGACGTCTCCTCCTTATTCGCAAATGTCCTCCTTAAAGAAACCTTAGAGCTAATCCAAGCTAAATTTCCTCCCGATATCTCAGCCCTATTTCAGTTCACAATGAACTTAGGCTATTTCATTTGGCAGAAAAATTCTACAAACATATAGAGGGGACAGCTATGAGTTCACCACTTTCCCCACCCTTGGCCAACTTCTTTATGGAGAAGTTGGCTCAACCACTGTTTTATCTAAATTGGAAGAACTATTTTATCCTGTATTTTCAAAATACAGGACAAATGTCAAGGGAAAAATACATTATCCCACAATAAAATAAGAAACAAGAAGGGCATGCATTTTTAGATCTAATTTTTATATGCCTGCTCTTTCTTCCTTTCAGTGGAACGTATAGAAAACCTGTTTTCTTGGATGCTGCAGAAAGGATAATTGTAATAGTTTATGCAAAGTAAATTCAATTTGACAAGATATTATATTCTTATTTAAACCTTTACCCAAGTATAAGCAAGTAATGTTTGCATATGATGTGGAGTGTCTTCACAACTAAGCTACTTGTATGTAGGAACTGTTGACTTCACATCAATTGCCTCAGTATCCCACAGTGCAGAAGCTTTATGGGAAACGCCACCATCCAGATTGATTTTGATCTTTCATTTTGATGATTTTGAGGTTTCATATATGAGAGCCAGACCAAAGAAGAACACCAAGCTTGAATTAATGTAGAAATGATATATTTCCCATATATAAGTAGTAAGAAGGTGTATCATAATCACATAATTACTAAAATATTCTGTATCAGAGGCATTTGTAAAAAGTTCATTCACTTGGTTACAAAGTAACTTAAATTTAATGAAAACTTTTATTCGGTTAATCCCTTTACTCAAGAGTAAGCAAACAAAGTTTGCTTACTCTTGAAGTACCATCACGACTAAGGCTACTTGTGTATAGAAGCTGATGACTTCATGGTATGGATAGTGACACTTCCATAACATGAAGTCATCAGATACTGAGACAATTGATGTAAATGCAGTAATTGACTTGACAATGAAGACATCATGGTATTGGTAGTGATAATTCCCATAATGTTTTTACATCATGGAAAGTATCTCAGTATCACATAATGTAAAATCATTATTGAAGTGAAGTCAACAGCTTCTGTATACAAGTAGCTTAGTCATGAAAATACTTCATGCACAAGCTTTGTTTGCTTACACTTTGGTGTGAGATAGAATCTAGCAGAACAAAATATACAATTGGGTGCTGCTATAGACCGGGTGATGGAGTGGATGGTGGGGATAGTATGCATAAGCAAATAGAAGAAATGAGTGGAAGGAGGGTAATTATTATGGATGATTTCAATTATGGTAACATTGACTGGAAAGAGGAGAGGGCACATGGGAGGAAGGAATTGGATTTTATGCGGTTATTAAGGGACAACTATCTATGGCAACATGTATTGGAAAATACCAGGTGGCAGAGAGTGCTCGACCTAGTAATTGCAACTGAGAATGTGGCTGTGACGAACATGACCATGTTGCCACCAATTGGTGAGAGTGACCATAAGGTCATGACTTGGGAGGTGGCTAAAGGAGTCGAATTTACAATTAAGACAGGGTACATGTGGAATTACCGGGCTGGTAAGTATGACAAGCTTAGGTGTGTGCTTGGCTCAATGCCATGGCATGTAAAACTGCAAGGGCTGGATGTTGATAGTGCATGGGAGGTGGTTAAGAACTGTTTGCAGGAGGCAATGGTTGACTGTATACCAAGAGTCCGAATAATAAATCAAGTAGGGGTTAAATGGATGAATAACACTATTAAGCTTGAGCTGCAAAAAAAGAAACAATTGTGGAGGGAATTTAAGGAGAAGGGTGACCATCAGGCGCAGGAACAGTATAAAGCTCAGGTCAGGATGGTAACAAGGGTGGTAAGAAAAGCAAAAGCAGATTACGAAAGGAAATTGGCCACGCAGGCTAAAGAGAACCCCAAACAGTTTTTTCAATATGTTGCAAGTAAAAGGAAAAATGCTCATGGTAGAATGATCTTAAAAAATGCTGAGGGTAGGGAGGTAACCGAATCAGTCGATATTGTGGAATTACTGAGCAAGCACTTTGCAAGAGTATATCATCCAGGTGGTGACTTTGCAGGAATGGAAGAACCAACAGCTTATACTGGAATTGCGATGAATGAAGTAGAGGTAACTAGTCTATTACAGAACCTCAATGTCAATACATCTGTGGGATTGGATGGTATACCAGCTCGTGTCGTACGTGAAGCGGCCAAAGAATTGTCAGTGCCCTTGACCATTTTGTTTAATTTGAGCCTCAGGACTGGGTCAGTCCCAAGGGAGTGGAAAGAGGGGAAAATAGTTCCGCTGCATAAAGGTGGTTCCAAGGCTGCTGTTGAAAATTACCGGCCAATCAGCATAACAGGAATCATTATCAAGGTCTTGGAGAAAATAGTCAAGAGGAAAATACAAGATTGGATAGAAGAAAATGGGATACTGTATCGGGGACAGCATGGTTTTGTGAAGGGTAGGTCATGCCTCAGTAACTTGCTCACGTATTATAACACAGTGACGGCTGAACTGGATAAGGGTAATGGGTTTACAGTGATTCTACTGGACCTTGCTAAGGCCTTTGACAGGATACCACATGGAGTTCTAATCAGTAAATTGCAGCATATGGGAATGGACATAGGGTTGGTGAGATGGATAGGAGGGTGGTTGACGGAGAGATATCAGAGAGTGGTTTACTCAGGAGTAGAGTCCACAAGACGGCCTGTGACTAGTGTGCCACAAGGATCTGTTCTTGGACCACTGCTGTTTAATTTGTTCATAAATGATATAGGAAAGGATCTGAGAGGAACAGTTCATTTGTTTGCGGATGATGCGAAGTTGGGTAGTGCAATAGTGAATGCAGATGACGTCAAAATTTTGCAGGATGATTTGGATAGATTGGAGGTCTGGGCTAAGGAGAATGGATGTCAATTTAATGTGGCAAAATGTAAGGTTATGCATTTTGGGGTGAAAAGATTGGCAGCAGTTTACTGCATTGGTGGAACCGTGCTCCAGGAAATTGATGAGGCACGAGATTTAGGAGTGTTGGTGGAGAAGGAATTGAAATTTAGGGGACACATTGCAAAAGTGGCCAAATCAGCTCATCAAATCACTTGGTTGCTGAAGAATACGTTGACAAGCAGGTTATTGTTCCTCTGTATTGAGCCTTGATAAGACCCCGTCTCGACTACTGTGCTCAGATTTGGTCACCTAGGTTTCTTCTTGATGGGGAGGAGGTGGAGAGGATCCAGAGGCGAGTGACCAAGATGATAGCAGGTCTGTGGAATGAAACGTATGAGAACAGGTTGAGGATTTGTGGGTTGCAAAAATTGGTTGATAGGCGGAGGAGGGGAGATATGATTGAGACATTCAAATTACTGAAGGGTTTCTATAAAATTAATTCAGAAGATATTTTTGAGAACAGGGCTGGTTGTGGGAGGACTAGGGGACATCCATGGAAACTGGGCAAAAGTGTGGTTAGTAAAGGTGTTAGAGCTGGGTTCTTTACTTTTAGAGTAGTGAATGAGTGGAATGCGCTCCCTGAGTCTGTGGTGGATGCTGTGACAGTGAATGAGTTTAAGGCGAGGTATGATAGATACTGTATGAATGTAGAATAGTTGTGATGAATATGATTTGGGGCCTCCCTCGATGAGTCTAATGACTCCCTGGAGTTGCCCGTAATAATAGTAATAATAATAATACATTTGAATAAAGGATTAAGCAAGAATATAATTTTTCATCGAATTTAATTTACTTTCTAACCAAGTGAAAAAAAATTTTTTACAGCAATCTTGCATCCAGAGTATTTTAATAATGTGGTACACCTTTTTACTGCTTGTACATGGGAAATATATGACTTTTGCATTAATTTAGCCTTGTAGGCATTCACACAGTTCAAAAGTTCTATGAATTTTTGCTGATGAAATGGCCCAACCAACTCTAGGTTGAGCTTGAGAGGCCAACACCATTCTAGACATTGACAACAGATCACAGTACCAGACTTTATATTCACCCCAGTTCAAATTTAACCCTGTAAGCAGATGAGGAATAATGAGTTCAGTTAAGCCAGAAGGGAAAAAAAAAAAACGAAGCAAGGAACCAATATCTATTGAAAGTTCAACTCCCATGGAAGAAGCAGAAGCAAACCAGTATAAGGAAAGAGTTACTTTGAGTTATCTTACTAGCTAAGGAATAATGGACAGCAGTTGCGACAGTCCTCAAAAAGCTGTAAAATAAATTTTACAAAATCCAGATACATGGACAAGGGGATTCAAATACAGCTAGCGACAGTAGCTGTGTACTGCATACTCCGGTGGCATCCACTAATTTATACACACGATCTACTGTTTAATAAATAAATATTCTTCTCTAATCGACTTTTTTACTTTAAGAATTATTTATTGATTTATTTATTTTTACTTAAAATTTTTAATTGTTTACCTATGTTATCCTAAAGAAGAACCAAAATGATGAGAGGAACTGCACAGTTTAAGGTGCTGAATAACCCTTTAAATAAACATTTTTTTCACAACATTCAGATCTAGTGTAGGTCAGACTGCAATAACCTAGGTGACAACTGTGCTTTTATTATAGTATTGTTAATAAAAAATAATAAATGGTCACGTTACTGTTGTGACTGCTATTAACTAGCTTAAATACACCATGTATTTTTCATAAATGTTGAATAGTGGGAGTGAAATTGGGTTGCATACAACATGATGTGAATTGTGAATCCATCATGTGGAGTTGTTCAAGCAAAATTATTTCTAATAATGGATGTTCTTTTCGTAATGTTATTACAATGCAAGCAACATTCTAAATTCTACTACACAAATTTTGAACAAAGTGCATTCGCGATAATTGCTATTTTAAGAGGAATACATGAATAAATTCTTGTCAGTCAACAAAAATCTTTATGTGATCAAATGTTTTGAACACCACTAATATACTAATTAAATTTTTAGACATTATAAACATCCAGTACCACACGTTTGCTCTTAAAAATGAAAATAAAAAAAACAAACTTGAATGTGGTACTGTGAATTATGACAGAATTCATAACTACTGAAGAAGTCACAAGAGACCTTTAAAACCATGGACTAAAATAAAGGTTAGCCATATGCTCCAAGCAGATAAATTCATTCCTCTTGTCCTGGTGGAAATCAGCAAATAGTACTGAGAGATCTATTACCTAAAAACTGTCTATAACCTGGCTATAAAACCAGAACCATTATGACAGAAGACATCAGCCAGACAATGCCACTATTGTCAAAAATTTGTCCACTCATGATGTTGCTGCAGGATTGATTCTCCTACATTAAATGTGGAAAAAATGACACAACAGCTTCCTGTAAAAAATCGAAAATAGAGCCAGCTAAATGTGCCAACTGAACTTTGACCACTTCCTACCAATTACAGAAGATGCAAGCAATACTTGACCACCCAAAAACCAGAAAAAAGGAAATAAAAAAGTCACTCTAACAACTGCATGTGCACCCACAGCAAATGCCAATAATCCCCCAATGGTGCACCAAATCAACTAAGCATGTGCCTCATATGAGGAGAACCACCAGATAAAGCTGAAACTCAGCACCCAACAAATTCAGCAAAGTTATAACATAGGCTGCTTTTGGGTGAGATGCTAACCAAGTTCAGCAAAACAAATCATAACCAGCATGCCATGAGTATGTTTTTAAGATGCACACGAAACAATTCTTACTACTAATTGATGATATACAATGTAGAAGACCAAACTCTACAGATTGTCCTGGAGCTATAAACAATGTTTATAGTCATGCCACATTTATTGTTTACAAGAATTTATGATATGCTATGGTGTTGAGATAGTCCTTGTAAATAAAATGCACCTCCACAAGCCAGCAATCCAAAGGCTCAAGAACTATGTTAGTTTCTGCAATGATAGGTTCACATTGTGTGGCGGTGGGAATAGCATGGCCACCTTGTCAAGCGCCATATGGAACACAGTGATATTATAAATCCTGCCACTGCCAACATAGAAATCATGTGGGTAGAGGTCCAGGCTTTGAATGCAGGCCCTCTGAAAATATACTCTCTCTCTCTCTGTGTATGTATATATATATATATATATATAACTCTTCAGATAAACAGCTACTAGAAACAGACTTAGTTGAAATTCTGAACACAAATCAAGTTGTGCTAGTAGCAGGAGACTTGAATATTAGCATAACAATTCTAAAAAATATTGCGCACAGTGACATATTAGGTGTGATGGATGACCTCATCTCTGCACACCACTCTGATTTAGCACACAACATGGAAAAGATTGGCTCCCAGCTGTCAACTGGGCAAAACTGATGACTGCTCTACATGAATTTGTTGGCTGCTCAGTTCCAGTCATTGACTCAATTTTGAGCTTGGATAAGCTGATAACAACTGCATTAACAACTTCCACTGCAGATGTGCTATTCACAAACTCCAACCAACTTCTGGATGAGAACAGAGCCATGCACCAATGCCACAGAATGCTCACCCCAGAACACTAACAAGTGATCATCAAGGCTATAAATGAAAACACTTAAAACACTATTAAATTCAACAGTGGGAGACGAAACTTTGATCCTTAATCACAGAGGACTAGAAGCTTTGAAAATGGCCAAAGCTTTATGCACAGATCATAAGTTTCTCCCAACAATCCATAGTGAAAATGGTCTGTTTTCCACAATGCAGACAAAGTTGAACCTTTTGCCTGCAGCCTAGAGAAACATTGGAGTCCAAGCTGAACACATGTGGATCTAGAGTACATCATTAAACTTTGCACCCAAGTATGTTGTACTCTAATATGCACAGACTATGAAAACCCGATCCAAAAACCAGAAAAAGGAAACAAAAAAGCCACACCAACAACTGCATGAGCACTCACAGCAAATGCTGACCCCCCCCCCCCTCAGTTGTGCACCAAATCACCTAAAATTTGCCTTAGATGATTTGGTGCAAGGAAAAATCTTCTGCTGAGAGACAAAATCATCACCAAACTGAAGAATAGGAAAACACCAGGCCTAGATGGGATTTCTAACAAACTCATCAATCGCCTACTGCATAAAGTCATAATGCACATTGTTGCTATTACTAATGCAACATGAAGATATATTACTACATTCCAGCACAGTGGAAAGGAGCCAGTGTAACCTTAATCCAAAAAACAGTAAAAGCAACTCAATTTCCCCAAAACTTGCTTGATCACCCTACTCTCCTACCTAGGAAAAATAGTCAAGATGATAGTACTAACAAAACTGCATAAAAGCACTAAAGAATTAAATCTCATCCCTGATGAGCAGTTTGAATTCCAGGAGAACCACTCCACTGAACAAGTTCTCAGAGTCAGGAAAACTTCAGCATAGGGTACAACCAGAAGCAGCACACAGAGTCAGTCTTTCTGGATGTTGCCAAAGCATTTGACAAATATGGTATAATGGGTTTCTTTTTCATCTTCTGAAGACCAAATTCCCACTAGGACTGGTCACATTACCAAACACCCACCTCACTGATTGTAAGCTCTGAATGTGGCTGCAGGGAATCTGATCATCTGGATGCTAAATCACAACAGGCATCCTCCCAGCTCTCCCTGTCATCACTTCTGCTCTTTAGCATCTGTGTGTCTGACATTTCATGCACAGTAGTCATGATAACCCTATAATTAGATAATACTGCAATAATGGTATGCCTCTTCAGACCTAGGTTAGCAACTGAAAAACTGGAAAACACAATCTTGGAACTAGAACAGTGGTTCAAAAAATATCAAGTTGATTTCAGTGCAGATAAGAGCACTGCAGGGCTATTTACAAGAAGACGATTATCCCCAGAGAGTGAAATAATTTTGGCACCCCTATTATGGCAACATTGCCAAATACTTAAGGGTACAACTAGATAAAAGGCTGTGCTTCAAGCTGCATCTTAATCATGTCTGTTCAGAAGCAAATAGGACAGCTATACTATCGGCAAGTCCAAGCGTAAGTCATCACTTGGGTAGTCCTAGGAGCTGCGTTTTACATTATGAGAAAATATCAAGGATAGTGATGGAGCTTGCTCCACCTTTGACACGAGTTGCCATAGTGTTGTACTACCCAAGTGATGACTTACGCTTGGACTCGCCGATAGTTCTTCGGCATGAAACTCTTAGATTTCGATGGATTTCGATCTCCGAGTTTCGTACCCGGCTGTAAAATAATACAGGATTTACTATCCCCCTTAACTTAGCTATACTTGTTACTTAATGGATGTAGCTAGCTAACCATGGAACTTAAACTACTCCTATACAAGATGCTGATCAGGCCAGTCCTGATGTATGGTTAGCTGCTTAGAGTCACATGCAGATTTAAACATCAAGCTACAGATAATCG
This sequence comes from Typopeltis vanoorti, assembly GCF_054136105.1. Classification (NCBI taxonomy): domain Eukaryota; kingdom Metazoa; phylum Arthropoda; class Arachnida; order Uropygi; family Thelyphonidae; genus Typopeltis; species Typopeltis vanoorti. The sequence continues at coordinate 14,458,803 of NC_143565.1, read as the reverse complement.
AAAACAAATGTTTATGTATAGCATTCAATCAATGCAACATGGTTTGTAAGAAATTACAGCTTTTTTTTTTTAATTTTTTTATGTTGGACCCATATACAGAAGGTTGGCTGGTCAACCTGTAGTATGCTAGTACCATATATGGGTGGTGGATTGCAAAAGGAGAAACTTGTTTACATTAGATTTGAACGCCTGTATGTTGTATTTCTTGGGAAATACGTCTGGGGAAGACTGGTACACAATACTGCAGTAGCAGGGAGATGAATGAGAAGGAAAAGAAATTTGTTCTGTGGGTTTCGAGGTGTACTGTGAAAGGATGTTGGGCGGCAGCTGTACTTGTTCCAATGGGCTTAGTATAGGGTGGGGGAATTATTGATGCTGTTTCAGATGAACATTTCCCATGAACATATTTATAGAATATACAGATTGCAGAGACCAGGCATCTATGTGAAAGTGGGGAGAGCGAGTTGGTGAGGGATGGGTCATTTATTAGTCTAATTGCTCTCCTCTGTATTGAGTCAAGCATTTTGAGGAAGCTTTTTTGGAGCCCCACTCCAGATGTGAGAGCAGTATTTGAGAGCTGGGCAGATTTGTGACTTGTATAGTGTTAACAGTTGTTTAGAGGTGAAGCAGTGTCTTGAGCGAAAGAAGAAGCCTAGTTTTTTGGAAGCTGAGGATGCAATGGTTGTGATGTGTTTATGCCAGGAGAGGCTTGATGTCAAGGTAATTCCGAGAAGAGAAATCTCATCTTGTCTGGGAATTTGAATGTTATCAAAAATAATGCTGGGGAAAATGGTTCTTTTTTGTGAGAAATAAGACAGAACTGGGTTTTACTAGCATTGAAGTTGACGAGGTTATCTGAGCCCCATTGGCGGATAGCTTGGAGGTCAGAATTAAGGGCAGTGGTGGTTGATGTTCTGTGGGTTGAGGTGAGTTGTGTAGAGTACAGTTTGTCAAATGAAAGGGAGGAATGTAATGTGCTGTCATCTGCAAAACTGTGTATTGGGTTTGAGGTCAACTAAAGTAGGTCATTGATATATAGAAGGAAGAGGGTCGGTGAGAGAACTGAGCCTTGTGGGACCCCAGCATTTGTTGAATGGTGAGAGGATAGGGAGCCGCCTACCATTACACGTAGTGTTCGTCCAGACAGGAAACTGGTAATCCATCTGCAGAAGTCCTGAGGCAGTCCAAATGATGAGAGTTTGTTTAGTAAGTCTTTGTGCCAGACTCGGTCAAAGGCTTTAAAGATATCGAGTGCAACTACTTGAGATTCACCGAATTTCTCCATGGCGTTTGTCCAGTGATGGGTGATGTATGAGATTAGATCTCCTGTCGAACAGCTTTGACGGAATCCGTACTGGTGGTCGCTTAATAGCCGGGTACCTTCAAGGTAGATTAGGAGTTGAGAGTTGATGATTTTCTCCATTACTTTAGATAGGACTGAAGTGAGCTTGCTTCACTGAGAAGCTAAAATCCTTGAGATTTAACTTTCCTGGAAAATTCTTTGCAGATGTTGCCATCCATCATCTTCCATTAATCTGCTAAGCAGTAGTTCAAGAAATGTGATGGGTATCATGTGAATAATGATTAGCATTAGCCTTCCATAATGAGTCTTTGACTTGCTGGAGATGGCCAAGAAAATAATTATAATAACAATTTTTCTTATTCTTAGTTAAAGGATTTAAACATGAATATAATTTCTTGTCTGTTATAGTTTTTATTATTATTATATGACACCTCCAAGTGGTCATTTGGGTCTGTGGATGATACCCACCACAAAACTGACTGCCTGTACTACTTAAACATCAATCTCACACCATGTCACAATCCATCAGATATACATAATATCACATACTGCCACTACTGGTATTTTGTGGTCTGTAAATTGCTTGTGTAGTAGGGCCAATTTTTCTGTGTGTGTGGGATGAAGAACTTGAGTTTCCAGGAAGAAAAAATCCTGCTCCATATGAGATCAACTAACTCACCTTTAATTAAAAAAGCCCATATAAAATTCCTTGTGTCACAACAAGAATAGGAAGAGCTTAAAAAAAGTCCTGCTACCTGTGTATGAGATTGCTAACTCATTTTCAGTTGGAAAAGCAAATATAAAGATTCTTCTCATCATGACAAAAATCAAACTTGGGTCTTTTCCAATTAAAAAGTGCCTGTCCTGCCATTCCTACAACTGCACTACAGAGGCACCCTTATATACCCTCACCTCATAAAATTCAGGACACATTTATGGACACCCTGTATTTGTTGATGCAGATAATCAAAAAAAAAAAAAAAAAAAAAAATATATATATATATATATATATATATATATACTCTGTTCTGAAAGCAGGTATCCAATAAACTGCCGCAAACTGATATCTAAAGATGGGCATCAATTTTCTAGAAATTCAACTCTTCTGTATAGATGATATCCAGAGTATGCAATTTTCATTCAGACTTTTCAAGGCTGTGAAATGTGTGCTATTACTGCAAGTAAAAATTGAAATATTTTATTAATGTTTTGCAGAAAGATTTTAAAATTATACTTAATATATGAATAATATTATAATGTAATATTGGCATTCGCTTATTTTAGGAAGGAATGATTACTGAAATTGATGGAGCAATTGTTAAACTAACCCAATCAATGAAGAAAAAGGTATGTAATGCATCCAATATTCATCATAGGAAATATGGCTATATATAACAGACTCACAGAGCATAATGAACTGTAAGCTCTTATGTTATCAGTCTTAGGTTATCATTCATGTTAGTTGTTTAATATATTATAATCACAACACAATGTTAGGAATTAATTACTGTATATCAGTTAAGTCGAATGATATTTCACATGATTCAAACTGAGGACTGGATAGTCTGGGAACTCTGCTCTCTGAAGACTAAACACAAGACATTTTTTCTTCTTATTCAGACCTATAGAGGACAGTGCTCATAGTGGGCGTTGAAATTTATCTTCCACTTAAAGACATTCACAAGCATCCATGCCTATAGTTAGTTTCAAATCCACAGCTTGTTGATTGGAGAGTAGTGATTCTATATATGCAGCCAGCTAGACCTGCAGTAATAACTATTGCTGCTCTGGCTTAAATATTTTGAATCCACCACTTTTATTCAGCAGAGGTGTTCAGCAGGACACATCTTGCCAAATTTTGATTGTCAGTTAATGAAAGAACTAGAGCAACACTTTGAAAATAGTTTAAAAAAATGACTCAGAAAGTATCCTTTTCTCTTCCTCCTGCACAGCTATTCTCTAGGTCGCATTGTTCAATCAGTTTCTGGCAGATTTAGAATATAGTTGTATCTTATGTTTTAAGGGTCCCCCTGATGATTTCAGCACAAATGAACTAAAACAGAGGAAAGGTGTAAAGAGATTTTCTTTCATAGGGCAATTTTAAAGAAATTTGGAATTGCTTCCTAAGCTGCTTGAGGTCCCCCTGAGAATTTCAGCACCAGTTTCCTGATATGTACCCTCAAGGGGTGTTCAGGCTACTCTGACAGCACTACATGATTAAGCACAAGCAGACAAAAATGAAGGAAGTTCTTCCTCTTTGAATATATACTTGTTTAAAAAACCTTGAACAGATACATGTTTCAAAAGATAGCTTTGAAATAGATATCTCACTTGTTTCAAAATATTGAAAAAATATCAGGCCTGTCCAGTAGATTCTTAAAAATTGTGCTGACTGTAATTGTCTCTTTAAGAATAAGTCATGTGGTGGCATAGCATTGAGCAGTGATAGTTACTTATTTCCTAGAAGATGCAGTTGACATTTCTTTCCACCAGTTTGGGAAGATACTTCATAAGTGGTAATGGCTGTTTTTGCTAGAGCCTCTATACTGAAAATAGGCAACATCATGTTACTATATATTGTACTTCAAGTGGACATATACAGTCTACAAAATCAAGTTATTCAGAGATGCAGTCAATATGCAATATAGAAAACACCAGTATACTATAATCTCCTGCTATAACAAATAACTAAAAATCCCACTCTAGAATTCCTCTAACATTATTGCAGAAGGAAATTCATAATTCTTTTTCTGAAAGTTCATCCAAAGAACATAAAGAATTAGCATGATGTACTGAAGTCTTGAGCCTCCATAGCTCGGTCAGTATAGATGAAGCCCTTTGGTTGGAAAGACCTGTGTTTGATTTTTTTCAGTGACGAGGAACCTTTATCTGGTCTCTTTTGACAAAAGGTGAGTTAGCCAGTCTCATTGGAGGTAATGGTTCTTTTCACCTGGAAACTCAAGTTTTTCATCCCTCAGAACAGGCAAACTGGCCCCGTGAACACACATAGATTACAGTCATGAATATGTCCCAGCCATATGCCAGTCTGGATAAAATCCAGGCAGCCAAGCCCAGATAAAATGGGGGAGGGGGGAAGCAATGGTGAACTACCCTGTAAAAAATCTCACCAGGAACACTTTCTATCTAGGTGATCCTAGGTGACTTTGTAGGCATTGCCTACAAAGTCACCTAGGATCAAAAACTACTGAAAGGGAAAACCACCACCACTAAAGTCTTAATAGTTCCAGTCTTTTGAATAGGATGGTAATGAGATTCAGTATGAATATAATAGCCTGTATGAGTCTACTTCCGAAAAACTGAAATCCACCTACGGTAAGAAACTACTGAAAGGAAAAACCACCACTACCACCACTAAAGTCTTAATAGTTCCAGCCTTTTGAATAGGATGGTGATGAGATTCAATGTGAATATAATAGCTTGAGTCTACTTCCAAAAAACTGAAAAGTGTAGGCTACCATCTGGTTGACAAAGAATTAAAAGATCTAAAAATGCTAATTGCTTATGTACTTCTTCTAAGGCGAATTGGATCCCGGAATAAAGTAAGAAACTGTTGTAACTCAGAGTTAGAGCCATTTCAAATTGCAAAGCTATCATCCACATATCTGAACTAGTGAGTCAGTCTACTGTCCGATTACAGATGCTAAACCCCCCCTCCCCTTGACACCTCTGTGCATGGAAGAAGACGGTGAATCCATTCTGATAATAGGGTAATCAATGATGAGTGTTTATTATTATACATCAGAAAATTAGCTTTACTTTGATGAAAATCTAGTTTTTAAAGTGGTAACTATTTTTGCTTATACAAACACCACTTGGAAAATTTTATGTATAAAGTATGTGATTTCGTGGGTTGGTGACCAATTTATACATTGCCTTATTCTTTTCTCCCCTTCAACATGAATTGACTCCTCTTGGCACTGTGCCATCCAAGGTTCTCACATGTGTGGTTGGACAGTAGGTGAAATGTTATCAAAAATACGCTGTTCAAAATGTTCCATGAAGAAGTTGGCAATAGTAAGAGAAACAGGATTGCCCATGGCTGTTCCTTCGATTTGTTGATATAATTTGTTTTTAAAGAAGAAATAACCAGAATGTATTATAAAATTAATTAGTTTAACAATATTTGAAGGAAATTGTTGTTGAAGTAATTGAATGGTGTCAGATAAAGGAACATTAGTAAACAAGGATACGACATCTAAAGTAATGATAATATCTAAGCGTCCAAATGAAGATCAGAAATTTTATTTTTAAAATCCAAAGTATTTTTTATATACAATCCTTAGCAATTCTTTTAGTTGAAGTAGCAAGTAGATAAAAATTTGGAAATTTTATAAGTGGGACACCCTATACCATTAATATATGTCCAAATGTCCCACTTATAAATTTTCTAAATTCTTATCTAATTCTATTAATTCTTTTTAATATGCCAACTCACAGTATTTTATTATCGAAACAAATTTCGTACATAGCACATGTCCCAGGAAGAGTGGATTTGAGAGACCCCCTTCCCCCAAGTCTCTTAAAAAGAGTAGCTTTCAGAGGATGTGAAATATTGAGGTCTTTCATAGAGGGGTGAAGGTTGCTATTATGTTTTGTTGTCTCTGTGTATTTTAGATATTTGGTATAGTACATATTGGATATATGGAATAGTTACTGCTCCTTTATAGTCTCAGTTATACTGGTTAGTGGCAGTTCTCTTGGGAGACTGTTTATTATCATCTTATTATTCTGACAAGATAAGACTGAGGAATTTAAGTTCTTGGCTCATCTTTCCGATGCTGCATCCTGTTTCAAAGAGTTTTAATTAACCCTAATTTTTGTGTTCGTAAGATGTAGCATAATGAAGATCAATTAAAACGCTTCGAAAAGCTAAAGTGTAATGCTTTATGCCACATCTTCTTCTTTTCGAAGAAAAGAAGAAGAAGATGTAACATAAAGGTATCTTCTGATGTCAGTTAATTTTCTGTATACAGAATAAGGGAGATATTTTCTATAAGTACTTCTAAGAAAATTGTTTTCCACTTCCAGAGTATACAGGGATGCAGTCTATGCAGCTTGTAAATTCTTCCAATAGTTTTGTGAATCCTACCAGACAATAATGTCCACATCAAATAGCCATATTTTCACTTCTAAATACTGCTTATCCAGGGCTTGTTTTTCAAAGGACTCTATGAATAAATTTGTTAGAGAGGAGAAACTGGTGAGACTACTGCTATGAACAGAAAGCCTTCTTTCTCTTTATAACATTTTTCTTTCAGATGGAAAAAAAAATATTTTCTATGTAATGTTTAAATAATGAGATACAGTCCAATAGAAATAGTTCTTGCAAAAGATGTTTAGTTTCTTCTCTGGATACATTATCAAGACCAGTAAGACAAAATATACAGTTCGCTGTTGCTACAGGCTGGTGGTGGTAGTGTGTGTGTGGGGGGGTCCCCACACGTGATCTGGAAGAAATACATCAGCAAATTAATACAATGACTGCAGGTCAAGCGATTATGAGGAACTTCAACTATGGAGATATATAGAATGAAAGAAAAAAAGATCACATGGCAGGAAAAAAATGGAATTTATATATGTACTGACAGATAAGTACTTGATACAGCATGTGATGGAGTGGACTAGGGGTGCAAAAGTACTGCAACTGGTCATAGGATCAGAAGAGCCATCCATAACCAAAGTGATACAGTCCCATATCCATTGAACAACACTGCCTCCAGTTGGTGAAAATGCGGTCTTGACTTGGGAGATTGTAAAACATGAGGAATATTCTATCAAGAAGGGATATATTTGTGGAACTACAAGGCAGATGATTATGACAGGCTTAAATCTATGCCATGGTATAAACACTTCAAGGGAAGGATGTTAATAATACATGGGAGACAGGCATCTAGAGGAAGCAATATTAAATTTTGTATACTTAATGTAAGGAGGGTTAATCAGGTAACAGTTGATGGATGAGTAATACCATTAAGCATGAACTCATTTATTTATTTATTTGTGTGGGATCCCCCCCCCCCCAATTCCTCCACCATCTCTTAGGACTGGTTGAGCCCTCCTAGTGAGGTATTAAGTATGTATTTTATGACTGTAGATCCGTGTGTGTGTTGTTGGCTAATGAGAGACCGGCTAACTCACCTTTATTTGAAAGAGACCAGATAAAGGTTAATCACATTATGGACAGGAATTGAACCCAGGTCTTTCCAACCAAAGGGCTTCGTCTATATGGACTGAGCTACGGTGGCTCTAGAAGAAACTGCTATGAAGGGTATATAAGGAGAATGGTGACCAGAAAATTCATGAACAGAACAAGGTGCAGGTAAAAAAGGTGACCAGCATGGCAAGAAAGACAAAATCAGATTATCAGAAGAATCTAGCCGAACAGGCCAAAGGAAGGAAATCTCAAAGAGTTTTTTAGTTACATTGCAAGTAAGAGGAAGAATGACTATGGAAGATTAACCTTAATGAGTGATGATGGTCACGAAGTGACAGAAGCAAATAAAACAGTTGAGTTTCTTAGTGACCACTTTGCAAAGGTATATTATCCAAGTGAGTTTACTACTGTAACATATGTGACAGACACTGATGTGTAAACAGAGATGAGTGAATTGGAGGTTCTTAGGATATTGCAGAATCTCAAAGTAAATACAACTGTGGGATTAGATGGGATATCTGCTCAGGTTTTGTAAGAATGTGCAAGGGAATTAGCATTGCCTCTGACTAGTCTCTCTAATTTAAGTCTCAGCTCTGGTAAGTTCTAAGGGAGTGGAAAGAGGGTAAAATAATTCCCTTGCATTAGGAATGTTCTAGGACTGCAGTAGTAAATTATAAACCAATCAGTATCTTAGGAGTGATGGTAGAAGTACTGTAAAAACTGGTCTAAAAGAGAATTCAAGAATGCATGGATAAAAATATTATACTTCATGAGGGGCAACATGGTTTTGTGAAAGGTCAGTCATGCCTTAGTAATTTACTTACTTCTATAATACAGTAACAGCTGAGTCAGATAAAGGAAATGGCTACATGATGATTCTGCTGGATTTTGCAGAGGCACTTGACAAAATACATGGATCTCAGTTATGCAAATTAGAACAAATGGGGATGGATACACTGATTATATGGATCAGAGGGGTGGCTGCTGGAAATCAAAAAGTGGTATATGGAGTAGCATAATCAAGGAAAAAAAACAGATGACTAGTGGTGTGCTGCAAGATTTAGTGCTCTGACCACTGTTTAATTTATACATAAATGAATGTGTATAAATTATTGAAATAATTTATATTATTTATAAAAATTCATTATTTATAAAAAAATAATGAATTAATATTTCCTTTCAGATTATTTCCTATAAAAAAATAATCTGAAAGGAAATATTCAGTTGTTTGCTGATGATGTAAAATTAGGTAGAGGAATAGTTAATCAAGGCAATGTGGAAAGTTTGCAGGATGATTTAAATAGGCTGTAAGTATGGCAAAAGATAATGGGTATCGGTTTAATGTTGAGAAATGTAGAGTTATACATTTTGGGATAAACAGACTACAAGCTTTTTACTACTTCAGTGGAACTACTTCAGGAAGCAAATGAAGCTAGAGAATAACTGTAGACAGAGAGTTAAGTTTAGAGGACATATTCCTAAGATAGTCCATAAGATTACTTGGCTGTTGAAAAACACATTAAAAAGTAAAGATAAGAAAGTTGTTATTCCTCTTTATAAGGCTTTGATATGCCCACATCTAGATTATTTTCCTTAATCATGGTTCCCTGGGTTTCTGGGATAAGGACGTGGTGAAGAAGATTCAGAGGTGAGCAGCCAAGATGATGAGTGATCTATGGAATGCCGGCTTGGTTGACCCAGTGGTTAGTGTATCTGCTCTGCAGCCAAAAGGTTGCAGATTTGAATCTGCAACCTTTTGGATATTCGAATATTTGAATATCTAAAGTGAAACGGTGAATGGTTTTTATGTGCTGAAACAAATTTTCGTACAAAACATTTGTTGCTAGTTAACCAGTCATATGGTATGCATCTCAGTAGGTTACTGACAGTAGTGCAATGCAGACTATTATTTTGTCTCTGTGTTGTGTTGTGTAATAATTTCTTGTGGGTATAAAATAGAAATGGAATCAAAAATTTTAAAAAAAGTTATCCAGTGCACAAAATCGTAAGCGTCATGCTGCGAAAGAAGCAGATATTAAGAAACAAACTGGGGCACTTAATAAATTTGTTAAAATATTAAAATATTCTGATGCAGATTGTAACCAACTTGGAACATCAGAAATCAGAGTTGAAGAACAGCGTGCACACATCATTCAGTTTGCATGAAAGAACAAGATAACAAGATGCATAATTTAAGTGAAAAACAGTTAGGAGAAGGTTTAGTTGTAGTTGACCACGAAACTAACACATTGTTAGTCTCTGTAAATTTAGAAGATCCAGGTGAATGGGGAAATATTGATGAAAAATTACGAGTTGTTTTAATTGAAATGGGGCCTGTTCAAAAGAAAAATATAATATATCCCAGAGATACATATGGTCATAAATTTGATGACACATATTATAATAGAAAAATGGAAAAAGGGGAGCTCATGCCAAGAACATGGCTCATTTTTTCCAAAACTTTAAATTCTGTTTTTTGCTTTTGTTGCAAACTTTTCGCACCTACTGAATCAAGTAGTCTTGTAGATGGTTATAACAATTGGAGAAATGTAAGTACAACTTTGCATAGACATGAGACTAGTTTAACTCACATGAAAAGTTTCTTAAAATGGAAGGAACTTTATAAAAATTTAAAAAACAAAACTACTATTGATTTCCAGACTCAAAGCATCTATGAAATGGAAAACAAACATTGGAGGAGTGTTTTAGAATGCTTGATTGAAATTATAAAATTCCTTAGTAGCCAAAATTTAGCTTTTTGTGGATCATCTGATAAATTATATAAAAGGAATAATGGCAATTTTTTAAAATTAGTCAAACTGTTTTGCGCAGTTTGATCCTGTTATGGAAAATCATGTTGAAAGGGCCCTACAACAAAACAATAGTGTACAGTATTTGAGTAAAGCCAGTAAAAATGAAATATTGGAAACTTTAAGTAACGCAATCAGGGATACAATTTTATTTTCAATTCGAAAATCTAAATATTATTCCATAATTTTAGACTGCACACCTCATGCAAGTGAAACAGAACAAATGACCATTATATTCGCTTTGTTTCCTGTGACAATGGAATTGTCAAGATCAGGGAAAACTTTTTAGGTTTTGCAGATATATCAGATTCCACAGGATGTGGCTTATGTGCAACAAGAATGGAACAACTGAAAAAATGGAACATTCCCATTGAAGACATACGAGGTCAAGGTATAACAATGGGGCAAATATGAAAGGGAAAAAATATGGGCTCCAAAATTTGCTTTTGAACAAAAATCCTCAAGCTTTTTATGTGCCATGTGCTGCTCATACTCTAAAGTTAATCATTAACGATGCAGCCAAAGTGAATGCAGATGCAATTTGTTTCTTTGCAATTATTCAAGAAATATACAATTTCTTTTCATTCTCTTACAAACATTGGACAATCCTTTTAAAGTTTGTAAAAGATTTAACATTGAAACAGCCATCAGAAATGCGATGGGAAAGTAAAATTAATGCAATCCAATCCGCCCTCTACGATATCAGTTAGGAGAAATTTACGATGCACTTTTTTGAAATTTTAAATATTGAAAATTTTAATAAAGAAACTCGCATGAAGTACAAACATTATGTGCTAAAATAAAGGACTACAAGTTTGTTTGGTCTCTTATAACTTGGCGTGATTTACTTAACAGTATAAACCCTGTGAGTAAAATGCTTCAAGACAAAAATATGAACATTACACTTGCTTTAGAATCTATCGAAAACTTAAAAATATTCTTACAAGAGTATCGATCAGATACAAATTTTAAAGAAGTTCTAAAAATGGCAAAAGAACTTCACTCTTATTTGAGTGAAGAGGTGGATGGAGAACAAGAATTTAAAACTGGTACGGAAGTTTGACGACGATAGAAGACACGACAATTTGACTACGAGCATCATGATGAAACGCCACAATCGCCAGAAGGTAAATTTAGAGTAAATGTGTTTTATACACTTCTAGACTTTGTAATGTGTTCGTTAATAGAAGGTTGTGACAACTAAAAACATATTATGATAATTTCAATTTTTTATATAGATTACTACAAATTAATAATGAAGATTTATGAAAAAATTATGACGATTTAGGGATTCTCTTGAAGGACGGCAACAATAAAGATGTAAATGCAGTAGAACTATATGATGAGTTATGTTCTTTCTGGGATATTTTTCAAAAGGATAATTTAAATATTCAAAACCTTTTCTATATTCTTAATTTTATTGTGTCCAATAATTTATCTTTCCCTAACTTTTCAATTGCTTTAAGAATACTATTAACCTTACCTGTTAGTGTAGCGAACGGTGAACATTCCTTTTCCAAGTTGAAATTGATTAAAGTCTACTTAAGAATAAGTATGTCACAAAAAAGGCTTGTTAGTTTGCCGTTAATAGAAAAATGTTTCTAATTTTGTGAATATGAAATCAAAAACCCTAAAATTTTAATTAAAAAATATTTCAAGTATATTTATGTAATTTAATTTATTTTCTGTTATTCTGTAAAGATATTATTTTTTTAATACTTATTAAATGTTCTAATTATTTCTGAATTCTTCTCTTATTTTTTCATCTATCTTGAGTTTCTTTTAAAAGATAGTTCCACTTATAAAAATTATTAAAAAAATTTTACAGGTTACTAAGAATTTAGTAACTTGTAAAATGCAAGAATTTTTTTAAATTTTAGTTCAAATAAATTTTAACTTTAATTAAAATTCATTTTAATTTTGTTAGCGATTCGGGTCGGTGAAAAGGCTATAATCCCTGTATCATTATATTCAACGATTAAAGTGAAGTGACTTTATCAAAATTTGCTTTAACTTTTGAGAATTTTTTGAATATTCGGGTTTTTAACGATTATCCTGCGTAGTCAACACCCCTAGTTCATTACATTTAGCGAATCAATGTATGTCTATTCTGTCAAAATTTATTTAAGAAATTTCAAATAATTAAAATTTTTATTATTGTAAAAGAACCACACACTCTCGGATCATTACAGGGGCGCTTAGATAGAAATTGCATGCGGGCGGCAAAGACCCTAGCACCGGTTCTGTTAGTATGGGTATGAGGAGTAGATTTTTGGCTTGGAGAGTTGCGATTGAGTGGAATGGGTTGCCTAAGTCAATTTGAGTACTTTGTTAATAGTTTCAAGGAGAGGTATGATAGATGTTGTGTTGATCGTTTTGGTCTTCCATGATGAGTTTAAGGACTCCGATGTAGTGCTCATGCAATAATAATAAACAAACCATTTGTCCCTCACCGCAGGTGAGTTATCATAGACATGGTGACTAAATTTTCAGCCTTCTTCTAATGCATTCAAAATACAGTGAAACCCCTTTTTTACACTTTTCAGGGGACTGGAAAAAAGTGTAAAAAGCAGGAAATGAAAAAACATTTAAAAAAAGGCTAAAAGATGACTTACTGCTAGTATGTGAGTCTATATACTAGATTACAAAATTTAATAACTGAAAATAAATTAATTTACAATTACTTACATTTATCTATTTAAAAAATCTTTAATTGTTGATTGTTTTTGCTTTTCGTTTTTTTTTTGCCCTAGCGCCAGATTGCTTTGCATTGGGTTCAATGTGCTTGACCTGTTTTTTTTACTATCATGTTCAAAGAGGACATGATAGTATGTCCTCTTTGAACATGAGAGTCCAAGATCTTTTGTTTAATGCTCATGTGTTCCGGCATGCCAATCTACACGTTGCAGAATTGCCATCTTTTCTTCTACAGAAATACATTTTCTGTCTTTTTTTTCCATGTTACTAACATGGATAATCCACACCGCAACTTGAAAGCAAATTTCACATGTGAAAGTATGCATCAGAAATTCCGCAATATCAATTCGTACTGTGATTGAAAAATCATGCTATCGCTGATCACTACATTACTGCTGAAAGCATGCAAGTCACTGTGATACCAGAAACGAAACTGCAGCCAAAAGCAACACCATCAGGGAACAGAAATGCGCAGATTTCCGCAGAAATCGATTTGAAAATCAGTATTGTCACCCGAGAAAAAAACGCAAATCACGGGAAATAACGTCCACATCAAGTTGTTAATGGCGGGAAAACAATATATCGTAAGAATAGGTCTTAAGACAGGACTAACGGAAAATGACATAAATCGCAGGATAATGTAAATTGCGGAAATGTAAAAACGTGGTTTTACTGTATATTATTTTCTTTGCATAATTTATAGTTTTTTTTTTTCATTTAAAACATAATCTCATTCACTATTATCAAGTTATTTGATCACAGCAGCTGCCTCTGAATGTAATAAAGTTTTATTTTCAGAAGATAGTATCTTGTGTTCTTAATAAGTTCATTCCTTCATACACTGTTTGTTCCTGCCAAAAGTTAGCTTGCATGAAGATATTCTCAAAGATATGCCTCACTGCTCTTTCTGAAATATGACATAATTCCAATTTATGATATCAGATGATACTATTCATCTTTCACCCTCTGTTGTAAACTTAAGCTTGTTTTGCATCTGCAGATGAATTTTGAATTAATTAGTCAACTATTCTGAAACATTTTATTTTACGTAACTTGAAAGTCATCACAATCCGCAGCATGAACTAGTTCAGTTTAATTATATACTTTTTTTTTTTTTTAAATTTTTATTATTATTATTATTATTGAGCCCCTACACAAGAGATTGGTTGATCAACCTATAGTACATTAGTACCGTATATGGGTTGGGAAAGAAGGAACTTCTTTACATTTGATTTAAAAACTTGAATATTGTATTCCTTGGGAAACACATCAGGGGGAAGACTGTTCCATAATACAGCAGTAGCAGGGATGAAGGAGAAGGAAAAGAAATTTGTTCTATAGGTTTCAAGGTGTACTGTGAAGAGATGTTGGGTGGCAGCTGCATATGTTTCAGCAGACTTAATACTGAGTGGGGAAATTATTGATACTATTTTAGATGAACATTTGCCAACAAAATATTTGTAAAAATGCACATAATGCAGAAACCAAACATCCATGTGAAAGTGGGAGGAGTGAGTTGATAAGAGATAGGTCATTAATCAATCTAATTGCTCTCCTCTGTATTAATCAAGCATTTTGAAGGAGCAATTAGGGACCCCACTCCAAATGCGAGAGCAGTATTCAATAGCTAGGTAGAAGGTTAACAGTTGTTCAGAGGTAAAGTAACTTCTTGAGCAAAAGAGAAACCCTAGTTTTTTAGAAGCAGAGGATGCAAAGGTTGTGATGTGTTTATGCCAGGAGAAGCTTGATGTCAGTTAATTCCAAGAAGAGAAATCTCAACTTGTCTGGAAATTTGAATGTTATCAAAAATAATGCTGGGGAAAATGGTTCTTTTTTTGTGAGAAATAAGACAGAAGTGGGTTTTACTAGCATTAAAATTGATGAGGTTATCTGAACCCAGTTGGAGGATGGCTTGGAGATCAGTATTGAGAGCAGTGGTGGTTGATGCTCTGTAGGTTGAGGTGAATTGTGTAGAGTAAGGTTTATCAAATGAAAGAAGGGGTGTAATGTGCTGTTATCTGCAAAACTGTGTATTGGGTTGCAAGTTGCATGAAGTAGGCCCTTTATATATAGAAGGAAGAGGGTTTGTGAGAGAACAGAACCTTGTGGAATCCTGGCATTAGTTGAATATTGAGAGGATAAGGAACCATCTACCATCACACATAGTTTGCATCCAGACAGAAAGCTGGCAATCTAACTTCAGAAGTCCTGAAACAGACCAGATGTCTTTGTCCAGAGATGGGTGATATATGTGTGTAGATCTCCTGTTGATTGTAGTGATGGAATCCATACTGGTAGTTGTTTATTAGCTGGGTGCCTACCAGGTAATGTAGGAGTTGGGAATTGATGCTTTTCTCTATTACTTTAGACATGACTGGGATGATTAAGTTAGGACAGTAGTTGGATGGCAGTTATTTCTTGGCCTTTTTGGGAATGGGTTGAAGTTGAACATAGGCTAATTTCCAGGATATGGGATAGATACCAGTGGAGTAAGAGAGTATATACAGATAACATGGGATAAGAGTCAGTTCTGTGCACAAGTCTTCAGGATAGTTGGAGGAATACCATCAGGGCCAGGCGACTTTTTTTTGTCTAATTTGGACAATATTTTTCTAATGTCTTTTTGGCAAAAGGATATAGGGGCATTGTCTGTTGGGCATCTGGGATGGGGGCATTTACCATTGTTAGTTATGCATGCATTGGAAGCAAAGTGTGAAGCCAGAAGATTGGCTTTTTCTGTGAGTAATGATGCAATAGAGCCATGTGGGTGTGATAAAGATGGGAATGGTGTTGAGCAAAAGTCATGGCCAGTTGTTTTTGTCAAAAGACCAGAAAGTTCAGTTGCCATTTGAAGAGGCAGCAAGCTTCCTGCTTTTTGCTTTTTTGAACTCTGTTTAAAAAGCATTGATAGTTTTCTTGCACCTATTTCAGGCTTTAGTATAAGCACTAAAGGTGTATGGAGTTCTTGACGTGAGCCCGTTATGGTATACTTGATTTTTCATTTGTACAGCCTTGGCACATCTTTTGGAAAACTAGGTTTTAGTTAGATACTGCTGTTTGAACAGGCAGCAAGCTTCCTGTTTTTTGCTCTTTCAAACTCAGTTTTAGAAGCATTGATAGTTTCTTGCATCTATTTTGAGCTTGAGTGTAAGTACTAAAAATGGATGGAGTTCTTGATGTGAGCCAGTTATGGTATGTCTGATTTTTCATTTGTAGAGCCTTGGCATGTCTTTTGGAGAACTAAACCAGGGTTTAGTTAGAGGACGGCAGGCAGTTCAAGGTAGTGTGGGAAATGTATGTCTCCATATCAGTGAGGATTACTTTGGTGATATGTTCGGTGCATATGTTTGGGTTGGAAGGCCAGAAGCAATAGTTTAATCATGGGTATGATGCATAGAAATAACAGTCCCACTTGGCACTGTTATAATGCCAATCTACTTTTGTATGGGAGTGGCTATGTAAGTGTTGTTGCATGGGGGGGGGGATGAGCACTAGATTGTGGTCAGCATTGCTTTGGAGGCCCACTACATTCACTGTATATTTGGAAGGGTCGTTGGTGAGGAATTGACCTAGGGTGTTAGGGGAGTGGTTCGAGTTACCTGGTATTCTGGTTGGCATGTGAACAATTTGTATAAGGTCATTAGTGATGACAAATGTTTCAGAATCTCTACCTGCTAGTTCTGTACAACTGGAGAAGGAAAGCAAGTTGGTGTTGTGGACATTAAAATTTCTTAGGATGATGATTTCACTGGTGGGAGAGTGGGACTGGAGAAAATCAATTTTTAAGAAGAGGAGATTAAAGAACTCAGATTGGTTAGTGGCATTAGGGGAATAATAGAGACAACAAATGAATTTGACTGAGTGGGAAAGGGATATTTGAATACCTGTAGTGCCTGTTTAATACTGCCAGATTCAATAAACCATTTATCGATGTCAAAAACTTCATAGGCTCAGTAGTAGAATATACTTGAACATTTTACTTAATGAAAAGGCTTTTTAATAGTTTATTTAAAAAGCTCAGTTATCTTGAAAAAACGATTCAGATAATGGATCGCTTTATTGACATGACATCATGAAAAGTTAGTCTGACTCCATTACTTACTTACTGGTGTCGACCATTTTCTGTTGCATAAAACAACAACATTTGTCTTTCCAATTGAATTGTTTTATGCATAATTCATATAAATTCACCCTTCAAATGAAAGTAAATGCAAACTACACTTTTTATTTTTGCAGAATGGTACAAAACTGAAGGTGAAGATAAGCGATAGAAAGTATTCAAAACCCTGGAGAAATAGGTCTGTTGTGTTATCAACTAAAAACAATTAAAACATGCTTTCCAAGACAAATCGCTCTGAGAATTGAAGTGAGGTGTGCTATGAAGATATTTTATAACATATGTAAAAAGATCCTGCAACTGCTGACAGAAACTCCTTTAGATTTCATGAGACATTCAATTTTTATCGAAAAACGTGACATAAACTTTGTTAGAAATCACCCAAATAACACCTGTAGCTGTTTTTCAAAGAAAGCTGGATTCTAAAATATTTGAATACGTGTAGTGCCTGTTTAATACAACCCATTATGAAGCTAAATTCAATAAACCATTTACTGATGTCAGTAGTAGAACAAAATGACATGAAATGTAAAGAATGTGTTAGTTATTGCTAATATCATTAAACAAAACTTAGTTAAGGAAATCAAAGACTTCAGTAGTGAGCATTCTTATACATACTTCTACAGATATTTCAGACAAAGAGAAACTAATCCATTTTACAAGTTGCGTAGATAAAAATCAGAAGAGGCATTTGTTTACACAATTCCTCTCCAAACCTCAGTTGCTGTGTACTTTGATAGATTAGAGTGAAACAAACAAACTTTTTATTATTACTATTATTAAGATTCATCTATTAGGCATTGCATTCCTAGTTCAACCACCCTCCATGCAAATAAACTACTCCTCACCCTCTTGTTCACGACTTCCTTTTGCAACTTCCAGAGATGACCCTTGTCCTCACTCCATCCCCTTGTTCCACCAAATAAAAGCACAACCTAGTGCCAATCCTCTAACTACCTCTCAACAGTTTAAATGTCTGAATCATATCACCTCTCTTCCTTCTATCTACCAAACTTTGTAATCCACATTCCCTCAGTCAATCCTCTCTCGCATTGTACTATCCTGATATCATCTTTTGTTATCTGCAGAGCCATACTTACACTTTTCCCCTGAGATGAGTGGAGCCTGATGCACTAGAGTGCCCCAGGGGCCTCTCTCATTGTTTGGGACCCTTAAATTGGCTCTAATTTTTTGGGGCCCAAATAGCGTCTCGTGTGCCTGTGCATAAGTATGGCCCTGGTTATTTGCCTCTACAACTCTCTCCATGGTTATTTTATCCCTTTCAAACCTGGGGACTAAATATGAGCACAGTAGTCCAGTTGTGGTCTGATCAGGACTTTATACAATAGAATGACAATTCTTTTATCTCTGCTGGTCAGCATCCTTCTCAGTATTGCAGTGGGGGGGGGGAAGGGATCTCCCCAGATCCCTTGGCTCTCCCACTTCCTCCAGTATAGTTCCTCTAACAGAGTATGCAGCCTCCCCATAGATGTATCCCAAACGTCAAGATTTCTAAAGACTTCATTTATCTGAATTAAACTGACAAATCCCCCATTCATTTTCCCATCTGTGCATTTTATTCAAATCCTCTTGAAGGGCCATCCCATCTGCATTATTACTAATAACCCTTTTCAGCTTCACATCATTTGCAAACAAATGAATATTCCCTTGCAATCCATTGACATTGTCATTGATATAAAGGCCAAACAATACAGGTCCCAGTACTGAGGCCCTGTGGGACACCAATTGTAACCTTCTGCTTCCTTGATACCATTCCCTCATACATGAGATAGCTAATCCAATTCACTAACCTGACATCCCAAACCCATGTGCTGCAACTTAAAATATCAGCTTATCATGTGGTACCCTGTCAAATGCCTTTTTGTAAAATCCAAAAAAATAGTAGAATATGCCTTTCTCTCATTGACTGCTCTTGTCACTTTATTATAAAAGGCAATCTCATATTACTAAAGCAAGAGCACCCCATAACAAATCTATGTTGATTCTCACAGATAACATTGTTTCCATCTACTGAATGCTGTAAATGATCCCTCACTAATTTCTCCAAAATCTTAACAACTACTGACAAACTGGTCTATAGTTACCCTCCTTTCACTCCTTGGACACCTTTCCCATGGCTAGACTCATTGAAAAGCCAGGTCAACAGAGTTGTCTGTTCTTTAGTACATTCTCTCAAAACTCATGGTGAAATCCCTTCAAGTCCCATTGATTTATTGACATTAAGAGTACTCAGTATTTAAAACACACTCACTTCTAAACTTCAAATCTGGCCTATCCCTCTAGCATTAAAACCTACTTCTCCAGGATGAAATACCTCAATAAAGTTTTCATTGAACAACTATTATGTCATTTCCATCAGTCACTTTACTCCTGTTTTTATCCAACAGTGTCATACTTCCACAGTCATTCCTTCTCCTCCTCCTCCTGGCCAAATGCCAGAAGACCGCTAATTGGTTAACAGGCATTGGCATTGAAACAGAAGTAGCATGTAAAAAATTATTGAATTACCAAATATCTTACAAATTATTGCATATAATTTCAGTTTGGCTCTTTAAAATTGTGTGTGTGTGTGTGTGTGTGTGTGTGTGTGTGTGTGTGTGTGTGTGTGTGTGTGTGTGTGTGTGTGTGTGTGTGTGTGCGTGCATGCATGCATGCATGCCTGCACCTGCTTGGAAAGAAGACAACAGACACCATAGTGTAAGAAACAAGCAACTGTTCATCCACCTTAATAAGATGTAGGTACTCCTTTTGCTGAAGTGATTGCAACAGTCCTATGAGACATAGTTTCCAAGCATACGATAGCCATCAGGGAGAATTTTGTATCATTCTTCCTGTAGGCATGTAATGAGGTCCTGGTTTGAGATCAGGGCTCTGTGGAGGCCAGTCAAGTGTGGCGACTTTCGTGTCCACAAACTACACAGCTGCAGCAGCAGTCTTATGACATAGTGCATTGTCTTTCTGAAATAGACAATGGTGAGGTCTATAGAAATGCCACTTGTAATTGACTCTTCTGTTGTCCAGAATGTTCAGATACTTCTCAGAGTTCATTGTTTGTGGCACCACAAACAGAAGTTTGAGGGCAAACCAGGAAAAACAGGACCATACCATGATACTGCTATCTTCATAGTTGAGGTTACGCACTCTGGTAAGAGATGTTCACCAGGCATCTGCCACACCCACACTCATCCATCAGCTCTTTAGAGAGTGTAGCGTGATTCGTCACTCCATAACACAGCTTTCCAAGCTTCCATGTCCCACTGTACATGGTCTTTGCACCACTGACGATAACACCTCATGTTGTTTCAGGTAATGTGGGGCTTGCATATTATGGTCCTGCTATGGAAACCCATGTTGCAGGCCTTGGTTCTGAATGTTTTTATACAGAGTTGTGTTCCAGTCGATGCTTGGAACTCTGCATTCAACACATTGGTCGATGAATGGTGGTTTTGCATATTATCCTTTGTAGCAACCTACAGTCACATTTGGTGAGTGCGGTGGGTCATTCACTGTGGGTAGCACTTGCAGTTGACTCCCTGCACTTCCATCCGAGTATGGTATCATGATAGTTGTCTTGGGATGGCCCAATTTGTCAACAATTTGCCAAACAAATAGACCTGCAACACGGCATTCTGTCACAGCACCTCTTTCAAATTCCATCAGTTCCCTTCTCACAGCCATTTCATCTGGACACAGTTGCATGATGCATCTTTTTCATGGGGGTGCCCTTTTGCTTTGTTCCAACAGAGTGCGCACACAACTTTTACTACAATTCATAATAGGGGTGAGTAAGACTTTTTTGTGACCAGAATTTAAATGGTATTTCTGGAGCCCTGATAATAATAATAATAATAAGTTACATTTTATTGAACAGCACAGTACAATATTATAATTATATACAAGTTTATAATTATACTTATAAATTGAACATTACACAGAGCAGTACACAATCTACACCCTCTGTCCAAAAATAAACCGAAATTTTGATAGAAAATAAAACACTGGCCAATTATAATTATTCAAATCATTTATTTCAATCAATATATTCTCCCTCAGCTTCGATACAGTGTTTGGCATGGTCAATTAATTCGTTAAATGAGTTTTTTATATAGGTTTTTGGGATAGTGTTGAAGGTCTTGGTTACTACCACTTGAATGTTTTCAGTGGTGTCGTATCGCTTTCCTTTCATCGGCAAATGAAGTCAGGGGGGGAGAGAAGGAAGTCAGAGGGTGCTAAATCAGGTGAATACGACAAGTGATCCAACACACAAACTTGGTTTTTGCTCAAAAACTGTCTCGCATTGTTCGAATGATGAGATGGTGCATTATCGTGCAAAAGTGACCAGCTGCCTGCATCACGATATTCATGCCATACGTGATGAATTCCTGCTATCAATCGCTTCAAAACTTCGAGATAAAACTCATCATTGACCATTTGGCCAGGCGGAATGAATTCTTTGTGGATAATGCCCTTGGAATCATAGAAACAAATCAGGATTGTCTTTATTTTGGACTTCTCCAAGTGACTTTTTTTTCAGATGCCCCCCCCTGCCTTCTAGTGGTCTCCACTTAGCATTCTGGCACTTTGTTTCAGACTCATACTCAAAACACCACGTTTTGTCACCAGTAACGATAGCCATCAAGGATTAGTCTTTACGAGCGGTTTTAATGAGGTCCTTGCAGTGTTCAATTCGATACATTTTTTGGTCATTGGTCAACTTGTGGGGAACAAGTCGTGAATTCAATTTATGAAGGCCCAAACTCTCAAAATGTTGTGTACAGTTGATTTTGGAATCCCCAATTCATTTTCAATCAATCTCATGGACGATTTCGGGTTTTCTTTGATGAAATCATGCATTTTTTGGATGTTAGCTTTGCTCAGTCCAGTTTTTGGACGTCCCGGCTTTTTGTCATCCTCAAGTGTCTCACTTAAACCACTCGTAAACTTGAGTACAGGATAAGCATTCATCACCATATGCTTTTTGAAGCATTTGATACTTCGGTAAAACTTTTACCAAGTTTAACACAAAAGTCAATTGCAGTTCTCAATTGACTTTTGTGTTAAACCTGTTTGAAACTCATTTTCTGACCGTTCATCAAAACACACTGTCATTCTTGGCACTATAACTTGGCTTCTAATGAAACAAATGTCATAAACAGTTTACACAACACTAATGAAGGTTGCTGCTTTTGACAACAAAAAGATACAACAGGTGGCATTACTAGTTTCTTCTATTTTCGATAAAGTTCGGTTTCTTTTTGGACAGAGGGTGTATGTTTAAAGTGGAAGTCAGCAGTTAGAATTGAAAGAAGTACAGGAAAGTGGTTTTATGTAATATTTTAAGTGTAAGACAAGAATGCACTCTATCTGCAGTCATATTCATCATCAACAAGGATCATATTATGAAAGAAAGTAGTATTAAACTTCATATCAGAATTGGAGATATCCAACTTAGCTTTATGACAATTGAGTTTTACTCCAAAATAACCTAGTGCAAACCTCGATTTTTTAACTAATTTGAATTATAGCTATATTCAAATTTGGTATGAAAATTAGCAATATAAAGACTAAAACTATGAAAATAGGCAGGGGAAAAAAAAACTAATGCACTCTCAGTGGAGCCTATAGAACAAGTAAATATTTCAGCTGTTAGCCACAATTTTTAGTAAACACTGCAAATTATGTATGGAAATATACAGTAGTATTAATAAAGCTGGTGTGGTCAGGAGCCATTTGAATAAATGTATATGGAATAAGAGAGAATTTAGCCAAAACGCTAAACTGGCTGTATAAGCCAGTGTTCAAATGGGTTTTAAGTTATTGATATCACAGTTGGGTTAGAAATAACACGCTCAATCATAGACTGATAACCACAGATATAAGAGTTCAGGGGAGTGAATGAATGGCATCATATTAGAAAGTAATTTAACCTCATTACCATTCAAGAATTCATAAGCAGAGCTAATCTATGGTAGTATAAATACACCAAGGCCAGTTCAGTAGTTTAGTGATCATACCACCTTAGATTAAATGTAGTCACATATTCTTGAATGCTAACATTGTTGTGGCTAACAGTATCACATCACATCCACATCACAAATACATGAATGTGAAGTGCCCACTGAAAATGAAATAACATTTGTATACTATTAGAATAACATGGATATGAAACATAACTTGAGGTATTTCATCCATGTTGCTGCATTGATGGTTAAACAGAAAGGCAGATGTTTGATGCCAAAAATGGCATGAAAAAGACCCAGATCAAGATCTAAGTGGATTGGTGCACGGTATTGGAGTTCTGACAAGTAATAGATTAATTTACAAATTGTTGATAGTTCTCAGAGTATTCTGTACAAACAGCCCTGAGGGTAGATACACATCAGAAAATGGATGATGAAAATAGAATTATCCTACATCAAGTTTGGCCTTTAAATGATGGGATGCACTTTCTTCAGTTAGGCATAACTGTACTCTTAACAGTGTTATTTTTAACCATTGATTCCATTATAGTTGTCTTGAGTATAATAAACGACTCGTCATTTTTTTTGTTCTCTTTTTATTGTAAATCTCTGAAGAAGTATATTACAATGGTAGATGAAACTAGTTGAGAATTTACAGCACTGTTCTCTTTAGTAGTTATGTGTACTAGAATTCAAATGAATTATATTTGGACTACAGAAGTCTCAGAAGTACATAATTATGTTATTTTCATGATTTCTTCTAATGCTGATATTTGCTTGTGTGGGTGGCTAAAATAGGTAATGTCTGTGCAGACTTGAATTCCATTGTATAGATTTCTTTAGGTGATAATAAATTTCATTGCCTGAGTTTCATTGCCTTGATGCAAGGCCACCATCCTACTTATTGGAAAGACCTGAAGAAGCTTGAAAAAAAGCACCAGAGCAGTACTTTGGTCTAAAGCAGTGCTTCCTCATGTAATTCTTACTATCATGCCTTCCCCCTATAATACCAGTAGATATTATAGGCTAACAATTTTTTTTTTTTATATGTGGATAACATAAAATATTGTAATACAATCAAAGGCTGTTGATTAACAATGACTTCACTTTTTATGCATACAGTTGGCCTTAATGGATATAAAAGAAACAAGGGTGACTGTTAAAGAAAATACAACTGGTGAGGTAAGTTGAATTTTATTATGTGATAGAGCTACAGTAGTTATAATAATGATTACTATAGTTTCTTGTGAAATAACTTTTACTTTTGCCTACTTTATTCAAATGAATATTTTATCCGATTGTTTTGTAAATATATATATAAAAATATATTTCCTTAACAGTAGTCTGAACATAATGTTCTTAATTTCACTTGCTGGATTTGTATAGAAATACTGTTTTTGAATTGAGCTCAGATTAATAGAATCTAACCTAAAAAAGAAAGAAAGATCTAATTCCATTCCAACCTACTTATCTTTGAAGCAGCTGACATCCCATATACCACCAGTTGTAAATAATTCAGTCTTATTGGCTATTGAGAATATTCTGACACTTGAACTGAAAAATGCTTTCACCCTGACATCATTGATCTTTTCAGTTTTGCCATCCATACTGTTTATTTCACTTGGAAAGACACCATATATAACTGTGTGTGTGTGTCTATATATATAGACATACATATAGAAGATCCTCCTATGGGCTCTCCTCCTCTAGCTAATTTTTATATGGATTTGAAAAACATGCTCCTTCTGCCACTCTCCAACCTTCTATCTGGCTAAGATACAAATTAATGATGTGCTTTCTATTTGGCCACACAGCTCAGACACATTAGACTCTTCTCCTTTCATCTATTTCCTCTTCCTTGGGATCCTGTTATTGCCAAGACTTAAACTAAACAGCATGGTTAGTGATACTTTTAGTTGTATTGCACCGTCACACTTCAGTTGCTATCTCTAATCCTATGGCTGTATTTCTATTCAGATTTTGTAACATATTAAGTACCTCTAGTTCATCAAATCTCTGTTCTTGCATTGGTCCCAGTAACATCAACCACTCTTATCTTGACCTGGATGATGTGTTGTTGTTATGTTCCATTGAGTCGTTTTTGACTCCTGGTGATTCTATGAACATACACTCTGTCCCTGGCCATATCTTTCAGAATTTCAAGGTGCATTCCGGTTGCTTCTTTAACTCCATCCACCCATCTAATTCTTGGTCTCCCTCTTCTCCTGCTTCCATCAACTTTGGCAAGCATCATCATCTTCTCCAGACTGTCATTTGCACGCATAATAAGTCAAAAGTATGACAATTTTTGCTTGATGATCGTAGCTTCAAGGGAGCAATCTGGCTTTATTCTGTCCATCACTGATTTATTGGTTTTCTTTGCAGTCCATGGTATTCTTAGTAAGCATCTCCAAACCCATAATTCAGATGCATCTATCTCCCTTCTTTCACTCTTTCTCAGGGTTCAACTTTCACATCTGTACAGTACCATACGGAATATCGTTACTTTCACGATTCTGATTTTTGTTGCGAGGCTGATATCTTTAAAGATCTTGCTTAAATTTGTCATTGCGTTCCTTCCAAGTAATAATCTTCTTCTAACATCTTCGGTACAATACCCATCTTTATCAATTCAGGATCCAGGAGCACAAAATTGTTAGCTACTTCCATTTTCTCCCCATCTACTTCAAAATCATTAAGTTCACATGTTGCTATATGAGGTTAAGTTTCAAGCCATATTTAGCACTTTCTTCATTAACTTTCATAATAAGTTCCTCCAAATCTTCTTTGCATTCTGCTAGCAAGGTGGTATTATATGCATACCTCAAATTATTAATATTTCTTCCACCAATTTTAATTTCAACTGAAGACTCCTTCAGCCCAGCCATTCTTAAAATGTACTTGCTGTATGAGTTAGAGGTATGGAGATAAAATACATCTTTGTTGCACCCCTTTATCTGTTGTGAAACACTCAATTTCTCCAAGATCTGTTTGGACAGTAGCTTTTTGTTCATAATAAAGATTCCTCAGAATGATAATGAAATGCTCCTGGTACTCCCATTGTTCTTAACACTTCCACAGCTTCACATGATCTACAGAGTCAAAAGCCTTACTTACAAAGTAGACATTCTTTTGATATTCCTGTACTCTTTCTATTATCCTTTGTTGTGATCCAAATTCGTGGAGAAAATGGACATAGAGCTGTTAAAATTTTAACTACCTCTTCTCCCAGGGCTTTGAGCAGCTCAATAGGTATTCCATACCCTCCTGATGCTTTCTTACTGGATAGCTGTTGCAGTGCTCACCTCACTTCACTCTCCAGTGGTACTGGCTCCTGTGTATAACCCTGCTCTTCAATTTTCTCAGTAATTTTGGAGTCCTTTTTATATATATATATATATAGAGCTTCTGTATACTCTTTCCATCTTTCTTTGATTCTGCAGCTTCTGTAAGATATCTTTTGTGATTACTTTTCAATATTGTCACCTTGACGCTGAAAAACCACTATTAGGTCTTGCGATGGGTAGCCCTCTATCTCCCCCCATGTGCTGACTTGGTTATGGAGGAGAAGTTTGAAAAAAAGACATCTTGTCACAATTAGATCCAAAACCATCAGTATGGTGGAAATACATCGATAATATTTTCATCATAAGGAAACATAGAGAAGCAGAATTACTTGAATTCCTAACTAAAATAAACTCATTTCATCAAAATATGAAGTTTACCTTTGAACTCGAAAGGAAAGAAAATTACCATTTCTAGATGTCTTAATCACATAACAAATGGATGGCAATATTGACCTAAAGGTTTACTGCAAACCGACCCACACTGGCCATTTCCTGCATTTTTCTTCATCACATCACATTTCACAAAAGTTGAGTATTTTACATATTTTGAACAAGTGAGCAGCTTGCATCACAAGAGATGACAAAACTTTAAAGATGAATTAGACCTCATCATTGAAACTCTAATAAATAATGGCTATCCAAAAAATTGTTCCAACTGCCAAAAAAATCTCCAACCCTCCCATCAACAAACTCAAGGAACCCACTACAGATCTTCAATTTCCATTCCTTTGTTCAGTGTTCCATTCCATAGAAAATTGCTAAAATGCTCAAACTTTATGAGATCCGAGTGGCCCTCAAACAAATAAAGACAATCTGCAACTTGTTAAGATCATCGAAGGACAAAAATGCTTTCTATAAACATCCTGGAGTTTACAACATTCCCTGCTCTTGTGGTTTAAATTATATAGGACAAACTTCTAGAAGTCTAGAGATAAGAAAGAACATATTAGGGACTTTAATAACAACAGAGAAGACAATTCTGGCTTGGCGCTCCATTTTTCTAATACCAGCTCTTAACATCGAATGGGATAAAAGTACTATGCCTTACTTGGAAGAAGATTTTCGTTACGCAACATCAAAGAAGCTGCAGTAGTTATCCGTTCAAGAGGCATCTTGAACAGAAACCAAGGGATGATCCTAGGTGATACATGGAAAAGTCTCATAAGATCATTCACTCACTCAACACATCGGAGTTCAATTTTGCTGCCAATTATAGATCATACATGTATAACAATCACTGATAACATACATGCTCCATGCGTTTGATGTAGCATCTTATTTGAATTTAGATAATATTTAACATTCGTTTATGTTTTAACCTGATATCCTTAGCTTGCTTTTTTAATCTTTTTAAAGCTGTTTTGTCACTTTGTATGCCCAGATGAAGCCAACAGTCAAGTTGGCAAAACTAGCAGGCTATTACTTTACAATAAAAAGCCTCTGACCAGTTAAATCCAGTTTATTCGTGTTTTGCAAACAAAGAATTCTCTCCCCAAAACTCAATTAGTTTCTTCCCTGCAGTGTTATGAATAATAAACCAAAATGACCTGTTGTTCTTCGGTTTCTCCCACTTTTGCATTCCAATCTCTGATAAGCAGCCATAAATCCACTTTGGTGTTGTATCTATCACATCTTGTAACTTGCCATAAAATTCTTCTGTGGCCTCTTCTGGTGCCGAGGGTGTGCATAAACTTGTATATATTCATTGCATGTCCACTGACTCTGAGAGAAATGATTCTGTCACTGACTGGATTATAGCCTAATGCATATCTGGCCATCTTTTTCCTGAGTAGGAAAGATACTCCATTTTTACGACTCATCTCATGTCCTGAGTAATACAACATATAGTCTCGTGACTGAAAATGACCCATTCCTGTCCATCTAAGTTCACTTATTCTCAATATATCCAGCTAGCATTCCATTTCCATCTTTATTATTTCCAGCTTACCTTGGTTCATACTTCTAACATTCCAAGTTCCAATGTTGTGGATTCTTGTGAAACAGGGAGCCTCCCTTTTCCAACCAGCAATATCCATGTTCATTTTGCATTTTTGAAAATTATAGAGACAACTACCTTGTTTGAATAAAAACTTTAGTTTAATATAACTAAAATCTATATTTGACGTTTCGACCTTTATGTCAAGATCATCTTCTGGAGCATACAACTATACACAGAAAACAAGCTACACTACAATCAAACTGGTTTGTTAAAATTACTAACCAACTGCTACAACAATTGTTGGCCTGACCTCTGGTGAAAAAAAAAATTATACATCAACGCTAGAGTCCTATTATTAGTGTTATCTGTTGGTTGTAGACATACGTTGGGCGCAACAACAAGTCTATGTATCTATCTATATACATATATTAACATCATGATTATACATGTACATTCCAGCCAGTTGGTATGGAATGGTTTCTAATACTAGCTGAAGATTGGCTAGAGTCCTGACTTATGATGGATCTTATATATTAGGTGGGCTGAATGTGTGCCATCCAGATTCTTGGAATTTTCATGCCATCTTTGTTCTTGATATTTGGGTGGTTTATCAGGATTTCGCAGGCTTCCTTAAATTTCCTTTCATACCAGGTTTTTGTGCGGGGTAAAGAGTGGGTGCTTTTCCAGTTGATTTGGTGTAAGGTGTTGAGCGCGTGATCTGAGAGGCCCACTTCACCATAATGGTTATATTTAATGTGTCCTTTCTTGTGTATAGGGATTGTCCATCCTGTTTCACCAATGTACGGTAAGTTACAGGTGCAGCGGATGCAATAGACTCCAGGATGTGCCAATGGGAGGAGAGGATCCTTAGAGGAGCTGAATATGGTTTTAAGTTTAGTGGGTGGTTTAAAGGTGGCATTGAGGTTATAATGTTGTAGGATTCTGTTGATTTTTTCTGATAACCCTTTAATGTATGGAATGGCTATGGTTTTACTGTAATCTAGATTCGTTTTTGTTGTTGTTTTATGGAGTATTTTATTAATAGTATTTTTGTTATATCCATTATTTATGAATGTGTCGCTGATGATTTTTAGTTCTTGTTTCAGGGCTTGCTGGTTAGAGCAAATTGTTGTAGCTCTGTTTTTAAGGGTGTTAATGACTCCATATTTTTGTGATGCGTGGTGGTATGAATTAGCATGTATGTATTGGCCAGTGTGTGTCAGTTTTCGGTAGACCGTGAAGGATAGACTGCCTGAAGGGAGATGTGTGACTAGTGGGTCTAGGAATGGGAGCGAGTTTTGATTTTCAATTTCGATGGTAAATTGTATGCGTTTGTGTCGTTTGTTCAGGTGGCTAAGGAATGTGTTTAGCGTTTGTCGCCCGTGCAGCTAGATCGCGAACATGTTGTCGACGTATCTAAGCCAGACTGCCAGTCTTAGCATGGTGGAATCAAGAGCCCTTTGCTCAAAGGTTTCCATGTAGAAGTTAGCGATTGGGAGGGGATAATGGTGAGCCCATGGCTGTACCTTCTTTTTGTAGGCAAAATTTGTATTGTCACACGAAGTAACCGTACTGTAGTACGTGGGCAAAGAGAGTAACGTCAGGCGGAAATTTGTTCTGTAGTAGGAGAATTGTGTCATTGATGAGGACATAAGTGAAAAGGGCAGAATCGTTGAAACTGACTAATAAGTCATCTTTGTCAAGTGTTATGTTTTTAATTTTGTTTATAAAGTGTTGTGTGTTCTTTATGTAGGAGGGGGAATGACCTACCAACTCCTTGAGTGTTGACGTTAATTTCTTGGCTAAGTGGTAATTGGGGCTGTCAATTCCTTCCACGATAGGTCGAAGGGGAACATTTTGTTCTTGTATTTTCAGGATCCCATATATTCTAGGGGAGCAGGCGTAGTGGGTTTGAGTTTTTTAACTGTGTCCGTTGGCCAAGAAGTGACAGACATGAGTAATCTGTTTTATCCTTTATCCTGTTTGTTGGGTTATAATTTACCAGCTTATACGTGTTGTTATCAGCTACTAGTTGATTCATCTGAAGTATATATGTTGACCTGTCAAGGACGACAGTGGCATTGCCTTTATCCGATTTCGTTATTATTATGTCTTGGTTGGCTTTTAATGACTTAATTGCTGTTAGTTCTGTTTTTGTGAGATTGTTCTGTATGGTTTTCTTAATGTTTAGGACATGACTAGTTTCGACCTTGCCATAAAGGTCGAAACATCGAATGTAGATTTTAGTTATATTAAACCAAAGTTTTTATTCAAACACGGCAGTTGTTGCCATAATTTTCAAAAATGCATTTGGATCACCGTGTAAGCTTAAAAGAAAGGGAAAAAAATATCCATGTTCCTTCCAGGTTTGACCTGGACACATCATAACAACTTGTTCTATTTGTGGAAGCCCTCGTTCTTTCCCAGTTGCATGTTGGATGCCTTCAGGCCTGGGGGGGGGGTCTAACTAATCCAGTACCATATCGTACTTTCTCATTTTTGGCATGTTCATAGAATGTTCTTGGCAAGGTACAGAAATGGTTTGCCATTGCCTTCATCTGGAATATTTTTTAACTTTCCAGTCTAGATCTGCACCGTTCCATGAAAACAGGGACACCTCTGGAAAGATGCGACTCTTCGCCGCAGTGCGGTCTTTGTAAAGGAGAGGCTAAGTCTCTGTATTAGAGATGTATGGCACCTATCTTTACCTGGATAATTCCCAGTAAGAAAATTATCCCTCCCCCCCCCCGATGATATACCTTCACGAAATAAGTATTTCTTCTACTTTTACCACCTTCCTATAATCTGCATTAATTAATGTTGTCTTCTTTAATTATCTTGCTGACTTACAAATAGTGAAAGAACTGTTTTGGATTTTCTCTGGTCAGCTAAATTTCTCTAATAATTTGATAGTGCTGATCAATTTCTTGTTTGTGTCTGTACTGTATACTACTTATGAATCTGCTGGTTACATTTCTCCTTATATTCAATTCACGACAATTTTTTTTTTTTTTTCAGCTTCTCCTTGATGATGCTCATTCATTTTATTCCCAGTTTAGCTAGTCTTCTACCCTGAGGTATACCCTCTCATATTGCTCGCTTCTCTCAAACACTCCTTGACAATTTCGCATGCATTGCCAACATCATTTCATTGCAGTTTCTTATGCCATGAGCTCCAGGCTGCTTCTCAAGTTTTTCATTATCACTAATTTTCTAGTTATATGCATTTCTTAACTGAAGATTCCACATGCCTTCTCCTATGTCTACACTATGTGATCGCTCTCCCCATTCACTAATTACGTTGTTTATGCACTATTCCTATGGGTTATCACCAGATCTGGCACACTTAAACAACAGACCCCCTGAATCACACACAGTTTTAGGTAATTATCTCCCAGTAGCTTCAAATTTCATTTTCTGCCTCCCAGTATGTCTTTTCAATCTTTGTTCCTATTGTTGAAGCTCCCCCCCCCATATTTATTACTTGTCCTTTTTTTTTTTTTTTTTTTTTTTTTTCCAGGCCCATATATGAGAGGTTGGCTGGTCAACCTATACTGCATTAGTACCGTATATGGGTATTGGGTTGGGAAAAAATTTATTTAAATTTGATGTAAAAGTTTAAAAGCCCTTATGTTGTATTCCTTGAGAAATACATCAAGGAGATGACTGTACAGCAGTAGCAGGAATGAAGGAGGAAGAAAAGAAACTTGCTCTGTGGGTTTCAAGGTGTACTGTGAAAGGATGTTGGGCAGCAGCTGTACGTGTTCCAATGGGCTTAGTACAGAGTGGGGGGGGGGGTTATTGATGCTGTTTCAGATGAACATTTCCCATGGAAATATTTATAGAATATACAAATTGCAGACACCAAATGTCTATGAGGGGAGCAAGTTGGTAAGAGATGGGTCATGTATCAGTCTAATTGCTTTCCTCTGTATTGAGTCAAGCGTTTTTTGAGGGATCTTTTAGGAGCCCCACTTTAAATGTGAGCAGTATTCGATAGCTGGATGGATTTGCGATTTGTATAAGGTTAACAGCTATTTAGAGGTGATGTCTTGAGCCAAAGAGAAAACCTACTTTTTTGGAAGCTGAGGATGCAGTGGTTGTGATGTGTTTATGCCAGGAGAGGCTTGATGTCAGGGTAATTCCGAGAAGAGAAATTTCATCTTGTCTGGGAATTTGAATGTTATCAAAAATAATGCTGGGGAAAATGGTTCTTTTTTGTGAGAAATAAGACCGAACTTGGTTTTACTAGTATCTGAGCTCCATTGGAGGATGGCTTGGAAGTCAGAATTAAGGGCAGTGGTAGTTGATGCTCTGTGAGTTGAAGTGACATTGTGTAGAGTACAGTTTGTCAAATGAAAGGGAGGAGCAAAATGTGCTGTCATCTGCAAAACTGTGTATTGGGTTGGAGGTCAACTGAAGTAGGTCATTGATATACAGAAGGAAGAGGATCAGTGAGAGAACTGAACCTTGTGGGACCCCAGCATTAGTTGGATGGTGAGAAGATAGGAAGCCGTCTACCATCACACATAGTGTGTATCTAGATGGGAAGCTGGCAATCCATCTGCAGAATCCTGAGACAGTCCAAATGATGGGAGTTTGCTTAGTAAGCCCTTGTCCCAGACTCGGTCAAAGGCTTTAGAGATATCAAGTGCAGCCACTTGGGATTTGTCAAATTTCTCCATGGCATTTGTCCAGCAATTGGTGATGTATGAGAGTAGATCTCCTGTTGATCGGCATCGACATAATCTGTACTGGTGGTCTCTTAATAGCTGGGGTACCTTCAAGGTAGTATAGAAGCTGAGAGTTGATGGTTTTCTCCATCACTATGGATAGGACTGAAGTGAGCAAAATAGGGCTGTAGTCAGATGGCAGTGATTTGTCACCCTTTTTAGGAATGGTTTGAATATAGGCCAGTTTCCAGGCTTTGGGATATATATATATATATATATATATATACATATATACCAGTGAAGTAAGAGAGTATGTACAGACAGCATAGGATAGGAGTCAGTTCTAGTGCACAGATCTTCAGGACAATTGGAGGAATGCCATCAGCGCAGGAGACTTTTTTGTGTCTTTAGGCAACAGGTTTATGATCTCTTTTTGGCAAAAAGATATAGGGAGTATTGTATGTTGGGCAGTTGGAATGACTGGAAGGCATATGCCATTGTCAGTTATGTATGCATTAGAGGCAAAGTGTGAAGCCAGAGATTAGCTTTTTCTGTGCGTGATGTTTCTGGGTATGATAGGGGTGGGAATAGTGTAGGGCAAAAGTTACAACCAGTTGCCTTGGCGAGAGACCAAAAGGCGTGGCTGTCATTTGGACAGGCTGCAAGCTTCCTGCTTTTTGCCCATTCAAATTCTGTTTTAGAAGTATTGATAATTTTCTTGCATCTGATTCAGGCTTCAGTATAGGCATTGAAGGAAGATGGGGTTCTTGATTTGAGCCAGTTGTGGTTTGCCTGATTTTTCATTTGTACAGCCTTGGCACATCTTTTGGAGAACCAGAGTTTGGATAGGGATGGCAGTTCGGAGTAGTGTGGGGAATGTATGTTTTCTTGCCAGTGAGGATTACTTTGGTGATACGTTTGGTGCATATGTTTGGACTGGAAGACCGGAAACAGTAATCCATCCAAGGGAATGAAGCATAGTAGTCTCGGAGACTGTCCCAATTGGCACTGTTATAATGCCAAACTACTTTTGTATGGGAGTAACTGTGTAAGCATTGTTGCATAGCAGAGGAGATGAGCACTAGATTGTGGTCAGAATTACCCAGGGGGCTCACTACATTCACTGCATATTTGGAGGGGTCATTGGTAAGTAAGAGATCTAGGGTATTTGAGGAGTGGTTTAGGCCATCTGGTATTCTGGTCAGCTTTTGAACAATTTGTGTAAGGTCATTAATGATGGCAAATGTTTCAGCATCTCTGCCTGCAGGATCTGTACAACTGGAAAAGGAAAGCCAATTGGTGAAAATATTCATGGGGATGATTTCACTGTTAGGAGAGCTGGACTGGAGAAAATCAACTTTTAAGGACAAGAAATGAAAGAGAGAGTGGTTGGTTGATATTAGGAGAGCAATTGAGAGACAGCAGATGAATTTGACTGAGTGGGGGAGGGATATTTTCAGCCAAAGAAGGTCAAAATTGGGTGATACTAGGTTAGATGCTCTCTGGCAGTATATGTCAGAGCAGATATAGGCACAGACACCACCCATTGGTCAAAAGGAGTTAAATAGTGTATAGTTAGGAAGGTTGAGATGGATAATGCTGGGGGAAGGTGAGATTTCAGTTTCTGTTAAAAAAGAGTAAGTGGGTGTTTTGGACTGCAGATGGTAGCGGACACTATTAAGATTGGAGTTGAGGCCACAGATATTGGTGAAGTGGATATTCAAAGTTCTGCGAGGCATGGATTTGACCACAAGGATCTTGCACATTTCCTATGCAGTGCCTGCATACTGGTCTCCTTGGTGGCTACTAGTGGTGTCACTTGGTTTTTGCACTAGTTTGGTTTGTTTGTAGTCTATCATCCAACTGTTGTCTCCATTTTGGTATTTTTCTTCTAGTTGTCTTCGGAGTTGGCATCTTTGTTCTCTCTGGGCAAATCGAGCACATATGCGAGACTGGGGTAAGTGTCCTTTAGCTTGTTGTTTATCAGCGTTATAAATTTGGATGTGTTTGTTGGTGTGTCGCAGGTCACTTTCACGAATCGTAGAAAGTTCGTTCCGTCCTTTCTTTTGTTCATGCGTCCGAAACGATGCCATTTGACAATATTTCTTGGATCAAAG
The DNA here is from genome assembly GCF_054136105.1 of Typopeltis vanoorti. Taxonomy (NCBI): domain Eukaryota; kingdom Metazoa; phylum Arthropoda; class Arachnida; order Uropygi; family Thelyphonidae; genus Typopeltis; species Typopeltis vanoorti. Next base: position 14,423,644 of record NC_143565.1, on the reverse strand, counting down.
TTGCATTCTCCTGCTAGTTTGCCGACGTCTTCTTTTAATGATTTACCATTTTCTGACAGAAATTCAAGATAATGGCATTGAGTCTCCTATTTTTGGCCTTGGGCAACTTGTGTACCATTGATGTGATTAGTTCACGAAGTTTGTTAGCGGGCACGGGTGCACTTGCGATTGGGCGCAGGTCGTCGAGTGTCTCGAGCTTAGTTTCCAACTTTCGGAATCTGGAGGAGAAGGTTTCGATCATAGTCTTAAGGTGTTGTTTGAGGTTTTCAACTCATTTGCCTAGGTTTAGTAGCTGTTTTATGGAAGGGAGGCACATCATACAGAAGTAAAGCTGGTTGAGATCGATAAAAAGCTTGTGCGTGATTCATCTATTTTCGTGCAGGAAGTATGTGGCCAGTAGCAACAGAAATCGCACAATATACCATTTTTCTTTCGGTAACTTTGGTTTCACAGCTGCAACACTTCGTATTGGCATTCAGTTTGTTGGTGATCGGTGGCACTATGCTGACAGGACTCGAGGTAATCTTACATTGTTGGCCTTTGTTGCTGCTATCTTTACTTTGCATGGAAGGCATTGCGGGTGCTTTCACGTGGCTGTTTTTAATTGTAAAAAATAACTGATTTGATTGACTATGGGTACTTATGAGTTCTGCGGAAGTAATTGGTTCCTTAGTACCCTCTGTTAGTTTTCCGTTTACTGCTTATTTTGCACCAGAAACACTTGCAATTCCAATAAAATGTGGGAGCACAAGTTTAACTTAGCTTATTCACAGGTGCCACATATCAATTTAGCTGAAGTGTAAAAAGTTTAGCAAAAGGCACAATGTGTTATCAATATGAAGCATGAATTAAGAGGTCACATGAAAAATATTTGCTTGCAATGATAGTTCCCACAATTGTGCCATTCACCTTTCACCTATGGATGCTTTAATGTTGATTATCACTCAGTTTGTTTAGAGACAAAAACATGTCTAGGGATGATAATTAGCTAAGACTCCAGTTAACATTACCTTGTTCAGTACTGTTTTGTTATGGAGGGATATCTTGCAAACATGGTAAAACGGCAGTTCTCTGATTCCCTAAACTTGCTGCCTTCAAGCATTAACACAAATAATGGTACATAATTTCCAAATTCTCCAGCTGCAAGCAATAATACTGAATGTATCAGCTCCCTTAGTAATTTGAAATGCTTGGTACGAAATGCATACATTCAGTTGTTATTAACTATAGACAATATATATACAAGTGTTATGGTGGTTGATCTGATCTGATTTTTCCTTTCAGTCATTTCCAACCATAGATGACTTTGTAGGCATTGCCCAAAAGTATTCCTGGTTTGATTTTTACAGGGTAGTTCACCATTGCTTTTCCCAACCCCCAACAGGACGTATTCATAAGGTGGTTAGAAGCAGGCAAATGCGATATTGATATAGGTTATTCTTCTTCTTAACCACATATACTATATGAACAATTATGAGAAATGCAGGCAAAATAAGATCTGCAACTACACCTTCAAAATTTTCAACAACAAAGGTAATTTGTTCAAGAAGCCTTATTCCTGAAGAAATGGAAAAAAGACTTCGTGTTTGGGTAGATGATCAAACTCAATATAACATGCTCTTAAGTCAATTTATAATAATAATGGAAAAGATTATGAACCAGATTATGAACAAAGCTCTAAAGCTAGACAGGCTTATGAAAGCAGTATCTCACTACAAAGAGCTCCTTCACAAACCAAAAAGGAAATGACAATTGGTCCTTCATGGCTTCATCTTCAAGATGCTGAAGCTCTCAGAAGATACTCATTAAAGTTGTTCAATACTGTTATATTCGTGTTTGTGTTTCCAAATTTCCCTATTTACATAAGGTTAAAATGACACCATTTAAGTGCTGTTTTATTTAGGGTGCTAATTTCTAAGAACCATATCCTGAGCATTAACTGGGATCTTATTGTATTGTGCCTTGAACAGAACTCTAAAGCTAGACAGGGTCTTATGAAAGCAAGAAGATAATAATTTCTCTGATTTAGGATGTGAAACAGCTATACTTGAAAATTGTAGTGTTGTGAATTCCAGGAATAGCCTCAGATTTGTATCTGCTTTTGTACAATAGGCAGGATTTTTCCTTTGGATCTGGTGATCCATGTCAATGACATAGTCACTCACCACAGAACAGCTGTAGTATGTTTGATGAACATAATTCCTATTTTTATTCAGTTGGTTGTTAGCTATTCTTAGCTGCTTCGTTCTTGTGATGTTTGGGACCATAAACACAGTGCTAAGCTGATTGGATAGGAAGCACAAGTTCATTTCCTGATTATACTGAAAGACTGTTATTCTTCTAAACAGCACTATAGATTTCAGGAAAAGACTCAGTTATAGTTAACACCAGATTTAATAACAACAAAAAACAATACAAAATTACATAATGGCTTGCTTTTTCCAGATAATGTGCAGTCACTTAAACAGCTTAAATAAATTATTCTCAGTTCAATAAACATTATTAATTTCTATGTTTACTGTAGCATTATTTATGTTGGACACATTATTTAGTGTCAAATACCTGCAATGGGATTTTTTCAGTTATCCAATATCCAATCTTTCTCTTTTACTGTTCTATCAGGACACAAAGTATAACACATTTCTCTATGAAGACAGAATTTAATTTGTCCCATGATTCATCAACCCTCATGACATCAGCATTCTTGATAAGTTCTGTCTCTTGATTCAGATCTTGACCCAGTTTTTTTCTTATAACTGAGTTTTTTTAACTTTCCTAGATCAAACCTGTTTTTTTTTTTTTTTTTTTTTTTTTGATGTTTCTTAAGTATAGCTTTCAGCCTAAGTTTTAACTCTGTCACCAGTAGATTATGATAAGAAGCACTAGGATAGGTTTTTGCACTCTTTATGGAACTTCAGAATTGTTGATTAATTAGCAAATAATCAATTTTGTTTCTGACTATATTTGTACTATTATCCTGTGGTGATCTTTAAGTATATTGCCTATGGGGTGGTAGCTTAAACCATGTGTTTGTGATTATTGGTTCTTCTTCTTGGCAGAATTGAATAGACAGTCTCCTCTCTCATTTCTTGTTCCCAGTCCATGTTCACCAACTGTCTCCACTTCTACCTTTCCCAACTTTAGCATTGAAATCACACCTGAAGATGTTAATATCATGTTTCTTTGTAATTTTCATTAGTTTTTTTAATTGATCATAAAATTTTTCGATCTCGGTATCACTCTTGTCATCATTTGGGGCATAGACCTGTATAAGATTGATATCTAGTAGTTGACTTTTCAGTTTTAATAATATCATCCTATTTGAGTTTGGGATGAAGGTCAGCAGTGACATATTGGCATCGTTGTTTAATATTATTCCAACTCTGTTTTATGATTGTTTTCACTACTTCCAGAGTGGTTCATTTTCATGTTATCAACTTGAGTTTTGTCTGCTCCTGGCCACCTAACTTCACTCATTCCTGAAATCCCAATTCCGTGTGTTTTCATTTCCTGGGTATTGTTTATAAGCTTACTTGCTTCTTACAGGGTTCTGACGTTCCAGGTTCCTAGTTTTAATGAACACACCATTTTGAGCCTGGAGATTCTTCACATCACTGTCCCACATAAGGGATGCGGAACTTTGAATCTAGTTAGTTAATTATTATCCTTAGATGTGGGTTTCTGCTCTGTAGAAGTCACCATTTTCTTGTTGTGTCGTTTGCCAGTGTATGCCATTTGTATACTCTTTTTTGTTCCCTAGCCTATACCAGCGACTATGTATTTTATTTTAGCTTCTATCTCATCTGGAGAGCCTCAAATGTTATGCCTCCTGTGATCCTCCCTTCCTGCTGCACTTGCATTTGCTGGTTGCAATTCTTCTGCTGTCATCAACAGTATTCCTCCTTCTGCCCTGTCCTCTCTCTCTACCCTAAAATTACAATAATTCGTACATTCTCTCCATGTAACCTATTGTTCAACAGCTAAGGTTCATATAATGCCTATAATTTCTGGCCGAATAAAAACTATCTAGGTACTCAAAATTCTTGATGCTTTTATCATTAGTATATGAATTATAATTTCTCTTTTCCCAAGATACTGTTCATGTTTTAACCTGAGGAAAACTACATTTGGCATTTGTTGATCATTCCCACTAAAGATACTTCATGCACAAACTTTGTTTGCTTACACTTGATAAAGGATTAAGCTAAGAATATAATTTCTTGACATCTTTAATTTATAATATAACCAAGTGAAAAAACTTTCATCTCACACTCACTTGCCTCAATGGTGCCTGCATACAGTTGCACATGTTTTTATTTTCCTAATTTTGCACCATTCTCTCTCTCTCTCTCTCTCTCTCTCTCTCTGCTTGCTCTCCAAATCCATTGCAAGTAATCAGTTGCATATAAGTTCTTTCATTCATCTAGAATCTACTTAATCTAGATCATTGGTGGCCAACAGCAGGTCCCCGGGCCACATGCAGCCCGTAACGTGATTTTGTGCAGTCTGCAGCAGGATAAAAACTATATTCAATTATATGTATTATGAATTTAGCTATTAGTTTCAGCTACAGATTTTCTGATTGATATGCTAGTTATATTCATTATTTCTGATGATGGAAACAATTTATGTTCTCAACATGGAATCAAAATTGCTTTAAAAAGATTACTCAATTTATAAAATCTACTACTTCTCTGTGTGAGTTGTAGTAGTGGGAGTGGTAGATTTGTATGCGCTCCAGAGTAACGCATGATTGAAAGTCACTTGCTCTGCTCTGGTTACAGTGATCAGTTTCAGAGACTCAGTTTCACAGTTAACAGTGTTATTGTTGCTGTTTGTGTCCCCTGGTCAGTTACTTCAGCCTTTGTGTACTATGAGTAAGAAACGTGAGATCTTTGAAGAAAATAGGTCATTTCAGGAGAAATGGGAAAATGAATTTCTGTTTATAAACAATAACGACAACAAACCTTGTGTGTTTGCAAGTATTGTCTGTGCACAAGGAATATAACCTCAAATGCCACTACATACAGCACACCATGCTGCTAAATACCAAGAATACGTTGGACAAGTACGTATTAAAATTGTATGTAATTTGAAGAGAAAGGTTAGTGCTCAGAAATCTATTTTTACTAAACCAACGTCAATACAAAAAATCTCACTCTTGGCATCGTTTGTTGTAAGTGCAGAGATAGCAAAAGCAAAAAAAAAAAAAATCATTATCCGATGGTGAATTTGTAAAACACCGTTCTGTGAAAATGGCACGTGCATTTGGGGAAGATAATTGCCAGTAAGTTTGAAAGTGTCCCACTATCAAAACAAACTGCAACAAAAAGAGTCGAGGAAATAGGTTATTACATATTAAATAAATTAAAAAGTGTTATTACAGATTCAGCTTACTTCTCGTTGGCTCTGGATGAATCAACTGACATAACAGATACATCTGAACTTCTAATTTTCATTCGAACTGTTTCCAAAGACTTTATTATTAATGAAGAGCTACTAGCATTAGAGTCATTGCATAACACAGCCAAAGGTCAAGACATTTATGATGCAGTTATGAAGGTTGTAAATGCTACTGGTGACATCAACAATCTCACAGCTATTGTGACAGATGGTGCCAAATCAATGCGGGTACTCAAACAGGCTTAGTTGGCTTACTAAGGAAGGCTGGAATCAATTGTCCGATATTGCGCTGCATTATACATCAAGAAGCTCTGTATGGTAAAATTTTAGAGATAGAGGATGTTATCAAGACTAGAATGAAGATTTCTGCCCTTAATAATCTAATTAAGGGCAGAAATTGGACCTTGACACACTGCAAGTTTCTTTCTTTTCTAACAGAAATGGAGGCAGAATATGATAATTTAGTGTAGTACACAGAAGTACATTGGCTAAGCAGAGGGAACTGTTTGAAACGGTTTTTTGCTTTGAGAAAGGAAATAAAACAGTTTTTAGAGGAACACGAGAAGACAAACAACGAGCTATCACAAAACTATCTGATCCTCATTTTAACAGCTTACTCGCCTTTCTAACAGACATCACACACCACATGAATGAACTCAACGTGAAGTTACAGGGACGTAACCAAACAATTTCAGATTTAGTTGGACACCTAGATGGGTTCATAAGTCGACTCTTTTTAAATTTCACCCTAGTCAGAGGAAACTGGTACATTTCCCTTTCTGCAGGGAGTTGATGGAGGAGAGCCATGACATAGACTTCAAGTTTTCTGTACCAATGTTAGACCAACTTTTGGAGCAATTCAGTAAGCAATTTTCTGACTTCAGTGACATGCGGCCACAACTGACATTTTTTAACAACCCAATGAAATGCAACATTTCAAAGCAGCATGACACTATTCAATCGGAGTTATGTGACCTTCAAAGTGATCCCTTTTTCCAGTCAAGGGCAGAGATAGGCATTGACTTTTGGAAACTGGTACCAAGAGAAAAATATCCTGCATTGAGTGATTTCAGCTTGAGAATTGCATCTATGTTTGGAAGCACATACATATGTGAATGCACTTTCTCAACTATGAGGGCAGTTAAATCGTCACAAAGAAGCCGACTGACTGATGACCACCTTCAGGATTTGTTACAAATATTGTCATAATCGTCGATTTTCAACAATGATGATGATGAACATGTTACATTTAAAAAAACCAGAAATATGTAATTAATTTAACAACTTATATTTAAATCAATCGAGTATTTTATATTGTTCTCCCAGTAGTACAATGATTTAACAAATATAGTAATTCAATACATATAACTATTGCCTTGAAAAAATGCGGAGTTTATTTTTATTTAAGTTCTGTCTAAAAGTGTGCGGTCTGTGATGCTACCACTCATCATATATTGGCCCTTGTATAGAATGAAATTGGCCATGCCTGATCTAGATCAACCTTTCACCTCGTGGCAAGATAATAAAATAATAATAATTAAATTTTTTCTTTTCCTGGACATTTTACCCATCCATAGTACTATAAGGTAGAACCTTTGTAGCTCAGTTGATAACAACAATGTAAATCTAAAACCCTTTGGTTGGAAAGACCTAGGTTTGAATTCATTCTAGGCTACTAAGAACCTGTCTGAGGACTTTTCAACTGAAGATGAGATACTTCATAGGTCATGAGTCTTAAAAGCCTAGAAAATACACTAAGAAGAAAAAAGAAGTAGGTTTAACAACCCTTGCATTTTTGGGAACAGTGTTTAAAAAATTAATAATAAATAATTATTTCTTTAAATTCTTTCAGCCAGAACTTACCAACTACTAGTTAATCATTTAATCAAGACTTGAATAGTTCACAAACTAGTTGAAATTTTGCTATTTTTTTTGGATTACCAAATCCAATTTTTTTGACTAAACAATTGCTTAGATTCATTTAATGTTTTTCAGTTATTTGTAGATTCAAAGCTGGGAAAAGTCAATAGGAATTATATTGATGTACTGCTTCTTCAGGAGGATTTGAATAGGCAGAAAGGTGAGAAAATTAGTGAGGATGGCAGTTTAATGTGGCTAACTGTAAGAAGTTTTATTTGTGATCCACAGATAGAAATCTGTGTATTCTTTTGATAGGACTATACTGGAAGAAGTGAAAAGAACAATATATCTTGTGAGGATGATAAATATACAGTCATCTACCATTTATCTGACCACATTAGAAAGGCAAAACTGTTGACTGAAGGGCTGGATAATTGAAGTTCACAAACTAGTTGAAATTTTACTATTTTTTTTGGATTACCAGATCCATTTTTTTTGACTAAACATTTGCTCAGATTCATTTAATGTTTTTCAGTTATTTGTAGATTCAAAGCTGGGAAAAGTCATTAGACTTTTCCCAGTTGAATTGAAGGGTCATTGTTTTGAAGGTTGAATAAACTATAGATTACTGCAGATAGGGCTGAAATTCATGAAATACATTATAAAAGTGGTGAAAACAACCCTAGAGAATAGCTGCAGTAAGGCTAGGTACAGAGGTGATAATCAGTATTGGGACTGTGTAGTGTTCATTGTGAGGATAAATAGAGAAATGTGCAATCTGCAAAGTTTGGTGGATATAGGACAAGAAGGAGATGATTAAAGCATATTAGTTAAGGGGTATATAGGGTATTTAGGTATTTATCTAGTTCCAAAGAGATTGAGAAGTAACTTTTTTCCTGCATGAAGGGTGATGGGTGTGCAAAATATACTACTTGAGATAGTGGTGCAAGTGCAGATGGTAAATGAGTTTAAATGTGATATGATGGACTTTCAGCTGCTTAAAGCTGACCTCCTGTGATGTTTCCTCTGACTCCATGAATATTAATTAGGTAATAATAATTTCAATGTACTAAGGCCGTTATCCAGTGCATATTGGATTTTTTTTTTTTTTTTGTTAATATGTACAAAATGAATGCCATAGAAATTTCATAAATCATATTTTTGAAACTGCCATTCTCTTTTATTATAGGTGCTTATATCCAAACATTTCACAGAAATATCATCATGTGGACGTAAAACCTGTTGTCCTGAGTTTTTTGCTTTCATTGCAGGGTAAGTATATGTTAAAGTAATGACTGCCTGCAAATCGCTTAATATTGATTTTTCATTGCAGGCTACACACACACGTTAAAGACTGACTATGCATTGCTTTAAGCTAATTTTTGTATCTTTGGTAATTAATGTAGTGTAAGTTAATTGATTATTATTTAGTTAAGAGTTTATTTGAAAATCAGCAATTAACTGGTTGTTATATTCGTTTATTTTATATGTTATTGTTTAATTACGAATATTTCTTTCTTTGTGATTGTGTAAATTCTCTGTAGATATAAATTAATGGATAGCTATGTAATTCATTAATAAGTTTTTTCATAGTCATTGCTCCACCCGACTTATCACCACTGTTATCACACCCCCATCTAAACAAGCCAAAACATGAACAGCTGCTGGTCTACATCCGTATATAGTTTGGCTTTCAACTTATTGAACCAACTTCTCATTTTCTTCTTTTATTTCATCTACTTGAGTTCTTTTAAATGGCTTTCCACATATGATTAATGACCCATATACCCATATAACAAATATCATAACTATTGCAACCAAAGTCTGTATGTGATACATTACATGCAGACTGTGCTTGCACTGGTAAAGGATTAAACAAGAATATAATTTCTTGGCAAGTGTGATTTACTTATACCATAAGTCATTCAATCCATCTTCTAGCTGTTCATGAAACACATCAGCAGATGCCTTTCTTTATCCTTAATCACTTTTTAACACACAGTACTGTTGTGTTATAAGTTTTGCAGTCTCTCATGTGAGATTGATATAAAAAATGCTAAGTACATTTTAATAGCAATCCAGTCATATATCTATGTCATAAGGCATTTTCATAGTTAAGCAACAGTTTCATCTAACTAGAAGGCAAATATTATTTAAAATTAACAAAAGTGTGTGCTGTATCAAACACTCTCATATTGTTATTGTTTTAAACAGTTTAGAAATATACAAACTATTGTGGAGACCTTTTGATTAATGAAATTAACATCCTGTAAGTTGTGATTTTTTAACAAGTAATTTATATGAACAGTAATAATAGTAAATTAAATGTGTTGCAGAAAACAAACCCCAAAGCAAATTGTCTTGACATTGAAAATTATGAAAAGAAAGAATAATGAATATCATTTATTATTTGATGACCAAATAGGCAAACATGGTTTTCTTTTAAAAGCTTCAAATGAAGGTTCACCTTTTGAAAGCAACAAAGCTTGCTTTTAAAACTTTCAGAAGTGATTTCAGAGGTACAAGAATACAATCTTTGGCATGAATTGCTTTAGTAAAAGATGATAATAGTATCCAGGATGTTGTATATTCATCTTTTATTTGTGCTTTTCATTGAGTTTCATTAATCTGATAGCTGTTTCAAATTGTCATTTTTCCTTACATTCCATTCATAAATCCAAATATCAATCTAATTCATGCTTGAAAGATGTATAATTTGTAAGTGAAATCTCAATAGCAGTATAGAAATCATTTAGGCACTGATGATTTTACTAGCAATTGAAATTTCATTTACAAAAAAATACATTTTTCAGACATGCACTAGCTTGATAGCTTGGTTTCTGCCCAATCTGTAATGAGAATCAACAATTTAGAAGAAATATCAGGCTGATAAACCTCTTAATTATAACACTTATTTTCATTATCATTCCTGGTATATAGGATATTATGAAAATACTACATGAAAAGTTTACTTTCATGATATTCTGTAATCTGTTATCTGTCAGCACTCCATATTGTCAGATTTTATATTTCTGTCTTCAGAGACACTTCTAACTGCATCAATCTGCATAGATCTTGATCTTTCTCTGGGTCTTTTCCTGCATCTGACATCAAACACCTGTTTTGCTAGATTTTCCTGTCCCATTCTGTTTAAATGACCATACCACTCCAAATTGGCTCTACTCCATCACTCTCGAATGCTAACAGTGTCAAGTTCCTTCCTGATATCTTCATTTTTAATATAATTCTGCTATTAGTGCCTAATATTTCTGAGAACTATCATATCTGTGGTCTTTGATCACCTGTTTTAATCCATAAATTAAATTGGTTTGAACACTGCCTTGTCAGCTAATATAGTGTTTTAACTAATTTCTCTCTTATTCCATATAAATTTATTCATTTGACTCCCTGACATATGAGCTTTGCTTATTCTGTTGTCTATTTCCATATTTAAATATGGAATATTTGTCATCATCACTAAAATTATGCCTAAATAGCTTAAGGGTTTCACTTGTTCATAGATTTTCCATTCAGGACACAGCTGTTGTTTTCAATGTTTCTGCTTGTTTTTACAGTTTGGTCTTTTTAGTGTTTATTTTCATATGAAAATTGTTGCAATAGTTATTCAGTTTAGTTAAATAATCCTTAAGATTTGCACTGTATTTATTTAATAATATAACATCGTTTGCCTAAAGTAATATGCTATGTTGAATATCTCCAGTTTTGATATCAGGTCTAAATGGCACTTTCCTTCATAATGTGATACATATTGATGATGAATAACAGCAGTGGAGATAGTGTGCACACCTGTTTCACACTTTAATTTACATCAAACAATTTTCTTTTATCTCCAATTCTAACTGCTCACTTGCAATTCAAATATAGACTTTGAAATATCAAATATAGACTATCTATTGCTTGATATAATGCTCCATTTAATGCCATCTTCAAAGAGAACTTGATGAAAAACACCAAAATGGAGACACCAGTTGGATCATCAACTACAAACAAGTTAAATTAATGCAAAAATTAAGTGACGCCACTAGTAGTCACCATGGAAAGCAGTATGCAGGCACTGCTTAGGAAATGTGCAAGACCCTTGTGGTCAAATATATGCTCCACAGAACCTTGCATGTCCACAACCACCTTCAGTCCGTTGCCTAAACTCCAACCTTAATAGTGTCCACTACCACCTTCAGTCTATCAAATCCCACTTACTCTTTCTGGCAGAAACTCAAATCTCACCTACCCTCAGCACTATTTATTTCAGCCTTCCAAACTACACACTCATTAATTCCTTTCAACCCAAGGGTAGCTTCTGTGCATACATCTGCTCTGACATACCCTGCCAGAGATCACCCAACAAGAATCGCCCAACTTTGATCTTCTTTGGTTGAAAATATCCCTTCCCCACCCAGTCAAATTCATTTGCTGTTGTTATCATTTCCCTAATGCAACCAACTACTCTGAGCTCTTAATTTTCTCTCCTTAAAAATTTATTTTCTCCATCCCACTTTCCCAACAGTGAAATCATCCACCTGGAAGATTTTAATGTCCACATCGCCAACTGGCTTTCCTCCTCCAGTTGTACAGATCAGGTAGAGATGCTGAAACATTTGCTGTCACTAATGACCTTATACAACTTGTTCAGATGCCAACTAGAATACCAGATAACCCGAAACACCCTGGATCTCTTCCTCACCAATGACCCTTCCAAACACAGTGAAAGTAGTGGGCACCCCCCCCCCCCAGGTAATTCTGACCACAACCTGGTGCTCATTTCCTCCCCCATCCAACAATGCCTACACAGCCACTCCCATACAAGAGTAGGTTGACATTACAATGGTGCCAAATGGGACAGCCTCTTCGACTTATGCATCATTTACATGGTTGGACTATTGCTTCCATCCTTCACACGAGTTTATATGTTTTCTTAACTTACATGAATTACCTGAATTAAATAAAATTTTCTATGTGATCTGAGTCTCACATAACGCGATTTATATAACATGGCATTTCTGCAGAACCTAACATCCGCATTATACAAGGGTTACCTGTACAGTCTTTTAAATCAAACGTAAGTTTCTCCTTTACCAACCTACTATGCACTGAACTTATGAACATATGCACTGAACTTATCACCATAGTAGGTTGGTGATATTGTGTTCAGTGCATAGTAGGTTGGTAAAGTTTCTCCTTTACCAACCTACTATGCACTGAACATATGAACATATGCACTGAACTTATCACCAAAGTAATCCTCACCGGCATGGAAACATACATTCCCCACACTACTGTGTTCTCTAACTAAACCCTGGTTCTCCAAAAGATGTGCTAAGGCTGTACAAATAAAAAATCAAGCATACCATAACTGGCTCGAATCAAGACCTCCATTCTCTTTTAGAGCTTATACTGAAGCTCAAAATAGATGCAAAAAAAAACAAAAAAAAACAATGCTTCCAAAACAGAGTTCTAATGAGCAAATAGCATGAAACTAGCAGCCGAGCCTTTTGGTCTCTTGCCAAAGCAGTTGCCCATAACTTCTGCCCAACACTGTTCTCACTCCCCTATCATACTCAAATGGCTTTATTGTATCATCACCCACAGAAAAAGCTAATCTTTTGGCTTCACACTTTGTTGCCAATGCATACATAACTGACAGTGGTATGTGTCCCCCAGCCATTCCAGATGCCCAACATACAGTGCCCTCTATACCTTTTGCCAGAAAGAAATAAAAAAAATACTGTCCAAATTAGACACAAGAAAGTCTCCTGGCTTGATGGCATTCCTCCAATTGTCCTGAAAGTTTGTGCACCACAAGTGACTCCTATCCTATGTCACCTGTATACTCTCTTACTCTACTGATATCTATCTCACAGCCTGGAAACTGGCCTATATTCAACCCATTCCCAAGAAGAGCAACAAGTAACTGCTGTCCAACTACTACCCTATCTTAGAGAGGACTAAAGTAATGAAAAAAAAATCATCAATTTCCAACTCCTACACCACCTTGAATGCCCTGACTTAATAAACAACTGCCAGTATGGATTCTGTTGCTGCCGATCAACAGGAGATCTGTTCACATGTTTCACCCATCTCTGGAGAAATGCCATTAAGAAGTTTGGCGAATCTCAAGTCGTTGGACTTGATATCTCCAAAGCTTTTGACCAGGTCTGCCACAAAGGTTTACTGCTCTCACATATGGGATGATGCCTTTAAAAGCTCCCTCAGAATGCTTGACTCAATACAGAGGATAGCAATTAGACTTAATAATGGCCCATCTCTTACCAACTGACTTCTCCCACTTTTGCACAGACATTTAGTTTTCACAGTATGTATTTTCTACAAATATTTCCATTAGAAATGTTCATCTGAAATAGCATCAATAATTCTCCCACAGTGCATAACTCATTGGAACACATGCAGCTGGTACTGAACATCCCTTCGCAGTGCACCTTGGAACTCACAGAATAAGTTTCTTTTCATCTTCCTTCATTCCTGCAACTGCTGTATCGTGGAACAGTCTTCCCTCTGTTGTGTTTCCTAAGGAATACAATATACAGGTAACCCTCATATAATGCAGTACTTATACAACACGGTTTTGATATAATGCGGTACTTATACAACGCAGTTTCGAAAAAAACATGGTCTACAAATTGTAGTAACCCTTTATATTTTCATATGTTTTTCACCGTGCGACTTAAAAATCAAGTGGTGAATTTATATTAGGGGAAATACCCTTTAGCACGCATGTATCAATTGTTTACTGTATAAAGTATTTATTGTTATACAACACGGTTATATAACAATAAACATCAATTTCTTTAACATAAACATAAACATCTTTGTTTTCTGCCAGAAAAGCTCATTAAAAATCATAAATGCATTAATCTCAAGCTGAGCACTTTGTTTTCTGGCGAGTTACATACAATATGTAATGCTTTTTTATGTAAAAAAATTATTTTTAAAGTATTGGCCACAAACTGCAATGAAAGGGGAAACCAACATTGAAAAGAAAATTAATTTCTCTTGATGAAAAAAAATTAAAATCTTGGATCGGTTGAAAAATGGAGAAAAACTAGGAATTGTTGCAGGGACTTTGAATTTAAATGAATCAATAATTCAAACAGTCAAACAAAATGAACATAAAATCTGAGAAAGTGTTTATTGCTGGCTTGACTTTAAGTGCAAAGTGCGTTGCTCATGTACGCGATATTCTAATGGAAAAAATGGAGAAATCTCTAATGATTTGGATAGATTGCATTCAAAAGAAAATTCCTTTGGATGGAAATCTTATTAAACAAAAAGTTCTCAAAGTTTATAAACATTTATAGTGCAGACCAGGTGTTCAATGCGGATGAATCTGGGTTATATTGGAAAAAAATGCAATAACTGACTGTATTTCGAAAAATGGAAGATCAGCTCCTGGATTCAAAGTTTTCAAAGACAGAATTACTCTGTAATGTTCTCGTGCTATGAAAGATTAAAATAGGCACCTTACTTTATTTTGCCTAAAACATTTACGCATTATGTGCAACGAAGTTTACATACAATTTGTAATTTTTATAATTTTATACTATGTATTTGTTTCATAATTTATGTGTTTTCTTAACTTACATGAATTACCTGAATTAAATAAAATTTTCTATGTGATCTGAGTCTCACATAACGCGATTTATATAACATGGCATTTCTGCAGAACCTAACATCCGCATTATACAAGGGTTACCTGTACAGTCTTTTAAATCAAACGTAAGTTTCTCCTTTACCAACCTACTACCAATATACAGTACTAATGTACTATAGGTAGATCAACCAACCCCCTTGTGTATGGCCGCAGCATGAAAAAAAAAAAAAAACATCTGGTATTCTGATGTTTGACCATTCCTGGTTGAATGGTTCAACCTCTCCACATTTTAGATCTTTGATGGGTTTTTTTTTCCTTCTACCTGAAGTGTTAACCACCTTACTGGCCATTATGGATCAAATATGCATCCTCATACGCTTCGTATCCTCATATATTTCAATATAATATCAATGGTATTACAATTTTAGTATACACTTCCCATCCATGATAACTTTGATGTCTATAGACCTCTTGGCCGTTAGTGTGGTTAATATACTCTGCACTTCTCTTGAATATTTACTATCTCTGTTCATGTAACAGTCTTTCAAAGTCATTACACTGGATATCCAGAATATCTTTATTATCTTTGATTCCTTCAACAGTTCTTTTTCCTTAATTGCTGAGCTTTTGCAATAGCCTCCAAAAGATTGTTTTTCATTTTCTTGATGTTTCTCTTCTATATTCTTAGAAGTGTTTCCATGATCTTTGTTTATCTACTTTTGCATTACTTTGCTTTTTTCCATTTATCTCTGTATTTTATTCATATTCTGATTTTTTTTATTCTTGTAGATAACTTCATTACATGCCTTTCTGGCTGAATCAGTCAGTGTTTTTCTTCAGAGTCTGCCAATGAGTTTCCAAGATCCAATTCTTATCTTCATATCTTTCATTTTCTTTGAATAATATTTGTATATTTGAGTCTAAAGTTCTCCTGTGACAGCTGCTTGGCATTTGATTCTTTTCAATCAGTTGAATGCAAAACAGTAAAATGTTTCATTTTGACACCATATGATTGTAATGTTTGGTAGTTTTTCCTCTTAGTTTATTATATCTTTTCAAGATCTACAGATCTAACTTCAGATCTCTTATATTCCCATGCCTTACTGGTCTTAATTCCTGTTTAAACTGAACTCAGTTTGTTCTTCCCTAAGTTTGCCATCCACATATTTTCTTACCCTCATCTCAAGCATGCTTGCATAAATCCTATCTGGAGAACTCAGTGGGGATATTCCTCCATAATTATCACATTTACTTTAGTACTATGAGAACTCATCTCCAATCATCTAATTGATCATTCCTTTAACATAAGGGTGTTTTAAAAGTAATTGCAACAAGCACTTGATTAACTAACTTCATGGGTTCTCAGTAATGGATTCAAATTTTGAGCAGAAAAAAGTATCTGGTGTTTGTCTACTCTTTTGTCATAAATGTGAACTTCACCTGGACCCAGAGTTAGGGATAGAAGAAACTCTTATCCCTGTAGCAACAGAGGCACATTTCCTAGAACTCATATTAAAAAAAAACAAAAAAACTTGCACTTTTTGGTTATATTTGTTGAAATAAGCTATTGGAATTAATGTAGGCAATATTACCCACACTGAATATGTTAATCTTCTCTGATAGGAGGTTTATACCCCACTGTGCTCTCTCTCTATCAAGAAAGTTGCTTACTACCTCATTCTACCTGCAGCTGTTTAGTACACTTGAAGCAGAGTACTCCAATTTCTTACGAGTGTATGCTGATGTTTTGAGAGCCAAGTCAACTGGATCTACTGTTTTTCCTGATCACATTGTCTCTAATCAAATGTTATACTTATCAATAACTGTACTGCCAAGCTGCATTCCATACAAATTCTGCTCCAACTTATGAACTCAGAGTTCTTTATAGGTATGTTCTCTTCTGTACAATCCATATCCATTACTCTATGATGGTTTACAATTATTCTATCAAATGAAGGCACTTAATCTAGATGTTTGCTTGTTTTGATCCTCAATCACAGTGGAAAGACGGATGGAAGATGATTGGAGAAGCAGCTGTTAGATCAGCTTGGACTTTCTTTACTCACCATTTCTCAAGCCTATATACATTCAAATAATAACAGATTAATTAAACCATCAGTTGGGTCATTCTGGCAAGGTAGCACCAACAAATAAATTGCAAGAATTTAAACCTGAAGTTAAGCATTGGCTGTGCAGTCGACACTTGTTAGACTATGCATTGGTTGCAGTCATATATATATATATATATATATTCTTACCTACTAATGGCAGCTGTTCCAGCTCTATGCAAGCACTGTAACAGTCATCTTACCATATCCATTACTCCATATCATTATCCATATCATTGGTAGTGTCATTCCCTTTAAAAAAAGTTGAGAGAGAGTGAGAGAGAAAGAAACATACTGCTATAGCTGAGCTCTAATGCTTTACATTGCCTTCATTCAATATTATGCTACCCAATTCTGCACTCAGCAAATGACTTGAAATGACTGAATATTTCCCTTCAAATCATTTCTTATATCATTTATGCACAAATTAAACAGCAGTGGTCGCCTGCTTCTCCATACTACTCTTTTGTATCTGTCCATCAGCCATCCTTGTACCCATATCACAAACTTCATATCCATCCTTATTTGTTCATTTGCATAACAGAGTTGTGTGTGGTATCCTATCAAACAACCGTTGCAAAATTCAGCAGTATCACGAAGCCATTTCCTTATCCAACTCAACTGTCATTCTATTATAAAAAGGTGAGTAAATTACTAATGTATACTCTATCTTTCACAAAACCCATGCTGTTCCCTCATACAATATGCTATTCCTATCCATCCATTCCTCAAAGTTTCCTTTGTTCAACTTCTCTGCTATCTTTGCCACTACTCCTGAGATAATGATTGGTCTCTAATTTTCCACCTCTCTCTTAGAGCCTCCTTTATGCAACTGAACTATTTTGACTTCCTTCCACTCTCTTGGAACACCACCCTATTACAGAAAAATGTTGCCCTCACCCCATTCCTAGCGACATTTCTCAGCTATCAATGATTCCCTCTTGTCCTTTTCCCACCCTACATAAAATGAAAAATTCCATCAACTGAAATCCTGTATGACCCTTTTAGAAGTTTGTAAGTCTCAATCATATCACCCCTCTTTCTCCTGTTTGCTAATGTCTGCAGCCTACAAATTTTCAATCTGTCTTCATAATCAGTATTCCACAATCCTGGTATCATTCTTAACACTCTCCTTTGCACTCTTTCCACTGTATCAGAATCGCAATAGAAACCAGGAGACCAGACTTGCAACAATAGTCCAACTAAGGTGTTATCATGGCTTTGTGAAGAGGCAAAATGACATCTTTACATGTCAAAGTATGTTTCATCATTGCAATTATTTTTTGAGTTGTATTTGCAATCTTTGCTACATGGCCCCTGAACTTCAACCTTCTGTTTACTAACGCTTGAAGATCCCTAGCCTGATCAGTTTCTTCTGGCATAATCCTACCAATATAATACAACATTGGATATCGAATCATAGCAAAGTGCATGATTAGTGCCAGTTAACTGACACTTAACTGGCATACATTTTCCCATGCCTTCAATTCCAGCCTATTAAAATCATTCTGCAAGTATTGCATATCAGAGGCCTTCCTGATTACCCTACCTGTTTTTGCATCATCATCAGCAAATAGCTGTGTGCTGCCTGTTAAATCCTTTCCAATGTCATTAATGTAGATTGAATAACAGTGGATCAAGGACTAATCCTTGTGGCACACCAGGATTAGTTACCTTAAATCTTGCAGACTCACATCCCTCTTATCCCACTTTTTTTATATTTGTCAGTCAACCCTTCTCTTATCTACGCTAATATTTTATAATCCAAACCCATAATGCTGTATTCTGTCAAAAGCCTTCACAAAATTCAAAAGTATCATGGTGTAACCTTTCTCTTGTCTAGTTCAATCATAACATTGTTATAGAATGTGAGCAAGTTGCTAAAACATGACCTTCCCTTAGTAAACCCATGCTGTTCATTACAAAGTAGAGATTCACTGTCAACTCATTTCTGAATGCAAGCCCTAAACAATTTTTCCAAAATATTCACTACCACTCCTGAGCTACTGATTGGTCAATAATTGGATACATCGGTCTTTGCACCTTCTTTGTTCAATGGAATTACCATACATTCTTTCCATTCCTGCAGAATCTTTCCTATTCTGAGACTCAAATTTTATACCCTGGTCAAAGGAATGGTCAATTCAGCTGAATACCGATGCTGATATCCCACCAGTCCCTATTGCTGAATTCTTATTCAGTTTGTGCAACAGCTCTGTACCTCCTCTTCATACACCTAAGTTTCTTCATTTACTGAAGAAGTAGTGATGAAATCAGTTTGATAGCTTTAGCAAAATGGGCTCATTAGTTGAACAAACTCTTATGCATCTATTGCCCTCACACAATCTGTATTAAGAGGAATTATTCTTTCATATTCATTCTTTCTTTTACTTGCAGCATATCGATAGAATTCTTGTGGGTTGTCTTTAGCTTGTGGAGCCAGTTCTTTTCATACTCATACTTAGCTTTCCGTACTGCAGTGGTGACTCTGTACCTCCTTCCTCTTATTTATGTTTTACAACTTGCTGATATTCTATAACAATGTTACGATTGAACTAGACAAGACAAAGGATACACCATGATACTTTTGGATTTTGCGAAGGCTTTTGACAGAATACAGCATGGAAGACTGTTGAATAAATTGGAAAATATGGGTTTGGATGATAAAATATTAGCTTGGATAAGAGGATAGAGGTATTCTAGCCTGCTGCTTATAATTTTCATACTGTGCATCCTTATGCACAGTATTCCTTCCACTTCATCTCTTTCTTATGTACCTCTTGCTTAAGAAGATTACACATTCATTTGACTCCCACCCTATTTATTCTTCTAATTCTTGTGACACATTCTGATATTGCATCATTTAAATATTTTTTAAATGCTTCCCATGCACTGTCGATCTGCCTCCAATCCAGCAACCAATATCATTCCACTGAACTCAGTATACTTCTCAGTTGGTCATAATTTCCTGCTTTGTAGTTCAGCATGTAACCTTTTCTGAAGAGAACATTCATAAACTTAGTCACTTCCCAAGTGAGTACTGCATGATTACTGTCACCAACCAGAGGCAGAATAGTTACATCTTTAACTGAAATACCCTCTGACACTATAATCAAATGTAACACTCTTTGACATTGAGTTCCTTCTGTCACATGATGCTTGAGGAAGTTGTCTCACAACAACTCAATAAATTCAGTTTCATTCTTCTCATGAGATTTTACTGCTACCCAATCAATATTTGGATAATTAAAGTCTCCTGTTATGATTACTCTTTTCGCACCCATCGTCTCTATTTGGTGATTCATTTCTTCATCACTAGCAACCGATCCACCAGGTCTGTAACAACATCCACTATGTAATTGATCTTGTTAGATTCCACCTCACACCAGATGGCTTCAAATTCACTGCCACATGAAATACTGTTACTAGTATTACAGCCATAGGTGTCAACACTAACTGGATTCAAGTCATCTGATATCATTAACAGCACCCCCCCTCCTCTCCTATTCTGTCAATCCTTTCTAAAACTACTGTGACCTTTACATTCAATACAAGTTAGTATGCCTGATTCTGATAAGCAGGTCTCACTAATGCTTAAAATCTGAGATCCCAGCATATTGATCAAGATAACTACCCCTTTGTTTCTGATACTCCTAACATTCGTGTATAGATGCAATAATTTACCTTCATGTTCTTTTGTATATTCTTGTCTGTAATCTGCATGACACAGTTGGATAACTTGCAGATCTCTATTCTTCTCTAGTGCCTTATACATTATTATTATTATTATTACGGGCAACCCTAAGGAGTCCTTAGACTCATCGAGGGAGGCCCTAAACATCATGTCAAAAATAACTATTCAACATCCACACAGTATCTATCATACTTTGCCTTGAACTCATTCACAGTCATGACACCCACAACAGACTCTGGCAGCTTATTCCGCTCATTCACCACTCCAAGTAAAAAACCTAGTTCTAACACCCTTGCTAACTACACTCTTGCCCAGTTTCCATGGATGGCCCCTAGGCCTCCTACTACCAGTCCCGTTCTGAAAAATATCCTCTGAATTAATCCTATAGAATCCCTTTAGCAATTTGAATGTCTCAATCATATCACCCCTTTTCCACCTATCAATCAATTTCTGCAACCCACAAATCTTCAACCTGTTCTCATAAGGTTCATTCCATAGACCTGCTATCATCTTGGTCACTCACCTCTGGATCCTCTCCATCTCTTCCCCATTGAGAAGAAACCCTGGTGCCCAGATCTGGGCACAGTAGTCAATATGGGGTCTTATCAAGGCTCGATACAGAGGAATATAGGCTCGATACCTTGTCTCTGCTTGTCAAAGTATTCTTCACTAACCAAGTGATTTGATGAGCTGATTTAGCCACTTTTGCAATGTGCCCCCTAAACTTCAACTCCCTATCCACCAACACTCCCAAATTCCTGGCCTCATCAATCTCCTGGAGTACAGTTCCACCAATGTGGTATACTGCTGCTAATCTTTTCACCCCAAAATGCATAACCTTACACTTCACCACATTAAATTGACATCCAGTCAACATGTTTGCACACATTTGATGGATCTGAACCAGACAAACACGAAGTCGAAATCATTCTCTCGTCATAATCATTTCCATGATAATGCCCATTCCCATCATTAGCACAATTATATACAATTGTCACCCTTACATTCATATTCTCACCATTCCTCTCTTTATAATTTCGTTTCCCTGACTCTGTGTTAGGTCTCATACCAGTTATTAGTTTTTCAAGACTCCTGATACCAAATGCATTCAGGTGTAGGCCATCCCTCTTACCTTGATGGACCTGTTGTTTCGTTCTGGTGTCTCCATGAATGCAGGTCACAAAGTTTCCAGTGATAGCAACATTGGGCTGTTCTTCTCCATTTGTTTCCTATCACTTTGGTTAAATGGTCTTCCCATCTAGTTGGAGATATACTGGGATTTCTCTTGGTTGATCTTGGATACCAGTTTCTGACATGATATGAGGGTGGTCTGAAAAGTTCTCGACCTAACAATGAAAAAACGAATTTATAATTTCAAAATTATTTTTATTTTTTAACATAATCTCCTTTAAGATTAATACATTTATTCCAGTGACACTCCAGTGGCATTTTCCCGTCCCTATAGTGGTTCTCAGCAAGATCTGCAAAATACTCCTCTACAGCTGCAATCACCTCTCGATTCAAAGATAAATGCTGACCAGCAGGGAAGTTTTAGTTTTGGGAAGAGATATAGGGAGCCAAAACTGGTGTTTAGGGTGGATGTTCTTCCAACAATTTATAGTGCATATCCCTTAATTTTCCCATTGCCAAAACACCTTTGTGGGCAGGTGCATTGTCCTGATGAAAGATGATTTTTTTTCTTCTGCAAACCGGATCTTTTTTCTCGAATTTTTTCGTCTAGTGTGATTATAAGATTGGAATAATATTCCCCGGTTATTGTTTTACCCTTTTCAAGATCATTAACAAACAAAATGCCTTTAGCATCCCAAAACACCAATGCCATGACCTTTCCTGTTGATGGAACCGACTTTGTCTTCTTTGGCGCTGAAGAACTGGCTTCTATCCACTGTTTTGACTGCTGTTTGGATTCTGGTATGTAATGGTGACAGCAAGTCTCATCCATACTAATAAATTGATGCACAAAATCAGTTTTATTCTTGTTAAAATGCTCCAAGTACTGTTCAGAGATTTTTGTGCAAGTGCGTTTTTGATCTGCTGTGAGAAAGCATGGCACCCATCTTGCGCAAAGCTTTTTCATTTGCAATTCTTCATGCAATATATATCCTACACATTCTTTTGAAATGTCTATAGTCTCTGCAATTTCACACACTTTGATTTTCCAGTTATCCAATACCATATCGTGCACTTCATCAATAATTTCTGGTGTTGTTACACTTTTTGGACATCCTTCACATGGCCATCTTCAAGGCTGGTACGGCCACGTTTAAACTCAGCAGCCCATTTCTTAATTGTTGAAAATGAAGGAGAAGAGTGTCCATAAACTTTTATGAACTTTGAATGAATTTCTTTTGGCATTAAACCTTCTTTTACAAAGAATTTTATAACTGCACGATACTCAATTTTATCCATTCCATTTCAAGGGATACAGACAACACTTTGCTTCAGACAGCTGTATAAAACAAACTACTTGATAGAATGACTTGCAATTTCACATGGATGCCTATGACAGATGTACCAACTTAGAAAAAAAAAAATCATGCTGATAGTATTGCCATCTATGGTCGAGGCCGAGAACTTTTCAGACCACCCTTGTAGGTTCATTTGTTGTCGCTGAGTCTTGCAATATGATCTGTCTACTGTGCTTTGTTGTCATATATAGTTTTTACTACTTCTTTTACTCTGGTTAATTTTCTGATAGTTATATTTGTGATGTTGTCTTTTTTACTTATCCCTAAGATTCTTCTTTCCATGGCATGCTGATAAGGAGATGTCATATCACCAATCCTTTTTACATGTGCACTGGAAAGCATTTTAAGGAAAATTGACTTAAAAGGTGGTGTAAACATTCATGGAGAGCTGCTCCAAATATTAATGTTTGTGGACAATATATAGACTAAGTTCATGATGAATTGACCTATTAAACCCAGTTTATATCATCTTATAGTATATAGTGGTCGAAAAAGAAACATTCATCATGAACAGACTTGATGAGGAAGTCAAATGTAAGGTATGTAAATTAGAGCAGCTTAAATACAAGAAAGCAAAACTTCTAAACCAACAACTCACATTTATTAAAAAAATGCAGAAACAGCAATATAATTCCTAAGTTTTTACTTATGAGAGAATGTTTCCATTCTAGTAAAGCTAAATAGATATATTGGAAAATGTCTTTAGCGTTATTATGTGAAAGGATACAATATACAAGGTTTTCCCTAAGCAAAGTTGATTCGTCATGTCTTCATTTACATTACATTATTTCTAACAGCACAGAAGATAACCTATGGTCCCTTATAGACAGTATAATTAATGATACTTTATAAGGCTGCAAGAACAGACTTATCAAAAAAATGTTACACTCTATATGAAAAGAGTTGCAATTCAAGACCAAACCTTCCAGACAACAAAGTTGTTTTCAAACTTTCAGCCCACAACTTAACATCTGTAGAAGTTAACATTCTAATAAAAAAGATTTCAATTTTGCAGTCTCTCTGGAGTTTATACCTAAAATAGACATTATGTGCAACATTGAGAAGGCTCTTCATTTTTTACCTGTACCTGTTGCAAATGATATAAGGTTAAAGACTGCGATCATTCTCTCATCTTCCCAACCACCAAGAAAGAACATCATCCATTTGGAAAAGAGAGCAGCAACTAATTTAAAGATTAACAAAGAGATAATTATCCTCAAAGCAGACAAAGGCAACTCTACTGTCATTTTAAATACCAGAGATTATTTATCAGAAATCTTGGTTTTACTTTCAGACACATCCACTTACTGTCAATTAGACTCAGACCCTACTTGGATGAACTACATAGAAACCAACAACCTTCTACATAACAAGGATACATGGCTGACAGATCTTAAAAAGAAACTGAAGTCAATGCATCCATTAACTCCACATTTATATGGTTCACCAAAAGTGCATAAAACCAGGATACCTCTTCCCCAATTGTAGGTGGAATAAACTCCCCAACTTACTTACTATCCAAATATCTCGCTCGTCTTCTGAAAGCACATATTCAAAATGCAGACACGAAAACATTTCATTGAAATGATAACATTTCATTGAAAAGTTAAGAAAGGTCTCAATATCAAGTACACACATTCTTGCTAGCTAAAATGTTGGTTCTTTGTTTATGAATGTCCCAGTGAATGAAGTCGTGACTCTCATAGACAATCTATTTCCTCAAGACATCGCTCAGCTTTATAGACATTGTCTAAATTCTAATTTTTTCAAGTTCAATGGAAAGATCTATAAATAACTGTCAGGCCTTGCAATGGGAAGTCCTCTCTATCTCCTCCATCCACAGACTTATTTATGGAAAAGTTGGAAAAAGATATCTTGTCACACTCGGATCCAAAGCCATCAGTGTGGTGGAGATATGTCGATGACATATTTATCATATGGAAACATAGTGAGGCAGAATTATATGATTTCCTAACTTCCATTAACTCGTTTCACCAAAAAATAAAGTTCACCTTAGAACTCGAAAAGAAAGAAAAAAAGAATTACCCTTTTTAGACATACTAATCAAAAAACAAATAGATAATAGCATTGGTCTAAATGAATACTGCAAACCAACTCACACAGGCTGTTACATGCATTTTACCTCATTGTACCATATTTCACAAAAGTTAAGCATTATACTAATGATAAAAAAACAGAGCGATATGTACCATAAGAGATGACAGAGTTTTAACAAATGAATTAGATCTTATCCTCAAAACATTAACAAATAATGGTTACCCAAAAAAATTAATAAAAAGGATTCTTTTCTCCACCTCCTCCCAACAGCAAACCCAAGAAACTCATTACAGGACTTTCGTTTCCATTCCTTTTGCTGGCACATTTTCACAAAGAATTGCCAGCCTGTTAAGGCCTCACGACATCTGAGTTGCTTTCAAACCAAAGACTGTTTGCAATATGTTACAGTCACCAAAAGACAAGATTAATTTCTACAAACACCTTATTTTTTTCTTATTTCAACTTCTAGAAGTTGAAATAAGAAAGAAGGAACATATCGGAGATGTTAACAACAACAGAGAAGACAATTCTGGTTTAGCTTTCCATTTTTCCAACACAAATGTCAATATTGAATGGGATAAAAGTACTATGCCATACATAGAAGAGGACTAGACCTCCCGCTCAATAAAACAAGCTGCAGTAGTGATCCATTCAAGAGGTAGCCCAAACAGAAACCAAGAGATGATCCTTGGTGACATCTGGATACTCATAAGATTACTCAGCACATCAGAGTTCAACTTCACAGCCAATTATAGGATGCACTTGCTAAACAATGACTGACCAACTTCTAGATACACGCTCCACTTGTTCATATGACAGTTCATATGAATTTGATATTTTTCATCTATTTGGTTATGTATAGTTGTAATTTAAGTCTTTTTGTTCCTTAAGCTGTTTTGTATAGAGTTATCTTTCCCAGACGAAGCCGCCAGTCAGGTAGCAAAACTAATAGGCTAACATTATGTATCAAAAATCTCTGACCTATTAAACCCAGTTTATATCATCTTAGAATAGACTAAGTTCTACATCCTATGCCTCTGAAACTTGGAGCACCATACAAAAAGAAGAATAGGTTGAGAGGTAGGTAGGATGTGAGGATACAGCTGTTGAAGGCTAGCTCTTATTTTGATATGTAGCTTAGGATCTATGACTATGGATTTGATACATTTAAAGGAGATCCATGAAGCTTTTTCTTTTTGATATTTCTTCAGAAATATCATTGTCCATGTTTATTGTTTGAGCAAGGTATGTGTAGGATTCTACACTTTCTATGATGAAATTATTTAGTTGGATGGTGTAGATTTGGCAGTATTTATTTCTCATCCATTTGGTTTTGTCAGGGTGAATTTTTAGTCCTCTTTTATTACAGGCATCATGCACTTGATGAAGCATTGTTTCAAGTTGCGGAGGGTCTTGAGCTATGAATGTTATGTGATCCACAAACATTAATATTTGGAGCAGCTCTCCATCAATGCTTATGCCACCTTTTAAGTCGATTTTCCTTAAAATGCTTTCCAGTGTAAATGTAAAAAAGTTTGGTGATATGACATCTCCTTGTCGCACACCTCAGTTTATGGTAATAGTTATAGGGGCATCGAATAAAGTTATTTGTATAACACTACCAGTGTTAATTTCTTTAATTAGATTGATGTAGACTGGATTGATGCCATCCCTCTTATACAAATCTAATCTTCTCTCAAACTCACTCTACACATCCAAAAACTCACATGCATTGCTTCTACACAGCCTACACATTGAATCATTTGCTATCATAGCCCTTCTTCTTAATTCATTTTTATCATATCAAAGTAATATATTTACTATTTTCACTTTCTCTCTTCACTCTTGCCTCTTCCAACAACCCTTTCATGTGCTTTGGAAAGTAGTCAAGTTTATTATTATTATTATTAAGCAACACCTCCAGGGAGTCAGGGACTCATTGAGGGAAGCCACATACCAGCTGTCATACTTGTTCTTGAATTCATTCACACTGCTTACTTGAATTCATTCACACAACACCCAATGGCAATTCATTCCAATCATACACCACTCTATGAGAGAAAAATCTAGATCTCATCCCCTTCTTGTGGGCATTCATTCTCAGCTTCCAAGGATGCCCTTTCGGAAAAATTCTGTCAACTGAAATCTTGTATGACCTTTCTGTGAAAGGTCATACAAGATTTGTAACTCTCTCCACCCTTTTTCATGCCTTAAAATAACTTTTTCAGATCTTCTCTCATTCCATGCATATTTCCTTTCAAATCATTCATATCTGCCAAAATAATTGACTCTTTTACTTTCCTTCTCTGCATTCTACCAGAGAAGGAAAGTAAAAGATTCTACTCTTTTACTTTCCTTCCCTGCATTCTATCTAATATCCTTGATCTTTGTTTCCAGAAAACGTGCTTTTATCAAGTACACCTGATATCATAGAATCACTATACAATAAACTTTCCTTATTTCACCTTTCTTGCTCTTCCACACTTCTTTCATCCTCTCTGCTGTACTAAACTGTATGCTTCTCCTGCTACACAAGCTCATGTAAATTCTCTGCAACACTCTCATGACTTTCATCAATAACATTTGTTACCTCACCCTCCCATTTTTGACATGACTTGCACTTCTGGCGAACACAAAATATTTTTTCCATATGCTCTTTCTACACTTCCCCTTCACAGTGCAGACCATTTACTCTTGGTGATAAGTACATGTTCTTTTTATGTAAGAAAAACAAGATCCATTACTAGTGATATAAAACAGTGTTTCTTGATAGCTATTCAACATTAAAAAATTGTGTTTTTAGGGATACTACATGCACCCTTGCAAATGAGTTCTTCTGCCATGTGTTTCAGGCTGCCTCAGCAGATGATGTAAGTCATTTATAAGCTAAGTATTTCATTTTATATCTTTACTTGAACAAATATATACTCATTGAACAGCAGTTATAAAAATTGTTGACAAGGATAAAGGTTCATCCATCAACACACATAATCTGCAACCAAAAAGAAAGCTGTCAATGCAGTTGCGTAAGTTAGAAGATATGCCATCTTATTCTATTTTCTGATTTATGCAACTGGATTATCAGTTTTCTTTTTGGGTTGCAGTCATAAGTCAGAAGATAGACTACAAAATGATCTGTCTTCAGACTTATGCGGCTGGATTGCTAGCTCCAAAATGCAATCAAATATGCTTAGAAATATCAAGAGCATCCAGTTGAGATTTTCCAAACATTTCCATGTTCTCAGTATTTGGATATCAACAAAGTTTTACTCTACTTTACTTTCCTCCATGTCTTCATGCAGCTTGATTAATGTTTTCAGAGAGTGAAGATCATGCTGGAAGTTAATGTGGTGGCAGCAAAAAGATGAGTTTTGATATAACTTATTAGAGTATTTATTTTAAACTTACGGGGAGTCTTGTCTAGTTAGATAATAATTGACCGTGAATGTTTTTTTAAGGTTTATGTTGTTTAACATATTGTTTTAGTATATCTTGTCAGTGTTCTTTGTACCGTGTTTCAATAATGGTGGCTGCCATAAGTTAGTTTGCCAATACATTATCATCCAGCCTGCCGCCATTCAAGGACTACATTTTGTACAGTATACTACAAGATTTTATGGCATTTAGTGTTTGCCTCCTGGCAGTTAGGATTGTGGCAGGTAACAGAGTAGGAGTGCATGTCTGTATAAAATGTCAAAAATAGGAAGAGCTCAGCAATATAGATATGAGCATAATAGATTTCGGAAGCTATGGCAATGGTGTGTCAGAAATGAGTGAATGAGAGAGAGAGATGGGTAGTATGATCAAGAATAAGGAAGACAAGCATTATGTGGAAATGGATATTACATTGGGAAGTATAGTAGGTTTAGAGGATAGTGATGATTGAGTGGATGAATGTTGAGCAAGAGTAGGCTGTGTGGATGGGAGGTGGTACTGAGAGAAGAAGTGGAATGTATAAAAAAATGGGATTAGGAAACTGAGAAGGCTAACTGATGTGAAGTGAACAAGAATGTGTGAGAGAGCACTATGGGAATGATAGAAGAAGAGAGAGAGAACTAGAGAAAGAAAGGGAATGAAAGGAAACCAAAACCAGGAAGTCAGGTAAATGGGAATGCAAAGAGGAAGAGAGAGAAGAATGAAGCGAGCAAGAAATGAATGGAGCAGCAGGAGGTGTGATAGATGAAGATTCAGCAATTCATGAAATGCAAAACAGAATGCTAGATGAATGTCTGCCTGGAGGAATGATAGAGTGAGACTGTGCATTTAAGTGAGGTGTGGATAAGATGATAGTGATGGTGTTTATGAATGACATGAAAGGTATTGTGAATCGGGTGGTGAGAGATCTGAGGTTAATGAGTTGCACAGCAAAAGAGTGTGAGAAGGAAGATAATAAGGATGTTTCCCAGATATCATAAGGCAGTGTTGAGGAGAAGAGCATTAATAATGAATGGTATGATAGCAAGAATGTATTGAAAGAGAGGCTTGGATTATTTCTCAGAAGAAACAGAACCCTATGATGAACTTACTCATATATCAGATAATAAAAAATGGCTATCCAAGGAATTTAATCAACAAGATTCTTCATAGCAACCCCCCACAACAATAACAATCTACCATCACTCAATACAGAATCATCCATAGTTATTCCTTATGCAGGTACAGTGTCGAAAAAAGATTGCAAAACTTCTTAAACCTTTCAACATCAGAGTTGCATTCAAACCGCTCAACACTGTCCGTCACATTTTAAGATCACCAAAAGACATTAATGCTTTCTTTAAACATGCTGTAGTGTACAAATGCCATGTGTTTGTGGTCTAAACTATATAGGACAGATGTCGAGAAGCCTCGAAATCCGAAAAAAAAGAACATATAGGAGATGTTAATAACAACAGAACAGACAATTCAGGTCATTTCGCAATTACAAACCTTACCATTGATTGAAATAGCAGCTCCATGCTTTATCTAGAAGAAGACTTCCATTGTAGAAATTTCAAGGAAGCCATAGTAGTCCTCTGTTCTGGAGAAAATCTTAACAGAAACCAGGGAATGATAATAGCTGACATATGGAAAACCTTAATAAGATTGTTCAGTTTGCCAGAATTTAATTTTGCTCAAAACTACAGAGTGTGCCCACACAACAGTGAGTAACACAACTGCTCCATGCATGTAATGTTACTCGTCTGTTTTAATTTTTAATTTATACGATAGTGTTATTCCATTTTCTCTGTACTAGTTACTTTGAGTTTTCGCTTGCCATTATAAGCCCTGAAGAAGTCGAACAGCTCTGTTGGCGAAACTTGTTGGTGTTGTATGTTTATAAATCACTGGTCAATTAAAGATCAATATATATTTCAGTTTAATTATCTAATTGAGTGACCAAATATATCTCAACAATGAACAGGCTTGGATTATGTGAATGCCTGAATTGCATTTAAGAATAGAAGAGAGCTATATGCAATAGAGATGGACTACATTTGAACAAGGAAAGATGTAGGCATATGGAGAGAATGTTATTCTCTGGGCAAGTGAGAGTGTTAGTGTAGGGAAACTAGAGCTCTCAGAGTGGATGGTAGCCGGTGTGGTCTCTTGTGGGAATGGTCACTTGAGAGATGGGGAATCTATAGTATAACGCAGAGTCGAATGGAGCCTGGAGGGAATAATAATAATAGTATAGGAATACTGACAATGCATCAATGTTTCTTTGTACAAATGCCAGGAGTAAATTTATCAAGGAATAAAGCAGTTGAATTAGTGGCATCGATAGCATCAGCCAATCCAAAGATTATTGGGATCATGTTTGACAGAAGATGATATACCAACAGGAATAGAAGGATATATCATATTTCAGCAGGATAGTTATGGTAAATATGGTGGCATAGTATTATTTATAAGTGATGAGTTATGTCTCCTTTCAGAGTGAAGATTTGGATGGAAATGCCATTAATGGTTTTGAGAGCATATGGTGAGAGACAGAGGTGGGCTGGAATGCAATAGCTGGATGTTGGTATAAGCCAGGCAACAAAGAGGTTGAAGAGCAGGAGATGTTTAGGCAGTTGAGTTTGGTAAATGCAAAATGAATGATCATTATGGGATAACTAGCAATATAAATTAGGAAGAGGAAACAGCATGTTTGATAGTAAGACAGTAGAATTTCTGGAATTCTTGAGGGACAAATGTGTTAGGCAACATGTAGTAGAAGAAACACAAGGTTCAAGAGGTTTTGGATTTGGTCCTGGCATCAGAAGATCTGATTGTAGCTGTCATTCACACCCTGGTTGGAGAGAGAGAGACCATGTAGTCTTGACTTGGGGGATGAATAAACATGCAGAAGTATCAAGAAGAAATTATTTATGTGGGAATTATAAGACAGGTGATTATAATAGTCTTTGAAATCAGCTTGAGGCAGTTCCATGAATGGAACCAGTGCATGGTAACTAGTGAAGAAATATTTAATAAGATTCAGCATAGTAAGGAGGGCAAAACTTGAATATGAGAAGAGATTAGACCTGGGGATCTAAAGAAAATTTGAAGGAATTCTTTCATTGTGTGGTCAGTAAGGGAAGAAATGCTTGTGGTAGAATGATACTGTTAGACTAAAATAGGAGTAGAGTGACTGATGCAGGGAACATAGTGGAGTTATTTAATGACCACTCTTTCAGTGTATTTCATTCTGAAAGGTAGGTTATATTACTAGAGGGATGAGGATGATGAGAAGAGTGTGTTTCAAGTACTAAGTACTGAAGATGTTACATACAGTGTTCTTCTTTACCACTCATTCCTATGGAATGTCATCATCATTGTCAAATCTCTAATATGTACTCTCAGGGAGTGTACAGTATATTACGATAGTACTACATGAAAAAGTTACATCATTATGAACTTCCATAACTTATTTTAATAACATTACAATACCAAACCAACTAAATTATAAGAAAGATGTTTATTATAGGGTTATTATTATTATTATTATTTTATTATATTTATTATTTAAAAAATATTATGTACATGCAAGTATCTGTTATGCACAATTGTGTTCATATAATGTATTATAAATATTATATATAAATAATCAAGTTTGAAAAAAAAAAAATTATTTGACACCCCCAGGCAGTCCATAGACTCAATGAGGGAAGGCACTTGCCCTACAACTCTCTGTCTCCACCACTCAATCCACCAACTACAATGAACCACAACTATGACAACGCCATCTACCACCCACCACCACTAGTATTTTCACAGACAATCATAAACAACCATGCCCACGCCTGGATTTGAACCCACAGCCTTTTGGCTGGAGAGTGGATATGCTAACCACTCAGCCAACCAGGCTGCCCATTTCTCTGATATCTCATATATTTCTTTCAATTTTATACCAGCATTTTCAGAGCACATTACATGTTACAGTTCACACAGAACAATGAGTAAGTGAAACAATTCAAATTGTAATGTACAAAAGATCTAATGTCCTGATTTGGCATCCTCTAATGTTGTAAAAAAGAAGTAGATCTTAAGATAACAGTCCCCCAAATTTTTGGTGATTAATGCAACCATACTTGTTCAGGTTAGGTTAGGAGAATGCTTCATAGCCATGGCTAACTCGAAAAATAATCCTTCTGGCCTGCAGCGGCGTCTATAAAGCATATCAGTTTTTCTTCCTGTGTAGTCCTGATCTCTGCAGGAAGATTTGAATAGAATTTTAGCTTAGACAAATGAGTGGGTTGAAGTTTTAATGTTAATAAATGCAAGGTGTTACATTTTGGAACACAGAGATATAAGGCTATGTATTGTATTGGTAGAGCTGTACCTCAGGAAGTGGATGAGATTCAGGATCTTAGAGTGATGGTGGACAGTGGACTGAAGTTCCAAGGGCATATCACATCATAATAGCATCATATTGCTGCTATGATAAAAAGCACATTGATGTGTAGGTATAAGGAGGTGATGGTGCATCTATATAAGGCATTGGTCAGACTACATATGGGCTATTATACTCAGATTTGGTCACTTAGTTTTTGTTGTGATGTGGAAACACTAGAGAGGGTCCAAAGATGAATAACCAAAGTGATCAGTACTCTGGAGTGTTGGTTATGAAGAACGTTTGAGAGAATTTGGATTACATAGGTTGGTGAATTACAAGTTAGTTAAAGAATTCTCTCAGATTAATACAGAAGAAATTATAAAAAGAGCAGATGTTAAGATGGGAAGAATGAGAGGCCTTCCCTGAAAATTGTATAGAGATGTGGTGAAGAAGGGAGTAAGGAGTAGATTTTTTATGTGGAGAGTTGTTAGTGAGTGGAATGCAATTTCAAAGCTCATTATGATAAACGTTACTGGTTGAGTGAGCTGTTGATGAGTCTGTTGACTCCATAGTGGTTACCAAATAATAATAACAGCATGTTCTGCCAGTCCAGACTTGCTATAATTATTATTATTACTACCCTAAGACCTCATGGAGTCAAAGACTCATCTGGGAGGTCCTTTTATCACACACACACAGCTCATCATACCGTGTCTTAAACGCACTCAAACTCCTTGCAGACACCACACTCTCGGGCAAGGCATTCCAATCATTTACAACTCTACACAAAAAAAACCTGCCTCTCTCTCCCCTACTCACACCCTCTTTATACAGTTTCCAGGATGACCTCTGGTTCTCCCTTGATCTCCCACTATTTTCTGCAGAACCTCTCCAGCATTGATCCTATTACGACCCCTTACCAACTTGTAGGTCTCTATCATATCTCCCCTCTTCCGCCTCTCCACCAGACTCTGCAAATTACATCTTCTCAATCTTTCCTCATACTCGACATTCCAGAGGTCAGAAACTACCTTAGTCAGTCACCTTTGGACCCTCTTCATCCTTCTGAAAACCAAGTGACCAAATCTGGGCACAGTAGCCCATGTGTGGCCTAATCAAAGCCTTATACAATTGAACAAGAATCTCCCTACTTCTACAACTCCGCATCATTCTCAGAAGCCTTTGTGTTGTCTTCACAATTTTGGCTATGTGTCCCCTAAATTTCAGATCCTTATCCACTATCACTCCCAGATCTCTTATTTCCTCCACCTCCAACAATATATCCTCACCAACCATAAATTCTGTATCCCATCTTTGTTTTCCAAATTTTAAAACCTTACATTTTGCAACATTGAATGGGATGACATTCACTACCATAATAATAGTAGTGAATGTATTTTTTATGTTCTCCAAGATGGATGTTAACAGATCTTCTTGTCTTTCCATAGTAGGCCAAAGTTACAGTCACAGAAACTTTATATTACTATATACTACTATATACTACTTTATATTA
The DNA here is from genome assembly GCF_054136105.1 of Typopeltis vanoorti. NCBI lineage: Eukaryota > Metazoa > Arthropoda > Arachnida > Uropygi > Thelyphonidae > Typopeltis > Typopeltis vanoorti. Next base: position 14,389,094 of record NC_143565.1, on the reverse strand, counting down.
CTTAATACACTCCTGGAGTGTATGAAGTAATATAAAGTAGTTTGTACTTTGGCCATGTTTTTTTGGACATACAAAATGGAAATAGTGGTGTTTTGTTCTTGTGTGTTTGAGAAAGGGGGAAGTAAGAGGGCCATGTAGTATTTTATCTATTTTGTATGAGCTGTAATCATCAGCCAGGAAAGTATGGTAAAGATATTTAAGTTCATTGGAAAGAGCAGCATCATTAGAACAAATAGCCCTAGCCTTGTGTGTAAGGCTTTTAAGAATACTGTACTGTTGGGCTTGGATAGTGATGTGATTGTTTATATAGATATCTTCCTGTCTTTAAATGGAAAAAGGTAGTGAACCATCTGAAAGCCAGGTGACTAATGTGTCAAGAAAAGGCAAACAGTTATTAGATTCTTTTTCTACTGTGAAGTGAATTTTATGGTGTTGCCTGTTTAAGTAAGTAACAAAAGAATCTAAGGTGACTTGTCCATGGTGCCAAATGGCAAACACATCATCAACAAAGTGTAACCACACTAAGGTCTTGTATGTAACTGTGGTAAGTATTTTGTTTTCAAAGGGTTCCAAAAAGGAGTACCGCTTGGTGGTGCACTGATTAGATAGTCGGCTTGTCGAGAGCTCCTGAAAAGATTAGTAGTATTTTGTGTTAACATTGGCAATTTTACTACAATTTTAAATAGTATTGTTTGCTTTTTGTTTCTTGGTGTGTCTGTGCAATTTTTGTGTGTTTACTGTTATTTTAATTATTATTTTTAAGATAAGATAGCGTACATATGGCACCGATAAAGAAAGAAATGGTAGCCAGGTCGCCATGTTTGTTTAAGAGTTTTGATGTAAACGAATTTATGCAATGTGCTATCTGTGAGATGTATGCTTTGCGAAGAGCGGTGGGAGTCTGGTTAGAGGGTGATAGTGGAGTTAATATGTGCAGAAAGTATAAGGAGAATGAGGATCTCAAGCGTGTTTCGGGTGGCGAGAGTGATATCGTTAACGATAGTCAGAATGTAGAAAATGGCGGTGTGATAGAGAATTGCGTGGTATTGCCAGATAGTTGTGAGAGCGTCGTTGAAAGTGTAAATGAAGGTAGAAATACAGAATGAATGGATGATTTGATTGATAATGAAAATGGTGAGATAAATGCGAGTAGTGAAATTGCGCGTTTGAACGGTGCAATACACAGAGCAAAAAGGCAACTGGAATGTATGGAAAAATGTGTGCTGAACGTACCGACTAATAACCGGCGAAAGTCTGTGACGGCAAATAATAGAATGTTCGTAAATGTCAATAAAATGAAGGAGCGAGTGCTGTATGGGGATTCGCTATTAAAAGGTGTGATAGTTGAGAGTTTGATGAAGTCGTACCAGCCGGGTGCGAACATAAAGGACGTCAGCAAATCTATTCGAGTGCAAAAACAGAGGGTGAAAGAGATGATAATCGTGGCAGGAACAAATGATTTGAAAGAAGACAAAATGGAAATGATAGAGGATGTGAGGGAATTACTCGAGGTAGCAAAAGAGAAGAGTGAGAGAGTTAGGATGGTGAGTATTTTACCGCAGTATGACAGTGAAGTGTTTAGAAGGAGGGCCATAATTGCCAATGACTTTATGCGTGGGTTATGCATGGAGAGTGGTGTGGAATTTATGGATGTGTGGAATGAGTTCGATGGGCGAAAGGACTTATATAAGATGGATGGGTTACATTTGAATGGAGTTGGTGTACGGAGGCTTGAAAAAGTGTTGATGAGTGATGTGGAAGTGGATGTACAGACTCAGGGAAACTAGATTTATTAAGAGGGGGGGGAGTAGATATGCAGACTTTAGGGAGGCAGTTGAGTGTATGAATGAATATATTATGCCCGAGCGAGTACAAAGGACAACAAATCAGAATGGGATAGTTAGTATAAGGCATCAAAGTAGGGATGGGACAAATGGGCTTCTGCAATTCATGTACATTAATGCCAGGAGTATTAGGAACAAGAAGGAAGAGTTTTTGGCCTTGGGCACTTCCAGGCCATAGGTTGTTGATATTAGTGAAACATGGCTGACAGAAGATGATAAAGCTAGTGGGATTGAATGCGACGGGTATAGCGTGTTCAGGAGTGCCAGGGCGAATAAAAAGGGGGAGGAGTGTTATTGATGATAGCTGATGAGTTGCAGCCAAGGAGTATAGAAGTTGAACTGCAGGATAGAGAAAAGAGCACATTTGAGGCTGTTTGGTGTGAGATAGAATCTAGCAGAACAAAATATACAATTGGGTGCTGCTATAGACCAGGTGATGGAATAGATGGTGGGGATAGTATGCATAGGCAAATAGAAGAAATGAGTGGAAGGAGGGTAATTGTTATGGGTGATTTCAATTATGGTAACATTGACTGAAAAGAAGAGAGGGCACATGGGAGGAAGGAATTGGATTTTATGCAGTTATTAAGGGACAACTATCTGCGGCAGCATGTAGTGGAAAATACCAGGGGGGGGGGGGGGGGGCAGAGAGTGCTTGACCTAGTAATTGCAATGTGGCTGTAACGAACATGACCATGTTGCCACCAATTGGTGAGAGTGACCATAAGGTCATGACTTGGGAGGTGGCTAAAGGAGTCGAATTTACAATTAAGACAGGGTACATGTGGAATTACCGGGCTGGTAAGTATGACAAGCTTAGGTGTGTGCTTGGCTCAGTGCCATGGCATGTAAAACTGCAAGGGCTGGATGTTGATAGTGCATGGGAGGTGGTTAAGAAGTGTTTGCAGGTGGCAATGGTTGACTGTATACCAAGAGTCTGAATAATAAATCAAGTAGGGGTTAAATGGATGAATAACACTATTAAGCTTGAGCTGCAAAAAAAGAAACAATTGTGGAGGGAATTTAAGGAGAAAGGTGACCAGCAGGTGCAGGAACAGTATAAAACTCAGGACAGGATGGTAACAAGGGTGGTAAGAAAAGCAAAAGCGGATTACGAAAGAAAATTGGCCATGCAGGCTAAAGAGAATCCCGAACAGTTTTTTCAATATGTTGCAAGTAAAAGGAAAAATGCTCGTGGTAGAATGATCTTAAAAAACACTGAGGGTAGGGAGGTAACCGAATCAGTCGATATAGTGGAATTACTGAGCGAGCACTTTGTAAGAGTATATCATCCAAGTGGTGACTTTGCAGGAATGGAAGAACCAACAGCTTATACTGGAATTGTGATGAATGAAGTAGAGGTAACTAGTCTATTACAGAACCTCAATGTCAATACATCTGTGGGATTGGATGGTATACCAGCTCGTGTCATACGTGAAGCAGCTAAAGAATTGTCAGTGCCCTTGACTATTTTGTTTAATTTGAGACTCGGGTCTGGGTCAGTCCCAAGGGGTTGGAAAGAGGGGAAAATAGTTCTGCTGCATAAAGGTGGTTCCAAGGCTGCTGTTGAAAATTACCGGCCAATCAGCATAACAGGAATCATTATCAAGGTCTTGGAGAAAATAGTCAAGAGGAAAATACAAGATTGGATAGAAGAAAATGGGATACTGTATCAGGGACAGCATGGTTTTGTGAAGGGTAGGTCATGCCTCAGTAACTTGCTAACGTATTATAACACAGTGATGGCTGAACTGGATAAGGGTAATGAGTTTACAGTGATTCTACTGGACCTTGCTAAGGCCTTTGACAGGATACCACATGGAATTCTAATCAGTAAATTGCAGCATATGGGGATGGATATAGGGTTGGTGAGATGGATAGGAGGATGGTTGACGGAGAGATATCAGAGAGTGGTTTATTCAGGAGTAGAGTCCATAAGACGGCCTGTGACTAGTGGTGTGCCACAAGGATCTGTTCTTGGACCACTGCTGTTTAATTTGTTCATTAATGATATAGGAAAGGATCTGAGAGGAACTGTGCATCTATTTGCGGATAATGCAAAGTTGGCTAGGGCAATAGTGAATGCAGATGACGTCAAAATTTTGCAAGATGATTTGCATAGATTCGAGGTCTGGGCTAAGGAGAATGGATGTCAATTTAATGTGGCAAAATGTAAGGTTATACATTTTGGTGTGAAAAGATTAGCAGCAGTTTACTACATTGGTGGAACTGTACTCCAGGAAATTGATGAGGCACGAGATTTAGGAGTGTTGGTGGATTAGGAGTTGAAGTTTAGGGGGCACATTGCAAAAAAGTGGCCAAATCAACTCATCAAATCACTTGGTTGCTGAAGAATACGTTGACAAGCAGAGACAAACAGGTTATTGTTCCTCTGTATTGAGCCTTGATAAGACCCCCATCTCGACTACTGTGCCCAGATTTGGTCACTTAGGTTTCTTCTTGATGGGGAGGAGGTGGAGAGGATCCAGAGGCGAGTGACCAAGATGATAGCAGGTCTGTGGAATGAACCTTATGAGAACAGGTTGAGGATTTGTGGGTTGCAAAAATTGGTTGATAGGCGGAGGAGGGGAGATATGATTGAGACGTTTAAATTACTGAAGGGTTTCTATAAAATTAATTCAGAAGATATTTTTGAGAACAGGGCTGGTTGTGGGAGGACTAGGGGACATCCATGGAAACTGAGCAAAAGTTTGGTTAGTAAAGGTGTTAGAGCTGGGTTCTTTACTTTTAGAGTGGTGAATGAGTGGAATGTGCTCCCAGAGTGTGTGGTGGATGCTGTGACAGTGAATGAGTTTAAGACGAGGTATGATAGATACTGTATGAATGTCGAATAGTTGTGATGAATATGATTTGGGGCCTCCCTCGATGAGTCTAATGACTCCCTGGAGTTGCCCGTAATAATAATAATAATAATAATAATAATAATAATAATAATAAAAAGTTAGTTAAAGGGAGGAGAGGGAGAACCCATAGCAGTACCATTAGTCTGTTTGTAGATTTTTCCTTGCCATGTAAAGTATACTCGCTTATATCATACACCTGCATGCATAGTAAATTTGAATAATTTGAAGATATCAGAGGTGGGAAATTAGACTATTAATTCTAGAGCTATTAGTTGTACATTAGTGAATAAAGACATGACATGACAATGAAAAATCTACAAACAGACTAATGGTGCTTCTGTGGGTTCTCCCCTCTTGCCCCCTCCCCTTTAGCTAAGTTTTTCATGGAACACTTTGAAAACGAAATACTTACCAGAGCTACATAGAAGACCTTATTGTGGTCACACTTTGTTGATGATGCATTTGGCTCCATGGACAAAGATACCTCAGATTCTTTTGTTACCTACCTAAACAGTGAACCATCTGAAAACTGGTGAATAATGTGTCAAGTAAAGGCAAACACTTATTAGATTTTTTTTTTTTCTGTTGTGAAATGAATTTCAAGGTGCAGGCTGTGTAGGTAGGTAACAAAAGAATCCAAGGTGTCTTTGTCCATGGGGCCAAATGACAAATGCATTATCAACAAAGTGTAACCACACTAAGATCTTCCAACACCACCTTCACATCTAGCCACATGACCACAAAACCTTAAACATCTTACTCAGCCACTGAACAAACAGCATGAATGCATAGAATTTACCATTTAAATTGAAAATCAAAACTCGCTTCCCTCAGGCAGTCTATCCTTCACTGTCTACTGTAAGCCCACACATGCCAGCCAATACATACATATGTGCTAACTCATACTGCACCCTTTACAAAAACTTGGAGTCATTACCACTCTCAAAAACAGAACTATAACTGTTTCTTCTTATGAACACGGTCTTAAGAAAGAATTACAAATTATTAGAAAATATGTTTATTGAACAATGGCTATAGCAAAAATACCATCAATAAAATTCTTTGTAAAACTGCACCTAAAAATGCTAATGATATAGATTGCAGTAAAATCATAGCTCTTTCATACATTAAAGGATTAGATAAAATAAATAGAATGCTACTCTGTGAGAAGATTAATTCTACTTTTAAGCCACCTATAAAATTAAAAAAACATTCATCTATTCTGAGGACCCCCCCCTCAGCCCACCCTTGGTATACTGAATCTATATTGCACTTGTAACTTACTTGATATTGGTGAAACCAAACATACAATCCCAATCTGCAAAAAAAGTTTTGTTAAATTGGTCTCTGGGATTACACTGTTAACACCATACACCAAGTTGATTTGAAAGGTACCTGTTCCTTATATCATACATAAACCTGAAAAGGTTTATGTATGATACTCCTCCTACTGCAATCAGGTTTATTTATGATATTTTTGGTGTGTCTCTGCAAATTTAAGGAAGCCTGTAAAATTTTGATCTATCATACTTATCAAAACAATAATGGTGGCCTAAAAATCCTACGAATATGGATGGTGCACATTCAGCCTACATAACTGCTTTTCAAATGCTCCATCAATCTCTCCCTTTTTAATTCTATGCAATCATTTCATATATTGGTGACTATCAATACTGCTTTTATTCTAATGTAACTATTTGTAATCTCTAGCCAACAGGTAACAGGACTCTAGCTTTGATGTAGTTATTTTTTTTTTGTATTTATATTTATATTTTTTTTACCAGAGGTCAGGCCATTAGTGTTAATAAAATTAGTGTGACTTTAGCATACTCTGTGTATTGTAACACAGCTTCTTTCTTTGTATATATGTCTATACTCCAGATGATGACCTTTATATGTATATATAGTGTGGCTTTTTATTGTAAATTGTGCTGCATTTTTTTTCAGTTTGGATACAAATGTCCTTGAGTAGTGTTGTTTTGGGATTTTTTTTTTTTTTTTTGTTTATGTTGTGCCTTGCTACTTGTTTGTTCTTACTGCTTCTTTTTCTTCTGATAATGGCATCCGTAAAGAAGCATGTGTCAGCGGCATGACAGCTTCAGCACAAAGAATTTCTGCTGGGAAAAATCCAAGGCAGAACTTGCAAAAACTGCTTCATATATGCACTGCAAAATGTGAAAGATTTGTGGACTGTTAGGGTAAATAAATGAAAAGAAGGAAAGCATTGATGTATGGGAAAGGTGTTTGATAGATTAGAGCGATTAGAAATGGGAACAGGAGTAGTAACCATACTAGAGGAGCTTAGGCAAGAGTTAGTGAAAATGAAAAGTGAAATGAAACATCTGAAAGACATTAAACATCTAAAAAAGATATTGGCTGATGAGAATGAGAAGGAGGAAATTAGTATTACAAAGAAAGAGTCAAAGAATAATTGTATATTGTTGTATGGAGACTCAATCATTAGAGGTGTAATGACTAATAAAGTGCACACAACATGCTTTCCTGCTAAAATAGTGAAACAGATAACTGATGCGTTGCAGAAAAGAAAAGAGAGGCATCAAAAGTCAGGAAGTTAATGTAGTCAATGAACAGAGTCTACTTGTAAAAGCAGGATAGTACAGCTGAACGGATTGTATGACAGGAGGAAGATGGATACAAGGTTGAAGGTATGGTTGCAGCAGTACTAGGTGATGGAATGCATAAAGGTGAGAATGAGACAGGTATGAATGGGAGTCGGAATCAGAGAAACGGGAATGGTCAGACTGAAGAAAGAGGTGTGGTATAGCAGCTAGAATAAAAAATGTTGGTGCTGGTAGAATGGCCTCAAAGACACATGGATTGTTATGTTTGTACACAAATGTAAGGAGTATTCAAAATAAGAGAGCTGAGTTTGTTGCATTGATTGAGTCAGTATGCCCAAAGATAATTGGAGTAAGTGAAACTTGGTTATCTGAGGAGGATGTGATGTCAGGAATAGAAACAGAAGGATATATAATTTTCCAGAAGGATAGGAATGTCAAAAGAGGAGGGAGAGTGCTGTTAATGATTTCAGAGGAATTGTGTTCACAAAGTGTGAAAGTTGATAGTACAAACATAGATTTTGAATCTGTGTGGTGTGAAGTTGAAATTAACAGGCTAGTATATCTGATAGGATGCCGTTATAAACCAGAGAATGCAGAAAATACTGATTGTGAAATGTTTAGGCAGATTGGTTGGGCATGTAAAAAGAAGGTGATCCTGATGAGAGACTTTAATTATAGGAATATAATTAAAGTCTCCCATCAAGGAGAGTGTGTTTGTGATATTTATGAGAGATAAGTATCTTAAGCAGCACATGATTGAAGCAACAAGAGGCTTTAATGTTTTGGATTTAGTGATAACTTCATAATTGTGGATCTTCAGTTGTTTGCTGATTTTGAAAGCTGGTAGAATTATCAGTAACACTGCTGATTTTAATTCTCTTCAGAAAGATTTTAATAGACGTTTGACTGCACAGAGGAGTGGGGTTATAGTTTTAATATTAATAAGTGCAACATGTTGCATTTTGGAGTTCAGAAATATAAGGCTGTGTACTATACTAACAGTGCTGTACTGCATGAAGTGAATGAGATTAGAAATTTGGGAGTAATGGTTGACAGTAGACTGAAGTTTAGAGGGCATATTGCAAGTGTTGCAAAGACTGCACATCGTAGTTACACTATGATAAGAAGTACTCTAACATGTAGGGATAAGAAAGTGGTTGTGCCACTGTATAAAGCACTGGTCAGACCACACTTGGACTATTGTGCTCTGGTCACCTGGTTTTCAGTGTGATGTGGAAACATTGAAAAGATTCTAGAGACCAGTGACTAAGACAATATCAGGACTTTGGAATGCTGGCTATGAAGAGAAGTTGAAGAAATGTGGATTGTAGAGTTTGGTGGATAGGAAATAAAGAGGTGATATGTTAGAGACATTTAGGTTGGTGAGAGGATTTTATCAGTTTAATCCAGAGGGGATTATAAAAAGAGTAGAAGGCAAGTGGAGAAGAACCAGAGGCCATCCCTGGAAGTTACAGTGAGGTGAGGTGAAGAGACGTGTGAGGAGTACTTTTTACATGGAGAATTGTCAGTGAACGGAATGCACTACCAGGATATGTTGTTAATGCAAGGAGTGTTAAGGATTTTAAGACGGTATGATGAATATGTTGTCAGTTGAATGAATCTCCCATGATGAGTCTGCCGACTCCATGGAGGGGTGCAATAATAATATAATAATATATGAAGGTCAAAATATCTTGTGATTATTTTGGTTTATATTAAACTTGAAGATATCACTATAGCATGGAAGTTGTCTCTATAATTTATTAACATGAATAAAGTGATCAGTGGTGCTGTATATTTGATTAAAAAACATTTCCTTTATGTGAGAACCATTCCAAGAAGGAAAAAATCAATAGGAAGAATAGGAAGTATGGTAAAACCAGTATTCATTTTTTTGGCAATATAATTTGTTGCATTAATTTTTATTACTAGAATAGCCCTTTATATTACTCATATTGTTCTCTTTCTTTGTTTTGATTAGAAAGTTATTTTTAATTATATTAAAAAATTCTGATATGTCCAGTCTGCATTTACTCACCAGCTGGAAAAATACTCTCCACAAGCGAGTGGGTGAGCATATTTTTCAAGCCCTTGTAATAGCTTTGAAGAGATATAATATTTGCGACTGCTTTCAAACCCTGTTTGAAGCTGTCTTTCCTTATTCTGCTCTCTCTTGAATATCAGCTAACTCTTCACTCAGTTCCAATTCTATACAAGATTTCTCTCCTATTATGATAGACTGGAAGATCTACCAACATGTCTTGAAAAAAAAATATATATATATCCACTGCCACAATTATGGTCAGTGAGCCTGGCTAACCATGTATATCTGGCAGATCAAGAAAAACTATGGTATTTTACTGCATCAATTACAAATATGACAGACATTTTTTGGAATTAGGTGCACATTTAAAAAGGCAACCAAATCTTAATAAATATGGTTGTGTGAAACTACCCAAGATTTTGGAAACCAGCACCTACAGACAGCACCCCTCATAGGACTTTTGGCTTATAGTTTGATATGTTCCATTTATTTTTTGTTGTTTGTGTACATTATTACAATTCTTATATTCTTTCTCAGAAGTTGTACTTAAGTGTCAAAGCTGTGTAACTGGGAGGAGACCTCTGCATAGCCTTTTAAGGAATACAGAGAATTCAAGGCTTCTGACCTATTGTCCAATTCTCACCTCCTGGTGCACCCTGTTAGGTATTCACCTGGATACTGAAAGAACGAGGAATAGGACTGGCAATTTGGTATTTAGATGACCAAATTGTATTCTCTTTGACTAAAACCATAATGCAAAATGATGGTACAACATACAGAATTTCATGCCAGCTGGAATGTTGCCCAGTTACATTGTTTTCATCAAGGAATCAGGGCAAACAGTGACAAGTCAGCTACTGGAACAAATCCTGTAACAGCACATTCCAACTCAGCCTCAACTGAGTTCAAGATTGGTACTATCAGCATAAGAATCATCAATGGAAAACAAATAGGACCTAACAGAAGAATTGGCTATCAGATCGACATAATAGCTTGAAACAAAGAAGACAAAAACAAGTGAGATCTTCTTTAAACAACAACTATTACTATATTCAACAACATTTGGTGAAAAGAAGGTGTAACTATAGTATTTAACACTAAATAAGGATAATCTTCTTGAATGGTAGGCAATAGCAAGTAGAGTTATGTGGGCAAATATCAGAATGAGTAACTGGACAGCGAGAATCACTTGTGCCTATTGTCCCAAAGAGGTTCTACTAAGGAAGAAGTGGAGGGCTGTTTGATGCATTAGAGAAAGCAACTGACACAACAAAAAAAAAGGTTAAGTTGGTTCTTGTTGGAGATCTAAACAATAGAGTAGGAGGTTTGGGAAAATTTGAGAAAGGAGCAAAGCTAATAATAATGGTTAAGTACCTGCTGGATTTCTGTTCAGGACATGTACTAGTTTTTACTAACATCATGTTCCAACATAAAATTGTGCCCAAGTACACATAGAGAGAAGCTATAAGAAATAAGAAATGTCTCATTAACTATGTTACTGTTGATAGCAGTGTTTACTGGTTGTGACCACTGGTTCAGAACACAAAAGTATACAGAGGATTTGAAATAGGAAATGATCACCATTTAGTCTTGAGTAGAATAAAATTCAATTTTGTATTAAGAAGAAGATTATGTAAAAAAGTTTTAAAATGAATCATAGATGAAATTCAGTGGCAAAAACTGAAGAAAATATTGATGAATTCAGCTGGGGATGTGTGGTGAGGTTGTCTGCAAGGATAGAAAAATCAGAACTCAGGAAGTTAAAGAGGTAGTCAAGGTAAAGAAGAAAGTATGTCGAAAACCTGACAAGTAAATCACCTTGTGCTCTTAGAGAATTCAGAGAAAAGCATAAGAAAGAAAGTGAAGCACTGAGTAAAACTAGCTAAAACAAAAAGTCATGGGAAGATTAAAACTGAAAAAGCTTAGAAACGGAGAAACGACTACTAAAATTAATCACAAATGATAAAGGTGACATGAAAACTGGAGATAAAGATATCCTTGACGTCTGGAGAGCAATTACGTTTAAAGATTGCTCAATGAAACAAGTAGTTACAGCATACTGGTAGAGAACACTCAATAGGCATGCAATCAGGAATACATCAGTACTTGAAGTAGAAAAAGCCATCAAAAACCTGAAATCAGTTGGAATATATGGTATTCGATCAGAAATGCTCAAATATGGAGGTAAAAATTTTTACAGTAGCTCACTGCATAATTCAGAAGGCCTGGACAGTGGTCAAATTCCAGATGAGTGGAGTAGAGCTGTCATAGTACCCATTTATAAAAAGGAAGTAAAACTGAATGTGATAAATAAACTGGTATTTTTCTACTGAGATTTCCTACTGACAAGATTTATGCAAGTATACTTGAGAAATTATTATTATTATTAAACAAGACCTCATGGAGTCAAAGACTCATCTAGGAGGTCCTTTTATCTCACACACATCTCATCATACCAGGTCTTAAACACATTCAAACTCCTTGCAGACACCACACTCTCAGGCAAGGCATTCCAATCATTCACAACTCTGCACGAAAAAAACCTGCCTCTCACTCCCCTACTCACACCCTCTTTATACAGTTTCCAGGGATGACCTCTGGTTCTCCCCTGATCTCCCACTATTCTCTGTAGAACTTCTCCACCATTGATCCTATAACAACCCCTTACCAACTTGTAGGTCTCTATCATATCTCCCCTCTTCCTTCTCTCCACTAGACTCTGCAAATTACATCTTTTCAATCTTTCCTCATACTCGACTGGCTAAGAAAAATTGTGGAAAAGAAGCTTCATGATGAACAAGCTGGATTCATGTAAAATAGAAGTTGGCAGGATCATATTTTCACTTTAAGGTGAATAGTTGTAAGTTTTGTGGATCTAGAAAGGCACATTACAAGGTGCCAAAAGAAAATATGTTCAAAATGCTACAGTTATATGGTATAAATGGTACATTGTATCAAGTAATACAGGTGTGTGCGACAAGAATATACATTATCGATATGGATCACATTATGAAGGAATGTGGTATTAAACCTGATATCAAAATTGGAGATGTTAACCTCAGCTCTTTACTTTATGTAGATGATGTTATACTTCTAAATGAATACAGTATAATTCTGCAAGATTCCCTGACTAAATTGAATAACTGTTGTAATAAATTTGGTATGAAAATCAGCATTGAAAATAGGCAGAAATATTGAAAATAGCAACTGCATCTTGAATGGAGAACCTTTAGAACAAGTAAAAAATTTCAACTGCTTAGGCACAATATTTAGTGAAGGTGATAAATTCAATATTGAAATAGACAACAGAATTAGCAGAGCTGATATGTACAAAGTCAACTGAATAAATTTATATGGAATAACTGAGAAATTAGTCAATACACTAAACTAGCTGTTACACAAGACGGTGTTTAAACTAATTTTAACTTATGGATCCGAGAGCGGGGTTAGAAATAAAATACACTTGACCAAAGACTGGAAACTACAAATAAGAAAGTTATGAGAAAGATTAGGGGAGTAAACAGATGACATCAATGGCAATATCATATTAAAAATGAGGATATTAAGAAAGAATTTGACATGGTTAGTGTTCAGGAATGTGTTAGCAGAACCAATCTTGGGTAGTGTGGTCAGTTAAGCCGAATTGTAGAGGAAAGATTAGCAAAACAAATTCTTAGCCAGGCTGATAGGAAGAAAATCCAAAGGAAGACCAAGATGTGGGTGGATTGATACAGCAAAAAGTGCCTAAGAGGGCAGAAATATAAGGTCTGAGAAGATTAGAGTCTTGACAGATGACAAATTCTGTAGGTAGTTTTCGGTATTGAGACCACATATTAATATAAAGAGTTTATTAAAAATAAACAATTAAAAAACCCGACAAGTTCCGTGTGTCATAAGACTTGCATCATCAGGGGTAATGATGTCCCTGATGATGTAAGTCTTACGATGCACTAAACTTGTCAGGTTTTTTAATTGATTATTTTTAATAAACTCTTTATATTAATATGCGGTCTCAATACCAAAAACTACCTACAGAACTGCTTAACTACAGAAACCTACGTCTACATGACAAATTCATTTGGAGGAAAATTGTCGATTGGAAGTTAGTAATGATGTCACTTTTCATGTAGTAGTAATATCATGATATCCTGTAACCCCCCCCCCCCAAAGGGTACATGTCAGAATTTGATGATGATCTCAGATGATGTCTTTGTGAGAGACAAAATATTGGAACCATATTAAACCTTTGACATAAGGTATGTCATCTATTGTGTTTATGCTCATGTAAACAAGGATCATTTAACAAATGTTTTGGTCATCATAATGCTGAATTCATAGGCACACATGAATGAAGATTACGTTATTAAACTCTGGGATATTCACCAACTTATTTTTCCTGTTGCATGACTTTTTTTCTATATCTACCCTGTCTGTTAAAGATATATAGTATTCTTGTGGCTTTATTATTGAATATGCAAGTAATGCTGTTTCTGAGAAGACTAAACACGAGTATTTTATAATACTACTTTTTAAGTTTTCTTGAATGTTAATTTATTCATTAATACATTTTCAAAACTATGACTGCTTTAAAATTATTTAAAAATTTTTAAATTTTGAATATTTAAGATAGTGTTAAAAGCTTAAAAAAAAAAAAAAGTAAAATATTAAATAGATCCTCTAATTTCTTTTTTCTTTTTTTTTTTTTTTTCATTTGACATTTTTTTAAAATTATTTCTATTTCTTTTTCAGTCTAAAGAAATTCTCTGCAGTATAGGTAAGTTTTTGTAATGTGAAATTTATGTAATCTTGGTGTTTAGGCTTGTACGTTGATTCTCCAGCATTGGATGTTGTTTAAGGAAATTAACAACATAGATTTGATAATAACTAAAATATTTAATTATTATTTCCTATATTTTGTCAATGTCAAATCGGTATCTTCAGGGATTAATACACTGGTATTTAAATTCAGTCTTTTTCTATGAGGGGGGAAAAAAAAGACTACCTTATATAAATTTCATCATTGTTAAAGAAATTAACAATGTAGATTAGATCATCATCATCATCATCATACGTATCAAGGATTTAGGCCTAGTAATGGCCTGTTCCGGCCTTTGAAGTCATCGTTTAAGAGGACGTCCTGGTTTTCTTTTTCCTATTGGCTTGTACTTTAAGGCTTGTTTTGGTAATCTTTCTGTTTTCATTCTTTGAACGTGTTCCATCCATCTATGTTTATATTTTTTTATTTTTTCAATTACTGGTTCTTGGTTTAATTCTTTCATAATATCTTCGTTTCTTTTGTGATCAAATAGGGTATACTTTGCAGTTTTTCTCATAAACTTCATTTCTGCTGTTGTTAATCTTTGTTTGTCTTGTTGTTTTATTGTCCAGATTTCGCTTCCATGCATTAAGACCGGTAGGGCTAATGTATTGTATACTTTTAGCCTGGTTTGGTTTAAATATAGAGTTAATTACTCCTGTTATTTTTAAATATTTTGCAATTTTTATGTTTATATCTTTTTCATTTTCATAAGTGATCATACATCCTAGGTAGTTAAATGAATTCACCTGTTCTATAATTATTATCACCTGTTCTATAATTATTATCACCTGTATAATAATTATTACATATTTTTAATTATTATCTAATTATTATCTAATCTGTAGATTAGATAATAATTAAAAATATGTAATAATTATTTCCTATATTTTGCCAGAGTCAAATCAGTAATATCTTCAGGGATTAATACACTGGTATTAAACACATGCATACAGGCATACTTCAATAACAAAGGTGAAAACAGGCGCAATACAGGAAGACCTAAAGTCCAATATACTTAGGATGTTAGGTCTTCCTGTATCTCACCTGTTTTCATCTTTGTTACTGAAGTGTGCATGTGTTTAATTCCAGTGTATTAATCCCTGAAGATACCGATTTGACTTTTGCAAAATATAGGAAATAATAATTATTTTTAATTATTATCTAATCTACATTGTTAATTTCCTTAAACAATATACAGTGATGGAATTTATGTAAAGTAGTCTTTTTTTTTCCTCATAAAAAAAGACCGAATTAACTCTCCTTCCAAATTTTTAATTTGAAAATTTTAAATGTCTTTGTTTTTATTTTTATAATAAATATGAAAAGTTAAAATGACAATTCAGAATTTAGGATTCAAGTAATTGAGGCTTCAAATATTTAGTCTGTCACATCTGGAATGCAATATGAAAATTGTCATAGCACATGCAAACAATACTGTGAATGGATGATACTAGACCATAAACCTAAAGTGTCCTAAGGGGCACCTTCTGAGGATGCAGGTAGGTAGCTTTGACTGTTGGGTAGTAGGTCTAAGAATTACTTTTTCTGATTTATGAGAACTATATACAGCTTAGGACAAGTATTTCCTCCATTTTTAGTATTTATTTTATATGTAAGTGACGTCATCATCTAGCATTCATAAATTCAAAAGACTCATCATCATCTGGGAACTCATCACCACCAAATACAGTACTTATCAATCCATGACTTAAGTTTCTTTGCTACCTCTCACTAAGTCTCAAGTAACCAGCTTCTTTCATCTGCCATTTTCTCTTCTTTATTCCTTCCTTCTCCAGCTTCTGAGGATGATATCTTGTTTTTCTCTTCTATCCCTCTACTCTCTGAATAGTCTCTTTTGAATTAATCTAGTATGAACACCTCATCAATGAATCTGAATCATATCACTCTTCATATCCATCAAACTCTGCAGATGGCATTCCTTCAGTATGTCTTCATAGAAACTTAATACTATTTTAATCATTCTTCTCTGAACACATCCTAAAATCTCTTCATTATGTCATAAACAATGCAGCCATGTTTGATCATAGTGTATTAGACTAATGTGGGGCAAATCGCCCCACATTAGTCTAATACACTATGATCAAAGTTCTACACAGCAGAATTCTAACCTCAGTACTTTTGGATGTCAGTGTTTTCTTCATGATTGCCATAATCTGAAGAAGCTTTTTTAAAGGATTTTCTTTTATCTAAAGGCGAGTTAGAGGTCTCATGTAGAAGTGGGAGGTTTTTTGCTTCCAGATATCCAGATATTTCAATCTTTTTTCATTCTGCCAAATAGGCAAACCAGCAAGAAAGAACACACACACTATTAATAAACACAATACATTAATATCATAACTTCAAAGCAACAACAAAAACAAACAACAATCCATCCTTGCCTTGCAAGGATGGGTTGTTGTTTGTTTTGAAGTTAATGAGGTTTTTGAAGTTGTTGTTGCTTTGAAGTTAAACTGCAAAATCTTATGCAAAGCATTTTGCAGTTTAAGATTTTAAGATTTTGCAGTTTAAGCATTTTAAGATTTTGCAGTTTAAGATGGTGTGTTTTCTAAAGAGCCAGCACCAGTTTTACTCACCTATCAACCTTGCATTATTTTAAAATAGTGGCACACATCCTTTTAAAACTCTCCCAGTATCATTAATATATAAGTTAAACAATAATCATCATCATACATATCAAAGATTTAGGCCTAGCATGGCCTGTTCCGGCCTTAGAAGTCATCGTTTAAGAGGACGTCCTGGTTTTCTTTTTCCTAATGGCTTGTACTTTAAGACTTGTTTTGGTAATCTTTCTGTTTTCATTCTTTGAACGTGTTCCATCCATTTATGTTTATATTTTTTAATTTTTTCTATTACTGGGTCTTGGTTTAATTCTTTCATAAATATCTTCGTTTCAACTATGTTAAACAATAATAACCCAAAAATAGACTTCTATAGTACACTACTAGTCACTAGCCTCCCCAGGATATAGATCTCTCTCTCTCTCCCCATACATTACACAAACAATCCTCTATCCAACTAATTTATTATACAACTATCTACCCTAAGTTAATTGTCATCTTCTTATGTGACAAGCTATCAGAGGTCTATGCAAAATCACGATATTTCCTTTGTCTAGTACATCTGTCACACAGTTGTAATCTGTCAGCTGTTAAAACACAATTGCTACTTAACAAATCATGCCAACCCCATAGAGAATCCTGCTGTTACAAACTCAATCCTGGATCACCAGTCTCTTCAATCCCTTAACCATCCATCACTGTTATGTAGAGTGGCTGACTGTAATTTGAAACCTGTCACAGCACCCTAATTATGCAGTGGAAAATAATTACATTCTTTCAGCTCTTTTGGAAACTTCCCTCTATTATAGGGAACTTATTAAACAAGCAATGTCAAGAGAGCCAATACTCCCCTGTATTAGTCTTTTAAAAACAAGTGACAGATAGGTGAATAAATCCTATTACCTTATTGAGTTTACTTAGAGCAAAGAATGCCTGCTCGTTTACATTTAGTCCTACACCTATCACCACCCCATCCATGCTCAAGCTTTGTATGAAATCACTTTCACCAGCATAAAATGCTCATTAAATACTTCAGCTATATCCTTCACAGTGACTCACCTAATATAGTATTCCCATAATCATTCTTTTAGCTACTATTAAAAGAACAGAATTTTTTTATTTAGCCTGTTGGCTAAGCACTGCTTCTACTGTACTTTTGCTTTCATTACCAAATGTTCCCTTCCTAGCCTGCTCTTCTGAATCCTACCTAGAAAAGGTTTTAAGCTACTATCATAGATAGTAACTTAAAACCTTTTACAAAAAATCTATACCAGATAGTTTACTTAAAATCATGGTTTCTTTTGCAATGAACCCTATGGGTCTCTTAAACAAAATTTCATCCTTATCAAAAAAAAAAAAAAAAAAAAAAAAAGATATTTTGTATCAAGTGAGGGAGAATTCTTAGGAAGATTCTGGCCTTCAAATCAGGATAGATTTTCTGCAAACCTTATCTTCCTTTTAGTTTCTTATACCTTCCATTCACTATTATTATTGTCCATAGTATTTTGATGTGAAATAGAAATTGCTTTCTTTCCCTAAGGCATCTATCTCTCTTGTTCACTCTCTGTGGTTGATCAGGAGAGGCAGGTCTGCTACTATATTCTGTTTCCCAGGAATGCAGTAAACCTTAAGATTAAATTCTTGAATTTCTAAAGCTCAATGTGTAACTCCAATTTTTGTTTGTCATTTATTTAAAAATTACAAGGCTTTATTGTCTAATCTAACCTGAATACCTTGACTGTACAACAGATATCTCAGTTTTCTAGTCTTCGGACTCCTTGGAGGTGTCAGGAATAATAATAATAATAATATGTAAGTGCTAATGTTTCCTTTTCAGTAGTCAGGTGTTCACTTCTGAGCCACTCAGTCATCTAATCAGGAAGGCAGTTGGTTTCAATTCATCTCCTCCTTCTGTTCTAAAACTGCAGTAATGCAATCTGGAAAAGCATCAAAACACAGGTATCTGGTCTTCAGTTGATCAGTTGTTCTTATTTCCAACCCACCTCTCAGATCTGTAAATTAAAATTGGCTCAAACACTCTCTTGTATACAGGGACTTTATAAAGTGTTTTGACTAATTTCTCTCTTATTCCATATAAAATTTATTTACTTGACTCCCTACCGACAAGCTCTGCTGATTCTGCTGTCTGTTTCCATATTTAATCTACCATATTCGCTAAAACTTGTGCCTAAATAACTGAAATGTTTTATTTGTTCTATGGCATTCCCTTTCAGGTCTGATGTTTTCAACATTCCTGCCTATATTCACAGCAGGGGAAAATATTCCAGGTGTGTGGTGCTCATCCACGAAATATCAGTATCACCAATATTATATTTTTGCATTCATTCCCATTAAAGACTCCTAATTGTTTGCAGGCTTTGCATGATTCCTAAAATTAAACACGATATGCTAATGCTTCATTGCCCTCTTCACGAGGATAACGAAGCATTAGTGCTTCATGCTTCATGAAGAGGCACTTTTCAACGCATAAACATTGCATCACATTCGTGTTAATAGTCCGGGTATGCTTTCAAAATGCATACACCTTTGCACCCTTTGAAAAGATGTAAAGAGGGTGCAACGGGTCAAATTCTTAGCGTTCTAGTATTTTTAAACCGCCGAGAAGGCAAGGCTGGGTGAGCTCACCCAGCACTTAGCGGCTGTGATTGGTTATTGTATCAGCCAATCCAATTGAACATTGTCACTTGTCATGAGTTGTTCTGTATCCGATGGCTGTATTACAAACAGCTGTTACACATGTTTTCTGGAACTGAAAATTTGAAAGTGAATATTAGGAGAAAAAACCTAAATGTTTCTCTTGCTATGCAGTATAGCATCTGTTGAGGTTGTAAAGTTTTTTAACAGTATAGAGACATTTTTAATCTAGTCTTCGGAAACAACAAACAGTAAAAAAATATCTATTCCTGAATAAAAATTAATATTCTGTGGATTATAAGACTTGTTGATCTACAAAAAATTACCAACATATGTGAGATTGATAAGACAGTGATAAGACAGACGAATTGCTGATACTAAAAAAAAAAAAAAAAATAGGATTCCCGAAAGTGTGGATAATTCCGATAATGATCGGATGTTATGTACACTGAGTCTCGGTAAACAAAAGAAAATTCTAGGAAAAAAACGGAGTGAAATATACACAAACAAAGAAATACACATACATGGGCAACAAACTTTACGAAATGATTGGCTGCTCCATCAAACCATATTTATTCCTGCCATATTCTCTGTCTCCTCGTAAGTTTTCTTTTTTTTTAATTATGTCATCATAAATTTACTTATTCATGTCTAGACTTTATAGGCTTGCTATTCACTCTACCCAGCAACTTATAGGACACACCTATCACAAATGTTAACTATTAATAATTTGTTTAGCATTAATGAAAGTATTTCTGCTTACACTTATTCTTTCCTTTCATTTCCTATTCTCACATCTTATAAATGATGGTTCACATATTTTCATCTTTGAGTATTTCAAATATACCAACTAAATATAGCATTCTCTTTCATTGTTGTTTTCTAATAATCTTAAAACAAACCGATTGTTCCCACACCGCAGAAGTATTCAAAGTTATCCTGCAATTAGACCAATTAAGATAAGTGCTAATGCGCTATGCATTCTGAAACTTTCATACATCGATAAAAATGCAATCATATGGTCATGTGTGTTTGCAGAGAGGGGGGTAAATGGGGAACTCTCCTGCGGGATCGAGTAAAAAATTCCACAAATTATAATCGTAAAAGTGATTGAGATATGTAACGTTACACTCTCGACCATGGGATGTTTTTTCTGTCTTAAAATTTTATTATGGGTTGGCCTGTTCTGGCCAATGGCGGGGTAGCTGTAGAACACTTGTTTTATTGAAGCAATAAAGCATGTGTTCCTGTTTTTGGTTCATCTTTTTCTGATTTGTGAAAAAATTTGCATTACTGTTGTGAACAGCGACCAGTGTTCATTGCTCTCTGTGTGTAGTGAATCACTGAGTGAAGTGTGAATTATAAATTTATAGTGAAACAGATTTAAACAGAAAAATACATTTTTAAAAGGTAAGTGTATGTAATTTAATATTATTTTACTTGTTAGTTTAATAATTTTTTTTGGTTTTAAACTGAAATAATTTAATTTAGGATGTTGGGATTAATTAATTAGTTGATTTTTAATAAAATATGTCAGTCAATTTTTTTTTTATATATGAAATTGTGCTAAAAACTGTATTAGTTCCAAATACTTTTTTTTCCCAAGAATTAAAGATCATGCTTAAGGGTCAAAACTGTATAACTGAGAGGAGACCTCCACATAGCCTTTAAAGGAATGCGGAGAACTGACCAGGGCTTCTGATCTAATGTCCAGTCTTTACCTTCTCATGGTGTACCCTGTTGGGTATCTACCTGGATACTGAACGAACTCGGATGTGCTGGCAATTTGGGATTTAGCCGACCAAATTGTATTCTTATTGGCTTAAACCAATATACAAAATGATAGTACAACATGACAAAATTTCATGCCGGCTGGGGTGTCGCCTGGTTAAACAAGGCCCTCATTGTTTTCGCCAGGGAACCAGGGCGAACAGTGAAAAGTCAGCTACTGGAACAAATCTGAAGGCACACCCCAACACAACATCACCAGAGTTAAAGATCGGTACTATCAACATATGAAGCCTGAATGGCAAAGAAATGGAGCCAGCTGAGAAATTAGATAAGTACCAGATCGACATGATAGGGGTGATTGAAACAAAAAAGACAAAAACTGGTGAGATCTTACTGAGCAATAAATACAAAATGTTATATTCACGCAATGACAATCAAGGAAAAGAAGGAGTAGCCATAGTATTCAACACAAAATACGAGGCTAATCTTCTTGAATGGCATGCAGTCTCAAGTAGACTGATGTGGGCAAAAATGAGAATGGGGGACTGGATAATGAGACTTATTTGTGCTTATGGTCCCACAGAAGGTTCTACTAAGGTAGAAGTGGAGGAATTTTTTGATTCTTTAGAAAAGCAACTGACACAATGAAAAAGGAAAAGTTGGTCCTTGTTGGGGATCTAAATAGCAGAGTAGGAAATGATTGTCAGACATACAAAAATATTTGGGGAAAATTTGGAGAAAAGAGCAAAGCTAATAATAATGGTAAATACCTGTTGGATTTCTGCTCAGGACATGGACTGGTTATTACTAACACCATGTTCCAACATAAAAATGTGCACAAATTCACATGGAGAGAAGAGGCAAGAAATAAGAAAAGTATCATTGACTATGTTATTGTTGATAGTGATATTTTCTCCCTGGTGCAGGACACCAGAGTGTACAGAGGATTTGAAATTGGAAGTGATCACTATTCAGTCTTGAGCAGGATAAAATTGAATTTTGTACTGAAAAGAATAACATGTAAGAAAGTTTTAAAGCGAATAAAGGTTGAGCAGCTCTCAGATGTGAACTGTAGACTAAATACACAAAGATTATTGAAGAAAAAATGAAAGAGTTTGAGAACAGGAACCAAACTTTAGAGACTCAGTGGCAAGCCTTGAAGAAAACCTTGATTGATTCAGCCAGAGAGGCATGTGGTGAGGTTGTCTACAAGGATAGAAAAATGAGAACTGTATGGTGGACATAGGAAGTTAAAGTTCCTGTGTCCACCAGAAAGTTCCTGGCAAATAAGTCAGCTTGTGCTCTTAGAGAATACAGAGACAAATGTAAAAAAACTAAACTCTGTGTAAAACTATCTAAACAAAAGTCACGGGAGGACTTTGGCAAGAACATTGAAAACAAATATCAAGAAGGTGGCAAAATATTTTAGAGGTGGTTGAAGATGCTTAGAAATGGAGGAAAGAGTACTGTAAAAGGAGTTAGAGATGATAAAGGTGACATGAACACAGGAGAAAAATATATCCTTGAAGTATGGAGTAATTACTTTGAAAAACTGCTAAATGAAACAAGCAGTGATGACAGCACAGTGGTGAAAAACACTGACCAGGCATGCAGTCAGAAATCCATATCCATACTTGAAGTAGAAAAAGCTATCAAAGGCTTGAAATGTGGAAAGGCAGCAGGAGTAGATGATATTCGACCAGAAATGCTGAAATATGGTGGTATAAGAGTCTTACAGTGGCTGCACTGCATAATTCAGAAAGCCTGGACAGAGGGACGAATTCCCGATGATTGGAGTAGAGCTCTCATAGTACCCATATATAAAAAGGAAAATAAAACTGAATGTGAGAATTACAGAGGTATTTCCTTACTGAGTGTTCCTGGCAAGATCTATGCAAGTGTACTTGACAAACGGTTGAGAAGAATTGTCGAAGAAAAGCTTGGTGAAGAACAATGTGGATTCAGGCCAAATAGAGGCTGTCAGGATCAGATTTTCACTTTACGACAAATAGTCGAGAAAGCATGGGAATATAAAAAGGATCTGTATTTAAGTTTTGCCAATCTGGAAAAGGCATATCATATGGTGCCAAGAGAGAAGCTATTCAATACGCTGCAGTTATATGGTGTCAATGGGGCATTATATCAAGCAATACTTAGTCTGTATTTGAGTTGTAAGTCGGCAGTTAGAATTGAAGGATGTACAGTAAGATAGTTTAATGTTAAATCTGGTGTGAGACAAGGATGTACATTAACCCCTCTGTCATTCATTATCTATATGGATCACATTATGAAGGAAAGTGCTATTAAACATGATATCAGAATTGGAGATGTTAATGTCAGCTCTTTGCTTTATGCGGATGATGTTATACTTCTGAAAATGTCCGCTATACGTTTGCAAGATTCCCTGAGTAAATTGAATAACTGTTGTAATAGATACGGTATGAAGGTCAGCATTAAAAAGACAAAGACAATGAAAATAGGTAGAATTGTTGAAAATGTCAACTGTGTTGTGAACAGGAAACATGTGGAACAAGTAAAGTATTTCAGCTACTTAGGCACGATTTTTAGTGAAGATGGTAAATTAAATATGGAAATAGACAACAGAATCAACAATGCTGGTATGGTAGGAAGTCAATTGAATAAATTCATATGGAATAAGAGAGAAATTAGTCGGAACAATACACAAGACAATGTTCAAACCAGTTATAACTTATGGATCTGAGAGCTGGGTCAGAAGTAAAACACTTGACCAAAGACTAGAGAGTGCAAATATGAGAGTCCTGAGAAAGATTAGAGGCGTGAACAAATGGCATCAATTGCAATATCATATTAAAAACGAGGATATTAGGAAAGAACTTGACATTGTCGGCATCCAGGAATGCGTTAGCAGAGCTAATCTCAGGTGGTATGGTCACTTAAACAGAATGGGCGAGGAAAGATTAGCAAAACAAGTGTTCTCTGCCAGTTTGGCAGGAAAACGACACAGAGGAACACCAAGATATACGTGGATTGAAACGGTACAATGTGCCTTAGACGATAGAAATATAAGATCTGATAATGATAATATTGGAGTCTTGACAAGTAACAGACTGATTGGGAGGAAAATTGTAGATAGGAAGTTAGTAATGATGTAAATTTTTCATGTGGTGCTATCATATCCTGTACACCCCTTGAGGGTACATGTCATGAATTTGATGAGGATGAGCTATCATGCCTTCCCTTAAATTCGTTTACACTATATGCACTCACTACCCCCTAAGGGCAAATTATTCCACTCACTGATCTCTGATAGAAAAACCTAGCTCTTATCCCTTTCTTGTCTGAGAACAACCTTAACTTCCATGGATGCCCTTGTGTTCTCTCCCCGCCTTCCATATAACAAAAAATTTCATCATTTGAAATGCTATAACACCCATTCAAAAGTTTATAGACCTCTATCATATCATTCCCTCTTTCTCCTGTTAACCAGAGTCTGCAATCCACATACTCGCAATCTGTCCTCATAATCTAAATCCCATAATCCAAATATAATCTTCGTAACTCTTCTTTATCCCTTTGGAGATAACCCGGGAGACCAAATCTGAACACAGTAATCCAAGTGTGGTCTTATCAAAACCTTATAAAGAGGCAAAATTACTTCCTTATCCTTACATGTCAAGGTTCGCTTCAGCATTGAAATTATCCTCTGAGTTGTATTTGCAACTTTGCTATGTGACCTTTGAACTTAAATTCTTATCCACCAACACACCAAGATCCCTTGCCTCTTCAGTTTCTTGTAGCATAACCCCGCTAATATAATATGCTGCTGGATCTCTAATCACACCAAAGTGCATAATTTTACACTTAACTGATAGCCATTTTCGTTTTCCCAGATTTCCAGTCTATTCAAATCATTTTGTAATTGCTGAATATCAGTAGCATCCCTGATTGCCCTGGCTATCTTTGCATCATCCGCAAACAATTGCAAATCTGATGATAGACCCTGCTTATAAGTTTCTATCATGTCCCCTTTTTTTCTGCTTATCATCTAAATTTTATAACCCACACCTTCAACCTATCCTCAAAGGGAGCATTCCACAGACCTGTCACCAGCTTGGTCACTCGTTTCTGGATCCCCTGTACCACCCCTTGATTCCTAAGAAATAACTTATCAGCATGTGTTTCAACATCCAAGAAATCCTTTGAGCTATATCATCAACTCTTGCAATATGCTCTCTGAACTTCAGCTTGTTTCACCATTACTCTCAAGTCCCTAGCCTTATCAATTTTCTGCATTCCAGTACCATCCATATGACACAGTATGTAACCTTTTCAACCCGAAATGCATATCAGCTTTACATTTTGAAACATTAAATTCATAATTATTATCCTATGCCCACAATCCCAATTTATTTAAACCATCCTGTAGCATTTCCCAAACTTTTCCTACGACGGAACACTTCACAAATCCTGAAAATTTCACAGAACATCTTGGTTATTTTGTAATGTACAGTAATCCCTCGATTAGTGCACCTATATACATCTTAAAAATAAATGTCATGGATTTTAAAAATTTAATATCTATACATTTTTATGGCTAACCGTTTTAAAAAATCGCTCACCAGAATGGAATAATTTAGTTACTGATTTAAAACATTTTACAAAGTTGTTTTTAATGGCATACTACACTACTTCCATGTACACTATGTTCCAAATTTTTACCGCCAAAATTTGTCATCTGCTATAGTACGACGACAGATTCGAAACCCTTAGAAACTTCTGCTCATGTCACAAAAAGGAGAATCCATTCCTATAATAGGGTAATCATTCTGTCTTCTGGGATGAGTTTATTATTACACGTCGGAAAATTAACCTCTCTTTTATGATCATTGTAGTTTTTAAAGTGGTAACCATTTTGCTTGTATAACAGTTGGGAAATTTTATCTATAAAGCACGTGATTTCGCGTGTTGGCGACCAATTCATATGTCCGTATCATTTCTCTCCTTCAATGATATGGACATTATCATTGAAGGGGAGAAATTTCTTTCTCCCCTTCAATGATAACGTCCAAGAGTTAATTATATCTCATTCTGAAGAATTGGGTGATTTCGACCTGCTAAATTTAGATGCACAGCGGGAAAATCCCGAAGAATATGAAGGAAATTTAACCATTGATAGTGGGCCAAAAGAGATTTCACAGAAACAATTTGAAAATATTTTTCGTATAATCGAAGTTTTTCAGCAGCAATGCTTAGAGGCTGACCCTGATGAAGAGAGAAGCAGTAAAATTTGCAGAGTAGAAGAGGTAATAGGGCCATGCCGTCGGTTGTATGAAAAAAAAAAAGAAACAAAATGCCCGCTAAACTACGTTAGCTCAGTTCTTTGTTAAGAAGTAAAATAATAAATTCATATTCTGAATATGTTTTATTGTCTTTCAGCTTCATGGCTTTCCTTTAACTAGGCCCTGAGACATACCTTAATTCTTTTATAAAATAGTTAAGGTTCAAAAAAGAAATTTGAGGAACGAATTATAATTTTTCCCATGGGTTATTATATTCGATTAGTGCATTTTCGTTTAATGCACCTGTTTTAAGGAACGCATTACCTCACTAACCAAGGGATCGCTGTATTAATTAATAATTGATCATTAATTATTAATTAATTAAACATAAACATCGTTAAATTAATTTTTGCTTGATTTTCATTGTTATATCTCATTCTGATCAAAAATTTATAATATTATAAGTACTTGCGAGTGAATGCAGACTTTTTCTCCTGTGTGCTGGTAGTTTTCCCCTCCTTTTGTACATCCTGGAAATCTTTTTGTTGGCTGGAGCTGATTGGTCACTAACATTTGCAAAACAAATTTATGTCATTATTTCTTTCATTGTTCAGTTTTGAGAACAGAGGATACGCCACCTTGTTATCCGCTTGCAGGCAATTTTTATGACTGGTTATAAACAGTGGTATTCCCTTTCCGAAATGTTGAAAAGTTTTGATGTGTGAAAGTTAACGATACAGTAAATCCTTGCTGAACGCGATTTTGCACATACGCGTTATCTTAATTGTTTCCATTTAATTTGTCCAATGCCAGAATTTCATTCATACGTGGTATGCTGCAGAGCGTCAGCCGGCAACCCTGCTTGGCGCTGCCTGCTAGCTGAGTGACCCAGGCTGAGTTGCGATCATTTCACTCACGTTAGCAGAGCTGTAATCATGTATTTAGCAGTGTTTATCCTCTTCTCCTTTTGCATTTGTATTTCTTTTAATTTCAAAAATTCAATATGACATCTATGAGGAAGAATGAAGATGATAAAGCAGCAAAAAGACGCAAAGTTTTGACATTATCTCAGAAAATTGAAATTTTAGATAAGTTGAAAAATGGTACACGTGTTTCATCGCTTGCAAGAGAACTAGCATAAGAAATAGCTATAAACGAATCAAGCATAAGAACAATACGGGAGAATGAAGAAAAGATTCTGTCTAGTGTCAAAGCTTCAGGCGATACTTCAGCAAAGGTTGCTCAAGTTTCAAGAAGAATTCCGCAATTGGAAAAGATGGAAAAAATATTAATAGCTTGGATTGACAATCAAATAAACAAAAAAGGCTCAGTTGTGGATGGTGTTGCTATTCGAAACAAAGCTTTAGATTTGTTTTCTTTTGTTTTAAATTAAGATGGCCAATTCAGCGAAAATTTACTTTCAAGCAAGCAAAACTTGGCTTGAAAACTTTCAGCGTCGTTTTAATTTGCACAATGTAGAGCTTCAGGGAGAAGCTGGCTCTGTAGATGAAGCATCAGAGAAATTCAAACCCCAATTTTTGAAATTCATTAAAGAGAGGGTTATGTTCCGCAACAAGTTTTCATTGCGGATGAGACGGGCCTATTTTATAAGCGAATGGGACAACAAACCTACATCACAAAGACACAAAAGGTTGCCCCAGGTTTTAAAGCTTTTAAGGATAGACACTTTGCTTTTTTGTGGAAATGCATCAGGCGACTTCAAGTGCAAGCCTCTGCTCATTTATAGATCTAACACGCCTCGTGCATTGCAGGGAAAACATTTTGAGCATTTGCCCGTTGTGTGGAAATGGAATAGAAAAGCTTGGGTAAAAGCCCTCTTTAATAACTGGTTTGAAAATTCATTCATTAAAGAAGTCAAACATTACTTAGAACAGCGAAACCTGTGCTTTAAAGTTCTCCTAATTCTCGATAATGCTCCAGGACACTATGCTGAAGCCCTCACAACATTGCATCCAAATGTAGAGGTTTTATTCCTCCCACCTAACATCACTTCCTTAATCCAACCAATGGATCAAGGGACCATAAAAACATTCAAAGCCTATTATGTCAGGCATGTTTACACCTCTGCAAATAAAGCACTAGATGAAGGAAATCATGACATGCGAATGCCATTTTGGAAGCGATTCAACATAAGCCACTGCATGGGAACAAGTGAATTCATCAACATTGAATGCTTGCTGGCATCAGCTCTGGCCAGAAGTTGCCAACAATTTAAAGGATTTCCATCGATTGAAAATGAAGCGACGTACAAATTGCAAAAGCAATTGGCGGTGAAGGATTTTCAGATATGGAAGAAGGAGAAGTCAAAGAATTAATCGAGAAATGATGAATGAAGATTGGATGATCTTGTGAAAGCAGCGATAGTGAAGAAGATAAAGCGCCTTTAACTTACAAGAAGTTAAACAAATTGTTAAAAAAGGCACAGGAACTGTGATTTTGCAATGGAGATTGATCCAAATGAGAAGGAAGAGGACACTTTATGAAAGGCATTGAAAAACTCTGCGCTCCTTACTGCGAAACTTTTAAAGAGTTGCGTCAGTCATTGTCCCATGCAAAAATCACTAGCTTTTTAAAAAAATATATGGTGTGCCTACTTATTAAGCAGTAATAAAAATCCTTTCAGTTAACATTTGTTTCATTTTTTCCCTTTTAATTACAACGATATTTAGGTTAGTTTAAATTATACATACATACATACTTTCTTAATTTGAACTATACCTAACACATTTTTTCTATAGAAAGTTAACTTTGCGGAATGTAATTTTGCTGTGCGCGCAATATATTAATTAATCTAACCCCCGCATTCGGCAAGGGTTTATTGTAATTCATGAATACTTCTCCACGTTTAAAAATGCATGACTTGGTCACTAACATTTGCTACACAGATGTTATTGGGTGTTCTGTCTGAGCTTTTCGACATATTCACGAATATTATTCTCCTCAGAATATTTCCACTATAAAATATTTATTCATGAAAAATGCATAGAAAACTAAAATGACAGATTCCAGCAGAACTTCTCGCAGAACATATTCACCTTCCGCAGAACACAGTTTCGGAAACCCTGCTGTAGGATATCTACATCACCTTTATTAAATGTTACCTTCCCCAGTTAAGCCTAAATTTATTGTACAAGTATAAAAAATAAGTAAAAATGCATACAGTAATTTTTAATAAAATTTTATATAGCAAATACTTTATATTAAACATAGGAAAAACTGATTTCATTAAATAATTATACTTACAGGTAACCCTCGTATAATGCGGATGTTAGGTTCCATAGAATGCCACGTTATATAAATTGCGTTATACGAGACATAGATCACATAGAAAAAGTAGGGTTAGGTTCCGAAATCGTTTTTTTTTTAATTATATAAACAACAATGACATCCAACAAAAACAATATTTTTATTTAATTCAGGTAATTCATGTAAGTTAAGAAAACAAACTATGACAAATGCGTAGTATAAAATTATAAAAATTACAAATTGTACATAAATTTCATTGCACATAATGCATAAATGTTTTAGACATAATAAAATAAAGCACATATTTTAATCGTCATCACTGTCTTCAGAAATAATATTTTGTAGATGTTTTTTAAGTGGCCGGAGGTCGTCACCACTTGGAATCTCTTGGATATCATTTGTATAATTCTCATTGCACACTTCGGCTGGTTTATTCATCAAGAAGTTAGTAATAAGACTTTGCTTTCCACTATGTTGCAATTTTTTATTAAGTTCATAATATGGCACTAAACAAATATCCAATTGTCTCGTGAATTTTCCCGAGCGCTTCATTGAGGGATCATTATCCGTAAAATAACTTCCTAACTTTCTTGCCAAGTCCAATCCTTCTGGTAATTTCTTTAAACTGAATTCTTTAACGGATTCATCACAATCAAAATCTTCGCCAGAACTTTCCCCGCCATTTAAATCTGTTTCTCCATCAATTAATTCACTAATTTCATTTTCAGCCATATCACAAAAGCCCTCTCCACCAAAACTGTGTGCGACGTTTATTATACGACATAGCTCGGCATCCACTGGAGGTACGAAATTTTGTTCCATTACGACTTCAGGCCATATTTTTTCCCAGCAAGCATTCAGCATAGAGGGTTGTTATTCCTTAATGGACAGAGAAATCATTTTTACGCAATTCAATATTGAAAACTTTCCATGCTTGAGGCAGTGTCATGTTTGGATTAGATTCCATTTTTTCCAAAATTAATTGAAACGTTCGCCGAATATCATATGCTTAAATGTTGATATTATTCCTTGGTCGAGTGGTTGAATAAGTGAAGTAGTATTAGGCAGAAAAAAAAGTTATTTTAAAATTCGGATGGCTTAAATTTGTTGGGTGGCCTGGTGCGTTTTCTAAAATTAGTAGAATTTTGAAGTCCATATTCTTTTTCTTTGAGTAACTTTCTACACAAACTGGTATAAAACACATGAAAAACCAATTTTCAAACATGCTAGCTGTAACCCATGCCTTTTTGTTGGCCCGCATTGCACGAGGATTTGCAGATCAGTTAATAAACATTGGTTTTGTCATGTAATCACCTGATGCATTACTACAAAACAGTAGAGTAATTCTATCTTTGGAAACTTTGAATCCAGGAGCTGATCTTTCATTTTTCGAAATATAGATGTGTTTTGGCATTTTTTTTCCAATATAACCCAGATTCATCTGGGTTATATTGGAAAAATATTATATTGAACACCTTCTTTAATCATTTAAAAGTTCTGCTGGGTATTTCTGGGCAGCTTCAATATCTGCTGATGCTGATTCTCCCTGGATTTTAAGATTATACAAAGAAAACCGCTTTTTAAAGTTTTCGAACCAACCCTTACTGGCACAAAATCCATGCTGAGAAATTTTTTCTGAAGAATCTTAATCAGGTTCTTTTAAATGTTTATTAACTTTGAGAGCTTTTTGCTTAATAAGGTGTCCATCCAAAGGAATTTTCTTTTGAGTGCAATCTTCTATCCAAATCATTAGAGATTTCTCCATTTTTTTCTATTAGAATATCGTGAACATGAGCAATGCGCTTTGCACTTACCGTTGACCCAGCAATAACACTTTCTCGGATTTTATGTTCATTTTGTTTGATTGTTGGAATTGTTGATTCATTTTAATTCAGAGTCCTTGCACCAACTCCTCGTTTTTCTCCAGTTTTCAACCGATCCAAGATTTTAATTTTTTCTTTGAGAGAAATGAATTTCCTCTTCAATTGGTTTTTTTCCCTTTCGTTGCAGTTTTAGTGGCCATTACAATAAAAATAAACTTTTACATTAAAAAAAGTATTACATATGTATGTAACTCACCAGAAAATAAACTGCTCTGCTTGCGAATAACACACTTATGATTTTGAATGTGCTTTCCTGGCAGAAAACGAAGACAATTTTCAACAATAAACACTTTATACAGTAAACCCTAGATGGCAAACCTATGGCACTCGTGCCAGAGGTGGCACTGCAACGATTTACAGGTGGTATCCTTTTATACGCTTATAAATTATTCAAGTTTTTTTTAATTGTTACAATACATACAAACTGAATTTTATTTTACACAAGACAGCAGCTATAAAGACGTGCATATGATTGGTGCGGTATTAACAAAAATCGCACGACCCAAAGACAAAAGCAACAGACAAGTGTTGAGTTGAAATGCTAATTCTCTTCAATCGAATTCCATAACATCTGAAACTGTCATAACAACATTCACTATTAGTTTTAACACATTCACAACAGGGTGTCATTTATCGTTCCGATGGAACTTCTCATTACTGACTGGCTCAACTCACACAAACGTTTCAAACCTTGGTTGAATTTTATGGCTTCTTGTTTGCATTAGAGATTGCAGGCGAACTCACGCATTCATTATATGGCATGTTTCAATTCTTGGTAGTCTTTTATTTTAAGTTAGCCTTTTTGATTTGTCATAATGACATCGAGAATTTCAAATGCAATAAAAAAACACTTATTTCATAATTGAAAAATTGGACAATAGTTTTTAGTTAGATACTGTGTTTCGGTGCAACATATGGTTTTGCTTAAGTCTGTACAGCGTAGTTTCTGTGAGAGGGGACGTGATTTATTAGTTAGCGCCATTTTTATTCCATCTGTCTCTAATTGCACTATTTGTTGAGATTGACACACTGCAAAAGCCCTCTGTACAGTACCTTATTCAGTGATTTTTAAAACTAAATTCGATACTTATAACCACTTGTGCGATACGGGCAGACACAAATTTAATAAAGATAAAATTTTATTTTTAAGTCCCGTGGTGAAAAATATGAAAAAATAAAATAAAGGGGTTACTAGAAATTGTGGACCACGTTATATCGAAACCGCGTTGAACAAGGGATACCACAATTTGTAGACCGCGTTGTATAAGTACCGCATTATACGAAGGTTACCTGTATTTGTATACTGGGTAAATGAGTAAAATATTATTGAAATTTTATTAAGCATATTAAATGTATTACGTCTGTATGTCACCAATATCTGTTAATGAAGGTATGCCATCCCACCAAAAAAAAGCATTGGTCACTTCCTGTTTCAAATCTCTTCCCCTGTACAAACTTGTGTTTTGGTGTAGCTGAAAGATGTCACTTTCAACAACATGATGATCAGTGTTGCATATTTTTTTCATATAAATTTATGAATGCTTTTATTAGAATATGGTGTTAATTGTGACTAGCGTATGTTTTAAATAGAAATGTAGTTGGCACTTTTCATTTTTATTCACTCATGCCTTTTCTTCAAATTTTTTAAGCTATTCTTTTGTAATTTGTTTTATAGTGTTTGCTTTATTAAAACAAGGTAAAACTTTGCTCAGTTTGGTTTGTTTGCTTTCTTTTTTTAGCACAGGGTTTCGGGAGAACTCATTGGGAAGTATAAGAAAGACTGTTACCAGCAGATGTACATATATTCATGATGTAACAGAGCATTGCACTTTTTAAAATGCTAAAGCACTGTTAAAAAAATATTTCAATTTTGAGTTGCATGCATACATTTCAAAATAAACCTCTAAAAAGTTTTGTTGATAAGTAAATTTTGATCTCTCTCTTGCTGTGATATGAAATTTTATATCATTCTGTTAATGTCAGTGAAAAAAAAAATTCCTCTTAAGTGATCTGAATATGTGTTTTAATCTAAAATAAACTAATGCTTTTGTGAAGAAAGAGACTAATTCCTTACAAAATCTGATTTGTTATCCATACTTCTAACTGTACAAAAATTGAATAATAGTTTGAGACTTATTGAGTGAACAAAAAATATTTCTTTTCTGTGTATATATATTTATATATATATATATATACACTCGATATTTTAAGCCAAGAATGACTGTGCTTGTTAAACTAAGAAATGGTATATATCAAGGGCGAATTCTCCATGCTTTCTGCGCAAGCTCATTACTTGAGAAAGAAGTAATATTTATTTGTTAATAAATGCATGCATTTATAAGCATTCCATTTAGGCTTTTATTTTTGTAGACAGAAGACGTCTGAAGCTTGTGCGGCAATAACTGAGCTTTGCATTGTGTATCGAAGGCCGATGCTTGCTCGTCTAGTCAAAGCTACCTTGGCTTGCTCGGTTGTGGGAGCTTCCCGGTCCTCGCTGCAGCACTGTGATTTCATGTGCGCGCATAGCCATTTCTGCTCCCTTCATGTCATCTTAAACACAGGCCATACGCAGTCAAAGTAGTTCTAGCCAGTGAGCTTCAGCCAGCCTTTACAAGTGTGCGTGTTGCTTGGGAAAATTAAGTTACAGCCAACTTTTTATGACGATGTTATTGATCAGTTCATAAAGAAGAACCGTAGGGTAGACTTTGTATTCAAGTAGCTAAATTGAAAAAGATAGAATATCATTTGTAAAATAAATGTTGTATTTGTATGATTAAAAGTACATAAATTTCTAAATATATAGTTTTAAATGGTCAATAATTCATTATTCTGATAATCAGACTTCAATCCACCTCTCACTCCCTGAATGATAACAAGAGCAAGCGTGAATTTCAAGACCAGCATTAGCCCCTAGCAAGGCCATTGCCAGATTAGATCGCACCCTGAGGCAAACAGTTAAATATTCCCCCTGATGGATTATAAGACAAAAATTTAAGAAAAAATCTTCAATTGCTATTTTGTTTTTATTACAAGAGAAACATTAATGTGAAACGATTACATAATAATATTAATTAAATGTTTGCTCTACAGGGATATTGCACAAAAAAAAAAACTTTTTATAAACTCTCTAAATTTAAATTATAAGCTGTGTCTGCCTTTATCGATATAGTTGCTAGACCAACCAATTTTTCTTGAGTCATTGCTGTCCGCAAATAATTTTTAATCAGTTTAAGATTGTAAAAACTTGTTCCCGCACTTGCTACACTAACAGGAATTGTTAGCGTAGCAACGGCTCCTACTGCAATATGGCTGAATGAATGCCCTTATTAAACCGCGCCGTGAGGCAGGCTGCCTCTATGCTACACCCTGTCGACGGTACTTGCCCCTGCTATATATATACACATAGCACAGCATTCCAAGTGGCAGTTAAAATCTTTGATAAAATAAACATTGTTATCAGAATTATTTGAACTCAAATTTACTATATATTCCATAGATATGTATGAATCTTCTCTCTGCTATCACTGTACATCAGAAACTTAAAAAAATTTTAAGACTGTATCTCTCATGCAGAATAAAAGTTTGGTATAATCAGTATAGTCTGTACTTGGTAATACCACAGAAGTCACATATCCTATGATAGGGATACAAAACAGTATCACTAAGTCATTTATATCATATGCATTTGTCATAATATCAGAAAATGCAAGTTAACAGTGAAGACTTGCTGAATTTATGGAAGAAGTACAGGCAGCATTCTCTTATGGTAAGAATGTTATCAACACCCCTTGCTATAAGAAACTACTGACAAATCCAGTTCAGTGCTTCATAATATTAATGTTATTCTAAAGAAAATTCACTATAGCAAGTCTTTCACTGCAGTAACTTACATTATATCAAGCTTCACATTTTCCATTTAATAATAATATTCTGATCTGAAAGAAAGTTATTATTGCAAACTAATCTTGAGGTCTTAATTGTGTTATGTTGTCATGCTGTCATACATCGAGTGGTGGATTAAGGATAGTTGGGGCCCCTAGGCAAATTATATTTGGGGGCCTCATCAAAAAATAATAATAATAAAAAGAATAAAAAAAATAAATAAAAGTTGGGTGGCAAATAAATGAAATTTTATACTTTTGAATTTTTTGAACTTCTAGATTTTTCTGCCTGTTAAAGGGTTAAAGGATGATGAATAATAAAACTTTTTATTTATTTTTTATTTAAAAAAAAATTTTTTTATCTGTTTTTTTTTTTTACTTGCACTACATTCAAATAATGAAAACACGAAAAATCACACTAAAAAGTTATTTTTGAAACAAACACCTCACTCTTAGACGATTCAATAACAAATGAAGTTAAGGAGCAACCAGGCGAAACTTCCTATCTTGGCAATGCAATCAGTTTTCGTGACCTCGAAGCTGTCAACAGCGTGTGCACTGACATTGGTAATGCAGTTTAATTTAAAGCATAGATTAGCACACGCTGTTCAAAATACGAAGCTTGTCAACTAGCGCCGACATTGGTATTGCGGCATTATTTAAAGCATAGATAGTGCGCACTGTTTAAAATACGTATTAAAATGTAATAATTGTTTTGAAAAAATGTTTGCTTAAAATAATCAAGATTTTTACTGAAAACATTAATCTATTTTAAAACACTATAGGAAAATGTCTTGGCTTGGGGGCCCCCCAAAAGCTTGAGGCCCCAAGGCACGTGCCTCGTTGCCTTAAAGGGTAATCTGCCACTGCATACATCCCTTAATGGATGTGCTCCAAAAATTATCATTATAGCTAGGGCTGTTGTAATCCACTAAGCAAGTAATGTAGTGCATAGGAGCAATAAATTTGGAGGGTGTAAAGAAACTGAAAGAATTATATCTCAGTCATAGAAATGGCTTATTTATTACTATTATTATTTTACATCTTTTCTCGAATTTAGGGATGAAAAAATAGTGCTTCCTTAGGAGTGGTATATACCCTGACAACAGTCCTAATTAAAACATATCTTTAATATTATTTAAAAAGGTGTTTTAGGATTTATTTTTTTGAAAAAGAATGATTTACATGTAACTGATGTATTAAGGAAATCTTTTAATATAAAATATATAAACTTGAATATATGTACAATTAATATATGGTAATTGTGTAGACTTGTCAGAATGATGCTTACTTATGTGGCACTAGACCTCCTGCAGAAAGATTATAGATTTCATTCTTGTTGCTGATTAGAACTTTTTCCAGCCTTCTTTTTTTTTCACTCATTTCTTAAGAAGTTGACCTTTAGTACAGGCAAATGGAATTTTTTCTTCTGGAAACTCAGGTTTTAACCTTGCATCTCAAGGAAATATGTATCTGCTCACATTTGGGATGATGAGATTGTGACAGTTGCCTACTGTACTCTGTCTGCTGATGTTAGAGGATTTCTTTCTTTTTTTTTTTTAATTTAAATATACAAACTGGTGTACTATTGACAAGTTAATGTACAAGTTTAATATATGACTCACCTGGTCTTGATACAATTCACCTGGACTGTTGTTTGCAGATTTGGTTTTCGAGATGATGCAGATACAGTGGAGAAGACATAAACGAAAGTATTAAACATGATATTGAGACTGATTGTAGATTGTGAGAACAGCCTGAGAATTTGAGCTGCAGCACTAGCAAACAAGAAAAATTAGAGGTGATGTGATAGAGGCCTACAATTTTTGAAAGAATCATACAGGATACCAGTTGATGGAATTTTTCATTTTATGAATAGTGGGGAGAGGATGAGAGGGCATCCATGGAAGTTGAGAATGAATGCAGTCAAGAAAGGGGTGAGAGCTAGATTTTTCTCTCATAGAATGGTGATGATTGGAATAGCTATAGCTTGCCTGTGGAAGTGGTGAATTTAGGCAGCAAAAGGATTTGAGAAAAGGTATAAGTAGTATGGGTGATATGTGCCCTTCTTTGATAATTCCTTGCCTCTCTAGAGATTTCTGGTAATAACAATAATCATCGTTATTACCATCGTTGATACAATTCACCTGGACTGTTGTTTGCAGATTTGGTTTTCGAGATGATGCAGATACAGTGGAGAAGACATAAACGAAAGTATTAAACATGATATTGAGACTGATTGTAGATTGTGAGAACAGCCTGAGAATTTGAGCTGCAGCACTAGCAAACAAGAAAAATTAGAGGTGATGTGATAGAGGCCTACAATTTTTGAAAGAATCATACAGGATACCAGTTGATGGAATTTTTCATTTTATGAATAGTGGGGAGAGGATGAGAGGGCATCCATGGAAGTTGAGAATGAATGCAGTCAAGAAAGGGGTGAGAGCTAGATTTTTCTCTCATAGAATGGTGATGATTGGAATAGCTATAGCTTGCCTGTGGAAGTGGTGAATTTAGGCAGCAAAAGGATTTGAGAAAAGGTATAAGTAGTATGGGTGATATGTGCCCTTCTTTGATAATTCCTTGCCTCTCTAGAGATTTCTGGTAATAACAATAATCATCGTTATTACCATCGTTGATACAATTCACCTGGACTGTTGTTTGCAGATTTGGTTTTCGAGATGATGCAGATACAGTGGAGAAGACATAAACGAAAGTATTAAACATGATATTGAGACTGATTGTAGATTGTGAGAACAGCCTGAGAATTTGAGCTGCGGCACTAGCAAACAGGAAAAATAGAGGTGATGTGATAGAGGCCTACAATTTTTGAAAGAATCATACAGGATACCAGTTGATGGAATTTTTCATTTTATGAATAGTGGGGAGAGGATGAGAGGGCATCCGTGGAAGTTGAGAATGAAAGCAGTCAAGAAAGGGGTGAGAGCTAGATTTTTCTCTCATAGAATGGTGATGATTGGAATAGCTATAGCTTGCCTGTGGAAGTGGTGAATTTAGGCAGCAAAAGGATTTGAGAAAAGGTATAAGTAGTATGGGTGATATGTGCCCTTCTTTGATAATTCCTTGCCTCTCTAGAGATTTCTGGTAATAACAATAATCATCGTCATAATAGTAACCAGTTTAATATAGTAACTCGGAAAGGCTAAGCCTTTTTTTCAGTTAGTTCTGGGTTAGTTGATCTTTAACTCAGACAAAGATATTTTCCAGGAGTAAACTGGTTTCTAACCACTCAACTCAAGAAAATTGATACCAGAACTCACTATTTCCCACAATAATAAATAGTGTTAGCGTTTGGGACCACACGATGGTGACGGTTGTCTGCTATAATCTCCTCTCCAGATGCCTCTGAAAATCATTAATAGCCTTAGGCCAGCTATCTGTACAGGCTGATGGAGTTTGGCTATCTCCCTGACTTCAAAAAAGTTAGTTAACGCTAAACAGGTCTATCCCCTTTAGGAAATCCTAATAAAATTTTTTAATATGAACTGATTGAAAAAGTTCACAGTGAAGATGCTTATGATACTTGGGTGAAAATTTCAGGTTGAAAAATCATTTCTGCTTTCGAAGTTATCAATTGTTTATTTTTTTTAATGCTTACATTTCTATTAGAAGATATATATATATATATATTATATATTATTATTATTATAATTAATGGGCTAATTATGCCTCTTATGGCCTGCTTTCTATTTTTTAAAATGGTTTATATTGTAGTATCTGTATGTGAAATCTTTGTTTCCATTCTTTTAACATGCTCCATCAAGTTGTCTTTATTTATATTTTTTTAGTTTCTGTATTACTGATTCTAGATTATTATTTTATTTTATTTTATTTTTATTTTTTCCAAATATGCTCATTTCTTTTCATGATTATATACAATACAGTTTCAGTTTGCCGTTTTACTTTGAAATATCGTTTTAGCTTCTATCATTTTTTTTTTCTTTTTGCTTATTATCCCAATT
Organism: Typopeltis vanoorti; assembly: GCF_054136105.1. NCBI lineage: Eukaryota > Metazoa > Arthropoda > Arachnida > Uropygi > Thelyphonidae > Typopeltis > Typopeltis vanoorti. The sequence continues at coordinate 14,349,701 of NC_143565.1, read as the reverse complement.
TCACTTCCATATCAAGTGTATCAGAAACTTTTAATCTAGTCTCTCTTTGTACCAGGTGAGGTTTAAACACAGAATTCTACTGCAGGTATTTTGTAACTTTCACGTGTATGTCCTTTTTATTATCGTATGAAATCATATTCAGTTTAGGAATCCTAGATAAGTGAAAGAATTGAAAAATTTTAATATTTAATATTGTCAGTTGAATGAACCTCCCACAGTGAGTCTGACAACTCCATGGAGGGTGCAGTAATAATAGTAATAATAATATTCTAGTTGGATCTTGACCTTTAAAAGCCAATGCATTCAACTTTTCTGCTGAGATTATCATTCTAAAATCTCTTAGATTTAAGAAGATAAACTTCACAAACAGTAATCTAATTATAGAAAAAATATGTTGTTTTGCAGTTATGACAAAAGCAACTAAGACTATGAGGTCAGCGTATTCAAAGGTAGGATTCAAACCTAGGTTTTTTCAAGCAAAGGGCATCATTGATTAAAACTGATCCAGTATGTTGAATTTTTTCTTGACTATTATTTATAAGACTATTACACTTTTTTTATATAATGTTCGTCAAGTAGCTTTATTTTATTATCCTACATGTTTCACCAATTTTTTTTCTATCGGCATCTCTTCAGGGAATACAAACTAGTAAAGTAACAGACTAGGTTATAACTGATGGTTCTAATTCATACAAAAAATTAGTATTGAACGAGGTAATGCACGTGTCTCGGTAACGTGATTTATTCGTTATGGCTCATGATAATTGTCATGAAAGTTCATTTCTTTGATGTTTAATGATCTGATTAAAGCTTTCCAAATTTCTGGTAAGGTTAGACCTTGATTCTTGTCTAGGTTTTCAGTTTTACGGGCGACTGTAGCTGCTTCCTTGAAGGTTCTTGAATGGTAGTTATCTTCTATATAGGGCATAAGGCTCTTATCCCACTCAATGTGATGGTTAGTAGCGGCAAAGTGGCAAGAAAGGCCTGAAATGTCTTGTCTGTTGTTTATGACATAGCCTATGTGTTCTTTCTTTTTCGTTTCAAAGCTTCTAGAGGTCTGACCTACATAACTAACCACATGACCAAGGTATATTATATACTCCAGAGTACTTGTAGAATGGATGAGGATTTTTCGGTGATCTTAAAAATTTCCGAATAGGGAAATGGCTACTGAGTGATATTGCAAGACTGCAAAAATATTTGACAAGATTCCACACACAGAACTCTATCGCATAAATTTGAGCAAATGGAGACATAAAAATGGTGATTTGGATTAGAGGATGGCTGATGGACAGATATCAAAAAGTGGTCTGTTGAGGAGTCCAGGAGAGGGAAAATGACTAGGGGTGTATCCACAGGACTCCTTAGTCCTGTTGTTTAATTTGTATATCAATGATATAGGAAATGGTTTGACAGGAAATATTCAGTTGTTTGCTGACAATACTAAACTGGGAAGAATAATGGTAAATGAAGGCAGATTGGGAAGGATCCTGTAGGAAGACAAACCGACTAGCAGAATGGGCAAAGGTATATGGCAGCCAGTTTAACAACCCAACCAGTCATGGCGTGTATAATCATGAAAGTTAACATGAATGCGAAGTACATAATGTATTTACTCGAATTCGTCCTCGTGTATATCTCGCACCCCTGATTTTACTTTATGAAAAAAGAAATTAACAATTTTCGCATATAACTCGCACACGGAAAAAAAAGTTTAAAACTTTAAGAAATAATAGATAGTGAACGTTGTTATGGCAGTTTCAGATATTTTGGAATTCAGTTGAATAAAATCAGCATTTCAGCCCAGCAATAGTCTGCTTGCCTTTGTCATTGAGTCGCGAGATCGTTTGTTAGTACCGCACCAATCATATGCACATTCTCATAACTGTGCTATCTCTATTGGCCTACTGTCCGTTTCGCGCTCCGCTTTCACTTCTCGTGTAGTCATTCGTGAAGGATGGTTCATAACGTATCCCAAGTCTTGTAAATTATTGGTAATTTTTGCTTGAAACATATAGAAACGTTCAAGTTACTGTGCTGGTTTTAAATTCAAATCATCATACGATTCCAAAATGAAAGGACAAGCAATAATGAAACTTTGTTTTAATTCATTACAGAAGCATTGTCGCTAAAGATGCATATATATCGTGTGCTGAAGGTGAGCCACCGATCGCGTAAAAAACATTATTAAAATTTGAATGCATTCATTTTATAAATAATATGAGCAATTACGTTATAATTAGGCTGACCATGCGTACCGTTTTGAACGGGGAAGTACCGTTTTTTTTTTTTTTTTTCATATTTCCCAGCCGTCCCGTCGTTTTAATAAAAATGTCAATTTTGTCCCGTTTTTAATAAAAACTATAAATATACTTTAATATTGGTCAATCGTAAATTATTATTCATAACTTATAATCTCATATCAATATCATGGATATCAGTAATTTGTATAACCGTGGAGTCGCATTGTTCAATACTAAATATCGAATCTGCAGTGATTTATTCAGGAAAAAAAAAAAACCTGTTGGCAGCACTCATTCGTCTCAGACGAGGCGTCTGTTCGGCTGTAGTGTTCTGATGCTGTCGACTGTTTACCAATTGAAATTGAATCTTTTGCAGTGAAAGTATACAAATACTCCAATATATATATACACAAATCAGAGTTGAAGAACTGAAAAACTTTTGTGACTGCAGTCACAAATTGTTACAGCATGGAAATACAAGATTTTTGTCCATCAATTGACGCAATTTTAAGCATGTTTGATGGGCTTCGTTCTTATTTTATTTCTCAAGAAAAATGCCCTATTAATTTACAAAATTGTTTGAAGATCCTATTTGAAATTGTGATTGTCATCTGCAAGAGATCAGGTGTCTGCATTACATTAGCTTAATTGAAAAAGATAATATTTCAGCTACAGAAGTAGCCATGAACAGTCAGTCCAGAAAAAGAGAAGTTTTTGTAACTACTGATATCAAAAAATAACTAAAAATGTTAGTAGATTCAGGAGAAATTAATGAGGCTAAGTTTTTTAAGGTAGTTGAGAATTTCTATGAAACCAGCTTAGAATATGTCAATAAGTGGAATTGCAGTTTGGGAAACACAGAAGTTCAAGTGGGTGCTACTAAGGAAGACACCTGAATGGAAAGAAACACAGGAGAGCCTGAACAAGGAACTCATCACACGCACAGAAACGGAAGAAACTCGTGTATTCGATCAGTGGACCCTCATAAAATCTATAATTGTGAGGCAGTTGGATATATGGAATACAGCAAATATTCCTGTATCTGATAAATGAGTACAGATTTTTTTCTGAAATAAGCGAAAAATACCTAGACTTTCAAGACTTTTGTAATATTGTAGTTTATTCTTTGTCTTCGAGGAAGTACAGCACCTGTTGAAAGAATATTTTCTTATGAACAGGATATGGTCAAAGGAGAAATTTAGATTAAGTGTTGAGGTAATGAGGACTATGTTAGTTGTAAGACAAAATTGTGTCATGGAGTATGAGAAGTTTTATGATAAAGACCGAAATTTGCTGCATAGGATATTCACTTCATCTGAGAAATATTCATGGTACGAATGTGGTGAAATACACTCCTCCTCTACGTCTACCTAAATTTTTTGTATGGGTTCTGTTACTGAAGAATAATAGTAAGCTAAATAAATGTGTTTATGTAATAAAACTTTTTTTTATCGTCTTTTTCATGAATACAGAATCTTACATAACCCCTGTCCCGTTTTTGCCATCCCAATATTCCGTTTTTGTCTAAAGGAAATATGGTCAGTCGAGAACTCAGTTCCAAATATTGTAAGACTACTGCGAATTTTCCTCCCAATTGCTGTAAATGTTGCTAGTTGGGAGAGGAGTTTTTCTAAATAAAATTGATTAAGAATTACCTATATTACTATGAAATAGACCGCGCAAATGTCATCGACGATTTTGCTAACAGAAAAGCAAGAAAAATAACATTTTAGAATGTTGAAATTAAAGTTTTACTTCAAAAATAAACATAGTGTTTTAATTTATTTCCCTATACGTCGTTTTGATTTTTTTGTAGTATTTTTGGTGTGTATTGAGAGGGACGGCAAACTCAGGGATTTCCCCGGGCTGAAAAAGCTATAGCTACACCACTGGCCTAGTTATAATGAATACTGAGGATTTAATTATAAACGTCAATTATTATTTTTTCCTGAAAAACTTTCATTTCCAAAAATCCCCACATATATCTCCCACTATAATTTTTTAATTTTCATTTTGGGGAAAAAAGCGAGTATTACGAGTAAAGACGGTATTAAAATTGTAATACCATTGATATTACATTGAAATATATCATGAATACTAAGGAATGATGTATTTTATTCATATTGACGTCGATGTGGTCAAGTGTAAGGTTCAGTCCATCAATACTGTGTACTGTATTGATGGAACTGAACTGCAGATAACTGATGAGGCCACCAACTTTGGGTGTGATTGTAGACAGAGAGTTGGCGTTTTAAAGGCATATTGCGAAGGCAACCAAACTGAATTTTGGTTTCAGATTACATGGTTGTTGAAGAGCATGCTAACAAGCAGGAATAGAGAGGTTAGTGCTCCCCTATATGAAGCTTAAATAAGGTCACACCCGGTCTGCTGCACACAGATCTCGACTGCTGGATTCTGTGGTATTGAAAAAGTGGAGAGGATGCTAAGGCAAGTGATAAAGATTGAGGCAAAGTCTGTGGAATGCTCCCTGTGAGAATAGATCGAAAGTCTGGAGGCTTCAGAAATTAGCTGATAGATGGAAAGAGGAAACATGATAGAAACATTTAAGTTACTAAAGAATTTTTATAGGATTGACACTGAAAAAGTTTTTTCCGTACATTACAAGAAGTGAGAAGACAAGGGGATCACCACTGGATGTTGATAAGAGTGTAGTTAGGAACGGTGTTGGGAGTAGGTTTTTGCTTCGAGGTGGTGAATGAGTGGAATGGGTTGACGAGATGGTTGTGGCTGCTCAATCAGTGAGCGAGTTTAAGGAGAAGTATAATAGGTATGAGTCTTCTGCCTCTATGGAGATACCTGTATAATGATAAAATTATAATAATATAATAGCTATTTAAATGTTCTGATATTTTTTCTGTCTTGTACGTTAAATACGTTTTTTTTTGCGTTATGGAATGTGTCTTCAAAAGTTTTTAAATGTAATAACTTCTTTATCGTGGTTCATGGTTAAGTAGCCTATTTTAGTCTCATGACATCAATTTCTTCGTCTTTCACTTCTTTTCCCATTTATATGCACGAATGTACACCGTATATATATGTTACGGTTAAAGTGATAAATCCAGTTATTATTAATAATTACCGGTTAAAGTGAATAATTAGAATTAAACACTTTAACCGGTCAAAGTGAATAATTCCTAGAGGAGTCTGGTAATAAAAACATGTTTATAGGTTTTGTATATATGTTTTCATTCTCTATAGAAATTATAACAGCTTAGGTTAGGTTACGTTACGTTAGTTTATAATGAAAAAAGTAAGGAAAGTACTTATTTTGCACTCAATGAAATCAGAAATCATTATAAACTAACCTAATCTAACCTTTATCGGTTGGAAATCATTATAAACTAACCTAGCTAACCTTTATTGGTTATGTTGGGATAGGTTAGGTTTGGTTAGTTTATAATGAAAAAAGTAAGGAAAGTACTTCTTTTACACTCAACGAAATCAGAAATCATTATAAACTAACCTAACCTAATCTAACTCATTATAAACTAACCTAACCTAATCTAAGACTCTTCAAAGGACAAGACAACAACAACTTAACCTAACCTAAACTAACCTGGATGTCGCATGTCGAACCAAAGTGTAGTCGTAGTTTGTCGTTGGCAGATTAATGGGGATAAAAGATAAACGTTGTTGTGGATCGAACTTTTTGATTGCGGGCAGATAAATGGGGATAACAAATAAAAGTTGTTATGGGTAGATGAATGGGGATTATAGAGAAATCAGAGAGGAACTGATCAGTGTTTTTCTCCATTGATGAGGAAAGAGGTACAGCAACGACGTTTATCTAATATCCCCATTCATCTTTTAACCGATTAAAGTGATTAATTCTCGTAAATTATTCACTTTAACCGGTAATTATTAATAATAACCGGATTTACACTTTAACCGTAACATATATATTGCGTATTTGTGCACTTTCACTGCAAAACATTCAACATCCATTGGTAAATACTGGAGACAATTGTGTATAATGTGTGCCTCAAAACCAATACCGATAATCTGCCTCTTCAGTTCAGTTTCCAGTTTTTGTCACACATTATTTTTGCCAACTCTTTTGCAACCATCAAAATTGGTGTTCGCCTTATCTGCACAGAAAGCAATAATTTTGTTTGTAAGGCAAATTTATCACTTACTTCTTTCAGCATTGCACACTGTAGGTCGGATGTTTCACCAGATAAAGAAATAAAGTCTAATTTTGTCTCGAACACCACAATTTGGCAAAAAGTACTGAAGATTGGAAAAAGTTTAATGTCTTTGTGTTTGTTTGATTCATCTAAACTGAATAATGCTTTCTAAACTGAATGTAAATTTTTCTTCAGCAAAAAAAATATCCTGAAGAAAATTTTGGTTCATAAATTTTATTTATGAATGTTCACAAGCAGTCATTGGCGCGAAAATTTTGGCTGTAACGCACAGTATGATAAACAACAAGAGCTTCACATGCAATTTTATCGCTTTCATTAACACCATCACGTTTCACAATAAACGAACTGATGTTTTTAACTGAAGCCAGTCTTTTCAGCATCCTTTTGTTTCTGGCTACGTAGATATTGGTTGATGTCGCTTTTGTCTCCATGAGCAACGGAAAAATGGATATTACAATGTTGGGCTACCACTTTTGTTCCATCGCTACACAGCTTGTCCAGTTGAATAAATTTGAATTCTTTCTGCAGATCATCGTTAAAACTGCAGTTTCTCCTCTTTGACATTGCAAGGATAGACTAAAAACTTTAAAAAATATGAAATTTAAACCACCGGAATTGAATAACAAAGCCACTGGTTAACATACAGGCAAAATTAAAAAATTAACGCTACAGCAGAATAGACGCCGCGTCTGAGACACGCAAGTGTTGCCAACGTTTTTATTTTCTGTGAATAAATCACTGCAGATATCGATATTAAGTATCGAACACTGCAACTCCGTGGTTATACAAATTACTGGAATCCATGATAATGATATACGATTATATGTTATGAATAATAATTTATGTTTAACCAATATTAAAACATGTTTATAGTTTTCATTAAAAGCTGGGCAAAAGTGATATTTTTATTAAAACGACGGGACGGCCGTGGAATATGAAAGAAAAAAAAAAAAAACTGTCCTTTACCACTACTCACCCCGTATTCTCCTGTATTCGATTGTCCACGAACTGCTGTTTAATGTCTATCCTGCAACCTCTCTGTTATTCCTATCATAAGTTCCATATCCAACCACATTTGCTCCACATTATGTAACAGATTCATGTAGAATTCTACCAAAAGCTGTATTGAGTAGCCCTTTCCTTTAGCCTTTTCAATTGCTACTTTAATATAAAAATTGAGCAAATTTCTAAGGCAACACCTACATTTTAAAAAACTATGCTGCCTCTCAGAGAGTACAGTATTCTAGTATTCCAGAATTTCGTTTTACCAACTTCTCAATAATAATAATGATAATTTTTTAAACTGTAATAACACTTTATTTTTTATTTATCATCATACAGAGTATTTACATATATACAATAAAATCAAAGACGTCGTGAGGAATTTTGCCGCCTATGGCCAGGAAAGAAAATTCTGCTGTTCTAAAAAAAAAAAAAAAATTTAAAACTCAATTTTCGCGCCTATGTAAAATTAGCGCCTGTGGCCGGGGCCACATTGGCCATAGCCTCACTACGCCTCTGAATAAAGTATACTATTACATTTTCTGTTCAGTAAAAAAATGTAGAGTACAGTGATTTTTTTAAATATAAATGTACATTTTTTTTTTCAATATCAAGATCATAGCTTATTATCATACGGCCTATTTTCATATACACATTTTATTTTTTGTTTAATATCAGTATCTTCATTATTGTTGTTGTTACTGTTTATGTATGGGATGTAGGCATTGGATGCTGGTGATTTATGATGTGTATATTAGTGTTAATGGTATATAAACTTCGTTGGTATATTTTCCAGAGTGTTCGTATTTTAATGTTCTGTAGTTATCTATGGGTTTTGAATTTCTTGGTAGGTTGTTGAGTTGCGTGGGTATCTGATGTGATCTCACAAAAGAGCCGTATGAGTTGCTGAAGGGTGTAATGATGTAGATAGTTGTTGTAGGTCGTGTTATGCGATATGTGTCTCTGTTGTTTCGATAGGTGATGTTGAAGTAATTCCTTGTTAATGTTATGTAGTGTTTCAGGTTTTTAATGCTCAGGATTCTGTGTGTCGCTATGTGCTGGTCGGATATTGGTTGTTGCGTATCAGTTGTCCAAATCACTGTTGACACAATTTTCCTATGTAATATTTCTAATTTTGTTAGGTGGCTGTTTGATGTGTTTGCATAGACTGTTATACCATATCTGAGCAGGGATTCGCAGATATAGGAGTTTTTTTATGTTGTGTGAAATAATTAACAACAAAAATTAACAACAAAAAATCCCATTCGGGATTTTTTGTTGTTAATGCAACGGTATGTGTGACAGTGTATCGATAGCGGTGCTGGTCGCATGATTCTTGGGTTGTGTATTATCAACATCTGTGTTTTCGTACCATTGGTCACAATTGCGTTTTGGTAGAAGTATGTTGTGATTTCATTTAGGTCTTGTGCTTTGGAGAGAGCCGTGTTGATGTCTGTGTGGATTGTGAGTAGTGCGGTGTCATCTTCGTACTGAAACATTTGGCTTCTTATGGCCAGGTTAAGAACACGGTTAATGTATATGTTGAATAGAGTGGGTGATAATATGGCGCCTTGAGGGAAACCGTGTTTTATACCCCCGGCTGTGACATGTACCTATTTTTGTTACTTGTGTTCTGTGTGAGAGGTAGTTCCTGAACCATGTATGCAGTGTTCCTCTTATACCTATTGAGTATAGTTTAGTGAGTAATATGTCATGTTCAAGTGTGTCAAATGCTTTGGTTAGGTCCAGCAGTATAAGGACGGCGTACTTGTTTTTATCAATAGCTTTGTTTATTGTGTCGGCGATGTCTTCTAATAGAGTGATGGTGCTTTTTGTTTTCTGAAAGCTGTTTCGGTTTTGTGAGATGATGTTGTACTTCTGTAAATAGTTCTGTAGTCTGGCGTGTTATTTTTTCTAGAATTTTTGAAATGACCGGTAGGGTAGCTATTGGTCTATAGTTCTAAGAATCGTTTCTTTTACCATGTTTATAAATTGACGTGATTATTGCAGTGTTTAGTTGTTGTGGAATAATGCCAGCGTCGAATATTATGTTCGCGAGTCTCAAAAGTATTGAATTTATTTGTTCAAATTGTTTATAAGGTCAGTAAGTCTTATTTTGTCTATTCTTGGAGTGGTCTTTAGTTTTAGTTGTAAGAGTGCTTCTTTCAGTTCCTGTTTTATTACGGGTGGAAAAGACATTTCGATGGAGGAGTGCATTCCTGACAAACCATGGAGCATCAAATACCATGCAGAGACATTTGTTTTGGATAACTTGTAGTTTTTTTGATGTTGGGAAGTGTGATCCATACGTTAAAGTAGGTCTATTAATTGTTTTGTAGATCAGTAGCTTGTTTTCAGTGTTGACTTGGCTTCTTTGGTTAAGAAGAGAGTAGAGCTGTGCAATTGCGGAATTTGATTTGTTGCAGGCATAGACGATGTGAGGGTTAAAATTGAGGCGGTTATCTAGCTGTATACCTAGATATTTGGTTTTGGAATAATTCAACATTTCCATGGAATAGCTGTGTCGAAAAGTTTGATCTCTCCGTAGTGGGATGCTTTCTGTCTGGTAAAAATAATGGCAGTGCCTTTGTCAGCATTTACAGCTATCCTCCATTTTCTGAATCATTTTTCTAGATTTGTTGCTGCGATTTGTAAGCGCTGCGTGGCTAGATGCGGTCAGAGATCTGTTCAGAATTGCCATATCATCTGCATAGCAAGCTATGGTTGCTATCTGCAACGAGGATGTTAAAAAGCAGCGAGCCTTGGGGAACACCTGCAGTGATTCTTTTCAAAGAGTATCTGAGTCCGCGCAGCTTAACTTGAAATTTCAGGTCTTTTAGAAAGGAGTCGACGAGCTTAGTAAGGTAAAGTGGAATTTTGGCTGTAATCATTTTATAGATAAGGCTTTATGCTAAACTTTATCAAATGCTTTTGCTACATCTAGAAAGATAGCCCTGTGTGCAGTCTCCAGTTAAATCCAGTTGTAATAAATCCTGTCAATCTATGAACTTGTTGAGTTGTGCTGTGCCCAGGAACCCAAATTGCTCTTTTGGAATAATGCTGTTTTTGTTTACCTCATCCTGCAGACGATTGAGAATGACTTTTTCCGTTTGTGATCAGAGCTGAGGTCGTTAACCATTTCAAGTTGGAACTGATGAGAAGTGTTTTTGAAAAGAGCAATATCCAGAACATCAAGTCTGCCAAACGGCCTTTACTTGTTACTTGTTAGTTGAGAAACATTGTCATTGCAATGACAATGTTTCTCAACAAAGCAAAATTGTAGAGAGTCATTCCGTTGTTATTGAAGCTCTTGCTATTCCATAGAGGATGCTTTGAATTGAGATCCCCCTGCCACAGTTATTGCTTCATTTGTAATGAGCAGCAAGGAGAGTTCAGAGGATAAGAGAGTTTTGCCTGGAGAGTTGTAAACTGAATATATTTTTAAGCTGCATGCATTATTGTTATGAATTTCTATGCCAGTTTCTTCAAGAGTAGTTGTAGTGGTCTTTTTAATTTCATTGTAACGGATATGTTTTTTGACAAAGATGGCAGTGCCTCCACCACTGGCATCGAGCTTGTCATTTCTGATTAACGAGTAATATCTGAGTTTGAGGTTATCTCAGGGCCATAGATGGGTCTCGTTAATGAGGAGGATATCAATCTGAAAGTGATCTGCAAATTCCTGTAGTTCCAAAATTTTGTTGTTGAGACCGTTTGCATTCCAGAATGCGATCTGTATAGAGTTTGTTGTGGTGGTCGGATTATTCATTGATCATGGAGAAGATGACTTGTGTATTCTTGAGGAATTTGTTGGTATCGGCCTGGCTGGGATTTGTTTTGCTAAAGGCTGTTAACATTTCTCCTAATGTAGCAGCAATAATTGCTGCAGAGTTTATTATTATTATTGCCTGAACGCTTCTATAGTATTGAAACACTCATCATGAGATACTCAAATTATTTGCACAATTTTGTTGCCCTCAGTGATAGAGATTGTAGTCACTATCTAGTGTTGAAGAAGCGAAATAGATTCTACCAATCTATTTCGCTTCTTCAACACTCTGTAAGCAAAAAATATAGTCATCGCATACTTGTTAACCACATTCTAACTTAATTTTTAGGAATGATATCTTGTTTTGTTCCAACTAACAAGTACTGGAATATTTCATCTACATCAATCCTGTAAAACTCTTCGAGTAACTTAATTGTTTCTCTCACATTCTCTCTTTTTTAGATATCAATTAACTTTCACAAATCTTCAATTTATAGTCAAAGGGAACATTTGACAAACCATTCACCACCTTGATCAGTCGCACTCTATATTCTCTCCGCTGTTTCTTTATCCATAAGAAAACCAAGTGACGTGATCTGAGCACAGTAATCCTTATGGCTGTATTGGGACCTTATAAAGAGAAAGGATAATTTCTCTATCTTTGTTGGTTAGCGTATTTTAAAGAACCCAGTAATCCTATGAGGTTCTTTCGTCACCGTAGCAGGAAACCCTCTATATTTGAACTATCTACTACCACCCCTAAATCTGTAGCTTCATCACTTTCCTGGAATATAGTTCAATCAGTGTGGTATAAACGATGTCTCTGAGTCGCTTTGTATATCTTACGCTATTACTTTTACTTATTCTTCTTTATTATTATGTTGTCTATTATGTTTTCGGCTGCGCCTTTGTAATATCTTGTTTGATGCACCGTTGTAAACTCTATCTATATAATGTAATTCACTTACTCGTACAAAGTATATTCTACCTTCTGCACTTCCTGTCGTATGCCTAAGAGTACGGAAAATTTATTTGTTTAGACTGTGCCACCGGTATTCCTTTTTCGCATAAGGCTTGGTAATATGTCTGGCAGACTTCTTTCTCTCTCTAATATAAATTGCTTTCAATTAATTATCATACACAGTCGTGGCTCACTTGCGCTTAATATCGTTTCTAATATCCTAATTGTTCCCGCTTTGCAGATCCGAATTTATTTAGAAACAGTGCATTGTAAATCAAAGTTCACGCAGCACTCTATTGACATATGATAATCACATTTATTTACACTAAGACAAAATTACACCAACTGTATGGAGGTTACTCCTTCTACTTATTCGTTAAAACTAAATGTTAAACTTCCTTTTCAATTCTTGACAATTTTACAACATAAAATATACTTTCACTTTCCTGATTACTAAATAAAATTCTTATCTATTCATAAGGAAATTAATTGATACACTATGCTATTACAAACATGTACTCCAATTACTTACAAGCCAATAAAAGAACTTCCTCGTTGTTTATCCTTAACACTTTATATTATCAGTCCACTATAAATTGTTCTCCTAGAATTACATAAAAAAAAAACATAAAAGGAACAAACTCACATAATCTCTGACATCTTTGTCGCTCACTGATTCATTGGTTCCGTTCTAGAGTCCTGCACTTTTCTCCCGTCTCGGGCTTTGGATATCTTCCTACAGTGTCTTGTATCACCGGCGTGTCATCAGGAATGTTGCGGTAGCTGAAATGCAGATTTCTGGCAATCATGGGCTCGGGCGAGGGAATTCAACGTACGGAATATTTGCATTCTTCTCTGGTACTGAAATCCACTCCTCGGTCACTAGCTCCCGGTGACTTCCCGCTGTACGTCATAGTTTTAGACGACTTCCTGGCTTCTGGTGGACCGGCATCCTTCTCTTCCTTTCGACTTCTGGCGTGACCTAGCCGAATAGGCGTGTCCTCGATAGTCGAACTGCCGATATTCGATGTTCTTGCTGTCACCTTTTATTCCTCCTTCTTCGGAACCTTGCATGAAGGGTTGAGACCCCCCCCCTAAGAATTCGGCGCAACTCCTTGATCTGTTACTAACGCCGACTATTTCTTTCTTCTCCTAAGTGCACTCCAACAATCCGTTTTGTCCGATAGCAGAACCATGTTTGATCAGTGCCGACCCTTTTAACATTGAAACATTTAACATTTAACATTGACCTTGAAAGTGGTCACATACAGCGCTCGTAAACAAAAGTTTCTTATACACAAAGTCAGAGCAAAAATATAAAGTTTCTGATGACAAAGCATTACTCTTGTTTTTACCAAATTTGGACATTATCTGTTTACAAACTTTTAACAAGCTAATTCCCCATCGGATTATACGCTTTTGGCATTCTTTGTACATACAGATTAATTTTATAACACTTTATAACATTATCTTTTGAGATGTGACCTCTGTAAAAGTCGATGTAAAGCGCTTGTAAAATTTTAAGCTAGATCGAATTTTACAGTGGAACACAACTTGTCGTCTTCTTACCATACTTCAACTTTACACTCTTCCACATTAAACTTGTACCCGTTATATTTTGTTCGTGCTGTGATCCTAATTAAATCATTCCACAAGCTCTCTGCATCGTATTGATTAATTATTATGCTACTCAATTTCGCATCATATGCAAACAATTGAATATTCCATTTAAATCATTTCCTTTATCATTTATGTACAAATTAGTCACTGTTATTCCAAGGCTTGCTGCAGATTGCAAGTGACCTACAGTCTCCTAGATTTTGGTGCTCCATATAGTACTTTCTAATCTGCTTTAGCCATCCTTATATCTCTGTTACCAATTCCATATTCATCTTAATTTGTTCTAGTCTGCATAACAGAGTTTTATATTTTTCTGTGTCAAGTGCCGCTTGCAAAATCTAGCATTATCATTGTGTAGTCATTCCCTTTATCCATCTCACCTGTTTTCATATTGTTATTTATCTGTTCCTCAATTCTGTTCTTTGACCAATTTTTCCAGTACTTTTACCGCCACTCCTGACATACTGATTGTTATTTTCTACCTCTGTCTTGATGTCTCCTTTATATTTTGATCTCTTTCAATTTCCGTGATACTTTACTAGAACTGAGACTTAAATTAAACATCCGAGGTCCTAAGTCCCTAGCATTCTTGTAATTTAACTATGTGATATGCCATGTCATCCTATGGCTGTATTTGCATTAAGGTTCTGTAATATCCCAAGCACCCTCAAGTTATCTACCTATATTATATGCTATTGACATAAATATAAGTTCCACTTATGCATTATATAGCTAACTACATACGCTGTTATATATAATAACTTATGTAAATAGAATTCTGGGTATTTAAGTTTAAATTTTGACTTGTCACTCACTGTACTTTGGCGATCGTTAATACACCTAGTGGAAATAGTAATTAATTTCAGTCTTCAAAGCCCAAAATTTGACCAACCTTGTTACATATGTTTTGCAGTTCATAGAATTCAACGTTTTCTTCATCTCTTCCGTCTTCTGGAGCATATAATACAATAATCGTTAAGCACCCTCTGTTACTTTTGTTATTCTTTCTTTCCAATAATACAGTAATTGTAATTTATTTGTTTTCATTCATACAGATTATAATACTTATACACGTGCTGACATCTAGGTTTATGTTGTTAGAGCGAAATGTGTTTTTGAAATTGAGTGGAAAATTTTATTTGTGATGCGAATGTGCTTATTTTATTTATTGTCAGAACCGTTACAAACGTTGGTTAGTCATTTGTTATTTGAAGTAAAATAATTCAAACAAGTTTCACAGTTAATTAACTAGAGAATTTTTATTTCTTTATATAATGCCTGTGTTCAATGTTTTAGCGTAACTTAGTCGCGGTGCTATATACCAGTGATCAAAATTGTTGAGATACTAAACTTAACAAATGTATAAGTGGTATTTATTTACTTGTAGCCGTTCGTTGAACTGTAAGCTGTGGAACTGGTTTCCTCCTAAATTTTTTTCAACTACTGACTTCCCAGGAGGAGGATATACTGCTAATGCTCTGCAATTCCAAGAGCTATATGGAGGCGATGGTGATAAAGAAGCCCAGGTGAAACTCATATGTATGGAGTATGAATTCGAGAAAATATCTGGCAATATAGTTCCATCGAAATTAAAAGTGAATGATATGATAGAATTGTTAGCTTTGAATACAGAAAATGAAAGAAAACAGTATTTCAGATTCCTTTTGAAGAAGGAAAATATACGCTTATCTGAGAAAAATAAAAAAGAACTTCGTCGAATTCAGAGGAACGAAAAACCGAAACCGGAATTGACGTTTGGAGATCTTCATAACTATGGGTTAGGAAACAAGAACATGTTCTTGAGAATAAGGAAAAGTACTGTTTCTAACTTCTATGGTCACAGGTTAGCGAATGCAGCACTGTTCGGACAGAAAATTGTACTTGATTTGGGTTATGATCAGTATATGTCACGGAAGGACTGTAAATATTGTGCTCAACAAATTCAGGAGTCATATGCATTTAACAGGGCAAATCTGTTTCCTTTTGATGTGCATATTTGTAATGCCAAACATGACAGTTTAACATTACAGTATGCGGAGAAATTTATGGGACCTATTAATGATTGTTTTTTCACAATACATGAAAAAAGCTATTTGGATGCATTCCCTAAACGTGAAATTGTATATCTTTCATCTCATTCAAATGAGATATTAGAAAAATATGATAATAATGCAGTGTATATTATAGGTAAAGTAAAGGTTTAATTCTTATTTAACATTTGGATTACATCAGTGATAAATTTTTACATTTTGAAATATAGGAATTATCAACTAAATTAATTTCATTTTGTTACTTTATAGAGTTAAAGTGAGTGAATCATAAGTGGATAATGATATTTTACATACCTTCCCCCCCCCCCCATAAACATGAAATTTTTGTGTCTAAATTTTTTGATGTTACTAACTTGGTAATGTGGGGTGGGGGACTTTGCCTTAAAAAGGTGAAATTATCTTTCAGTGTACTGTATTTTCTGAAGCCCAAATCCTTCATGTGTTGAATTGATTTAGCACTCAAAACCTCCAGTGATCACTACCTCCCATTGATGAGATCTCAGTAAAGATCAAAACCTGTTTGGGTGATGATCCTTCTTACAAATCATGACAGTATATCATCAAAAGGGATTTGGGTGCTGTGCTTTATAAGATACTGAGGCAGTTGATGTGAATTGAATAGCCTCTATATTCAAAAAAAGATATCTCACATGCAAACAAAAGTTTGCATGCACTTAAGTAGAGGATTCAATGTAAAATATAACATGCTGTGTACTATAATATAGTTTCTGACTGATAAAGTAATGCATGCAAAATAAAGAGGAAAGCTTTGAGCTCAAGGTTTTGGTGGGTGGGGGGGGGTGGAGAGGGAAATAGAATGAGCTCTTGACTTCAGTTGTACCACTGTTGGAATTTCTGGTATTAGACTGTGATATTTTATTGGACTGCCCTGAATATTTTAAATGTACAAAGAACATTTGCAAATTAAATACTAGTCTCGGTATGCTGATTTCACTTTTTCCCTATCAGTAATGATCAATGTTATGATAAAACGATTACTTCTCATATGTAGTAATGATATTGCTTAAGGTTTGCATGCAAAAGTACAAATGTTTACGTACACTAAGATTGGTAATAGTATGCTGGGAATCTATCTTCCAGGTTTTGACACTACACATCCTTTGCGAGAGTTAGTGAACTGCTAATAGTTTCACTTCTAAGTAAGTTCTGGAACAGCAAGATTTTTCCTTAGATGTTTATTCAAAACAGAAGCATCTTATCATTGTACTGAACAGATGTCTGTCTCTTTGGCTCAGCTGTAATCACCAGAGCTGAACCTCTCAGTAGTTAATGTTTCCTTACATTTAGTTTCCTCATCATGCTCGTTTTTTATTTCTTGTGATATGTGCACTGATGACTTGCATTTCACACAATGTATAGTGGAATTAGTCTGCTAAATGCAGGGCACAAAATATATGCAAGAATGTTAAAAGAGAAACTAAACAGTATGGTAGAGGACAAACTACTAGAAAAATAGAATAGATTCTGAAAAGGCTGATCATGCATAGTCTTAATTTTCAAAAATATTAATTAAAAAGCAAAGAGAATTTGAAAATGAAATGCATGTGGCCTTCATTGATTATAAAAAAAGCCTTTGGTAAAGTTGTTGGAAGGTTTTTTTTTCTTGGTTATACTATAAATTAAAGATACCAAGAAATTATATACTTGGTTTAATCCTTTATCCAAGTGTAAGCAAACAAAGTTTGCACCTGAAGTAATTTCAGGATTGAGCAATTTGTGGTAAAGGTGGTATGACTTCACATCACTTGCCTTAGTATTCCATAATGTAAAGCAGACATATATTAAAGATACCAAGAAATTATATACTTGGTTTAATCCTTTATCCAACTGTAAGCAAACAAATTTGCACCTGAAGTATTTTCAGAATTGAGGCAATTCACGGTAAAGGTGGTATGACTTCACATCATTTGCCTTAGTATCCCATAATGTAAAGCACATCTCCTTGCAGACATGTATAATGCTATGCATTATGGGAAGGGTCACTACCCAGACCGGTTTCAACCTTTATTAAGGTCTCTTCAGTGAGAGCCAGACCCAGAGGTGATACCAAAGTTGAAGTTATGCAGAAGTCATATTTTCCTATACCAGTTGCCAAAAGGTGTTACACCTTATTATTAAATTACTCTGGATTAGAGAAAGGTTGTTGGAAGTTTTTTCATTTGGTTATACTATAAATTAAAGATATAAATAAATAAAGATAAAGTTAATATAAGTTATTTAAAATATTAACCAATCTAAATATACCAAACCAGCTCTTACTTCTATTCATGAAATATACACAGGAAATAAAATAGCAGTCAAATTAAAACAAATCTTAGAATGGAAAGAGAGGTACTGCAAGGATGTATCCTATCACTTCTGCCTTTTATTATATATATGTGTGTGTGTGTATATTTGTATATGTATACCCAATGGGTATTATACAAATAAATTCACAAATAAAGATAGATACTCTATTATTTGCAGATGATCAAATTGTATTAGCTATTAGCTTCAAATACCTGGAATGCAACTTATATATGAAGATTAAAAAGATACAGACATTAAAATATCAAATTTTATTTAAGTAAATGGCATAATAAATAAGCCATCCTTAGTATAAAAAAAAAAAAAAAAAAAAAAAAAACTACAATCAGACTATATAACAATCTGTCTAAACCAACTTTAGTATATGAAATTGTAAAATATGGACAATAAAAAAAAAAAAAGAAAAATTCAAACAGCAGAAATGAAATTTCTCAGAAAAGAAGCTGGATATATACCTCCACGGAGTTCTAAGGTTCATCATAGAATGCCGCTCTTCACTATATAGCTACACAATATAAAGTAACTTTACGGCTTACACATATAGCAAAATTATATATATATAGAAGAATTATTTCTGGAAAAATTCCCATTTTGCTCCTCTAATTTAATATAATTTTTATGGTTATTTAGCCTATTTTTGTTTAGGAGTACCCATTTTTTATAATGTCATTGGCATTTTATTGAATTTTTAGGGCATTACTGATGTTTTAAAGACAGATGTATGAAGAATATATAGGAAGAATTATTCTGACATACCTTTGTAGGATGTTACTGGTTGTCTTCTTATTCAGTGGGATATGGCAATATACATTTATCTGTTGTAGAAGTATGACTGAAAGGAAGCAGGGATGAAAATGTGGGGATAGAGCAATGTGGGAGAATTATCGGTGATGCAAGAGGTATGTGAATTTTAAAAAGACCTGTTTTTTTTTAAAAAAAATTCCCTAATGACTTCACATCACTTGCCTTAGTATCCTATAATGCAAAGCATATATCCTTACGGATATGTATAATACTTCGACATTACCTCAACCTTATTATCACCTCTGGATCTGGCTTCCACTGATGTGACCTCAGTAAAGGTCGAAACTTGTCTGGGTAGTGACCCTTCCCATAATGCATAGCATTATACATACCTGTAAAGATGTCATCATCATCATCATCAAATTCCTGACATGTACCCTGTATCATATCCGTGTACAGGATATGAGAGTACTACATCAAAAATTTACATCATTACTAACTTCCTATCTACAATTTTCCTTCAAATCAGTCTGTTACTTGTCAAAACTCCAACATTATCAGATCTTATATTTCTATCGTCTAAGGCACATTGTACCATATCAATCCACCTATATCTTGGTCTTGCTCTGTGTCATTTTCCTGCCAACCTGGAAGAGAACACTTGTTTTGTTAATCTTTCCTTGCCCATTCTATTTAAGTGACCATACCACCTTAGATTAGCTCTGCTAATGCATTCCTTGATGCTGACAATATCAAGTTCTTTCCTAATATCCTCGTTTTTAATATGATATTGCCATCGATGCCATTTGTTCATGCCTGTAATCTTTCTCAGGACTCTCATATCTGCAATTTCTAGTCTTTGGTCAAGTGTTTTACTTCTGACCCAGCTCTCAGATCCATAAGTTAAAACTGGTTTGAACACTGTCTTGTATACAGCTAATTAGTGTTCCGATTAATTTCTCTCTTATTCCATATGAATTTATTCAATCGACTGCCTACCATACCAGCTTTGTTGATTCTGTTGTTTATTTCCATATTTAATTTACCATCTTCAGTAATAATAATAAATTTAGTTTAATCCTTTATCCAAGTTTGAGCAAACAAAGTTTGCACCTGAAAGTATCTTCGGGACTGGTTAAGGTAGTACAACACCAGGCAACTCGTTGCAAAGGTGGAGCAAGCTTGTACTACCTTACCCAGTCCTGAAGATACTTTCAGGCACAATCTTTGTTTGCTCACGCTTGGATAAACGATTAAACAAAATTTATTATAGTCTAACCAAGTGAAAAATAAACTTTCAACATCTTTCTCTAAATCCAGAGTAATAAAAAAGGTGGCACACCTTTTGGCAACTCCTATAGATAGAAATGACCTTGCTATTGCTTCTGCCTGGTATCTCCACATCTGGACCTGGCTCCTACTGAAGAGACCTCAATAAAGGTTGAAACTAGTCTGGGTTAGTGTTCCTTCCCTTAATGCATAACAATATACATATCCACAAGGAAATGTGTTTTGCATTATGGGAGATACTGAGATAGGAGTGCTTGCTCCACCTTTGCAACGAGTTGCCCGGTGTTGTACTACCTTACCCAGTCCTGAAGATACATTCAGGTGCAAACTTTGTTTGCTCACACTTGGATAAAGGATTAAACTAAATTTATTATAGTCTAACCAAGTGAAAAATAAACTTTCCATACCATCTTCAGTAAAAATCGTGCCTAAGTAGCTGAAATGTTTTACTTGTTCCACAGGTTCCCTGTTCACAACACAGTTGACATTTTCAACAATTCTACCTATTTTCATTGTTTTTGTGTTTTTAATGCTGACCACCTTCATACCATATCCATTACAACAGTTATTCAATTTAGTCAGGGAATCTTCCAAACTTGTAGCGGATTTATTTAGAAGTATAACATTGTCACATAAAGCAAAGAGCTGACATTAGCAACTACAATTCTGATATCATGTTTAATCCCACTTTCCTTCATAATGTGATCCATTCTATATGGATCACATTATGAAGGAAAGTGATCCATATAGAATGACAGAGGGGATAATGTACATCCTTGTCTCACACCAGATTTAACGTTAAACCATCTTCCTTTACTTCCTTCAATTCTAACTGCTGACTTACAACTCAAATAAAGACTAAGTATTGCTTGATATAATGTCCCATTGACACCATATAACTGTAGCGTATTGAATAGCTTATCTCTTGCCACCTTGTCATATGCCTTTTCCAGATCGACAAAACTTAAATATAGTTCTTTGTTATATTCGCCATGCTTTCTCAACTATTTGTCGTAAAGTGAAGATCTGATCCTGACAGTCTCTATTTGGCCTGAATCCAGCTTGTTCTTCACCAAGCTTTTCTTCCACAATACATCTGAATCGTTTCTCAAGTATACTTGCATAGATGTTGCCAGGAACACTCAGTAGAGAAATACCTCTAATTCTCACATTTTGTTTTATTTGCTTTTTATATATGAGTACGATTAGAGCTCTACTCCAATCATTGGGAATTCATCCCTCTGTCCAGGCTTTCTGAACTATGCAGTGTAGCCACTGTAATACTTTTATACCACCATACTTCAGCATTTCTGGTAGAATATCATCTACTCCTGCTGCCTTTCCACATTTCAAGCTTTGATAGCTTTTTCTACTTCAAGTATGGATATGTATTCCTAACTGTATGCTTGTTGAATGTTTTTTTTTTTTATGGGATACTAAGGCAAGTGATGTGAAGTCATTAGCTTCTATATACAAGTTGTCTCAGTCCTGATTATATTTTGGGCGCAAACTTTGATTTGCTTGCACTTGGATAAAGGATTAAACCAAGTATATAATAGTACTGAACAATGTTAGTTATGAGGATCGGATGAGGGAATGTGGACTGTAGCATTTGGTGGATAGAAGAAGGAGAGGTAATATGATTGAGACTTTTAAACTGTTGAGAGGCAGTTACAGGGTTGACACTGGAGAGTTTTTTCACTTGGTGGAACAGTGGGAAGGAGCAATGACAAGGGGGCCATCCTTGGAAGTTATGAAAGGAAGCTGTGAGCAAGAGGGTGAGGAGTGGTTTCTTTGCATGGAGGGCGGTTGAATCGTGGAATGCATTGCCTGATAGAGTGGTGAGAGCAAGAATGGTCAATGAGTTCAAGGAGTAGTATGATAGACTGTATTTCCTAGGCAGGATCTCCCACGATGAGTCTCTTGACTCCATGGAAGCCTGAATAATAATAATAATAATAATAAAATCTTGGTATCTTTTGTTTATAGTATAACCAAGTGGAAAAACTTCCAACAACGTGAATTTGTTGCACATTGTTTTCTAAAATACAGTGGTACCATTTCACAACTCATGAACACACTTGGTAGTTTCTTTAAGTTTTCAGATATACTGTAAACTTACTGTTTACCATTTCTTTAAAGTGATTAAACCAGCCCTTTATCCATTTATCATCAGATGGATTAACATGAAAAATTTGTCTAAATTCTCACTCTTCACGAATCGCCACCGAAAATGCACTTTTTTTCGGTGTATTTTTTGTTTAACTGCTACCGTTTTGAAACCCACTGATTACAAAAGAGGGGGAAATATTTGAGTTAACTATGAATAGTTTGATTTGAAAAATGTGCACATTTAAAATACCAGTATTCTTTTGTGGATACATTGCATTTTGTGGTAAACTAAAAATGAATTTTTCTGACTGCACAGTTTGTGGTAGTCTAATATTATTTTTCTATTTATGTTTAGGTGCTTATGTTGATAAATCACAACCCAGGCCACTATCTTTGGCAAAGAGCAAAAAGGAAAACATCAGAGCTGTAAAACTACCTTTAGATAAATACCTTCTGTAAGTAATTTTACTTCAGATTTAAATTAGTCCATAAAAAGCATAATCATTTTGATTCAATATTAGGTATAATTGACCTCTTATTGAATGAAATTATATCTATCTTGTGTTGGATAGTTCTTTTCCAGAGCACACATATACACGTGTGCGTGCACACACTTTTTATATGATAATCTACAAAGTACTTCTGCAGTGGCAAGATAAACTACAAAGGGAAGCATTAAAAATAAAATATGGAAAAAACTGAAAAATGTCTACAACTTAATTTCTCAGCAGTAGATGATTTTTTTTTTCATCAAATTCCTGACATATACCCTCGGGTGGGGGGGATCTCGTGATAGTACGACATGAAAAGTTACTCATTGCTAACTTTGTATCAACAATTTTCCTCCAGATTAGCCTCTTATCTGTCAACATTTAAATATTACCAGATCTTATATTTCTGTCTTCTAAGGCACTTTTTGCTATGCCACTCTATCTACATCTTAGTCTCCCTCTAGTTCTTTTTCCTGCCATCCTGGCAAAGAGCATTTGTTTAACTAATCTTTCTTCTCCCACCTGAGACTGCTAACTGCCGACACATTCCTGAATGCTAACAATATCAAGCTCTTTCCTAATATCCTGATTTTTAATATGATACTGCTATTGATGCCATCTGTTCAGTCCCATAATCTTTCTCAGAATTCTCAAATCTGTGGTCTTCAGTTTTTGATTAAATGTTTTATTTTTAACTGAACTCTTAAATCCATAAGTTAAAATTGGTTGGAATACTGTCTTGTATACAGTTAGTTTAGTGTTTGACTAATCTCTCTCTTATTCCATAAATTTTATTCAGTTGACTTCCTACCATACCAACTTTTCTAATACTGCTGTCTATTTTCAAATTTAAGTTGCCATCTTACTTAAAAAAAACAAAGTGTGCCTAAATAGGTGAAATGTTTTATGTGTTCTGTAGGTTCTCTATTCAGGATATAGTTGATGTTTTCAATGTTTGTTTCTGCCTAATTTCATCGTCTTTGTCTTTTTAATGCTGATTTTCATAACAAATTTATTACAGCAGTTATTCAATTTGATAAGGGAGTCCTGCAGACTTGTCCTGGATTTATTTAGGAGTATAACATCATCTGCATAAAGTAAAGAGCCGAGATTAACATCTCCAGTTTTGATATCAAATTTAATGCCGTTTTCCTTCATAATGTGATCCATCTAGATGGTGAGTAACAGTGGAGATAATGTACACCCTTCTTGCATATCTGACTTAACATCAAACCTCTTCCTTCAGTTCTAACTGGTGATTTACAAATCAAATAGAGACTGTGTATTGCTTGATATGATGTCCCATTTACACCATATAACTGGAGCGTTTTGAACAGCTTTCCTCTTGGCACCTTGTCACATGCCTTTTCCAGATCTACAAACCTTAAATACATTTCCTTTTTATATTCCCATGATTTCTAAACTTTTTGTCTTAAAGTAATAATCTGATCCTGACAGCCTATATTTTGCCTGAATCCAGCTTGTTCTTCTCCAAGCTTCTTCTACTGGGTTTTTTTTGGCTGTTTCTCAAGAATACTTGCATAAATTTTAATGGGAACACTCAGTGGAGAAATTCCTCTGTAATTCTCACATTCACTGCAGCTTGTTCTTCTCCAAGCTTCTCCTACCCAGTTTTTCTTAGCTGTTTCTCAAGAATACTTGCATAAATTTTACTGGGAACACTCAGTAGAGAAATTCCTCTGTAATTTTCACATTCAGCTTTATTCCCTTTTTTATAGATAGGTACTATGAGTACCTTACTCCAATCATCTGGAATTCAACCCTCTGACCAGGCTTTCTGAATTATGCAGTGTAGCCACAATAAAACTTTTATATCTCCATATTGTAGCATTTCTGATCAAATATCATCTACTTCAGCTGCCTGTCCTCTTTTCAGGTTTGTGATAGTTGTTTCTACTTCAAATATAGATATATATTCCAGATGGCATTCCTGTTGAGTGTTTTCTACCACCAAGCTGTCACTGCTTGTTTCATTTAGCAACATTTCAGAGTAATTACTCCATACATCGAGAATATCTTTATCCTCAGTTTTCAGGTTCCCTTTATCATCTCTCATTCCTTTTACAGTAGTCTTTCCTCCATTTCTGAGCTTTTTCAATAGCTTCCAGAATATTTTCTGATATTTATTTTCAATGTTTTGTACCCAAAGTCTTCCCGTGATGTTTGTTTAGCTAAGTTTACATTTACACACTGGTTTGCTTTCTTACATTTTTCTCTGCATTCCCTAAGAGTACAAGCTGTCTTACTTACGAATAACTTTCTATATGCTTTCTATTTTTGTATGGACAAAATTGAATTTTGTCCATACAAAATCAGCCATGATCACATTTTCACATGACTTTCCATACTATAGAATAAGGCATATCCAATTGTCATACTACTCCATGGACACTGCTACTACTAGCAACATTTTCATTTGATCTGTCAACGATCATGGTGGCAACTTCTTCAAGTACCCATGGTAGCACTGGTTTCTGTCCTCTTCCAGGTGGAACTTCCAAAGATTCTCTTTCTTCAAACTTCCAAATCATCGATCTAAGTGCATTAGCTGACTAGCAGAGGACTATTACTCAAGTTGTGGCAGGTTCTAAACTCGCAAAGAACAGCTGATGCATTGCACTCGTTAAGTAAAATAACTTTACAAATGAAATGTAGTAAGGTAAAGTGAGCTGTGTGTTGAACATGACTGTCATCAGGAAAGTATGTATGAATTTTTCCCTTTACTTTATAACTCCTATAATGACAGCAATACCGTCATTAAACTTCGTTTTATGCAGATTTTGGCATAAAACGAAGACCTAGAGCTATATTTCCCCTATTGGTGACTTATAATTATTATTATTGTTATCTGAGACTTCCAGGGAGTCAAGGACTCATCAAGGAAGGCTATAAATTCAGTCATGCTAGATGCACTCACTTCCCTACCCCCTAAAGGCAAACTATTTCACTCACTCACTGTTCTGTGAGAGCTAGGCTGTATGATGTGTATGACATGTCATACAGGGACATGGATGCCCCTGTCATACAGGGGCATCCATATAACAAAAAAATTCAACAGATGATATCCTATAACTCCCATTCAGAAGTTTATAGATCTCTATCACATCGTCCTTCTTTCTTGTGTTAACCAGAGTCTGTAATCCATATACTCACAATCTCTCCTCATAATCTAAATCCTATAACCCAGATATAATCTTTGTAACTCTTGTTTGTGCCCTTTCCACAGTTTCTTTATCCCCTTGGAACCTGGGAGACCAAATCTGCACACAATAATTCAGGTGTGGTCATATCAAGGCCTTATAGAGACAAAATGACTTCTTTATCCTTACATGTCATGGTTTGCTTCTACATTACATTTATCCTCTGAGTTGTATTGGAAACTTTTGCTATATGACCCTTGAACTTCAAATTCCTGTCAACCATTATGCCAAGATTCCTAGCCTCATCAGTTTCTTGTAGCATAGCCCAGCAAATATAACTTTGCTGCTGGAAATCTCATCATGCCAAAGTGCATAACTTTACACTTACTGACAATTTCCAGCCTATTCAAACCATTTTGTAAGAGCTGGTTATCAGTATCATCTCTGATTGCCCTGCCTATCTTTGAATCATGCAAACAATTGCACATGTCATTAATGAATAGATTGAACAACAATGGTCCAACGACTGAACCGTTATGTACATCACTGGTCACTTGACATTTTGCAGATTCACACCCTCTATATACCACTTTTTGATATCTGTCTGTCAACCATTCCCTGATCCAAGTCTAGAGTTTATATTCCAATCATTCCATATTCTTCAGTTTATGCAACAGCCTTTCATGTGGTATCCTATCAAATTCCTTAGCAAAATTCAACATTATCATAATGTATCCATTATGAGAATTCCCTTTATCCAACTCAGCCATAACATTGTCATAAAATATGAGCAAATTGCTAAAATGTGACCTTCCTTTAGTAAACCTATGCTGCTCCTTGCAGATTATAGCTTGCTTGTCTACCCCACTGCATGCAAGTTCTTACCAAATTCTCTAAAATCTTCACTACCACACCAAAGATACTCATAAGTTGGTAGTTAGACACATCAGTTTTTGTACCACCCTCATACAATGGAACTATCATACATTCCTCAGCTGACTCAAGTTATACAAACATGTGAAATGCCTAGCCAGTTCGGCTGAACATTGCTTTATCAAACATGCTGATATTCCATCTGTCCCTATTAACAAATTCTTATCCAGTTATGCAACAGCTCTTCAACCTTATTTTCATGCACCTCTAACTCTTCATCCAATGTAGCAATAGCACTGTGCACCATGTTACCTACACTTGATTGATATATCTTACAAACGTGAGCACTCATTAATTGAACAATCTCATTAGCTTCTGACACTAGAGTACCATCTGCATTCATTAAAGTTATTCTTTCAGTTTCATTCTTTCTTTTGCTTGCTGCATAACGCAATCCAAAAGATAAAATTCTTTTGGATTGTCTTAAGCATGCATAGGCAGTTTCTTTTCATACTCCGATTTCCACACAATACTGATTACTTTTCTGGCCTTAGCTTTATATATTTCCTAACTCCACTCACGATATTCTTTCCACATCATCTTATTCTTGTGGATCTCCTGTGCTTAATAAGGTTATACGTCCATTTCACACCCAACCTATTTATTCTTTGAACACTAGAGATGCATTCAGATACCACCTCATTTAACCACTTTTGCAAAAATTCCATACATGGCTGACATTTTTCTCATTTAGTAACTGATACCATGGGATCAAAGATAGTATTCTCCTAAGTTGATCATAATTTCCAGCTTTGTAGTTTAGCATGTAACCTGTTCTAATGGAAAATCAGTATAATTAGATACTTGCCAAGAAAGCACAACACGACCAGTCACCAACTGGTGGTAAAATTGCATATTCTTAACAGAGATTCCTTCTGATGCTATGAACAAATCTAATGCTCTTTGACCCCAACTCCCTTCTTTCACATGCTACTTTGAGAAAGTTGTCATGCAACAATTCAATAAATACCTCTTCATTCTTATCATGAGATTTCTGTTCTATGCAATCAATGTTTTGATAATTAAAATCACCCATAATGATCACTCGTTTAGTACCCATAAGGCTAAATTGGCAATGCATTTCTTCATCCTCTGAAACTGAGTCACCAGGTCTGTAGCAACATCCTACCATATATTCCATATTGTTAACCTCCACTTCACACCAGATAGCCTTAAACTCACTGCTACATGATAAATGTTACCATCATTGTATTCTTGCATTTTTACCCTAACTGGACTTAAGTAGTCTGATATAATTAGTGGTACTCTCCCTCCTCTCCTATCTTTTCTGTCATTCCTAAAAATAGTATGCTCATTACACTCGATCCCAGTTACCATATCTGATCTGATAACTAGGTTTCATTAATGCCAATAATCTTAGGCCACATCGTATTCAATATAGCAACGAATTCAGTCCCTTTCTTTCTGATGTTCCTGGCATTTGTGTTTAGACATGACAAATTATCATCTAACCTATTCATATAATTAGATATGTATTCTATTTGGCCTTGTTGTAGAACTTTCTTTTTTCCCTCCCTAGACATTCTCAAAAGGTCCAAACCCTAATGCATATTTTTTCACCCCTTCGCCAGATCCATAACTATTTTCGAAGCTATTCATCACGTTTGCATACCATAGCTGAATTTTCACACAGATTTTTCCCATTCCTCTCTTGATAACCTAGTTTCCTTGACTCTCTGCATTAGGTCTCCTATCAATAATTAATTTTTCCAGGCTCCTGATGCCAAATGAATTCAAGTACAGGCTGTTCCTCTTATACAAGTATTTTCTACGATCAAACACTCGCCACACAGCTAAAAACTCGCATCCATTTCTTCTACTCAGCCTGTGCATGAAATCATTTGCCATCATTGCCCTCCTTAACTCAGTACTGTCATGTCTGTAGCAAGCCTACAATGTTTACAGTCTCCCATTTCTATCTCTCTTCTTCCAACAGACCTTTCATATCCTGTCTCATGCTATGTTTGTTGCCACTTAAATTATTAGTTCCTACTAGAACTACCTTCCTTTTTACTTTTCCTTTCTGTTTTTCAATTATGTTTGTCATATCTTTAATTTCTCATATCTGACTTAAAGTTTTAATTAATTAAAACTTCAAGAATGGTGTAAAGATTATTTTATTGATATAATAAATGTGGTTTGCAATTCCTAATAAATTTAAATAATTCAGCCTAATTTTATGAGAGTGCATGCTTTTTTTTCATATATATATATATATATATATATATATATATATATATATATATATATACAGTCATACCCCAAAGTACGCAGTAGGTGGGACCAACAAAAAGCACATAAGTCGAATTCGCTTAACTTGGGTATAATTTTGCATACAAACATACAAAATATTAGTTAATTTACAAAAAATATAAGTGTTTTTGTAAACCTTTGGTTTACAAAAACACATATTTTTTGGGACCAAAGGTTTACAAAAACACTTATATTTTTTAAGAAATATAATCATAATTGTAGTTTTTTGTAATAAAAAAAAGAAAGTTATTTCAATGTTAATGGTTTCATAAAATCTAATAGATTCATCTGACGACATAATGTCTTTTTCTTGTCATGCAAAATTTCTTCATAGCAAGTTAATGATTTTTTTTATTCTTTGCCTTGTGGCTACAATTTGTTCCTCGTTAGAATCTATGTCCTCCAAAATCTGTAAACCTTTCTTTTATGATTGTTCTTACTGTGGATTCCTGTAGATCGAACTTCTTTGCTAGCTCACAAATTTTCATTCTGCCTTCAAAATCCTTAATAATGTTGAGTTTTGTTTCCAAAGTCAATGTTTTTCGTTTCTTGCTAGCTGTAGAAGAATCGGGCTTGCTTCCTTTGGATGACATTATTATTTATTATGTGATAAAATTTTTATCAAGAACATAACATTAAACAATCGCAAGGTTTGTAGACTATAAAAATTGTGTATGAATGGAGGCCGTGCGAAACACGTCAGTGCTTGTTCACAGCATGTGCGAAACTGGCGAATGCAGCCGGCGCCTGAAAGATACGACTAGTGGTGAGGCACGAAGCGGGCACTTATATATTCTAAGTGTATGATGCACACCCATAGAAATAGCAATTTTGCATTTATTCTTGTTAAAGACTCCCCTCATTGTTACCTGGCTTCACGTGATTCCGAAAATTAAACATAATATACTAATGCTTCATGAAGAGGACACTTTTCAACGCATAAACATTGCATCTCATTCGTGTTAATAGCCTGGGTGTGCAGTCACAAACATAGACACCTTTGAGTCCTTTGAACAGGTGTACAGATGGTTCAGTGGTCAAATTCTTACCATTCCATTGGTTTTAATCCATCCAGAAGGCTAGGCAGGGTGTGTGTGCACTGAGAGAATAGCACTCATGAATCTGTGTCTTTGATTAGTTGTCATGCCAACCAATGCCACTACCCTACCACTACCAATGCAACTGAACATTGTCATTTGTCATAAGTTGCTGTTTTTGTTTTCTGAGTTTCATCTAGTTTGCATGTGTGAAGTGTGAACTGATGTGTTTATGATACCGATATAGACAAGTTTTTAATATATAATTTTCTATAAATAATTTATAACGAGTAGCAGTGTTGACGATCTACTGAATGTCCCATTTTCTGCCAGAGCAGATTTTGCAGATTGTATGATTATAGTCCGAGGTTGGAACTTGTGTATGAATAAGTAAGTAAAATGAATTATTTGGTGCAGTCCAGAAAAATAATTTCTCAAGTGATTACTTTTTCCAATTTCGGTGCGTATTTATTTCTGTATTAAAAATCACATCAAAATTCAAATTATCCTTGTCTGACTCTAGTATTTGCCAATGATAATCTAATCTCACTGCAAAGTGTAAATTCTTTGTGCTTCTCACATAAATGGCATGCATGAAGCATAGGTATTTGTTCATTTGACATTTATGCTTTCCATATTTAAAGTTAATTGATAAATTTAAGTAAAGTTATCCTACATTTAATTGCATTGGACCAATTAAGATGAGTGCTGATGCTCCATGCACTCTTGAAACTTTCATACATCAATAAAAATGCAATCATATGGTTAAATTGATGTGTATTTTGTAGCACAGGTTGCATAAGCCACACGACAGCACCCACCCAACCTAAATGGGCACATGACAACACTGATATATATAGTTATATTTTTTTAATACTCAGTTCAGAAATTAAAAAAATTTCCAAGAATTGTAACTTGGCTTAAAAGGCAGATGAATAGGATTTTGGAGTATAATGAATTTGTTCAGATGGTATTGGTCAGAAAAAGTTGGTCATTATATATATATATTATCATTTTGTTATTCTCTCATATATCTATATTATATGATACTCATTATAGGTGGGGTTCTGGGATTAAGTCATTGACTGTTAATCAAATGCTTCAGATAATGTTAGAGATGAAGAATACTGGAGATTGGAACCAGGCACTGAGATTTGTTCCACGAAGAAAACTTAAAAGAATTTTTGAAAATTGAAAAGCCTTATTTTAATGACTTTATAAAAAATTGGAATGTTCATCACTTTGTACAAAAGGAAAATGTTTGTAACGACATTACTGAATTTTAATAAATCTTATAGCTTCTCTCACTCTCAGTTAATAGATATATACCTAATGTGGTTGCGGAATTTTATTTTATTATTCGGATTCTTTTGAAGAGTTGAAAATTGTATGCAACCTAATTTTATAAACATTTATGCCTTACTGTGATTCTAAGCATTGCCCACTCATCTTCCAAAGCCAACTATTCAAATTAAACCTGTGAGTTATGTACAGTGTTATACTTGGAATAGTATTTTTCATCCATATTTTTCCTAGTGTAACCAAGCAATAAACGCATTCATGTGACATATATCTTTCAATGTAAAGTATGTATTGTCCAATGCTTTAGTGATATTTGATTTCTAACTTTGCTACAATTAGGTAAAAATATCGATGAAAATAACAGTATATTTCACATATAATATACTATTTAACCTAGTGGAAAATTTGCTTTATATTAGAAAATAAAAATTGCTATAATGTCATATCAAGATAGTAGTGAAGATATGGTGATACATTGGTTTTTTTCCCCTTTGTCTTTAAAAAAATTATTTCTGCTATTATGTTAGTCAATAGGATATACAGGGATTGAGTTCTGTAACTTCATTAAATGCTGAAATCAGTGTAGGAAGTGAGTTGCTATAACAAAAATAGATTATACAATTTACAAAGTCTGTGTTATGTTATAGGATACTTAAAGGTAACTCTTGATGATGCCACACTTACCTTTGGTGCACTTACACTAGGGTAAAATATGGATGAAAACAAGATGGTAATCTTTTGTTAAGGATTATAATATACAACTTAACCAATGGAATATCATACTAAATTTATGAATTATAGTTCTGTAAGTACCCTATTTATTAATATTGTATACAACACATGGGGTGCTTGAGGATCAAAGCTATTTAACTGAAAGGGGACCTCCACATAGGCTTTAAAGGAATGCATAGAACCGATCAGGGCTACTGACCTAATGTCCAATCCTCACCTACTTGTGGTGCACCCTGTTAGGTATCTACCTGGATACTGAACGAACTAGGATGGGCTGGCAATTTGGGATTTAGCCGACCAAGTTGTATTCTTATTGGCTTAAACCAAAATACAAAATGATGGTACAACATGACAAAATTTCATGCTGGCTGGGGCGTCGCCCGGTTAAACAAAGTCCCCGTTGTTTTCGCCAGGGCGAACAGCGAAAAGTCAGCTCCTGGAACAAATCTGAAAACACACCCCAACTCAACATCACCAAGAGTTAAAGATCGGCACTATCAACATAAGAAGCCTCAATGGCAAAGAAATGGAGCTAGCTGAGGAATTAGATAAGTACCAGATCGACATAATAGGGGTGACTAAAACAAAAAAGATAAAAACTGGTGAGATCTTTCTGAGCAATAAATACAAAATGCTATATTCAGGCAATAACAATCAAGGAAAAGAAGGAGTAGCCATAGCATTCAACACTAAATATGAGACTAATCTTCTTCAATGGCAGGCAGTCTCAAGTAGAGTGATGTTAGCAAATATGAGAATGGGGAACTGGACAATGAGACTTATTTGTGCCTATGGTCCCACAGAAGGTTCTACTAAGAAGTGGAGGAATTTTTTAATGCTCTAGAGAAAGCAACTGACACGATGAAAAAGGAAAAGTTGGTCCTTGTTGGGGATCTAAATAGCAGAGTAGGAAATGATTGTCACACATACAAAAATATTTTGGAAAAATTTGGAGAAAAGAGGAAAGCTAATAATAATGGCAAATACCTGTTGGATTTCTACTCAGGACATGGACTGGTTATTACTAACATCATGTTCCAACATAAAAATGTGCACAAATTCAAATGGAGAGAAGAGGCAAGGAATAAGAAAAGTCTCATTGACTATGTTGTTGATAGTGATGTTTTCTCCCTTGTATTTGAAATTGGAAGTGATCACTATTTAGTCTTAAGCAGGATAAAATTGAATTTCATATTGAAAAGAATAACATGTAAGAAAGTTTTAAAGCTAATTAAAGTTGAGCAGCTCTCAGATGTGAACTGTAGACCAAAATACATAAAAATTATTGAAGAAAAAATGAAAGAGTTTGAGAATAGGAACCAAACTTTAGAGATTCAGTGGCAAGCCTTGAAGAAAACCTTGATTGATTCAGCCAGAGAGGCATGTGATGAGGTTGTCTGCAAGGATAGAAAAATCAGAACTCTATGGTGGACACGGGAAGTTAAAGAGACAGTGAAGGAAAAGAAGAAAGCATATCAAAAGTTCCTGGCAAATAAGTCAGCTTGTGCTCTTAGAGAATACAGAGACAAATGTAAGAAAGCTAAACAGTGTGTAAAACTAGCTAAACAAAAGTCATGGGAGGACTTTGGCAAGAACATAGAAAATAAATATCAAGAAGGTGGCAAAATATTCTGGAGATTGTTGAAGAAGCTTAGAAATGGAGGAAAGAGTACTTTAAAAGGAGTTAGAGATGATAAAGGTGACATGAAAACGGGAGAAAAAGATATCCTTGAAGTATGGAGTAATTGCTTCGAAAAATTGCTAAATGAAGCAAGCAGTGATAGGACAGTGGTAAAAAACACTCAACAGGCATCAAAGGCCTGAAATGTGGAAAGGCAGCAGGAGTAGATGATATTCTACCAGAAATGCTGAAGTATATTGGTATAAAAGTTTTAAAAGAGGTATACTGTGAGTAGACATATCGATACAAAATTAATAACGGGAAAAAAAAAAAAACTCACGTACAAAGATTATTTAACAGGCGAAAATTATACTGTTAAATAATCTCTGTACGTGAGTTTTTTTTCCATTATTAATTTTGTATCTATTGGTATGAAAGTCTTACAGTGGCTGCACTGCATAGTTCAGAAAGCCTGGACAGAGGGACGAACTCCCGATGATTGGAGTAGAGCTCTCATAGTACCCATATATAAAAAGGGAAATAAAACTGAATGTGAGAATTACAGAGGTATTTCCCTACTGAGTGTTCCTGGCAACATCTATGCAAGTATACTTGAGAAACGATTCAGAAGCATTGTGGAAGAAAAACTTGGTGAAGATCAAGCTGGATTCAGGCCAAATAGAGGATGTCAGGATCAGGTACCTTCACCTTATGACAAATAGTTGAGAAAGCATAGGAATATAACAAATAACTATATTTAAGTTTTGTCGATCTGGAAAAGGCATATGACAAGGTGCCAAGAGAAGCTATTCAATACGCTACAGTTATATGGTGTCAATGGGACATTATATCAAATAATACTTAGTCTTTATTTGAGTTGTAAGTCAGCAGTTAGAATTGAAGAAAGTGCAGGAAGATGGTTTAATGTTATATCTGGTGTGAGACAAGGATGTACATTATCCCCTCTGTTAATCATTATCTATATGGATCACATTATGAAGGAAAGTGCTATTAAACATGTTATCAAAATTAGAGATGTTAATGTCAGCCCTTTGCTTTATGCGGATGATGTTGTACTTATCAATAAATCAGTTAAGAGTCTGCAAGATTCTTTCACTAAATTGAATAACTGTTGTAATAGATATGGTATGAAGGCCAGCAATAAAAAGACAAAGACAGTGAAAATAGGCAGAATCGTTAAAAATGTCAACTGCATTGTGAACGGAGAGCCTGTAGAACAAGTAAAACATTTCACCTACTTAGGCACGATTTTTAGTCATCATCATCATCATGCATATCAAAGATTTAGCCATAACATGGCCTGTTCCAGCCTTAGAAGTCATCGTTGAATCGTTTAAGAGGACTTCCTGGTTTTCTTTTTCCTAATGGCTTGTACTTTAAGGCTTGTTTTGGTAATCTTTCTGTTTTCATTCTTTGAATGTGTTCCATCCATTTATGTTTATATTTTTCATTTTTTCTATTACTGGTTCTTGGTTTAATTCTTTCATAATATCTTCGTTTCTTTTGTGATCAAATAGGGTATACTTTGCAGTTTTTCTCATAAACTTCATTTCTGCTGTTTTTAATCTTTGTTTGTCTTTTTGTTTTATTATCCAGATTTTGCTTCCATACATTAAGACTGGTAGGGCGAATGTATTGTATACTTTTAGCTTGGTTTGTTTTTAAACTAGGTTTGGTTTAAATATAGAGTTAATTACACCTGTTATTTTTAAATATTTTGCAATTTTTATGTTTATATCTTTTTCATTTTCATATGTGATCATACATCCTAGGTAGTTAAATGAATTCATCTGTTCTAAGATCTTGTTATCTATTACTATTTTAGTTCTTGCTGGATCTTGTCCTTTAAAGGCCATAGTTTTTGATTTTTCTGTTGATATTACCATACCATAATCTTTGGATATCTCATTTAGATCGAAAATAGCTTTCTGTAAGTTATCTTCAGAATTTGTAATTATTATTTGGTCGTCAGCAAAGAGGAGAGCGATTAAGTTAACTGTAGGAGAAAGTTTAATTCCTTGATGTAAATTTTTATTCCATTTTATTATTATTTCATTTAAGTAGATATTAAAAAGAGTTGCTGAGAGGGGACATCCCTGTCGGACCCCTTGGTTTATCTCTCTTGTATATGATAGCTCATGATTTAATCTTATTTGTATTTGATTATTTTCATATATACTTGTGATAGCTTTTAGGATATTATTTGGTATTTGTCTTTCTTTTAATATGTTAAATAATATATTTCTTTTAACTTTGTCAAATGCTTTTTCAAAGTCAATAAATGCAATATGTGTTTCTAAATTGTATTCTCTTCTTTTCTCTATTATTAATTTTAAGCAAAAGGCTGGGTCTGTACATGATCGTCCTTTTCTAAATCCATTCTGTACTTCTAGAATAAAGTTTTCAGAATATTTCATTAGTTTGTTATTTAAGATTCTGCTATATATTTTGTAACAGGAATTTAGTATACTGAATATAGGTAATAGAGATGACCTCTATAGTTTATAGGGTCATCTGTATTACCTTTTTTAAAGATAGGAATCACAATTGCTTTTTTCCATTCTATTGGGGGGATACCAGTTGAGTAAATTTTATTTAAAAATAATGAGTCTTTCTTTGAATCTTGTTCCTGCATATTTATATAGTTTTGAACCTAGCTTATCTTCTCCAGGTGATTTTCCGTTTCTTGTTTCTTTTAGGCTGATTTCTAATTCTTCTTTAGTTATTTCCTTTTCATTTTTGTTAATTGTTTGCCAGTTGTCTTTTTTAAAATATTTGTCTGTCCACAGTTCTGTGTAGTAATTTAGAAATTCTTCTAATTTCAATTCAGTGTTTAATTTTATGTTTTCTTTGGTATCTGAATTTAAGTGTTTCAAAATCTTATATACATTGGTCTTATTTTATATAAATCATGTTCTAAATTAGAAACAAATTTATTTCATGATTCTCTATGTCTTTTTCTGACCTCTTTTTGCTATGGCTCTTATTCTTTTATATTCTATTTCATCTTCTAATCTTTTACTGCTTAACCATTTGTGATAGGCTTCTTTTTTCTTTTTGATTATTTCTTTGATTGTATCATCCCAGATCTTCAGTTGTTTTTTTTTCTTTTATTGAATTTTTTGGTCTTTCCTATGCATTCATTTGCTGCTGCATTTAGTATTGTTTTTATATTAAGCCATTCTATTTCCATTTCTTCATTTTGTTTTATTTTATCTAGATATTGGTTAATTCTTTGTTCATATAGCCATTGTACATTTGTGTCATTCATTAGTCTAGTTTTATAAACAAATGTTTCAATTTTTCTTTCTGTTCTTGCTACTTGTAGCCATTTAGGTGGTAATCTTAATTTTATTTTAACAAGGAAGTGGTCACTGCTTATTTCATTTCCTCTGCAAACTCTAACTTCTAGTGAAAATTTTGATATCTTTTCATTTAATATGAAGTAATCTAATATTGATTTCCATCCTCTTGCTGCCCAAGTATATTTATGTATGTCTTTATGTTTATAGAAGGAATTCATTATTTTTAGGTTATTATAAACTACAAAGTAATCAATTTTTTACCATTCCTGTTTAGAGTATGTTCTCCATGTATTCCTATATTATTATCAATTTTTGTGTTTCCAATTCTTACATTTAAGTCTCCTGCTAAAATTATGTAATCATTTTTATTTATTTTATTATATATGTTTTGTTGCTGATTATAAAAATCAATATTATCCTGTTCTCTTCCTTCTTCTGGGGCATATAAACCAATTATTGTTAAATAGCCTCTATCTATTTTTATTCTAGCTTCTATTATTCTTTCAATCCATAATTTATAATGTTTTTAACTGTTTTGAAAGGGAGTTATGAATATCCAAATCATGACTCCTGCTTGTGCTCTTTGGTCTCTGTCGACTCCACTGTATATTACATTAAAGTTTTCGGTTCTCATAGTTCCTTTTAATTTCTTTTTTGTTTCAGTGATTACTGCTATTTTAAAGTTTCTTTCATTTCATAACTGGTCTAATTCTATTTCTTTATATGCTATTCCTCTTACATTCCAGTTTACTATGTGTGATAAGATTTTTAGTGAAGATGGTAGATTAAATATGGAAATAGACAACAGAATCAACAAAACTGGTATGGCAGGAAGTCAATTGAATAAATTCATATGGAATAAGAGAGAAATTAGTCGAAACACTAAATTAGCTGTATACAAGACAGTGTTCAAAGCAGTTTTAACTTATGGATCTGAGAGCTGGGTCAGAAGTAAAACACTTGACCAGAGACTAGTGATTGCAGATATGAGAGTCCTGAGATAGAATAGAGGCGTGAACAGATGGCATCAATGGCAATATCATATTAAAAACTAGGATATGAGGAAAGAACTTGACATTGTCAGCATTCAGGAATGCATTAGCAGAGCTAATCTAAGGTGGTATGGTCACTTAAATAGTATGGGCGAGGAAAGATTAGAAAAACAAGTGTTCTCTGCCAGGTTGGCAGGAAAACAACCCAGAGGAAGACCAAGATATAGTTGGATTGATACACAAAGTGCCTTAGATGATAGAAATATAAGATCTGATAATGTTGGAGTCTTGACAAGTAACAGACTGATTTGGAGGAAAATTGTAGATAGGAACTTAGTAATGATGTAAATTTTTCATGTAGTACTATCATATCCTGTACACCCCTTGAGGGTACTTGGCAGGAATTTGATTATGATGATGATGTATACTACACATATAGTAGTTTATGTTTTCATACAAGTAGTCTGCTCTCAGTAGCTTACATCTTATAACTGGAAAACAACCAATAGGTTGTCTCCCCCAAATGGTAACATATACTCCCATTAGTAACTCATCTGAGTATATCTTATATTACTTTTAGGGAGGGAGCACAAAATTTTTGATGCATGGAATAAACAATCATCTACCTTTCTTTTATTCTTTTTTTTTTTTATCGTGTGCCAAATGTATATTTATTTAAATATATATATATGTATTATATTGTATGTATTTTATTATATTATATGTATTATAATTTTTGGCCATGGTTGGCACTTCCAGACCACAGGTTATTGGTATTAGTGAATCATGGCTAACTGTAGATGATATAAAATAAAGATTTATTGTTACATAGACCATATATTTACAACATACTTAAGCTCTTACAAATTGCCTACCAGTTTCGCTAGTAACTGACCAGCTTTCTCAAGGCTTGCATAGTACAAAAAAGAGGTAAATGCAAAAAAGGTTTCAAAATACAAAGAACCGTTAGTACCTGTTAGGTAGCTAGGGTGACACGTTTGCGTGACATAACTACTCAGCATCATGAACACGCGTTACATGCAAACGCGTAATATGATTATTTGCATACTGTAGCTCTGTTGAACTGAGGGAGTTAATTAGATTTTTCCAGGTATCGTTCAGAATGGCCCCTTGATTTCTGTTTAGGTTACTTCCCGTACGTAGTACAACTGCCGCTTCTTTAAATACTCGATGCCTGTAATCCTCGTCTACGTAGGGCATGGAGCTGTTATTCCAGTCTATAGTGTGGTTCGAAGTTGAAAAGTGATGTGCCAATCCTGAGATGATCGTTCTGTTGTGATTAACATCGCCTATATGTTCTTTCTGTCTTATTTCCAGGCTTCTCGAAGTCTGTCCGATGTAGGAAAGACCGCACGTCCATGGAATATTATACACACCTGGATATTTATAAAATGGCACACTGTCTTTAGGGGATCTTAGGACCTGTCTTATGCTATTTGTTGGTTTAAATACAACCCTGATGTTATGTGTCTTTAACAATCTTGCAATTTTTGTTGAAGTTGAACCTATAAAGGGGATGACTGCTGTTGAGATATGCTGGGCGACTGTTCTTTCTTGTTGGTTATCTTTGTATAGAAATTTGTTGATGATGTGTCTAGGATAACCATTTTGTGATAGAGTTGTAGCTATTTGAGACAGTTCTGTTTGAACTTCTTCCTCGTCAGAGATAAATTTTGTAGCTCGATTTCTTAGCATGTGGATGATGCTGTGTTTCTGTGACCTATGATGGTGAGAAGAGTAATGTAGATATCTTCCAGTGTCTGTTGGTTTTTTGTAAATCGACAGTTTGATGCTGTTTCCTTGTCTTTTTACTAGTAAGTCCAAGAAGTGTAGCTGTTCGTTATTTTCCACTTCTAGAGTAAATTTTATTTTATTGTGGAGTGCATTGATTCTGTTAACAAACAGATGTAGGCTTTCTAAGTTGTCTTTCCATATGATGATGTCATCCACATATCTCCACCATATAGAAGGTTTAGGAGTAATGCTGGTGAATATTTCATCTTCAAATTTCTCCATGAAAAGGTCTGCACATGGTGGCGACAGAGGGCTGCCCATGGGTAGGCCTTCTAATTGTTTGTATATCTTGTTAACTTTGAAAAAATTTGATTGTAGGCAATGCTCGAACATCTTTGTGATATCTGCAGGAAAGATATCTTTGATAATGTTCATTACTTCTACTGGTACATTCGGGAACAAGGACACTACATCTAGGCTGGCCATTATGTCTGTTTGTGTAATTTTTATGTTTTTTAGTTTGTCCACAAAGTGTTGAGAATTTTTTAAGTAGGACTCTGTTTGTCTAATTTTTCCTTTAAGCATTACTCCTAAACCTTCTATATCGTGGAGATATGTGGATGACATCTTCATCATATGGAAAGACAACTT
Source organism: Typopeltis vanoorti (assembly GCF_054136105.1). Classification (NCBI taxonomy): domain Eukaryota; kingdom Metazoa; phylum Arthropoda; class Arachnida; order Uropygi; family Thelyphonidae; genus Typopeltis; species Typopeltis vanoorti. The sequence continues at coordinate 14,309,137 of NC_143565.1, read as the reverse complement.
AGAAAGCCTACATCCGTTTGCTAACAGAATCAATGCACTCCACAATAAAATAAAATTTACTCTAGAAGTGGAAAATAACGAACAGCTACACTTCTTCGACTTACTAGTAAAAAGACAAGGAAACAGCATCAAACTGTCGATTTACAAAAAACCAACAGACACTGGAAGATATCTACATTACTCTTCTCACCATCATAGGTCACAGAAACACAGCATCATCCACATGCTAAGAAATCGAGCTACAAAATTTATCTCTGACGAGGAAGAAGTTCAAACAGAACTGTCTCAAATAGCTACAACTCTATCACAAAATGGTTATCCTAGACACATCATCAACAAATTTCTATACAAAGATAACCAACAAGAAAGGACAGTCGCCCAGCATATCTCAACAGCAGTCATCCCCTTTATAGGTTCAACTTCAACAAAAATTGCAAGATTGTTAAAGACACATAACATCAGGGTTGTATTTAAACCAACAAATAGCATAAGACAGGTCCTAAGATCCCCTAAAGACAGCGTGCCATTTTATAAATATCCAGGTGTGTATAATATTCCATGCACATGCGGTCTTTCCTACATCGGACAGACTTCGAGAAGCCTGGAAATAAGACAGAAAGAACATATAGGCGATGTTAATCACAACAGAACGATCATCTCAGGATTGGCACATCACTTTTCAACTTCGAACCACACTATAGACTGGAATAACAGCTCCATGCCCTACGTAGACGAGGATTACAGGCATCGAGTATTTAAAGAAGCGGCAGTTGTACTACGTACGGGAAGTAACCTAAACAGAAATCAAGGGGCCATTCTGAACGATACCTGGAAAAATCTAATTAACTCCCTCAGTTCAACAGAGCTACAGTACGCAAATAATCATATTACGCGTTTGCATGTAACGCGTGTTCATGATGCTGAGTAGTTATGTCACGCGAACGTGTGACATAACTACTCAGCATCATGAACACGCGTTACATGCAAATTTGGGTCGAGTTGGGTAGAGCAGTTGCGAGTGCACAGGATGTCACAATGTTACAGGATGATTTGGATAGTTTGGAGGACTAGGCTAGGAAAAATGGATGTCAATTTAATGTGGCAAAGTGTAAGGTTATGCACTTTGGGATGAAAAGAATAGCAGCAGTATATCACATTGTACTACTTTATGACCAAAACATGTACAATGTAGATGATATAGTTAGTGGGATTGAATGTGATGGGTATAGTGTGTTCAGGAATGACAGGGAGAATAAAATGGGGGGGAGGAGTATTGTTGATGATAGTTGATGAGCTACAGCCAAGGAGAATATAAGTTGAATTGCAGGATAGAGAAAAGAGCACTTCTGAGGCCATTTGGTGTGAGATTGTGGCTAGCAGAACAAAATATACAATTGGGTGCTGCTATAGACCAGGTGATGGAAAAGATGGTGGTGACAGTATGCACAAGCAAATAGAAGAAATGAGTGGAAGGAGGGTAATTATTATGGGAGATTTCAACTATGGTCGCATTGATTGGAGTGAGGAGAGGACACATGGGAGCCAGGAATTGGATTTTATGCGGTTATTAAGGGATAACTATCTGCGACAGCATGTAATGGAAAATACTAGGGATCAGAGAGTGCTTGACCTAGTAATTGCATCTGAGGATTTGGCTGTAACAAATATGACCACATTGCCACCAATTGGTGAGAGTGATCATAGGGTCTTGACTTGGGAGGTGACTAAAGGTGTGGAATTTTCAATTAAGACAGGGTACATGTGGAATTATCGGGCTGGAAAGTATGACAAGCTTAGGAGTTTGATTGGTTCAGTGCCATGGCATGTACAACTGCAAGGACTAGAAGTTGATAGTGCATGGGATGCAGTTAAGAAGTGTTTACATGAAGCAATGGCTGACTGTGTACCTAGAGTGAATAATAAATCAAGTTGGGGTTAAATGGATGAATAACACCATTAAGCTTGAGCTGCAAAAAAAGAAACAACTATGGAGGGAATTTAAGGAGAAAGGTGACTGGCAGGCAAATGAACGGTATAAAGCGCAGGCCAGAAGGGTAAAGAGCGTGGTAAGAAAAGCAAAAAAGGATTACGAAAGAACATTGGCCATGCAGGCTAAAGAGAATCCTAAACAGTTTTTTAGATATGTAGCAAGTAAAAGGAAAAATGTACATGGCAGAATGATTTTAAAGAATGCCGATTGTAGGGAGGTAACTGAATCAGTTGATATAGTTGAGTTACTGAGTGAGCACTTTGCAAGTATATATCATCCAGGTGGTGACATTGCAGAAACGAATAAACCAGTAGATTATACGGGAATTGTGGTGAATGAAGTGGAGGTGAGTAGTCTATTGCATAACCTCAATGTCAATACATCCGTGAGATTGGATGGTATACCAGCTCGTGTCGTACGAGCAGCAGCTAAAGAATTGTCAGTACCCTTGACCATTTTGTTTAATTTGAGTCTCGGGTCCGGGTTAGTCCCGTGGGGGTGGAAAGAGGGGAAAATAGTTCCACTGCATAAAGGTGGTTCGAAGACTGCTGTTGTAAATTACCGACCGATTATCATATCAGGAATCATTGTCAAGGTCTTAGAGAAATTAGTCAAAAAAAGAATACAGGATTGGATAGATGAAAATGGGATATTGTATGGGAGACAACATGGTTTTGTGAAGGGTAGATCATACCACAGTAACTTGCTCACGTATTATAACACAGTGACGGCTAAACTGCATAGGGTAATGGGTTTACAGTGATACTACTGGACCTTGCCAAGGCTTTTGATAGGATACCACATAGAACCCTAATCAGTAAACTGGAGCAGATGGGGATAGATATAGGGTTGGTGAGATGGATAGGAGGGTGGTTGAAGGAGAGATACCAGAGAGTGGTTTATGCAGGAGTGGAGTCTAAAAAACGGCTTGTGACTAGTGGTGTGCTGCAGGGCTCTGTTCTTGGACCACTGCTTTTCAATTTGTTCATCAATGATATAGGAAAGGATTTGAGAGGAAGTGTTCACTTGTTTGCTGATGATGCAAAGTTGGGTAGAGCAGTTGCGAGTGCACAGGATGTCAAAATGTTACAGGATGATTTGGATAGTTTGGAGGACTGGGCTAAGGAGAATGGATGTCAATTTAATGTGGCAAAATGTAAGGTTATGCACTTTGGGATGAAAAGAATAGCAGCAGTATATCACATTGGTGGAACCATACTCCAGGAGATTGATGAGGCCAGAGATTTGGGAGTGTTGGTGGATAGGTAATTGAAGTTTAGGGGCACATTGCAAAAGTGACTAAATCAGCTCATCAAATCACTTGCCTTCTGAAAAATACCTTAACATGCAGAGACAAACAAGTTGTTCTTCTGTATTGAGCCTTGATAAGACCCCATCTGGACTACTGTGCCCACTTATGGGCACCAGGGTTTCTTCTTGATAGGGAGGAAGTGGAGAGGATCCAGAGACGAGTGACCAAGATGATAGAAGGTCTGTGGAATGAACCTTATGAGAATAGGTTGAAGATTTGTGGGTTGCAGAGATTGGACGATAGGCGAAGGAGGGGTGATATGATTGAGACTTTCAAATAATTGAAGGGTTTCTACAAGATTGATCCTGAAGATATTTTTGAAAATATGACTCGTGGTGGGAGGACTAGGGGCCATGCATGGAAGCTGGGAAAGAGCGTGGTTGACATGGGTGTTAGAGGTAGGTTTTTTACTTGGAGAGTGGTGAATGAGTGGAATAAGCTTCCAGAGTCTGTTGTGGGTGCTATGACAGTGAATGAGTTCAAGGCAAGGTATGATAAATACTGTGTCAATGTCGAATAGTTGTTCTTGACCTGATGTTAGGGCCTCCCTCGATGATTCTGTCGACTCATTGGAGTTGCCCGGAACAATAATAACAAAAATATTTTATGGTTCCCTGGCCTCCATGTTTCCAGAGATCAGTGAGAATTTGGTCGATTCCAGGAGTTTTGGATGTTTTCATTTGGTTTTTTGCTTTAAGTAACTCATCTTTTAGGATAGCAGGTGCGCTTTCTTTTTCTTGGCTGTTTGGTGAATCCTAAGCTTGGTTTCTTTGGAATAGTGTTTGGTAGTATTCTTTCCATATATTTGTATATCTTGAATTGTGTCGTTTCTATATTATTAGAATCTTTGATTTTTAAAGTGATGTTATTATATTATTTGGTTAGATCTTTTATTCTTTTGTAAACAGTTTTAGTATCATGCTGTTTATTTGCTGCGTCACGTTTTACTTTTCTTCTAACAATGATTCCTTTGTCCCTTTGCACATTCTATCAATTTTATTTCTTAGCTATTTATTGGTTGTAGTTTGTTATGCCTATACACAAATGCTAGGGTAATCAGAAAGAAAGGGGTTGAGTTCGTTCTTTATTGAATACCATGTGGCCTAAGATTGTTAGCATTAATGCAACTTGGCTATCAGAATCAGATATGTTATCTGGGATTGAGTGTAATGAATATACTATTTTCAAGAATAACCGAAGAGGTAGAGAAGATGGAGAGTACTATTAATGATGTCTAACGACTTGAGTCCAGTTACTTACAAACGCAAGAAAACAATGATAGTAACATTTATCATGTAACAGTGAGTTTGAGGCTATCTGGTGTGAAGTGGAGGCTAACAAAATGAAATATATGGTATGATGTTGCTAAAGACCTGTAGCAACTCATTTGCAGGGGATGAAGAAATGCATCGCCAATTGAGCCTTCTTGTACTAAACGAGTGATCATTATGAGTGACTTTAATTATCCAAACACTGATTGGATAAAAGAGAAATCTCATAAGAACGAAGAAAAATTTCTTGAATTATTGCAAGACTACATTCTCAAGACGGATGTGAAAGAAGGAACTCGACATCAAAGAGTGATGGATTTGCCGATAGCTTCAGAAGGGGTCTCTGCCAAGAATAAGGCAATTTTACCACCAACTAGTGACAGTGATCATGCTGTACTTTCTTGGGAAGTATCTAATTGTATTGATGCTCCGATTAAAACAGGTTACATGGTGAAGTATAAAGCTGGAAATTATGATCAACTTGAGGGAATGCTATCGTTGGTCACATGGTATCAGTTGCTGAATGGGAAAAATGTAAGTAATATATGGGAATCTTGGAAAAAGTGCTTAAATGAGGTGGTATCTGAGTGTATCCTTAGTGTTCGAAGGATAAATAGGTCGGGAGTGAAATGGATGTCCAACATTATTAAGCAAGAAATCCACAAGAAGATCATGTGGAAAATATATCGTGAGAATAAGAGTGAGAGGAGTTATGAAATATATAAAGCTCAGGACAGAAAAATAACCAGCATTATGCGGAAAGCTAAACAAGCCGCCATAACGCAATTGGAAGAACAATGGAACATTGCGCCCTTCGATTCGAAAAGACCTGAATTCGATTCTCGTGGTGACAAGGGGTATGTTTATATGGGCTTTTTCAGTTGAAGGTGAGCGCCGATCTCATACGGTGATAGCAGGGTTTTCCCTCACGGAAACTCGGGGTTTTTCATCCCGCATATAGACAAATCGGCCCTCAGAACAGACGCAATTTACAGACAAAAAATGCTATTGTTGGTAGTGATAACGGGCAATAGATGGCGTTGATAGTAGTAGTGTCGTAGTTGGAGAATTAAGTAGTAGTGGAGAGGATGAGATGTATTTAGCGAAGTAGAGTATTCCAAGAGAAGTCCAAGGACTCATCATGGGAGGTGTCACATAGTAATAATAATAATAATAAATCGGGGTATGAAAAGAAATTGGTCATGCAAGCTAAAGGCAGTCCAAAAGAATTTTATCGTTTTGCCGAAAGTAAAAGAAAGAACGAATGTGGAAGAATAACGTTATTGAATGCAAATGGTACTCGAGTATCCGAAGCTAATGAGATTGTTCTGTTAATGTTAATGAGTGCTCGCTTTGCTAACACATATCAACCAGATGTATGTATGATGGTGCAAAGTGTCACTACTACATCGGATGCAGTGTTAAAAGTGCTTGAAAATGAGGTTGAAGAGCTGTTGGTGAGAATTGGGCAATAGGGACTGGTAAGCACGTTTATTAAAGGAATGTTCAGCTGAACTGGCTAGGCATTTCACATGTTTGTACTGTATAACTCCAGTCATCTCAGGAATGGTACCCACAGTCATGGAAGGAATATATGATAGTCCCATTGCACAAGGGTGGTTTCAAAAACGGATTTGTTAAACTAACGACGTACCATTATCTCTGGTGTGGCAGTGAAGATTTTAGAGAAGTTTGTATGAACCCGCATACAGAAATGGGTAGACCAGTGGCGGCCCGTACATAAGCACTGAGACACTGCAGCAGCTCCAAGGGGAAAAAAATGAAAATTTTTTTATTTTGTTTGTGTTTATATATAATAACAATGCTTACAACTTTACATAAATGCAATACAACATGTTAAAGGTTACAGCTTATGTTTGGAATTGTTCGATTAACGCTTTAGATTACGAAACAAATACACTGCGATCTAACGCAGCGTCGATATTATCACGTTCGACCAATTGAAGCCAGTCTCGCCGATATTCGTTTGCGCTTGTGATTGCACGTTACAAGTCATTCCGGCACTGCTCAAATGAGCAGTTTGAACGCGTTATTTCTGTGAGATATGAAACTTTTATTATTGGTGTTTGTTCCTGGTAGGGTGAAATATTTTTAATAAAGCGATTTTTTAATATGTAAATTATTTATTAATAAATTGGTTACTAATTAGGAAAAAATAATATTTTTATTTTTATTATTTTTATTTTGTATATGCAGCACCCCACTTAAAATTTTCACCGTCTGCCACTGGGGTAGACAAAAAGAAAACGGTCTACTCTGCAACAACTAATACGGATTTACTAAAGATAGTATTGTTTTAGGAATTTACTCATAATTTTAGAACAATATTATGGCCAGGATAGCACTTATGCACAGGCTCACGTGAAATTTAGCTGGGTGACCCGAAAAATTAGGGCTTATTTATGGGCCCCAAACAATGAGAGCATGGCCCCTGAACACTCTGGCCTTGGTTAAAGTGTAAGTACTGACCTAGTTACGGCCGAGTTGGATAGAGGGAAAGGATACACCATAATAATGTTGGATTTTTCTAAGGCATTTGTAGAATACCACAAGAAAGGCATAAACTGGAAAATACGGGATTGTAATATAAACTCTAGACTTAGATCATTGCATCCACGTGACACGCAGATATCAAAAAGTGTTATACGATGGGTGTGAATCTTCAGATTTAACGTGGCTAGTGTACCTCAGTGTTAAGTCTTTCCTTGGGCCATTGTTGTTCAATCTATTTATTAATGACATTAAGAAAGGTCTAGCAGGAGTTGTGCAATTGTTCGCCGATGACGAATATAGGCAGGGCACTCAGGGATGCTAATAATATCCTGCACTTACCAAATGATTTAAATAGGCTGGAAATGTGGGTAACCGAAAATGGCTTTTCGTTTAACTTTAGTAAGTGCAAAGTTATGCACTTTGGCATGAAGGGATTTCCAGCGGCATATTATGTTAGCAGGGTTATGCCTCAGAACCTGATGAGGCTAGGCTTGTAGTAATTGTGTATAGAAATTTGAAGTTTAAAGGTTAAATACCAAACGTTTAAAATATAGCTCAGAGGGTATTTGCGATGATGAAGCGCACCTTGACATATAAGGATATATAAGTCATTTCCCCTTTTTATAAGTCCTTGATAAGACCACACTGATTTGGTCTCTCGAGTTACAACAGCATAAAGGAGCTGCGGAAATGGTGAAAAGATATTACGAAGATTATATCTGCATTATGGAATTTGAGTTATGAAGACCGATTGCAATTATTGAATTGCAGACTGTGGTTAATAGAAGAAAGATGGGTGATATGATCGATGTCTATAAATATTTGAATGGGTGTTATAGGATATCGTATGATGAAATATTTCGTTATATGGAAGTTAGGGAGAGAACATACTCCAGTGTTCTCTCCCCACCTTGGAAGTTAAGTTTGTTTGCAGCAGTGGCGGCCGGTGAATTTTTAAATAGGGATGCTGCCTATACAAAATAAATAAAAAAAATTCTTTTTTTCCTAATCAGTAACCAGTTTATTAATAAATAAATCTACAGATTTATTTATTAATAAATTGGTTACTGATTAGGAAAAAGAGATTTTTTTTTTATTTTGTATAGGCAACACCCCCACTTAAAATTTCACCAGCCGCCACTGGTTTGCAGTCAAAAAAAAAGGTGATGAACTAGGTTTTTCTCTAGCAGCGCTGTGAATGTGTGGAATAGTTGCTTTTAGGAGTAACGAGTTCATCTAGTGTGAATCAATTTAAGAGAAGTTATGACATCTGGTTTTGGTGATTTATACCCTCCCTCGATGAGTCCTTCACTCTCTGGAGGTCTTATATAATAATAAAAATAATATTAGTAATATCTACAATACTGATGGTAATGGATATCGCAGGACATTGATGATGCTAGGAATTTTGAAGTGAATATGAATAGAGAGCAAAAAGGAACTAGAGGAAGAAAAAGAATATATTGGTTTGACAACATCAAGATGTGAACAGGAAAGAGCAGCGTACAACTGCTCAGATCAACGTAAGAACTTAGTTTGTCACCAAGATGGTCGCTGACCTTCGATAGAAGATGGCACCATAAGAAGTGGATAGAGATTTCAAATTCAGAGGAAATATTGCAAAAGTTAGCAAAATAGTTAGGGATTACTCGGATATTAAAGAACATTTTAACGAGCAAAATTAAGGAGATGATTATCAGTCTTTATATAAGTCTAGAGTCAGTCACTTCTTGATCATTGTACACAGATTTGGTTACCTTGGTTTCTTGGACATCAAGAGGTAGTGGAGAGGTTTGAAAGACGAGGAACCAAAGTGGCAAAAGTCTGTGGAATGTTCCCTATTAGGACAGATTGAAAATGTGTTAGTTGCAGATTTTAGTTAATAGTGGGACGAGATGGAACATGATAGAAACTTATAAGTTATTAAAGTGTGATGAGATCGAATAGAGAAATTTTTCAATATACAAATAATGGTGATGTAGAAGAGAACAAGGGTAACTGTTTCTGCAAGAAGTGCTGTTAGTAAGGGTGGGTGTGTACTTACTGGGTTCTCTGTTTGGAGAGTGTTGAATGAGTAGAATGGATTGCCAGAGTTGATTGTGATGCCCTAATGAAGAATATGTTTAATGAAAGGATATATAATAGTTATTGTGTGAATAATGGTCAGTGTGGATCTCCGCGATGAGTTATTTGAATCCATGGCGATGCCCGTATAATAATAATAATAATAATAATAATAATAATAATAATAATAATGTTTAAGGCGGCATTTGCTAGCCGCCTTCTTCACTGAGTACCGATTAATTAGTGATAGCCTTGGGCCAGCTATCTCTGATTGGCTACCAGTAGAGATTGAACTGCCTACTCAGTCTCCAAAAGTTAGACAGGGCTAAATGGCATAGCCTACTCCTTATATACGGGAACCAAAAGGCGTTAGCTGATTTTTTTTTTTTTTTTTTATAATATAGGCAATACAGTACATGCCTTGCATAATGTCCTGTGGGGAGTGATTTTTAAAAGAAAAAAAGCGCATAAGAAACTTAAAATGCTAATACTCAAAATAGTTTTTTGTATATAGTGAGATTTTATTTATATATTATTATGGAATATTAAGTCATAAGGTCATTTATTATTGATGGAGGAGTTGGCTACATGGTTTACGGATTGTGCATGTAAACAAACATGGTGGGAAGTGGTTTGTGAGTGTGTTCATTTTAAAGAGGAAAATGACAAATTGTGGGGTGATAGTTAACTGGATGTGTTTTGTATAATGGTTATAGTGACAGACGTAAGCCAACGTACATTGCTTATATATAAATGGTATATAGATTAAGTTATACAAATGAATAAATGGTGTATATTTAATATAATATATCAGTCGAACCGCAAGATCTGGAATACATCTATTTTAAAATTCTCAACTGCTGATTGTCCACTGAAAGGACAAGAATATGTTGCGAATGCTCTTCAGTTCCAAGAGATATGTAATGGCGATGGTGATAAAGAAACCAAAGTAAAACTTATTTTTATGGAGTATGAATTCGGAAAACTATCTGGCGATATAGTACCTTCGCAGTTAAAAGTAAATGATATGATGGAATTGTTAGCTTTGAATACAGCAAAGGAAAGAAAAAAGTATTTTAATTTTCTTCGAAAGAAAGAATGTTTTCGCTTATCAGCGAATAATAAAAAAACACTTCGTCAGAATGAGAGGTCGAACATTAAAGACAAAGTGTCATTGGTATATGGAGATTTTAGCGTTTATGGATTACGAAACAATAGTATGTTCTTGAGAATAAGGAGACCATCTTGTGCTAACTTCTACAAGGGCAGGCTAGCAAATGCAGCAATTTTTGGACAGAAGATTATACTGGATTTAGATTATGATCAATATATGTCTCGGAAGGATTGTCAGTATTGTGCTTCACAAGTTCATAAAGCCTATGCCATTAACAGGGTGAATCTTAATCCTTTTGATATTCATATATGTAATGTAAAATCAGACAGCCTAACTTTGCAGTATACGAAAAAACTTATGGGAAATCTTGAAGCCTGTTTTTTTACGTTACATGAAAACAACTACTTAGACTTATTTCCTAAAAGCGAAATTGTGTATCTCTCACCTCATTCGAGTGATGTGTTAGAAAAATATGATAGTAATGCAGTGTATGTTATAGGTAAGGAGCTTCAATTTGCATAAGTTTACCTCATTTCACATTAGAAGAAATAGCTGCTGTTAAATATTCCTTTTCCAGTTCTTTCACTGGTAGAACCTCACAGAACTTAGCAGGCACAGTCCAAAGCACTCAGTTGGATCCTATGACTGCTTGTCCCAGGATGTGTGAGGAGAGGGGAGAGAGGAACATCACATTCTTCAATTAACTTTAGTTTCATGTGTTTTACTTGATCAGTTGAGTCTTATGTACTATAGTTTCTCAAAATTGTGGGTAGAGTTTTTTTTTAATAAAAAAAAAAGTTACACTGATAATATTTAATAAGAATATTAGACATCCATCATCATTTTATTACCAAATGAATGAAATGAAAGTTTCAAAATTTACCAGAGAGTTTATGAGAATAAATCTTCAGAGTAAGAATCGCCTTGGTTGCACTACTTCAAGACATGGTCTCTGGAATCCATATAGTCTCCTTTTATTAGTGCATTGATTATGTTTCATTGGCCTGACAGCTGTTTCAAAATGTTGGTTTTTGTATAGCTAAATGAAAGAAACAAAGAAATTTCAAATTTTACCAGAGAGTTTATAAGAATAAACCTTGGGCACAGGAGATGCCTTGACTTGTACTACCAAAGGACATGAATTACCTTCAGTATTTGATATGATTTTTTTTCTGCCTGGTCTTTGGAGTCCATATAGTCTCTTTTTATTAGTGCATTGATTAAGTTTCATTGGCCTGACAGCTGTTTCAAAGTGTTGGTTTTCATCAGAGACCAAGCAGAAACCTGAAAGGAAAAAAAAAAATCATATCAAATACTTGTCCTTTAGTAGTGCAAGGCAAGGCATCTCCTGTGCCAAAGGTTTATTCTTATAAACTCTGGTAAAATTTGAAACTACTTTGTTTCTTTCATTTGGCTATACAAATGACTGATATCTAATATCTCTCATTAAATATTATCAATCTTATCAAATTGAAGCCTTTTAGGTTCTATATTTAAGTATTTAAATGTTATTTTCAAATTATGTGAAAGAGGTAGTCATGATATTCCATTATTTTGCATAATGAAAATTTTTATTGGGTAAATTTTATTTTATTATTTTATTAAGTAAAATTATTTTCATCTTCTTTGTCATTACCATTATCCCACATCACCTGGGATTGGCTCTCCTAGTCTGTAATCACCAGGATATTCTGTTGTGGATTGTTGACTGGGCAATTTGGAGGCTTTTTTTTTTTTTTTTATTTAAAGGGACATCCATATTACTGCATCCTCTCAGTTTCGTACACACTTCTGTTACCTATTGGGTAATGGAATTACCTAGTTTCATTTTCCACTTTTTTCTACTGGAATTATTACTTCCATTACCTATTAGTTAAAATTATTTTATCTAATAAAAATTTCATTTTATCAGAATGAAAGCCTTTTTTATTTGTTTGATATATTACAAATTCACTATCCAAAGATAAGACCTTTTTCATCATAGTAATGTTATTATTAACATCTGACCTCCGTGGAGTCAGAGACTTATTGTGGGAAGTACACACTATCACACAAAGCTCATTGAACCATGCCTTAAATGATTCACAACACACTCAGGCAATGCATTCCATTCACCAACCACTCTGCATGTAAGAACCTGTTTCTCAGAGTCAGAGACTTATTGTGGGAAGTACACACTATCACACAAAGCTCATTGAACCATGCCTTAAATGATTTACAACACACTCAGGCAATGCATTCCATTCACCAACCACTCTGCATGTAAGAACCTGTTTCTCACTCCTCAGCTCAAACCCTCCGTATACAGTTTCCAGGGATGACTTCTTGTCCTACCTCCCTCTCCCATTCTATGATAAATCTCTTCCATGTCAACCGGATAACAACCCCCTGACTAACTTATATTTCTCGATCATATCTTCTCTCTCTCTCCTCCTATTCACGAAGCTTTGCAATTTACATTCACTCAATTCGTCTTCATACTCCACATTTCGAAGACTACTGACCACCTTTGCGAATCTTCTCTGGACCTTTTTAACATATGCTCATCACCAAGAAAATGGTGACCAAATCTGTGCACAATAATCCATATGAGGCCTGAAAAAGGCCTTACACATTGGTGTCATAACCTCTTTATTTCTGCATGCCAGGGTCCTCCACATCATCGCCATTTTCCGATGTGACATCTTCACAACTTGTGCAATGTGATGTTGTTATTATTTTTATGATATTATTATCATGTTGTCTGGGACTTATCTGATTTTTAATTATGCTAGAATAAGTAGCAAAGAATGCATTGTTGATTTTGTTCTGCAAGTGAACAAATAGTGAAACAATTCTTCACATAATTTACTGAATATGAATATTGCTTTTGTAAGTCATGAAAAATATTCTGTTGTTTTTGCAGTACTGTTGTATGTGTTTTGACATTTCACCCTCTCCAATAGGAAGGGTGAAATGTCAAAATACATACAAAGCCCATTGTTTTGCTCTGCTGGGAGAGGGATGTCTTAGTATAGTGGTAAGGACAGTGTTGTTTTTGAGTTACCGAATTTAAGGTTCTAGTGGTGATATGGCATACTAACATGGTTGAAACTGTTGCTACATGTTGTTTATTGCAGAGACTGCAGGTTAATACAGTGTGGCAAAAAAAAATGAGGTTGAATTTACAAAGGAGTAGTAAAAAACATATATATTTATATATATATAATAGGGCATATATTCAGGGTGTGAGGTGCACACCCACGGAATAGCATTATCACTAATATTATATTTTTGCATTTATTCCTGTTAAAGACTCCCCTGGCTTTGCATGATTCCTAAAATTAAATACAACATACTAATGATTAATGAAAGAATATGATTGTGGGCATGTTAACATTGCATCACATTTGTGTTAATAGCCCAGGTGTGTGGTCACAAATACAGACAGCTTTAGGCCCTTTGAACAAGCGTATAGACCGGGGTCGCCAAAGTTATTTGCCTGTCGACCCCTTCAAGAGTTTCTTGACTTTTTATCGACCCCCTATATTTTACTCTTACGTAATTATAATAGGACAAGCAAAAAAAGACGCTTATGTGAGTTTTTAGATTGTTTATTTTATAGTCACAGTGTTTATTGTATGTATAATATAGTATATATTATTATATTACCATTACTACTACTATTACTATCACTAGTAATATCACTGGTATTACTAGTGATATTAATAAACTACTGGTATTAATATCACTGGTATTACTACCAGTGCTGCTCAACTCTTCAACATAGAGAAGTTTAGTTCGTGAATGAATAACGATTGAATTATGATATGTATGTTGGTGAATTTTAGAACATTAACGCTCACTTGTATGTCAATGCACAAAAATGAGACTGGGATCGAATACTTGTAAGTATCAGTAAATAAGAACCACGCACGTGTTGCAATCTCGCTCCCACTGCACCGGCCGGCAGGAACCACCAGCATCCGTTTATTGGTAAATACGTCATTTTGGCCTACTTGATTGGCCTCAGTAACTATTTTCATGACCTTACTCCATCTTACAGGTCCATGAATAGGACCTGTAAGATGGAGGTACTGATCCCACGATTCACTCTTAATTGCGTTGTCATTACCTCCATGTCTTTTGTCATGGAGGTAATCCAAGTTAACCGAATTAAATATTACCCATACAATGATGTCTTATATTTTTCTGTCGATCCCCATTCGACTCCTAACAATGTCATAGCGACCCCTTTGGCGACCACTGGTATAGATGGTGCAAGAGGTCAAATTCTTAGTGTTCCAGTGGTATTAAAACCACCCAGAAGGAAAGTTAGGGTGTTTGCTGAGACATGGTGATTATTATGTCCTCCAATTCAATTGAATATTGTCATTTCTCATGAGTTACTGTTTTTGTTTTCCGAGTTTCATCTGTTTTGTGTGCATGAAGTGTGAACTGACGTATTTAGGACACCAATATAGACAAGTTTTTAATATATAGTTTTCTATAAATAACTTATAACTTTTTTTGCCCATATTTACAAACTGGTGTAAGACAACTTCTTCAAGTAGTATGTGATAGAAGCAACTCGAGGTCAAAGAGCGTTAGATTTGATTATGGTGTCACAGGATTAACTATTCTGCATCCAGTTGGTGACAGTGATCAGTGATCGGTACTCACTTGGGAAGTGGCTAAGTTTATGAATATTCCATTCAGAAAAGGTACATGCTGAACTACAAAGCAGGAAATTGTGACCACCTGAGGGGTATGCTGGTTTATATGCCATGGTATCAGTTAGTGTGTGGGAAAGATATCAACAATGTGTGGGATGATTTAAAAAATACTTAAATAATGCAATATCAGAATGTGTCTCTAGAGTTCGAAGAATAGATGGAATAGAAGTGAAATGGATATGTAATCTAATTAAGTAAGAAAAAGATAACATGGGAGGAATATCATGTGCATAGGGATGATGTCAGTTATGATTATTATAAGCAGCAGGCCAGAAGAGTCACAAGTGTTGTACAGAAAGCTAAGTCTGAGTATGAAAAGTAACTGGCTCTGCAAGTTAAAGACAAACTGAAAGAATAACTCTACTGAATGCAGATGGTGTGTAAGTGACAGATGCAGAAGAGATTATTCAACTAATGAGTGCTCATTTTGTTAAAAGTTATCAACCTAGTATATGCAATTGAACTCATTGCTATCTCTGTGAGGAATCTCATATAGGTGAGGAGGAAGTACTAGAGCTGTTGCACAAACTGGATAAGAATTCTGCAATAGTAACTAAGGATATCAGTATGCATGCTAAAAGTGTTCAGCTAAACTTGGCTGTTTCTTTGACCTGGTTATATAATTTGAGTCAGAACAGGGAAGATTCCACAGGAATGGAAATAATGAATGACAATCCCATTACACAAGGGTATTTCAAAGACTGGTGTATTCAACTATCAACCAATTAGTATATCAGGAGTGATGGGGAAGATTTTGGAAAAGTTGGTTAGGGCTCACATCCAGAAATGGGTTGACAGAGAATAGCTCTGTTTTCTGTCAACAAACAGCATGGGTTTACTAAAGGAAGGTAATGTTTTAGCAATTTGCTCACATTCTATAATAATGTTACCACTGAGTTAGACAGCTACGTCTAACTCAGAAGTGGAACAGATACACTGTTACTTTTGGATTTGCTAAGGCTTTTGACAGAATACAGCACAGAAGACTGTTGCATAAATTGGAGAATATTGGATTGGATTATAAACTATTGGCATGGATAAGAGGATGGCTGACTGACAGATATCAAAAAGTCATACATGAGTTGGGAGTAAATCACCAAGATTGAAGGTAACCAGCAGTGTACCACAAGAATCAGTTCTTGACATACAGCTATTTGCTGATGATACAAAGATAGGCAGGGTAATCAAGAGTGCTGCTGATATGCAGTACTTGCAGAATGATTTGAATAGGCTGAGATTGTGGGCATGTGAAAATGGCTGTCATTTCAATGTAATAAATGTAAGGTCATGCACTTTGGCATGATTAGATATCCAATGTTGTATTATATCATTATATGCTTGACGGAACTGATAGGAAGTTGAAATTCAAGGATAATATTTGCCGGCCTGGTTGACCGAGTGGTTAGTGTATCCGCTCTCCAGCCAAAAGGCTGCAGGTTCGAATCCCACCGTGGGCATGGATATTTGTGATTGTCTGTGAAAGTTGTAGTCGGCGATAGATGGCGTTGGTGTTAGATGATGAAGGTTGGTGGAGTTGTAGAGTTGATGCCCTCCCTCGATGAGTCTTTGGACTCCCTGGAGGTGTGATATAATAATAATATAGCAAAAATTGTAAATACAACTCAGAGAATAATGGCAATGCTGAAACAAATCTTGACATGTAATGATAAAGAAGCCATTTTGCCTCTTTACTACAAGGACTTGATAAGACCTCACATGGACTGTTGCATGCAGGTCTGGTTTCCATAGTGATTTTGATATATCTGAGAGAGTGCAAAGGTGAGTGTCAAAAATGATATCAGGAATGTGGAATATTGATTATGAAGACTGAGAATTTGTAGGCTGCAGACACTAGCAAACAGGATAAAGAGGGGTGATATAACTGAGACTTGCAAACTTCTGAAAGGATCATGCAGGATTTCAAGTGATGGAATTTTCATATTATGGAGGGTGGGGAGGGACAAGAGGGCATCCATGAAAGTTGAGAACGAATGCTACGAAGAAGGGGACTAGGGCTCGATTTTTCTCTCATAGAGTAGTGTGTGATCAGAATGCATTGCTGTTGGATGAAGTGTGTGGAAGTAGTGCGAATGAATTCAAGAACAGGTATGACAGCTGGTGTGAATAGTATGGCCTTCCTCTGAGTTCCTGACTCCCTGGAGGTCTCTCTTAACACTTGGGAGCTTGCATCGGTAATTTTGCAGGCGTTATGACGCAGTATATCTGAGAGATACATTCGTTACTAGTATGTGCTAAAATGCAATAAAACATAAAGAAAAAACACTGCAAATATGGTACATGATGGTACAAATTAAGTGAATATTAAATCCAGCATTATTTCACAGCTGAATATAGAAACTACAAGAGTTTCGTGTCGAATATATAGAAACTAAAAGTTTCGGCGGATGCAAGCATAAGTAGTGCCTTATGGGCAACTCATAGTAAAGGTGGAGCAAGCTCCAGACCACTTTCCTTAGTATTTTTCATAAACATAACAAACATTTCCTAGAGGACATGTATGATAAATATTGAATCCAACATTATTTCATAGCCGAATATAGAAACTACAAGAGTTTCGTGTCGAATATATAGAAACTAAAGGTTTCGGCGGATGCAAGCATTAGTACACTTATGGGCAACTCGTAGTAAAGGTGGAGTAAGCTCCAGACCACTTTCCTTAGTATTCCATAAATGTAAAGCACATCTCTTAGAGGTCATGCATGACAAAATAAGCCTTTGGCTCTCTATTTCAGTAATACATGATGGTTTATTTATTTTCAGCTACAATCTAGAAATTATTGAACAAAGAATTTAAAAAAAAAAAAGAACTAAACCATCTATACTGACATCAGAGGTCGCGGTATCTCTCAAATACAATTTACTGTCAAATATCACAAACCTTTACATAACATGCATTAAATCAAACTGACAGTAAAAAAAAAGTGCGGAATATCACTCGCAATGTATGAATTCACAGCTACTCATGACCTCTGAATTGTGTAAGAATATTTATATTAAACATTTTGCATGTATCTGTCAGATCGGATGCAAGTGCCCGAGTATTAATAATAATAATTTACAATGAAAAAGCATCTTGATGATCTACTGAATGACCCATTTCCTTCAGAAAATGGGATTTCTGTGGATTATATGATTGTGGTCAAAGGGGGTAAACCTCATCCTCCTCTTCGAAATTTACTGAGCAAGCACAAAGATGCAAAAACTGAATACTTGAGACAGTTTTCTATTTCACAATCATATGGTCAAATTGACATAAATTTTGTAACAGTGGGTTGTGTAAGCCACGTGACAGCACACCGAACCAAAATGGCAAGCAGTGCCACTGATGTGTGCATGTGTAACACAAGTATTGCTCTGGGAGGGGAGGGAGACAGACAGACAGAGAGTGAGTGCAAAAGGAGCATAGAAGTGTCACCCTAGTAGTTCAACCATCAAAATTATTTTTGCACATCACCTCTAACATTATTATCAAACCATAAAGAATGGATTGTGATGAAGTTTTATGGAAACCTGGGGAAAAGTCCCACTGAAATGCACAAAATGTCATCAATAGCTTGTGGAGATAAAGCTCTGTCTAAAGCATCAAATACCTTTCAGGTATTTGGTTTAAGCATTTTAAAGAGGACTGAGAGGATGTTGTAGGCCTGTTCTCAAAGTACACAATCCAAATTGGTGTCATGGCATGCAGGTTTCGAACAAGTGATTGCCTGTTAACAGTGAGAATGATAGTGAGTTAAATGAGAATAACGAATTAGTAAAATCCAAATTATCCCACACAGCTGTTAAATTATGCATCAGCTCATGCAGGAATCTTTCTTATAAGCAAGTTGAAGTATTCATCCTTACCCTTGTGACTTGGCTCCAGCAGACTTTTATTCTGTTTTTCAAGTTGAAATTTGAGATTAATAAAATAGTAATTTGATATTACTTAAATTAAGGGGATATTAAATCCCACATAGTTTTAAAACCGAATAAGAAACTCAAAGATTGGAATCAGAGAGTTTCTTGCCAAATATAGTAAACTATAAAGTATCGGCGACACTAGCGTTAGCAAATGCAAGTGATCCAAGTATGTAGTACAATACCGGGCAGCTTGTTGCAAAGGTGGAGAAGTTCAGATCGCTATTCTTAGGTATTTTCCATAATGTAAAAACACATTTCCTAGGAAATGTATGCTGTTATTACATTATGGAGGGAGGTCACTACCCAGACCGGTTTCAGCCTTTTTTAAGGCTTCATCAGTGAGTAGCTAGACCTAATAATACCAAAGTGTATAGCGAAAAGAACTTATATACTCTGCGAACGAGTTATCCAAACAGGTGCAACCATTAAGTTACTTATAAATAAAGAGCTAATAAGCTTTTATTTATAAGAAAGAAACTCAAAGATTGGAATCAGAGAGTTTCTTGCCAAATATAGTAAACTATAAAGTATCGGTGACACTAGCGTTAGCAAATGCAAGTGATCCAAGTACGTAGTACAATACCGGGCAGTTCGTTGCAAAGGTGGAGAAGTTCAGATCGCTATTCTTAGGTATTTTCCATAATGTAAAAACACATTTCCTAGGAAATGTATGCTGTTATTACATCATGGAGGGAGGTTACTACCCAGACCGGTTTCAGCCTTTTTTGAGGCTTCATCAGTGAGTAGCTAGACCTAATAATACCAAAGTGTATAGCGAAAAGAACTTATATACTCTGCGAACGAGTTATCCAAACAGGTGCAACCATTAAGTTACTTATAAATAAAGAGCTAATAAGCTTCATTTCGGCAATGAAAACATTACTTAAATTAAGCCCGGTATTGTACTACGTACTTGGATCACTTGCATTTGCTAACACTAGTGTCGCCGATACTTTCTAGTTTACTATATTTGGCAAGAAACTCTCTGATTCCAATCTTTGAGTTTCTTATTCGGTTTTAAAACTATGTGGGATTTAATATCCCCTTAATTTAAGTAATGTTTTCATTGCCGAAATGAAGCTTATTAGCTCTTTATTTATAAGTATATAGTAATTTGATAATTCTGTGACATTCAGAAGAATGTCAAAACTATTAAAATAAATCATGATGGCATGAAAGAGTTAACAAAAGATGAGCGAGTGGCGTTGTATGGCGACTCCATTATTAAAGGTGTGCTAGAGGATAAAATGCACAAGGTATGTTTTCCAGGTGGTAAAATGAGTAGAGTGATTGAGGCATTGAACATGAGGCGGGAACGAGCAAAAGAGTTAATTGTATTAATTGGAACAAATGATTTGAGAGAGAACAAAGAGCATGTCAAAATGAATGTCAGGAGACTGCTTGGAAAGATAAAGGAGAATAGTGTGACAGGAAGGGTGGTCAGTGTGTTGCCTAGGTATGATTGTGGTGAAATGAGGCGGAGAGCAAGGATTATGAATGATATTCTGGCTGAAATGTGTGAGGAGATGGGAGTACAGTTTGTTAATGTGTGGAATGAGTTTGAGGGACGAAGTGAGCTGTATGGGAGCGATGGACTGCATTTGAGTGGTTATGGTGTGAGTCGCTTGGAGAGACTGCTGCTGGAAGGTAGAGAAGTGAATAGAGAGAATGAATCAGATCAAGAGGGGAGTGATGTGGAAGAGCAGGAGAGTAAGACAGGAGAGATTGAAGGAGTGGAAATGAATGTGGAAGTGAGTGGTGTGAGTATAGATAATGAGAGAATGGGTGTGCAAGAGGAGCAGGGAAACGGGGAGGCTCAGGGTGGACAGGGATACACAGCGTGAGAAAGGTGGATGCTCCAAGAGGAGGTGAGAGAATGTGTAGGCAGGAAAGTAATGGGATGACCAGGGATCAAAAGGAAACAGATGGAATTGCAAAGGGTTCTAAAATGAAGAAGCAGAAAGGGAAATGGCCCCAGTCCAGCATGGAGAGATCACATCGAGTGAGTGGTATCAGTGGAACTAGCTGTAGATCCAGAAATGAGTTGTTGTGTTTGTATACCAATGCTAGAAGTATAAGAAACAAGGCGGATGAAATGGTTGCACTAATTGCGTCTGTGCACCCAGAGATTGTCGGAATAAGTGAGACATGGTTAGATGAGGATGACATCCTGACAGGAATAGAGATGGAAAGGTATGATGTGTTTCGTGAGGATAGAAGGGGTAAAAAGGGAGGGGGAGTGCTATTGATGATAGAGAAAGAGTTATGTCCATACAAGGTAGAGATGCAAGGGGGAAATGGGGCCAGTGGTTTTGAGGCAGTATGGTGTGAGATAGAGGTGAATAGAATCAAATACTTGGTGGGATGTTGTTATAGACCTGGTAATGTGGATGGTGGTGATAGTGAAATGTATAGTCAAATAAGCCAAGCAAATAAGAAAAGGGTGATCATTATGGGTGATTTTAATTATGGCAATATAGACTGGAATGAAGAGATAGCAACTGGAAGTAAAGAAAATGAGTTTCTTGAGTTTTTGAGGGATAACTACCTCAGACAGTATGTAACAGAGGGCACAAGAGGATTAAGGGTCTTGGATTTGGTCATCTAATCGGAGGATGTAATTATCAATGAGGTATCAAATCATCCACCAATTGGTGAAAGTGACCATGAGGTGATTACTTGGGTGGTTGCCAGCAGTGCAAGGACCCCTGTGAAAAAAGGGTATATGTGGAACTACAAGGGGGGTGATTATGAAGAGCTCAGGAGACAGCTTGCAGGTGTAGCATGGAATGAGGAGTTAGCTGGAAAAGAGATCAATGCAGCTTGGGGGATTTTCAAAAAATATTTAGTGGATGCAATGTCTAAATGTATACCACGGGTGAGAAGGTTAAATAAGTTAGGTGTGAGATGGATGAATAAAGAGATTAAGCATGCAATACAGAGAAAAAGGGCATTGTGGAGGCAGCATAAGAGAAGTGGAAGTAACCAATTTCATGAGTTCTACAAAGACCAGGCAAGGAGAGTGACTTGGTTGGTGAGAGTAGCTAAAGAGAGGTATGAACAGCAGTTAGCTAATGAAGCTAAAAAGAATCCTAGGGAGTTCTTTCGATATGTAGCCAGCAAAAGAAAGAATGATTATGGAAGGATGACATTGATTGGAGGAAATGGTATAAAGACAGCTGTTGCAGAATGTGTGGTGGAGATACTTAATGAGCAGTTCATAAAGATCTTTCAATCTTGTGAATGTGACTTCATGGAGAGATTAAGAGCAGTTGATGATGGGGAGGAGAGACTGACTGTAAGTGAGCAAGAGGTGTTTGGGGAGTTGAGTAAACTAGATGTAAATAAGGCTGTGGGACTTGATAATATATCACCACGTATTCTGAAGGAATGTGCCAGAGAGTTGACACCTGCCTTGACATATTTTTTTAATACGAGTCTTGCACTTGGTCAAGTCCCTAAAGAGTGGAAGGAGGGCAAGATTGTGCCACTTCATAAAGGAGGTGATCGAACTCAAGCATCAAACTATAGGCCTATCTGTGTGTCGGGTGTTGTGGTTAAGTTGTTGGAGAAGCTTGTGAGAGCTAGAATCCAGAGTTGGGTTGACAACAATGGTATAATCTTTGATGGACAGCATGGATTTGCTAAAGGGAGGTCGTGTTTTAGTAATCTACTTACTTATTACAATAAAGTGACTGCTTCCTTGGACAGAGGAGAAGGATACACAGTAATATACTTGGATTTCGCAAAAGCTTTTGATAGAGTGCCTCATGATAAGTTGACAGTCAAACTAGAGCAGATGGGGTTGGATATTAGATTAGTGCATTGGATTGGAGACTGGCTATCTGATAGGTATCAACAAGTTGTGTATGGGGGTGCAATATCCAGGAAAAGGAAAGTCACTAGTGGAGTGCCTCAGGGATCTGTTTTAGGGCCATTACTATTTAACTTGTATATTAATGATATTGGCGAAGATTTGGATGGAGATATTCAGTTGTTTGCAGATGATGCAAAGTTGGGAAGAACCATAAAGAGTAGTGAAGATGTTGTGGCCTTGCAAGAAGACTTGAATAAATTGAGTGATTGGGCAAGCAAATGGGGGTGTGAGTTCAATGTTGCAAAATGTAAGGTTTTAAAATTTGGAAAACAAAGATGGGATGCAGAATTTATGCTTGGTAAGAATATATTGTTGGAAGTAGAGGAAATAAGAGATCTGGGAGTGATAGTGGATAAGGATCTGAAATTTAGGGGTCACATCGCCAAAATTGTGAAGACAACACAAAGACTTCTGGGAATGATGAGGAGGACACTGACGTGTAGAAGTAGGGAGATTCTTGTTCCATTGTATAAGGCTTTGATTAGGCCACACATGGACTATTGTGCCCAGATTTGGTCACCTGGTTTTCAGAAGGATGAGGAGATGTTGGAAAGGGTCCAAAGGCGACTGACTAAGGTAGTTTCTGACCTCTGGAATATCGAGTATGAGGAAAGATTGAAAAGATGTAATTTGCAGAGACTAGTGGAGAGAAGGAAGAGGGGAGATATGATAGAGACCTACAAGTTGGTAAGGGGTTGCTATAGGATCAATGGTGGAGAAGTTCTACAGCGAATAGTGGGAGATCAGGGGAGAACCAGAGGTCATCCCTGGAAACTGTATAAAGAGGGTGTGAGTAGGGGAGTGAGAGGCAGGTTTTTTTCGTGCAGAGTTGTGAATGATTGGAATGCCTTGCCTGAGAGTGTGGTGTCTGCAAGGAGTTTGAATGTGTTTAAGACCCGGTATGATGAGATGTGTGTGAGATAAAAGGACCTCCTAGATGAGTCTTTGACTCCATGAGGTCTTGTTTAATAATAATAATAATAATAATAATAATGTGACAGCAGAACTAAATATCACAGCAGAGCAGTTCCCCAAGTTTTTTCCAAAAATTATATAAATGCTATAACAAATGTATTTATTCAGTCCTTTGGGAATTATTTTGAGAGAAACAAGTAAGAAAATATTTTTCTTATCTACTCTTTGCATTATTTGAAGCCAGTTTCATTCCTTTTTTTTTTGGTGCATATTGTTATTTCATTTTAAAGGTGATAAACAAGCCCTGAATTGTAATAATTTCAAAACCAATAAAATAACCAATTTCAGTAAGTTAATAATTTTTTGATTATGTATGTCAATCCCATACACAAGAAGTGGAAGAACCTACAGCATGTTAGTGCCATTGTATAGGGTGCAGGTCAGGGTTGGAAAGAAGAAATCTGTTGACATTTTTCTTAAAGAGTTGGAGATTGTAGTTGTTGGAAAACACCTCATGAAAACAGAGGCTGATGGAATAAATGAGAATGAAGATGACTGTAGAAAAGACCAGGCTGAAACAGCATCTGTGTGGCAGGTTGAAGTGAGTCAGTGAGGAATTATCTATCAGCTGAATCACTCTCCTCTTGACACCGTTTGAGAATTTTTCATAAGATTTAGGTACACCACCTAACTATGTGAATAGTATGCTAAGGATGGTCACATTGAGATTTGTACATTAGCAGTAAGGGATTAGTAGCTGGATGGGTGAAAAGTAGCATCTTGAGCAGAAAAGAATGCTTAGTTTGTTAGAAGCTAAGGAAACTACTGATATGATGTGTGTATATCAGAAAAAGCTGGAAGTAAATATCAGTTCAGGAAGTGAGATCTGATCCTGTCTAGTGAGTTGTGTATTACTGAGGGTAAGGATAGCTTTGTTGAGATCCTTTTTACAAGAAAAAAGGCAAGACTTTTCAAGATGATCAAGTTATCCTTTCCTTATTGAAAGTGATATGGAGATCAGGGTTTTAAGCAAGATCGTCTACTGGTTGTAGACGATCTTGAAGTTTAGGATGTCTATGTACCATATGGTTTTATTGAATGAGTAGGATGAATGAAATGGACCATTATCAGCTAAGCTGTGGATAGGATTAATAGTAATTGAGAGGAGGTCGTCATTTATAATGTCTGAGGCCATGTCTGAGAATGATCCTTATGCTCCTTATGTCGGCAACGAGCATCGAACCCAGGACACTCCTTTCCCAGGAATATAATTTTTTTTCAGTATGTGAAAATTATTATTATTACATAGCACCTCCAAGGAGTCCACAGGCTATTTTAACAGACATTTTTCAGTGTGACATTTTTGTCACACATTAAAATTTTTCTTCTGCATCAACTGAACTTTGTAATCTATAAACTTTAATTTTGTCCTCATTGTGAGCATTCCTTAGACCCACCTTGGTTACTTGCTTCTGAATTCTGCCCACTACTTACTTACCATCAAGAAACCCAGGTCACCAGATTCTGTGTACACATACATTGTATCTGTGTGTGCTGTTCGTTGCTTGTTCTTCTAGTGTTTTGTTATTAAGACTAGAATAAATCCTGAAAGACATCAGAAGAATATAGTTGTTTTATAGTTAGTTATAGATGATCATGGGCTTCATTTGTTCTGTTTTTTGGCTTCCTAATAGTATCACTTACTTTCAGCACATCTGAATAATGTGCTCTCTAACACATGCTTTTATTTCTTCTTTGAAACTGTTAATTTTCAGTTCATGAATCATAGCAAGATATTTTTTGCAGTATATTTTAAGTTCTGTTAGTATTTATAATCAGTCTTTTTTTAGTCCACAGTTTTTTTAGTCTGTTGTATGTCTTTTACATATTTTCATGGCTGCTATTTAATTGAAATATTAGCCATAAAATTTCTTATCCTCTATATTTATAAAAACACAGGCTGTAGCATCTGGACACCTGTATATGCAAATCTATGTTGCCACATTCTTCTCTCCTCCACATTACTCCACAATGTACATCAAAATAGATTTATTATTTTTGTAATTTTTTTTTATATAAGTCCTACTTACATAAAAGTATAAACCTATCATACATTATTTCCCATGCTGACATGGTTGCCTGAGTGAAAAGCATCTCCACTATATATATTTTGTGAGTTCAGATTCACTATGGTTGTTTGTGAAAGTCTTGCAGTGGTAGACTCTTTATTGCCTAATATGAGATCATTATCCAGGATCCTCAAGTGGCCTGAAAAAGTGTTGTGTTTGTTCTCTAGGACAGAGTCACTGGATTATGTTAACTTTTATCCTATCCATGGCTAAAAAAGTATCGTGGGAAGGATAAGGTACTAAAAGGATTATAAGTTGATAAGTACACAATGTTTCATGGGAGGATTCACTCACATAAACTAATACTGTGGGTGGGCTAAGGATTAAATAATCCAGAATCCTTGCTCTAGATAAGCAGAGTAGAGCAATAAACAGAGTAGTGATCTCACACAGGGTAATGAAAATCATCTTATACTTCAAGATAGTCATATGTAGAGTGTGTCAGAACCCATGACCTATATGTTGGAGAGTGAAGGAGCTATCCGTTCAACCAAGCAAGCATATAATTGCAATACCTTGACAGCTTGGTAAAGATCTCACATCCAGTTAGTCAATTACACAGTACGAATCTGCCTCTTTTTAAATTATTCGCTGAATATGCAACCACTGTTCCCATTGGCAACTGATTCCACTTGCTCCCAACATATAATGAGATATTACATCTTTACTGGCCATAATTTTACTCAGCTTACAGGGATGATCTTTATTTTCCCTTTCGCTTGTCATGTATTAAAATCCTCCTCTGGATCTATATTCCTCACTCTCAATAAAATATCCTTATAAACTTCCATGTTTCTATTGTATCCATCATGTCTGTGATATCCATGATAGACATTTGTCCTCGACTCCTTGGAGGTCTGATAATAATAATAATATCCATCATCTTTCTGTCCTCTTTGAATTCTTATCCTTGAGGCTTGATTTCCTGAAATCCAACAAATTACCATAACCGTGAAGCCATCTTCTTCCTGTTTGTGACTTTAATGTCCAGAATTCTAGCTGGTTCCTTTTTTTCAAGTTCAGCCACCCATGCTGGAAGAGAAGCTAAGTTTGCTGTAAGCAGTGATCTGAAGCAAAACTGTTCATCTATGAAACATAATACCTGATAATCCTCTCCACTCACTGGATCTTTTCTTTATAAGTTTTCCTTCCAGCTACATTGTCAATTCAGATCATAATTTCATCCAAGTTTCATCACTAGTGGGAAAAACTCAACCATTCACAACCTTATATTCTTTTGGCACTATAACAATAATGTCAAGTGAAAAGATCTTTGAAACTTCCTTTCTGTGGTCAGACTACTGTTTCATTTCTCCAGATGTAGATATTTATTGTGATCCTTCCAGAAACCCAGATACTCATTATGAAATTGTGACAGACAGTCCTCATTCCATGTTGGATGAGGGGCTTCATTCCCCACTCTGTTTAATATTACTACTCAGTATCTAATCCGTGATTTTCTAAGATGTGTGCAAAGGCAATCAAAGAGAGGGTGGGGTTATAAAAAAAAAAAAAAAAAAAAAAAACCATGTCACAAGACCTGTCATTGTGACATGTCACAAGATCGGCTAACTTGGCTATGTCTGAGAAAGATCCTTAAGTTCCTCACGTCGGCAACAGGAATCGAACCCAGGACACTCCTTTTCCAGGAATATAATTTTTTTTCAGTATGTGAAAATTGTTATTATTTCGTATTCTTATTTTTCTTATTCTTTTATATTCTTATTTTTCTTATTCTTTTTTTCTTATTTCGTATGTGAAAATTATTATTATTTCTACTACCTGTAGAGAACCTCTCCTCCTGTAGCAGTAGCAGTCATCCCATTCAAAAACTGTTAAATGCAATTTCTGACTATACGTGCTCCCACCTTTCTCTCTTACCCGAACAGTAGTATTGCAAAATCATGTAAAGACCTGACCCATCCAATTCTTGAACAGTTGGCCAAAGAAAATCATTTCCACTGGAACATTACATCCCATGGCTCATATGACTTGTGCCAGAAAGACATCAGAATAATCTTGAAACAAACTGGATACCAAAAAAGGCTTTGCATCCTGATGGTATCCCACCACTTATGTTCAAGAGATGAACATAAGTGGTGGGATAACTGAAATAACACCTGCCTTTCATCTCTGCCGAATATATCATACTCATTTGACATCTATCCCACAGTATGAAAAGAAGCTTGTATACAACTGATTCCAAAAAAAGAGGAGACAAGTGTCTTCCATCAATCCCTCTTACATCAGTGCTGTCTAAAGTAAGAATGTCCAACAGTCAACTTCTTCATCCTGGAGAACTGCAACTAATCGCTGACAACCATTGTAGATTCCACCAGTCAAAATCAACATCAGATTCCTTACTCACCCTTGAACACGTGCCATGGAAAGGTTTGAAGAAACTTGTGCTATTACACTTGACATTTCCAAGGTATTTGATAGCATTTGGCAAAGAGGAATTCTCAGGTCTTCCCCCTAGTTGTTCACAGTACATTACGATAGAGATCATTCTCTCTTCAGATTTTCCTATCGATGCATTTTATTATAATGAATGCTGATCACTATATAACAATGAAAGAAAGGATATTGATGTATAGGATTATCAGGCCTCTG
The DNA here is from genome assembly GCF_054136105.1 of Typopeltis vanoorti. Classification (NCBI taxonomy): domain Eukaryota; kingdom Metazoa; phylum Arthropoda; class Arachnida; order Uropygi; family Thelyphonidae; genus Typopeltis; species Typopeltis vanoorti. The sequence continues at coordinate 14,280,699 of NC_143565.1, read as the reverse complement.
TTATTTTACCCATCCTGTTCCTCATCATAAACAGCCTTTTTTTTCCCATTGGTTTTAAACCTCATTCAAGGTTTTACTGATGATAACACTCACCATATGACAAACCTTTTAGTGCTCAAAAATTTCAAGCTTCGGTGTACTGAGCACTTCTCTCCATACAACTTTCAGTGGAATGACCACAATCTAGTCCTTTGTTTCCAAAACACAATTATGTCTTTTTTTCATAGAAAAAGGGCCTTAGTTCTATTCCCCTTACCTACAAACAATGCTCAGTATATTATGCTTGACATGAAATTAGATTCTTGTTTTAATCCTTGACTGAAGCATAACAAAGTTTGCACATGAATGACATCACGAAGTGCCGCAGCTGTGAAACCGAAGTTAAAGAAAGAAAAAAAGGTATATTGTGCAATTTCTGTTGCAAGTGGCTGCATACTTCCTGTGCAAAAATAGATGAATCGTTGAAAAAGCTTTTCACCGATCTCAACCAGTCCTACTTCTGTACGATGTGCCTCCCGTCCGTAAAACAGCTACTAACCCTAGGCAAGAGTTGAAAACCTCAATCAACAGCTTAATACTATGATAAATACTTTTTCCTGCAAAATCAGAAAGGTGGAAACAAAGCTCGAGATACTCAACGACCAGTGCCCGATCGCAAGTGCACCTGTACACCAGCTAATGAACTTCGTGAACTAATTGCATCTATGGTACACGAGTCACTCGAGGCAGAAAATAGGAGACTCAACACCGTTATTCTGAAGTTTCCGACGGAAAACGATGAATCCTTAAAAGAAGACGTTGCAAGCAGGAGAATGCAATTTCGATCCCAAAAATATTGTTAAATGCCATCATTTTGGACCCATAAAGAAAGGATGGAACAAACTTTCCACCTCTCGTGAAAGTGACCTGCGACACACCAACAAACACATCCAAATTTATAACGCTGATAAACAACAAGCTAAAGGACATTTTTCCCCAGTCGCACATATGTGCTCGACCTGATTTAACCTTTGCCCAGAGAGAACAAAGATGCCAACTCCGAAGACAACTAGAAGAAAAATGCCAAAATGGAAACAACAGTTGGATGATAGACTACAAACAAACCAAACTAGTGCATAAACCAAGTGACTCCACTAGCAGCCACCATGGAGACCAGTATGCAGGCACTGCATAGGAAACGTGCAAGATCCTTGCAGTCAAATCCATGCCTCACAGAACCTTGTATATCCACTTCACCAACATTCATGGCCTCAATTCAGACCTTAATAGCATCCACTACCATCTGTAGTCTGCCATACCCCACATACTCTTTTTAACAGAAACTCAAATCTCAGCACTATCCATCTCAACCTTCCTAACTATACACTATGTAACTCCTTTCGGCCCAAGGGTGGCGTCTGTGCATATATATGCTCTGACATACTCTGCCAGAGAACACCTAACCTAGAATTGCCCATTGCCCAACTTCGACCTTCTCTGGTTGAAGCTATCCCCCCCCCTCCCACTCAGTCAAATTCATCTGCTGTCTCTATCGCTCTCTCCTAATACCACCAATCATTCTGAGCTCTTTCATTTCCTCTCCCTAAAAGTTGATTTTCTCCAGTCCCACTCTCCTAATAGCGAAATCATCCTCCTTGGTGATTTTAATGTCCATAACACCAATTGGCTATCCTCTTCCAGTTGTACAGATCCTGCAGGCAGAGATGCTGAAACATTTGCCATCACTAATGACTTTACACAAATTGCTCAAAAGCCGACCAGAATACCAGATAACCCGAGCCACTCCCCAAATATCCTAGATCTCTTCCTTACTAATGACCCCTCCAAATATGTAGTGATCCCCGTGGGTAATTCTGACCACAACCTAGTGCTCACCTCTTCCCCCATACAACACCGCTTACACAGTCACTCCCACACAAGAGTAGTTTGGCATTATAACAGTGCCAAATGGGACGGTCTCCGAGACTATTATGCTACATTCCCATGGTTGGATTATTGTTTCCGGTCTTCCAGTCCAAACATATGCACCAAACGTATCACCAAAGTAATCTTCACTGGCATGAAAACATACATTCCCCACACTACACTCTGAACTGCTGTCCCCTAACTAAACCCTGGTTCTCCACAAGATGTGCCAAGGCGGTACAAATGAAAAATCAGGCATACCATAACTCGCTCAAATCAAGAACCGCATCCTCCTTCAATGCCTATACTGAAGCCCGAAACAGATGCAAGAAAATTATCAATGCTTCTAAAACAGAATTTGAACGGGCAGGAAGCTTGCAGCCTGTCCAAATGGCAGCCATGCCGTTTGATCTCTTGCCAAGGCAATTGGTCGTAATTTTGCCCTACACTACTCCCACCTTTCTCATACCCGGATGGCTCAATAGCAACATCACTACAGAAAAAGCTAACCTCCTAGCCACATTTTGCCTTCAATGCACACATAACTGACAATGGCAAATGTGCCCTCCAGTCATTCCAACTGCCCAACATGCAATCCCCCCTGTATCCTTTTGCCAAAACAATATCATAAACCTGTTGTCTAAATTAGAAACAAAAAAGTCTCCTGGCCCTGATGGCCTTCCTCCAATTGTCCTGAAAGTCTGTGCAACAGAACTGACTCCTATCCTATGCCGTCTGTACACACTTCCTTATTCTATTGATATATATCCCAAAGTCTGGAAACTGGCCCACATTCAACCCATTCCTAAAAAGGGTGACAAATCACTGCCATCTAACTACTGCCCTATCTCACTCACTTCAGTCTTATCTAATGTGATGGAGAAAACTCTCAACTCCTACTCTAACTTGAAGGTGCCCAACTATTAAGTGACCACCAGTACGGATTCCATCGAAGCCGATCAACAGGAGAAGATCTACTCTCTCATACATCACCCATTGCTGGACAAATGTAATGGAGAAATTCAGCTAATCCCAAGTAGCTGCACTTGATATCTCTAAAGCCTTTGACTGGGTCTGCACAAAGGCTTACTAAGCAAACTCCCATCATTTGGACTGTCTCAGGACTTCTGCTTCCTGTCTGGACACACACTATATGTGATGGTAGATGGCTCCCTATCCTCTCACCATCCAACTAATGCTGGGGTTCCACAAGGTTCAGTTCTCTCACCGACCCTCTTCCTTCTATATATCATTGACCTCTAACCCAATACACAGTTCTGCAGATGACAGCACATTACACTCCTCCCTCTCATTTGACAAACCCTACTCTACACAACTCACTTCAACCCTTAGAACATCAACCACCACTGCCCTTAATTCTGACCTCCAAGCCTCCAATGGGGCTCAGATAACCTCGTCAACTTCAACGATAGTAAAACCCAATTCTGTCTTATTTCTCACAAAAAAGAACTATTTTCCCCCACCACTGTTTTGATAACACTCAAATTCCCAGACAAGATGAGATCTCTCTTCTCGGAATTACCCAGACACAAACCTCTCCTGGCATAAACACATCACGACCATTGCATCCTCAGCTTCCAAAATCTAGGTTTTTCTCTTTCGCTCAAGATGCTACTTCACCTCTAAACAGCTGTTAACATTATGCAAAGCTCAAATCTGCCCAGCTATCGAATACTGCTCTCAGATTTGGAGTGGAGCTCCTAAAAGCTCCTTCAAAATGCTTGACTCAATACAGAGGAGAGCAATTAGATTGATAAATGACCCATATCTCACCAACTTGCTCCTCTCACTTTCACATAGACGCATAGTCTCTGTGATTTGTATATTCTATAAATATTTCCATGGAAAATGTTCATCCGAAACAGCATCAGTAATTCCTCCACTCTGTACTAAGTCCATTGGAACAGGTACGGCTGCTGCCCAACATCCTTTCGCAGTATACCTTGAAACCCACAGAACAAGTTTCTTTTCCTCCTACTTCATCCCTGTTACTGCAGTACTGAGGAATAGTCTTCCCCCCCCCCCTGATGTATTTCCCAAGGAATACAACATACAGGCTTTTAAATCAAATGTAAACAAGTTTCTCCTTTCCCAACCCACTACCCATATACGGTACTAACGTACTATAGGTTGACCAGCCAACCTCTCGTATATGGACCCAACATAAAAAAAAAAAATATATATATATATATATATATATATATATATATAGAAGCTGTTGACTTCATATCAGTATCCTATAATGGGAAAGGCCATTCAGACCACTTTCAACCTTCATTGAGATCTCATCAGTAAAAGCCCGATCCAAGAAGCTATCAAAGTTAAATTAGTGCAGAATTCATATATATTCTAAGGTAGTAAAATGGTATATTATGATATTATTAAATACTCTGGATAGGAGATAGATGTAAGTTGTACTGCTGATTCACACAGTAAATTATACTTGATAAGATATTATATTGCTTAATCCAGTGTAAACAAAGTTCTTGTTCTAGTGAATTACCATCATGATTGATATACTTGTATATAGAGACTATTGACTTCACATCAATTGCCTCAGTATTTTATGATGTAAGAACATTATGGGAAGGGCCACTATCTAGACTGGTGCCGTATAAGTACAGAATGATCTCTTAAAACTAGGTGATCATTCAGATCACTCTAATCTCAATGAGCAACTCACAAGGATCATTCTGACTTATTACTCTGATCTGGATCACTCCAGGATATCCTGCAGTGGTTCTGCCAAACAACATCTACAAATGCCTCAACTCCACCCACTGGCAGGTAAACCTTATGATTCAAACACCTTATCTTCTAGAACAGACAACATTTGATGGCCCTCCTGATGACCTTGTCGGTAGATGCTTTGTCACAGGCAAGCATCCAATGGAATGCAGTGATCAAAGATAATTTCAGAAGAAAAAAAACAACCTTATCACTGTGGTTTATTTGCTGAAGTGTATTACTATATTATTAAATATTTCAAAACTGAGATAGTTGAAGAAAATTTAACTGACTGCAAAGTGATCTTTTAGGTCACTCAGAGTTTTTGGAGACAAGTGTATATTCACACTTGAATTGGTAGTTGAAACTGGTGTAGGTATTGGCCCATCCCATAAGATTTTTGCATTATGGGATACTTGAAGCAATTGATGTGAAATCGGTATCCATTTATACAAGTAGACTAGTTGTGAAGATTCTTCACACATCAGCTTTGTTTGCTTATGTCTAGGTAAAGGAGATTAAAACGAATGAAAATGGTCAGCTGTAACAGTAAAGACTGGATCTCACTTGAGTTACTGATAGTAACCTTTGCTTTTTCTTGCACAAAACTAGCATCCTCAGCTAAGTGAAAATGTAGCATTCATTTTCACACAAGCTGTTACTGTTCAACCTACAAATTCCAAACCTTGGAATGTTTTTTTTTTTTTTTTTTTTTTTTGCTACACCTAGGACCTCATAAATTCTTGATGTGTTCAGAAGAGGGCAGTTTGGATAACTGATAACCCTTCTCTCACAGATCTCTCTCTCTGTGGGATAGAATCTAGAGAATGGAGTCTATGTGAAAGTTAGTCTCTGCATTATGTCTACAGATATTTCCAGGGATGTTTTTCATCATAACTGGCATCCATCATGTTCCTCATTTCTGTTAAGCCTACAAAATGTGAACGACAGCTACCCAACCTTTTACATTTGAATTATTGACTAACTCAACCTGCTAATCCCATTCACCCTTTATTCCAATTACCTCAGTTCTGTGAAACAGCCTCCCGCAAAAAGTATTCTTGAGAGAGAGAGAGAGAGAGTACTTCTCTGTGAATACCTTATTACGAGGGTGGTCTGAAAAGTTCTCGGCCTTGACCATAGATGGCAATCCTATCAGCAAGATTTTTTCTTTCTTCTTCTAAGTTGGTACATCTGTCATAAGCATCCATGTGAAATTGCAAGTCATTCTATCAAGTAGTTTGCTTTATACAGCTGTCTGAAGCAAAAGTGTTGTCTGTATCCCTTGAAATGGATAAAATTGAGTATCGTGCGGTTATAAAATTCTTTGTAAAAGAAGGCTTAACGCCAAAAGAAATTCATTCGAAGTTCATAAAGGTTTATGGGCACTCTTCTCTTTCGTTTTCAACAATTAAGAAATGGGCTGCCGAGTTTAAACGTGGCCATACCAGCCTTGAAGAGGATCCACTTGAAGGACGTCCAAAAAGTGTAACAACACCAGCAATCATTGATCGACTGCATGATATGGTATTGGATGACTGGTGAGTCAAAGTGCGTGAAATTGCTGAGACTATAGGCATTTCAAAAGAACATGTAGGATATATTTTGCATGAAGAATTGCAAATGAAACTTTACGCAAGATGGGTGCCACAATTGCTCACAGCAGATCAAAAACTCGCTCGCATGAAAATCTCTGAACAGTGCTTGGAGCATTTTAACAAGAATAAAAGTGATTTTGTGCATCGATTTATTACTATGGATGAGACTTGGATTCACCATTACACACCAGAATCCAAACAGCAGTCAAAACAGTGGACAGAAATCGGTTGTTCCACACCAAAGAAGACAAAGTCGGTTCCATCTGCAGGAAAGATCATAGCATCAGTGTTTTGTGATGCTAAAGGCATTTTGTTTATTAATTATCTTGAAAAGGGTAAAATAGTAACCAGGGAATATTATTCCAATCTTTTAACCAGACTAGACGAAAAAATTCGTGTTTGCAGAAGAAAAAAAATCATATTTCATCAGGACAATGCATCTGCCCACAAAGGTGTTTTGGCAATAGGAAAATTAAGGGATATGCACTATGAATTGTTGGATCATTCATCCTATTCTCGAGATTTGGCTCCCACTATCTCTTCCCAAAACTAAAACTCTTACTCGCTGGTCAGTGTTTTCTTCAAATCAAGATGTGATTGCAGCTGTAGAGGGGTGTTTTGCAGATCTTACTGAGAACCACTACAGGAATGGGATAATGACGCTGGAGCATCGCTGGAATAAATGTATTAGTTCTAAGGGAGATTATGTTGAAAAATAAAAACAATTTTGAAATTATAAATTCGTTTTTTCATTTTTAGGCCAAGAACTTTTCAGAACACCCTCTTATCATGACCTCTGCAGACATACAGTATATTTGCCCTAGGCTTTGTATTATTTTATGTGTGGAAGTTATATATACATAAAGTCCTCCGTCTATTTGTATTTTGTAAATATACCTAAAAATACATTTTTCTAAATGTTCAGTTTCTGGATAATGTTTCCTTTATCTTCCTATTTACGTCTAGGTGCTTATGTTGACCAGTCACAATCTCAACCAGTTTCTTTAATGAAGAGCAAAAAGGAAAACATCAGAGCTGTAAAACTGCCTTTGGATAACTACCTTTTGTAAGTAATATTATCTTAACTCTTTAATTAGGCCATAAAGAAAAACCTGATGGTTATAATCCCTTGTTGAATATGTTGAATTCAGTATATTTTATTATTTTAGTTTTTTTTTTTTTATATATAGCAAACCCGCTGAAGAATGGTCATAAGAACTATAACACATTAGCCCTTTTCACATGCTCTCTCCATCACTCTCCAAATTCTGTCAACTGCTGTGAGCTTTTTAAATTTCTCTCTCTCTAAAACTCTGATGAATGCACAAGGAAAACTCTGATGAATGACAAGGGTCGCACTTGTGCATTCATCAGAACCAACATACCATGCCAGTTCTGATGATTTCTCTCACTGTCTCTCTCTAAAACTCAATGAATGCACAAGGGCCGCACTCGTGCATTCATCAGAACTGACATACCATGTCAGACACTGCAAAAACTTGAATCCCTGCTGTTTGATCTGCTTTGGCTCAACATTTCCCTACCAAATCAACCTGCCCTTTTCATATGCTCTCTCCATGACCCTCCGAACTCTGTCAACCACTCTCAGCTCTTCAAATTTCTCTCTATCTCTAAACTCAATTTCTATAGTCTAAGTACCCCAATAGTGAGGTCATCCTTCTTGGGGAATTTAGTCCACAATTCATATTGGCTCCTGTTCTCCAGTTTTACCAATCAAACAGGCAGGGATGCTGAGGTGTTGCCATCAGCAATGACCTATCTCAGATCATCAATCTTCACACCAGAATACCAGACAACCCACTCCAATTTACCAACACACTTGACCTCTTCCTGACAAGTTTCCCTTCCATGTATACTGTGGTTGTCGGTTCTCCTCTTGGAAACTCGGACCACAACCATGCAAACTACCACAACTGCACAACCATACTCTTTTGCTGCAGAACAACACACAGCCACCAGTTCAGAGTCTCATGTCCTTTAGTGCCAAGGGAGCCAACTGGGAGGACCTCTGTGACTCTATTCCTCCTTCCCTTGATACTTATACTTGATACTTACTACTTCTTCAGTAATTCTGATCAAAATACCTGCTCAGACCGAATAATAGAAATCATTCTCACAAGAATGAAGGCTTTCATCTTGTATTCCAGTCCAAACTCTCAGCCACCATCCAAGCCTTGGTTCTCAAAAAAGTGTGCCAGTGCTGTAAAAGAAAAAAACTGCTTATCACAATTGGCTCAAGACCAAAACTCCATCCACCTGCCCTCTCTGCCTATACTTTGAAAGGGCCAAATGCTGCAAAACTTTTTCATCTTAGGCCTACCTTTTCACATTTGTGTGAAAAGGTAGGCCTAGAACTCTGGCCTGTCTGGCTTTTGTGTTATCCAGCCTGCCCTTCTGCCACATTAGGCCAGATAGTCGAGAGTCTACTGTATATTCAAAAATTAAAGACTGTAAATTAGAAATTCTTATAGCAAAAATTTTGTGCATGCACAGAATAGGCACATGCACTTCCTTTTTGACCTGTGTGTGTGTGTGTGTGTGTGCGCGTGCGTGCGTGCGTGCGTGCACAGTTTGGAGGGAACATTGGTACCATGTATAAAAAAGTAAATAAAAAACAATGTGAGAATTACAGAGAATTTCCTTACTAAGTATTCCAGGTAAGTTAAGTGTTAAGCAAGCCTAGGAAAAGGTTATGAAAAATTGTGAAAAGGAAACTTATTGAAAAGCTTCCTGGGTTCAGGCCAATTGGAAGTGTCAGTGTCGTATCGTGTCGCACTGATTAGATCATCGGCTTGTCGAGAGCTCCTGAAAAGATTAGTATTATTTTGTGTTAACATTAGATATTTTACTAGAATTTTAAGTAGTATTGTTTGCTTTTTTGTTTCTTGGTGTGTCTGTGCAATTTTTGCGTGTTTTCTGTTATTTTAATTATTATTTTTAAGAAAAGATAGCGTACACATGGCACCGATAAAGAAAAAAATGGCGGCCAGGTCGCCATGTTTGTTTAAGAGTTTTGATGTAAACGAATTTATGCAATGTGCTGTCTGTGAGATGTATGCCTTGCGAAGAGTGGTGGGAGTCTGGTTAGAAAGTGATAGTGGAATTAATATGTGTAGAAAGTGTAAAGAGAATGAGGACTTCAAGTGTGTTTCGTGTGTCGAGACTGATATCGTTAATGATAGTCAGAATGTAGAAAATGGTGGTGTGCTAGAGAATTGCGTGGTAGTGCCAGATAGGTGTGAGAGCGTTGCTGAAAGTGTAAATGAAGGTAGAAACACAGAAAGAATGAATGATTTGATCGATAATGAAAATGGTGAGATAAATGCGAGTAGCGAAATTGCCCGTTTGAATGGCGCGATACACAGAGCCAAAAGACAACTGGAGCGTACGGAAAAATGTGTGTTGAATGTACCGACAAATAACCGGCAGAAGTCTGTGACGGCAAATAATAGAATGTTCGTAAACGTCAATAAAATGAAGGAGCGAGTGCTGTATGGGGATTCGCTATTAAGAGGCGTAATAATTGAGAGTTTAACGAAGTCGTACCAGCCGGGTGCGAACATAAAGGACGTCAGCGAATCTATTCGACTGCAAAAACAGAGGGTGAAAGAGATGATAATCGTGGCAGGAACGAATGATTTGAAAGCGGACAAAATGGAAATGATAGAGGATGTGAGGGAGTTATTTGAGGTAGCAAAAGAGAAGAGTGAGAGAGTTAGGATGGTGAGTATCTTACCGCGGTATGACAGCGAAGTGTTTAGAAGGAGGGCGATAATTGCCAATGACTTTATGCGTGGGTTATGCATGGAGAGTGGTGTGGAATTTGTGGATGTGTGGAATGAGTTCGATGGGCGAAAGGACTTATATAAGATGGATGGGTTACATTTGAATGGAGTTGGTGTACGGAGACTTGAAAGAGTGTTGATGAATGATGTGGAAGTGGATGTACAGACTCAGGGAAACTAGATTTATTAAGGGGGGGGGGGAGTAGATATGCAGACTTTAGGGGGGGCAGTTAAGTGTATGGATGAGTATATTATGCCCGGGCGAGTACGACGGACAACAAATCAGAATGGGATAGTTAGTATAAGGCATCAAAGTAGGGATGGGACAAATGGGCTTCTGCGATTCATGTACACTAATGCCAGGAGTATTAGGAACAAGAAGGAAGAGTTTTTGGCCATGGTTGGCACTTCCAGGCCACAGGTTGTCGGTATTAGTGAAACATAGCTGACAGAAGATGATAAAGCTAGTGGGATTGAATGCGATGGGTATAGCGTGTTCAGGAGAGACAGGGTGAATAAAAAGGGGGGAGGAATGTTATTGATGATAGCTGATGAGCTTCAGCCAAGGAGTATAGAAGTTGAACTGCAGGATGGGGAAAAAAGCACATTTGAGGCTGTTTGGTGTGAGATAGAATCTAGCAGAACAAAATATACAATTGGGTGCTGCTATAGACTGGGTGATGGAGTGGATGGTGGGGATAGTATGCATAAGCAAATAGAAGAAATGAGTGGAAGGATGGTAATTATTATGGGTGATTTCAATTATGGTAACATTGACTGGAAAGAGGAGAGGGCACATGGGAGGAAGGAATTGGATTTTATGCAGTTATTAAGGGACAACTATCTACGGCAACACGTAGTGGAAAATACCAGGGGGCAGAGAGTGCTGGACCTAGTAATTGCAACTGAGAATGTAGCTGTAACGAACATGACCATTTTGCCACCAATTGGTGAGAGTGACCATAAGGTCATGACTTGGGAGGTGGCTAAAGGAGTCGAATTTACAATTAAGACTGGGTACATGTGGAATTACCGGGCTGGTAAGTATGACAAGCTTAAGTGTGTGCTTGGCTCAATGCCATGGCATGTAAAACTGCAAGGGCTGGATGTTGATAGTGCATGGGAGGTGGTTAAGAACTGTTTGCAGGAGGCAATGGTTGACTGTATACCAAGAGTCCGAATAATAAATCAAGTAGGGGTTAAATGGATGAATAACACTATTAAGCTTGAGCTGCAAAAAAAGAAACAATTGTGGAGGGAATTTAAGGAGAAGGGTGACCATCAGGTGCAGGAACAGTATAAAGCTCAGGCCAGGGTGGTAACAAGGGTGGTAAGAAAAGCAAAAGCAGATTACGAAAGGAAATTGGCCATGCAGGCTAAAGAGAATCCCAAACAGTTTTTTCAATATGTTGCAAGTAAAAGGAAAAATGCTCATGGTAGAATGATCTTAAAAAATGCTGAGGGTAGGGAGGTAACCGAATCAGTCGATGTTGTGTAATTACTTAGCGAGCACTTTGCAAGAGTATATCATCCAGTGGTGACTTTGCAGAAATGGAAGAACCAACAGCTTATACTGGAATTGTGATGAATGAAGTAGAGGTAACTAGTCTATTACAGAACCTCAATGTCAATACATCTGTGGGATTGGATGGTATACCAGCTCGTGTCGTACGTGAAGCGGCCAAAGAATTGTCAGTGCCCTTGACCATTTTGTTTAATTTGAGCCTCAGGACTGGGTCAGTCCCAAGGGGGTGGAAAGAGGGGAAAATAGTTCCACTGCACAAAGGTGGTTCCAAGGCTGCTGTTGAAAATTACCGGCCAATCAGCATAACAGGAATCATTATCAAGGTCTTAGAGAAAATAGTCAAGAGGAAAATACAAGATTGGATAGAAGAAAATGGGATACTGTATCGGGGACAGCATGGTTTTGTGAAGGGTAGGTCATGCCTCAGTAATTTGCTCACGTATTATAACACAGTGATGGCTGAACTGGATAAGGGTAATCGGTGATTCTACTGGACCTTGCCAAGGCCTTTGACAGGATACCACATGGAATTCTAATCAGTAAATTGCAGCATATGGGAATGGACATAGGGTTGGTGAGATGGATAGGAGGGTGGTTGACGGAGAGATATCAGAGAGTGGTTTACTCAGGAGTAGAGTCCACAAGACGGCCTGTGACTAGTAGTGTGCCACAAGGATCTGTTCTTGGACCACTGCTGTTTAATTTGTTCATAAATGATATAGGAAAGGATCTGAGAGGAACAGTTCATTTGTTTGCGGATGATGCGAAGTTGGGTAGGGCAATAGTGAATGCAGATGACGTCAAAATTTTGCAGGATGATTTGGATAGATTGGAGGTCTGGACTAGGGAGAATGGATGTCAATTTAATGTGGCAAAATGTAAGGTTATGCATTTTGGGGTGAAAAGATTGGAGGCAGTTTACTGCATTGGTGGAACCGTGCTCCAGGAAATTGATGAGGCACGAGATTTAGGAGTGTTGGTGGATAAGGAATTGAAATTTAGGGGACACATTGCAAAAGTGGCCAAATCAGCTCATCAAATCACTTGGTTGCTGAAGAATACGTTGACAAGCAGAGACAAGCAGGTTATTGTTCCTCTGTATCGAGCCTTGATAAGACCCCATCTCGACTACTGTGCTCAGATTTGGTCACCTAGGTTTCTTCTTGATGGGGAGGAGGTGAAGAGGATCCAGAGGCGAGTGACCAAGATGATAGCAGGTCTGTGGAATGAATTGTATGAGAACAGGTTGAGGATTTGTGGGTTGCAAAATTGGTTGATAGGCAGAGGAGGGGAGATATGATTGAGACATTCAAATTACTGAAGGGTTTCTATAAAATTAATTCAGAAGATATTTTTGAGAACAGGGCTGGTTGTGGGAGGACTAGGGGACATCCATGGAAACTGGGCAAAAGTGTGGTTAGTAAAGGTGTTAGAGCTGGGTTCTTTACTTTTAGAGTAGTGAATGAGTGGAATGCGCTCCCTGAGTCTGTGGTGGATTCTGTGACAGTGAATGAGTTTAAGGCGAGGTATGATAGATACTGTATGAATGTCGAATAGTTGTGATGAATATGATTTAGGGCCTCCCTCGATGATTCTAATGAATCCCTGGAGTTGCCCGTAATAATAATAATAATATTTTCACATAAGATAAATAGTTCAGAAATCATGGAAATATAAAAAGAAATCTCTATTTGAGTTTTCTGAATCTGAAAAGGTATATGACAAGGTATCAAAGAGAAAAGCAGTTGGAATTACTGAAATTATATAGTGCAAACGGTACATTATATCAAGCAATACATAGTCTATATTGAATTTTTAATATTGGAATTGTAAATCAGCAGTTAGAAATCAAAGAGGTACTCAAAGATGGTTTGATCTTAAATTAGATATGCACATTATCTCTAATTCTTTATTAACTATATGAATCACAATATGAAGGAAAGTGGCATTATGTCTAATATCAGAACTGGAAATATTCAACTTAGCTCTTTTCTTTATGGAGATGCTCTTGTCTTCCTAAACAAATTCAGTTTAGGATTTGTTTAGTGTGCATTTCCATAAATCTGCAGAATTTCCTAACTAAATTGAATGACAGCTGTAATGAATTCTGTAGGAAAAAGCTGGCTTGTTGGCCATGTGGTTGGCATACCAACTTTCCAACCATCAGGCTATGGGTTTGAATTCTGCCATGTGCATAGATGTTTGTGATTGTCTTTAGGTGGAAGATGAATTTCATTTCCTAGTATGAGACCATCATCCTTATTATTATTGGAAGCCTAAAGTGTCTTGAAAAAATTCCATGTTTGGTTGCTACAGCAAGCTTTCCAGACTAGTAAAAAGTTATTTACTAGTCTGTAAAAAAATACAAAAAAAAAACATAAAATTGATGAAAAAATAGAAAATAATCCTTAGCCTACCCATGATGTAGAATGTACTATAGATTTGCAAATAATCTTTCATGGGTGGGACAACATGAAAAGGAAATATAGCTAGGAACACGGAAAATATTGACTATTTCTGAATGGAAAACTTATAGAACAATTAAAACATTTCATTTATTTAGGTATAATTTTTAGTGAATATAACAAACTAAATAGAAATAGAGAAATGAAATAGAAAAGGTGGTGTTGGTAGGAAATCAACTGAATAAATTTATATTGACTAAAAGAGAAATTAGTCAAAACACTAAACTAGTTGTACAGGCAAACTTCTACTTATGAACTCTGAATATACAAAATTGTACTTATGAACACCACATGGGCTAATAAATTGTATCTCCAATTCATTTAATGCACACAGAACCCCATGCTTATAAACATTTTATGATGCCAGAAGTTCACCAATGCATTAATAAGGTTAACAATATAGCTTGTTAACATCCAACTCATGATTGCATTTCCATAAGTTAAAATGAGTTTGTTCAAACTCATTTTAACTTATGGATTTCTTAGCTGTGTTAGAAATAAAACAATTTTGTCCAAGATTGGAGACCAGATATGAGAGTTCTGAGAAGGATTAGGGGAGTGAATATATAACATCAATGACAGTATCATAATGAGGATAAGCGGGGAAAAAAAAGATAAAAATGAGGAAACTAAGAAAGAACTTGACACTACTTTGGCATGATAGGAATATGTGAGCAGAGCTTAATTAAGGTGGCATCAGTATGGTCACTTAAGCATAATGGGAAAGGAAAGGTTAGCAAAACAAGTTTGTTATCAGGATGGCAGGAAAAAGACTTACAGAAGAAGTGCCTTAAAAGACCAAAATGTGAGATCTAATGATGCTGGAGTCCTGACTGATAACAGATTAATTTGTAGGAAAATTATCAATAGAAAGTTGGTAATGATGTAAACTTTTCACGCAGTGCTATAATTGTAATATCCTGTATAACCCCCCCCCCCAAAAAAAAAAGATATATATATATCAGAAATTTGATTATGATGATGCAGCTAAAGCAATGAGAGCAATCTGTTTATGTCTGTTAACTGTGTTTGTGTTCTTCTGGGTGTCTTGCCTGGATGAAAAAACTCGGTTTTTCCTTCCAGATACTCAGTTTTTTTTCATCAGATAAAACATAGTCATAGGATATTGTAATAGTACTACATGAAGAGTATACCCCCATCCCAAGTGCATATCAGGAATTTGATGATGATGGTACTTTTATTATTAAGTTACACCTCCAATGAGTCTAAGAACTCACTGTGTTAGGGCACTCCATACAACACACCCTATCATCTAAATTACTTAATCCTCCATCTATCCACTGGCTTTCTAATAGTACCATCTACTGCTACTAATGGTATTTTTGTTTATTAATTGCATGTGTTCTCTGTATGATATCAGCAAACTTAACTTCACTTAAAGTCAGAGCACCCAGGTGGACTTGGTTTTCATGATGAGAATTGAACTCAGATCCTCCTGATAAAAGAGCACATTGTTCCATCATTCTTCCAACTCTGCTACAGAGGTGCTTTTCTTGTGTGTGTATTTTGGTTTTTCACAGTAGTGTTAGCCAGTCTAAACTATTGATAATTGAGGGGAGGGAGGCAGAATTGGTTTTCTCTGGGTACCAGAGCACTGAAGAGGACTGAGGTCTCATAGTGGAAGACTGAATTAAATAACAATTATAAATAATGTAATACTTGTTAAAGCTTTTGTAACACTGACTGGTAGAAGATAAGGTTGTGTTTATCCCTAACAATTTTTTTTTAATAATTATGGATTGCATAATGAATGCAGAAGAGAAATATAATTCAGGCATGCACTGGAAGTTATGAAACACTAAATTATTTAAATTTTGCGGATGATGTCTGTCTGTTATCATATAGAATGCAAGATGAAGCAATATTACAAAAAATCATAATGAAGGGGATACAAATCCTTTGATGTTTATCTGCCAGTAAGCGAAACTCTAAGAACTATGGACTAAGATCTACGAGTTTCATACCGAAAAACTATCGGTAAATCCAAGTGTAAGTAACCACTTGGTAGTACAACACCAAGACAACTCGTATCAAAGGTGGAGCAAGCTCCCTCACTATCCTTGATATTTTCTCATAATGTAAAAACACAGCCCCTAGGGGATGTAATACTGTAATTACATTATGAGGAGAGGTCACTACCCAGACCGGTTTCAACCTTTTTTGAGGTCTCATCAGTGAGTAGGTAGACCTGGAAGATAACAAGGTTTAAGTGAAAAGAACTTACATACCTTCACTATACGAATGCCATAAAAGTGTGCCTGTATATTATAACATAGAATAAAAGCCAAAAGGCTATTTTTCTGGCAACCTTAATAATAATGAAGGGGATACAAATCCTTTGATGTTTATCTGCCAGTAAGCGAAACTCTAAGAACTATGGACTAAGATCTATGAGTTTCATACCGAAAAACTATCGGCAAATCCAAGTGTAAGTAACCACTTGGTAGTACAACACCAAGGCAACTTTTGGCTTTTATTCTATGTTATAATATACAGGCACACCTTTATGGCATTCGTATAGTGAAGGTATGTAAGTTCTTTTCACTTACACCTTGTTATCTTCCAGGTCTACCTACTCACTGATGAGACCTCAAAAAAGGTTGAAACCGGTCTGGGTAGTGACCTCTCCTCATAATGTAATTACAGTATTACATCATGTTTTTACATTCTGAGAAAATATCAAGGATAGTGAGCTTGCTCCACCTTTGATACGAGTTGCCTTGGTGTTGTACTACCAAGTGGTTACTTGGATTTGCCGATAGTTTTTCGGTATGAAACTCATAGTTCTTAGAGTTTCGCTTACTGGCAGATAAACATCGAAGGATTTGTATCCCCTTCATTATTATTAAGGTTGCCAGAAAAATAGCCTTTTGGCTTTTATTCTATATTACAAAGAATCCTTGAAAATTGAAGAATCCATAGAAGAGTTAATTTTGGATTCAGTGGTAAATAATAATAAATATGGAATCTGTCTGATGAGGATGTATAGAGAGAGAATTCAAATGTACACAGCTTTTAAGTTGTTCGCAAGAAATTAATTAATTAGGAAATGAAACAATTAATTACAACTAAATTAAGACTGTACTGCATCTGTGCAAGGAGTATTACCCTCGTGGAGCAGAAACATGGGCCATGCTTCATAAAGAAAAAAAAAGAAGAAAGGCCACACAAGCATCTTAGGAAAATATCACGAAAGACATTCACAAATACAAGAACCATGAAGCAAGAATTATGTTTAGCAAATGGAAATGGGTTAGATTCAAATTATATGGGTCCATTCCTTTGATGAACTGGTCTCAAAATAAACAAATTATGAAAATTTTGGAATGGAATCCCCTCCCAAAATAAGAGATAGACCAAGGAACTGGGTAAACGTTAAAAATTTATTTTAAAATATTTATTCAGATTTGAATTATTTATTTAAATGAATTAATGGTATCAGAAGGCTACTGTTGCTTATGCCAATTTTAGTCTAAAAAATTAGTATGTATATACACATATATATATATACGAGGGTTGTTTGAAAAGTCTGGTAAATTTCCAAAGGATGGTGACACAATTCATTCATTCATACCAGTGTCGGCACTTATCTTTTTCATGACCTGTGGCAAAATTTTAGCCCCGTGCGACACATAGTTCTCGTTTGCCAAACATTTAAAATGACTGTGTTCGCATTTTTCATAAAAATATGGAAAAACGAGTTTTGTGCAGTGATAAAACACTTTTATTTGAAGAAGTGGACGGCCACTCAGATCAAATCCAAGTTACATGCAACATGGGGACTCTGCACCAGCATTAAAGACTATTTATTTTTGGATAAATGAGTTTAAACGTGGTCGTAAGTTCATTGAAGATGAAGCGTGCTCTGAACACCCGACTGAGGTCACTACGAAGGAAATGATTGACAAAATCCATGGTATCATTATGGAAGACTGAGTAAAAGTGCATGAGATTACTGAAATTGTAGGCATCTCAACTGAATGGGTGTATAATATCCTGTATGAAAAATTGCACATGAAAAAAGCTGTGTGCACAATGGTGCCACGATTGTTGACTGTCGATCAAAAACGCATGAGAAAAGACATTTCAACACAGTTTGGCAATGTTTAATCGCAATTCAAAGGATTTTTTGCTTTGATTCATGACTGTAGACGAAACTTGGATCCACCACTCTGAGTCCAAGCAGCAGTCAAAACTGTGAACAATACTGGTGAAAGAGCATCGATAAAAAGTGAAGACCGCTTTTCTGGGAAGGTGATGGCCACTATTTTTTGGGATTCCCAAGGAATTATCATTATAGACTATTTGGAAAAGGGCAAGACAATAATAGGAGTCTATTATGCATCATTGTTGGAGCATTTAAAAAAAGAACTGAAGAAAAAACGGCCAAGATTGGCACATAAAAAAGTGCTCTTTCATCAAGACAATGCACCATCCCACATATCGGCCATCGCAATGGCAAAATTGCACGAATTGGGGTTCGAATTGATTCCACATCCACCATATTCTCCGGAGTTGGCCCCATGTGACTTCTTGTTCTCAAACTTAGAAATTTGGCTCGGTGGGAAAAAATTTTCTTTGAACAAGGATGTCCTCAAGGCTGTCAATGACTGTTTTGCACAATTTGACAAATCCTACTTTTTAGATTGGATGAAAAAATTCGGAACTCCCTAGACCAAATGTGTAGACCTGGATGGAGACTATGTTGAGAAATAAAGGTGATTTTTTCCAAAAAAAATGTGTTTAACTTATTTTTTTTATCAAACTTTTCGAACTGCCCTCGTGTGTATATATATGAATGACATCTTTCCTATTTTGTGTTTATCTTTAGTAGTATATGATCTGATATATCTTTCAGATGGAGATGTGGATCAAAGTCTTTGAGTATTAATCAAGTGCTTCAAATAATGCTAGAGATGAAAAACACTGGAGATTGGGATAAAGCTTTGAGATTTGTTCCACAAAGAAAACTTCAAAAATTGATTAACTAAATACAAATATTTAATTAAAGAAATGCAAATTGCTGATTTATTTAAATATAAGTTGATCACAAATGCTGTTATTTCCTTCATTTAATTGCTACCTGCTAAAAAAAAACACCCTTCACTATTTAATTTTGGATAAATGAGTTTAAACGTGGTCATAAATTGCTCATTTATTTAAATATAAGTTGATCACAAATGCTGTCATTTCCTTCATTTAATTGCTACCTGCTAAAAAAACACCCTTCACTATTTATTTTTGGATAAATGAGTTTAAACGTGGTCGTAAGTTCATCAAAGATGAAGCGTGCTCCGGACGCCCGACTGAGGTCACTACGAAGGAAATGATTGATAAAATCGATGGTATCATTATGGAAGATCCATGGTATCATTATGGAAGTGAATTATATTTGTTTTAATAGTATTATTGCATACTACTGTGAAGTCATAATGAAATCATAGTAGGTCACCCTTATACAATGCAATGTATATCATTACACTCCTTAACTTGTTTATTGGCTTTTCTCATCACATTCTGACAGGCATTGTATTCCGTGCTCCTACTACTCTCTTTGCAAAAAACTTCTTAATCTCTTACTCACTGCTTCTTTCCATAATGCTCTCCTCCTACTATATGAAATTTCTCCTCATTGTCAGTCTGGTAAATAACACTCAAGCTAAAATGTCTCAACTATAATCACTCCATCTCCTTTTGAACAGACACTGCAAAATGTATATCCTCATAATTAGAGTTCTGAAGTTCCAGTAGGATTTATTGTTTTCTGTTTCTATAAATTATCTGTATATTTCTATATCCTCTCTATATTAATTCATCGCCTTCAAATCCCCATGACAAGATCTGAGCACACTAATCCAGATGTGATATGATCATAGCTTTATATAATGAAACCACCATAATTCTATCTCTGCTAGTCAGCACGCTCGTCTATATTGCAGCTTTTCCCTGGATTGTCTTCACAACCTTTGCAATATGTCCTCTCACTTCAAATTTCTGTCTGCAATCATCCCAAGATCCTTTACTTCCTCTATTTTTTCCAGTATTGTCCACCAAGAGAGTATGCATCCTCCCATCTATAGTTCCCGAATTTCAAAGCTTAATATTTAGCTCTATGAAACTGAAATTCCCATTCCTTTGCTTGTCTTTCCAGTTTATCCATTCTTCCTGAAGAGCCTTAATATCAGCCCCATTACTAATAACCCTTCCAAGCTTTGCATCATATGCAAATAACTGAATAACTGTCTATAATCCATTAACAATATTATTGTTGTAAAGGTTGAACACTAATAGCCCAATACTTCTCTCCTCCCCACAGAACTGCCTAATAACAATCAGGAAGCCAATATTCAGTCCACTCCCCTCCACCAGCCTGATATCTCTCTGTGTACATTGCAACTTAAATTTCAACTTCTCATATGGCACCTTATGAAATGCCTTTGCAAAATCTAGAAATGGCAGTATATCATTTTTCTGCTCTTTTGTTACTTTATTATACAAGGCAACCTGATTATTGAAACAAGAGCTCACTGAACAAATTCTTACTCACTTTAATGAGTAATATTACTTTCATCTACTTGATTCCATTTATGGGCTCTTACTAATTTCTCCGAAATCTTAGTGCCAGAAAAAATGTTACCATTATCTTACCCTTCTTTCACTTCTTATCCTGTTGCAAAACTTTCATTAAACAGCCAGACCAATGCCATGGTCAGTTCCTTAGCATAGTCCCTTAAAACATACTGAAATCATATCTAGTCTGACTGCCTTACTGATATCTAGAGTTCAGTGGTGTCACGTGCCCATTTAGATTGGGTGTGCTGTTGTGTGGCTTATGCAACTTGTGCTTCAAAATTCATGTCAATTCGACCATGAATTGTATTTGCATTTTTATTGATCCATGAAAGTTTTAAGAGTGCATAATGCATTAACGTTCGTCTCAATTGGTCATATGCAATTAATATTAGGATAACTCTGAATACTTTAAGTTATCAATTAATAGAATTTTAAATATGGAAAGCATAAAGGTCAGATGAACAATAGCTATGCTTCATGCACACCATTCATATGAAAAGCACAAAGGGTTTATGCCTCATGGTGAGATTAGATTATCATTGGCAAATACTAGATTGAGACAGAGATAATTTTAATTTTGTTAAGATTTTTAAATACAGGCATATTATATGCACAGAAATCAGAAAAAGTAATCATTTGAGAAATTATTTTTCTGAATTGAACCAAAGAAAGACCGAAATAACTCATTTTACTTATTTACTTATCCAACCTCTTTCGACTAATTAAACAATTTGCAAAAGCTCTGGCAGTAAACAGGGCATTCAATAAATCATCAACACTGTTTTCCATTATAAACATGGGCAAAAAAGGTGCAAATTATATATAGAAAATTATATATTGAAAACATGTCTATGTTGGTACCCTAAACATATCAGTTCACACTTCATGCACACAAAACAGATGAAATTCAAATTCTTAGCGTTTCAATAGTTTAAAAAACTATTGAAACACTAAGAATTTGACCCACTGCACCATCTCTATGTCTGTTCAAAGGGCTCAAAGGTGTCCATATTTGTGACTGCACACCCCAGCTATTAACACAAATGTGATATGATGTTCATGCATCGAAATGTCTCCTCTTCACGAGCGTTAGTATGCTGTGTTTAATTTTAGAAATCACGCAAAGTCAGCAAACAATTAGGGGAGTCTATCGGGAATAAATGCAAAAATATAATATTGGTGAAATTGCTATTTCGTGGGTGTGCACTGCACACCTAGCACTCCCAGAACATGTGCCCCTGCTAGAGTATTTAGTATTTGGAATGTTTTCTTCATTCACTTCTAATTCTACAATTCTCATCATCATCATCATCAAATTCCTGCCATGTACCCTCAAGGGGTGTACAGGATATGATAGTACTACATGAAAAAAATTACATCATTATTAATTTCCTATCTACAATTTTCCTCCAAATCAGTCTGTTACTTGTTAAGACTCCAACATTATCAGATCTTATATTTCTATCGTCTAAGGCACATTGTACCGTATCAATCCACCTATATCTTGGTCTTCCTCTGGGTCGTTTTGCTGCCAACCTGGCAGAGAACACTTGTTTTGCTAATCTTTCCTCGCTCATTCTGTTTAAGTGACCATACCACCTGAGATTAGCTCTGGTAACGCATTCCAGGATGCTGACATTGTCTAGTTCTTTCCTAATATCCACGTTTTTAATATGATATTGCCATTGATGATATCTGTTCATGCCTATAATCTTTCTCAGTACTCTCATATCTGTGGTCTCTAGTCTTTGGTCAAGTGTTTTACTTCTGACCCAGCTCTCAGATCCATAAGTTAAAACTGGTTTGAACATTGTCTTGTGCATACTGCTAATTTAGTGTTTTGACTAATTTATTTCTTATTCCATATAAATTTATTCAGTTGACTTCATACCATACCTGCTTTGTGGATTCTTTTGTCTATTTCCATATTTAATTTAACATCTTCACTAAAAATTGTGCCTAAGTAGCTGAAATGTTTTACTTGTTCTATAGGTTCTCCATTCACAATGCAGTTGATATTTTCAATATCTTTTTCTTGGTATTACTGACCTTCATACCATATCTATTACAACAGTTATTCAATTTAGTCAGGGAATCTTGCTGACTCGTAGTGGATTTATTTAGAAGTATAACATCATCCGCATAAAGCAAAGAGCTGACATTAACATCTCCAGTTTTGATATCATGTTTAATACCACTTTCCTTCATAATGTGATCCATATAGATAATGAATAACAGAGGGGATAATGTACATCCTTGTCTCAGACCAGATTTAACATTAAACCATCTTCCTGTACTTCCTTCAATTCTAACTGCTGATTTACAACTCAAATAAAGACTAAGTATTGCTTGATATAATGCCCCATTGACACCATATAACTGCAGCGTATTGAATAGCTTCTCTCTTGGCACCTTGTCATATGCCTTTTCCAAATCAACAAAACTTAAATACGGATCTTTGTTATATTCCCATGCTTTCTCGACTATTTGTCGTAAAGTGAAGATCTGATCCTGACAGCCTCTATTTGGCCTGAATCCAGCTTGTTCTTCACCAAGCTTTTCTTCCACAATTCTTCTCAACCGTTTGTCAAGTACACTTGCATAGATCTTGCCAGGAACACTCAGTAAGGAAATACCTCTGTAATTCTCACATTCAGTTTTATTTTCCTTTTTATATATGGGTACTATGAGAGCTCTACTCCAATCATCGGGAATTCATCTCTCTGTCCAGGCTTTCTGAATTATGCAGTGCAGCCACTGTAAGACTCTTATACCACCATATTTCAGCATTTCTGGTCGAATAACATCTACTTCTGCTGCCTTTCCACATTTCAAGCCTTTGATGGCTTTTTCTACTTCAAGTATGGATATGGATTTCTGACTGCATGCCTGGTCAGTGTTTTTTACCACTGTGCTCTCATCACTGCTTGTTTCATTTAGCAGTTTTTCAAAGTAATTACTCCATACTTCAAGGATATCTTTTTCTCCCGTTTTCATGTCACCTTTATCATCTCTAATTCCTTTTACAGCACTCTTTCCTCCATTCCTAAGCTTCTTTAACAACCTCCAGAATATTTTGCCACCTTCTTGATTTTTATTTTCTATATCCTTGCCAAAATCCTCCCATGACTTTTGTTTAGCTAGTTTTACACAGTGTTTAGTTTTTGCATTTGTCTCTATATTCTCTAAGAGCACAAGCTGACTTATTTGACAGGAACTTTTGATATGCTTTCTTCTTTTCCTTCACTGCCTCTTTAACTTCCTGTGTCCACCAGGGAGTTCTGATTTTTTTATCCTTGCAGACAACCTCACCACATGCCTCTCTGGTAGAATCAATCAATATTTTCTTCAGCGTTTGCCACTGAATCTCCAAGGTTTGATTCCTGTTCTCAAACTCTTTCATTTTTTCTTCAATAATCTTTGTGTATTTTAGTCTACAGTTCACATCTGAGAGCTGCTCAACTTTTATATGCTTTAAAACTTTCTTACATGTTATTCTTTTCAATATAATATAATGTCCTGAGCAGAAATCCAACAGATATTTGCCATTATTATTAGCTTTGCTCTTTTCTCCAAATTTTCCCAAAATATTTTTGTATGTCTCACAATCATTTCCTACTCTGCTATTTAGATCCCCAACAAGAACCAACTTTTCCTTTTTCATCGTGTCAGTTGCTTTCTCTATAGCATTAAAAAATTCCTCCACTTCTTAGTAGAACCTTCTGTGGGACCATAGGCACAAATAAGTCTCATTGTCCAGTTCCCCATTCTCATATTTGCCCACATTACTCTACTTGAGACTGACTGCCATTCAAGAAGATTAGCCTCGTATTTTGTGTTGAATACTATGGCTACTCCTTCTTTTCCTTGATTGTCATTGCCTGAATATAACATTTTGTATTTATTGCTCAGAAAGATCTCACCAGTTTTTGTCTTTTTTGTTTCCGTCACCCCTATTATGTCGATCTGGTACTTATCTAATTCCTCAGCTAGCTCCATTTCTTTGCCATTGAGGCTTCTTATGTTGATAGTGCCGATCTTTAACTCTGGTGATGTTGAGTTGGGGTTTGTTTTCAGATTTGTTCCAGTAGCTGACTTTTTGCTGTTCGCCCTGGTTCCCTGGCGAAAACAACGGGGGCCTTGTTTAACCAGGCGATGCCCCAGCCGGCATGAAATTTTGTCATGTTGTACCATCATTTTTTTATTTTGGTTTAACCAATAAGAATACAACTTGGTCGTCTAAATCCCAAATTGCCAGCCCATCCTCGTTCATTCAGTATCCAGGTAGATACCCAACAGGGTGCACCACGAGAAGGTGAGGATTGGACGTTAGGTCAGAAGCCCTTGTCGGTTCTCCGCATTCCTTTAAAGGCTATGTGGAGGTCTCCTCTCAGTTATACAGCTTTGACCCTTAAGCACCCCATTCTTCCTCTAGGAATAAAGCTGGCTTTACAAGATCACTTATTAGGATGAAACATCCTAATAAGTGATCATTAAAGTGCTCCATCATCATCTGCTTTGGTGAATCATTTTCTTCCTACTGGCCATATCAAAACGATTCTGTGATATTCTTGAATTACAGTGCTTTCCTTCTTTCTTCTAATTTCCTTTCCTTACTACAGTAGCTACCTTCTAAGCTTGAGCCTTCCTTATATTCCTTGTGCAGTTCTTCACCTCTTATTATGTATGATCTATTATCTCTTCTGCAGTTCCTATTTGATTTTCTTAGTCATCCATATTACTCGAAATTGTTTTATATATTTTTTTTTTTTCACTCACGATATGCAAGTTGCCATTGTTGCCATTTTTTCTTAACCAACTCACATGCACTACTGACCCCTCTTCCTTCAAATTTTTCCATCCATTGTAAGTCTGTTGTAATCACCTGCCATATAATTCCACACAAATTCCTCCTTTCTGTATACTTCTTCATCTTACATCTTAGGACTACATGACACTCTCAAGCAATTGCTTCAGGGAAGTCATAACATCTATTTGTAACCAAGTATGCTATCTCACTCTCGATCAGTTCATCTAATGCCATGCCCAAATCAAACTCTTAATGTCTACATTCCCTCCACTACATGTTGCTTGAGATATTTGTCCCTCAAGAATTAGAAATTCATTTGCTTTATTGCTGAATGCTTTTTCCTCTGTCTAGTTTATATTATGGTTAAAAATTCCCTATAATGATCACTGGTTTTACAGTAAACTAATTTACCCGAATGTTTCCTGCTCTTCTTCATTCTCTGGCCTGTAGCAACATCTCACTAAATATCCCCTGTTATCTACTTTTTCCTCAAATCACATACTCTCAAAGTAAAGTGGAAGTAATGTGGTCAGCTATCCCTATACCAAAAAATGTCACAGTGTAGTGCTACTCTAAAAAGGAATTCACTCTAGCAAACCTATCATTAGTGCTAGCTGTTTTTTTGTCCCTGTGAGTTCACAGTAGTTGAGTTGGTTGCAGATTGTATTTTATAATGAAGTCATCAGTAATTGGTATTATTTCTACATTTTCGTCTAGTTAGACTGATTATAGGATGTCTCATTCTATGCACTTTCAAAACTCACGCTGAACTTGCATTGCTGTTGCATACACTATCCAATCTGGCAAGTCAAAGTGCCAGAATGCCACTCTCAGTGTATGAAACTACTTGTTCCCCTTGCTTATAAAGTTTTGGGATAACCTCATGTTCTACCATTACCTACTTGCTGATTTCTGCAATATATCTTCAACATCTGCCTGACAAACTTCTCTTATTAATTATTCTTAATCATTAATTATAACGAAGAGCCAAAGGCTTCAATTCGGTGACATGAACTTATTTAAGTTAAGGGATATTATATCCCATATTGTTTCCTAGCCGAATAAGAAAACTCAAAGAGTTTCATGCCGAATATAGAAACTATATATAAAGTTCGGTGATTCCAAGCATAAGCAAATACCTGGATAGAGTAGCAACTGACCCTTGAAGGTAGTGCAAGCTGAGGTAACTCATACAAAGGGTGGAGCAAGCTCCGATCAATATTCTTGATATTTACCCATAATGTGAACTTAACTCCTAGGAGCTGTATTATTGTTCAACATTATGAGAGAAGGTCGCTACCTAGACCGGTTTCGACCTTTTTTGAGGTCTCATCAGTGAGTAGGTAGACCAAGTTTGTAGCGAACAGAACTTACATCCCTTCTATGATAATTGCCAAGAGGTGTCCTATTAAATTACTAATTATAATGAAGAGCCAAAGGCTTCAATTCGGTGACATGAACTTATTTAAGTTAAGGGATATTATATCTCATATTGTTTCTTAGCCGAATAAGAAACTCAAAGAGTTTCATGTCGAATATAGAAACTATATATAAAGTTCGGCGATTCCAAGCGTAAGCAAAACACCTGGATAGAGCAGCAACTGACCCTTGAAGGTAGTGCAAGCTGAGGCAACTCATACAAAGGGTGGGCAAGCTCCGATCACTATTCTTGATATTTACCCATAATGTGAACTTAACTCCTAGGAGCTGTATTATTGTTCAACATTATGAGAGAAGGTCACTACCCAGACCGGTTTCGACCTATATTCGGCATGAAACTCTGAGTTTCTTATTCAGCTAAGAAACAACACAGGATATAATATCCCTTAACTTAAATAAGTTCATGTCGCCGAATTGAAGCCTTTGGCTCTTCATTATAATTAGTAATTTAATAGGACACCTCTTGGCAATTCTCATAGAAGGGATGTAAGTTCTGTTCGCTACAAACTTGGTATTAACTTGGTCTACCTATTCACTGATGAGACTTCAAAAAAAGTCGAAACCGGCCTGGGTAGTGATCTTCTCTCATAATGTTGAACAATAATACAGCTCCTAGGAGTTAAGTTCACATTATGGGTAAATATCAAGAATAGTGATCGGAGCTTGCTCCACCCTTCGTATGAGTTGCCTCAGCTTGCACTACCTTCAAGGGTCAGTTGCTGCTCTATCCAGGTATTTGCTTATGCTTGGAATTGCCGAACTTTATATATATATATAGTTTCTATATTCGGCATGAAACTCTTTGAGTTTCTTATTCAGCTAAGAAACAATATGGGATATAATATCCCTTAGCTTAAATAAATTCTTAATCATATTATCTGTCTTCCAAGTTCTTCATAACATATTTCTTCAAATCTTTCTTTTAAGGTTACACGGTGGTCAGAATTCATAGTGACAAAAACATACATTTCAAAGTAATTACTTTACTTACAATTGTGAAAATAGCACTTGATGTTTCGACCTGTTTATCGAGGTCATCATCAGGAAAACATACATGTGCACAGGACAAAAGGTACATGGCACTTCACAAAAATAAGAAATCTAAATGTTTTGTTAATCATTTACCCTACTATCATTTACTCTGCTGGAAAAAAAAAATGAATAAAATATATTCAAAATTATAAATTAACAAAATAAAAATAAATTGTTTATGCATATGTTGAAATATTTTCACTTGGTTATGCTATAAATTAAACATGGCACAAAATTATGTTCTTAGTTTCATCCTTATCCAAGTGTAAGCAAACAAAGTTTGCTTCTGATGTAACTTCACAACTGGGCTGCTTGTATATGGAGGCTAATGACTTCACTTCAATTTCCTTAGTATCCCATAATGCAAGGTACATATCCTTATGGACAAGTATTATGCAATGATTATGGGAAGGGCCACTACCCAGACTGGTTTCATCCTTTATTGAGGTCTCATCAGTGGGAGCTAGACCTGGAGGAGATACCAAAGTTGAAGTAATGCAGACGTCATATATTTCCCATATACAATTAGTCAAACCATGTCACACTTATTACTAAAATATTCTGGTTTAGAGATCTCTAATTAATTTACTTAACCTTGTTATCTCTTCTTGGTCTGGCTCCCATTGATGAGATCTCAATAAAGATCAAAACTGGTCTGGGTAGTGGCTCTTCCCATAATGCATAGTATACTTATCCATACATAAGGCTATGTGCCTTGCATTATGAGATATTAAGGCAATTGATGTGAAGTCAGCCTCTATATATAAGTAGTTTTGTTGTGAAGTTACTTCATGCAAACTTTGTTTGTTTATACATGGAGAAAGGATGAGATAAAGAGTATAATAATATACAGATGATAGAAATAAAAAAAAAAAAAATCATCAGTTTCAGATTACTATGATAGCACTACATGATTAAGTTTAATTAATCTCCTATCCACAATTTTCTTCTAAATTAGTCTATTACTATAAAAAATGAAGAGGCTATTTTTTTCAGCAACGTAAATTAAATTTTAGGGGATAATAAATCCCTCATTATTTCAAAGCCGAATAAGAAACTGATCTAAATCTAAGAGTTTCATGCCGAAGAACTTCCGGTGAGTCCAAGCATAAGTCAACACTTGGTAGTTAATTTACTTCGCTGAAAAAAATAGCCTCTTGGCTCTTTATTGTAGTAATAATATATGGGTACACCTTTCTGGCAATTTGTATAGTAAAGTATGTAAGTTCGATTCACTTAAACCTTGGTATTATCCAGTTCTACCTACTCACTGATGAGACCTCAATAAAGGTCGAAACCGGTCTGGGTAGTGATCTTCCCTCATAATGTAAAACAATAATATATCTCCTAGGAGCTGCATTTTACATTCTGAGAAAATATTGAGGACAGTGATCGAAACTTGCTCCGAGTTGCCCTGGTCTTATACTACCAAGTGTTGACTTACGCTTGGACTCGCCGGAAGTTCTTCGGCATGAAACTCTTAGATTTCGATCTTCGAGTTTCTTATTTGGCTTTGAAATAACGAGGGATTTATTATCCCCTTAAACTTAGTCTATTACTTGTAAGCACTCTGATATTGTCATACCTTACATTTTGTTCTAAAGCAGTCCTGACTTAATCATTCCACTTAGACCTTGGTCATCTTCAGTGTCTCTTTCCTGCAATTTAGCATCCAACACATGCTTTGCTAACCTTTCCTCACCCATTCTATTTAAGTGGCCCATACCACCTTACATTAGCCCTTCTTTCACATTTTTGAATGTTAATAATGTCACATTTCTTTCTAATAACTTCATTTTTAATATGATTCTGCCATTGATGCTATTGATTCACTCCCCTAATTTTTCTCAGAACCCTCGTGTGGTCTCTATTCATTGATTTAAATGCTTTATTTCTAACCCAACTCTTGGATCCACAACTTAAAACTGGTTTAAACACTCTGCTAGTTTGGTGTTTTAGCAAATATCTCTTATTCCATATAAATTTATTCAGCTGGCTACCCACCATTTGCTTATTCTGGTGTCTATTTCCAGATTTAACTTGCTAACTTCACTAAAAACAGCCTAAATAGCTGAAATATTTTACTTGTATAGGATCTCCATTCAGAATACAGCTGAAGTTTTCTATGTTCCTGCCTATTTTCCTTTTTAATGGATTTTCACACCAAATTTCTTACAGCTGTTATTCAATAAAGTTAGAGAATCCTGGAGACTTGCACTAGATGTGTTTAGGAGTGCAACATCAACTGCCTAAAGCACAGAGCTAAGTTGGACATCTCCAATTCTAATATCAGGCTTGATGCCACTTTCTTTCATAATCTGATCCATATAGATGATGAATAAGAATGGAGACTGTGCATTCTGTTCTTACCCTTACATCAACCCATCTTCCTGTATTGCCTTCAATTCTAACTTTTGACTGTCAAATTATGGATCCATTCACCCCATATAATTATAATGTTTTGAAAAGCTTTTCTCTGGGTACCTTGTCATATTCCTATGATTTTTCAACTATTTGTCTTAAAGTGAAAATCTGATCTTCAACCTCTATTTGGCCTGAACCCTGCTTGTTCTTCTCCAGGTTTTCTCTTCCACAATCTTTCTCAACCTCTTTTCAAGTATGCTTGCATAAATATTACCACCTCGACCATGCAGTAGAGAAATTCCTCTGTAATTCTCACATTCAGCTTTATTCTCTTTTTTATAGATGGGTGCTATGAGAGCTATACTATACACTACAATCATTGGGAATTCGACTTTATATCCAGGATCTCTGAATTATGCAGTGTAGCTACTACAAAACTTGTATCCTCCATACTTAAGCATTTATGGTCAAATAAATATCTACTTCAGCTGTCTTTATACATTTCAAACATTTTTGACGGCTTTTTATACCTTAAGTATTGATATATACTCCTCTTTGCATTCCTCTTGAACATTTTCTAGTACAGTTCTGCCACTGCTTGTTTTTCAAAGTAATTACTCCAGACATCTAGGATATCCTTATCTTTAGTTTTCATTTAGTTTGTCATCTTCCAATGTCAAATCCTCTGTACACTCATGTATCCTGAACCACTTGATATCACTATCAATGATGATATA
This sequence comes from Typopeltis vanoorti, assembly GCF_054136105.1. NCBI lineage: Eukaryota > Metazoa > Arthropoda > Arachnida > Uropygi > Thelyphonidae > Typopeltis > Typopeltis vanoorti. The sequence goes on along the minus strand of NC_143565.1, from coordinate 14,249,675 downwards.
GCCAATGATGCTTTTCTTATTTTGTAGGTCTTTTCTCCATGTGAACTTTTGCACATCTTTATGCTGAAAGATGGTGATAGTAATGACTAGTCCATGTCCTGAGCAGAAGTCCAGCAAATTCCTATTATTATTATTATTAGCTTTGCCTTATTCTCCAAATTTTCCCAAAATGTTCCTATATATATATCTATATATATATACCTGATGAGATTCATTTCTTACTCTGCTGTTCAGGTCTCCAACAAGGACTACTTTTTCCATTTTCTTTATGTCAGTTGTTCTAAGGACTCAAAAGTCTCCTCCACTTCTTTCTTAGAAGAACCTGTGGGATCATAGGTACAAATAAGTTTCATTGTCAATTTTCCCATTTTGATGTTTGCCCACATAACTTTACTTAAACTGCTTTCCAATCAAGAAGTTTATCTTCATGTTCAGTGTTGATGCTATTGCTACTCCTTCCTTTCCTTGATCATTATTGCCTGAAAAAAAGGATCCTATACTTGTTTAGTAATATCTCACCTGCTGTGTTCTTGTCTCAGTAATGCCAGTTATGTCCACATAGTACTTTTCCAATACTTCTACAAGTTCAATTACCTTTCCATCAGTGCTCCTTATATTGGTGGTTCCTATCTTCGGTTCTTCTTGGGTTATTCTTCTAGATGTTGAGTTGGAGCTTCTTACAATACTGACTTTTCGCTGTTCATCCTGGTTCCCTGATGAAAACAGTGGTGGTCTTGTTTAACTAGGCAACGCCCCAGCCGGCATGAAATCTCATGTTGCACCATCATGTATTTGTGGTTTAAGCCAGTGAAAATTATATTTTGGTCGGCTGAGTCCCAAATTGCCAGCCCATCATTTGTTCAGCACCCAGTTCATATACCTATTAACAAAAGTAAATAAATCAAAATCAAGTTTTATAACAGAACTACATTAAACACATCTCTATGGTCCTCTTATATTAAGGTTTTCTTGTGTTGGGATTCTGCCGTCATGCTATGTAGGTTGCAGATTGGTCCTTCAGATTCATGGAATTACTAATCCATAATCATTTTTTTAAATTTAGATGAAGTTTCAGCATCTCACAAGCTTCCTTGAACTTTCTTTCAGACCAGAGTTTGGTGCAATGTAGGGACTTAGTGTCTTTCCAGCTGCCTCTGACATGTTTTATGTTCATGGTCTCACAGTCTTGTTTACCATAGTGGAGGAATTTAATGTGGTGTTTATGTTCTTCTTTTCTTATTTGCTGTCTTCTCTATGTAGGATAGGTTGCAGAAGCACTGAACTTTGTTAATCCTTGTGTATGCAAAGTAGGGAAGGGAATCTTTGAATGAGCTGAGTATACTTTTTAATTTTGCAGGTGGATTGAAGGTTGCCTTAATGTTGTATTTATGTAGTGTTCTATTTTTCTGATATTCCTCTCATGTATGGTATGGCATTCTTGTAATCTTTTTTTTAACTTTTAGTGGTATTATTATTTTTATTTGACACCTCCAAGGAGTCCTTGGACTCATTGTGGGAGGACACCACGCAACTCACCGTCCTACTACATGTTACTATTATCCACACACAATGGCATCTACTGCCCACCATTACCAATAGCATTTTGTGTTTGTAAATTGCTTGTGTCCTGTTGGCCGATATGCCTGTATGCGGGTTGAAAAACCTGAGTTTCTGAGAGAAAAGACCCTATTGCGACCATATGAGATTGGCTAACTCACCTTCAATTTAAAAAACCCATATAAAGATTCCTCTTGTCAAGACAAGAATCAAACTCAGGTCTTTTTCAGTTGAAGGGGGAAGTGTACTGTTGCAGTTGCACCTCCATAACGCAACTGGAAATCATGGAGGATCTTGTGAATTTTTTTTTGTTGTAGCCATTTTTTTTAAATGTTTGGCTAATAATTTCATATTCTTTGTTCAGCACCTACTCATTGGAGTAAATTGTTAGGGTTCTGTGTTTGAGGATGCTGATGACCCCCTAATTTTTGTGTTAGATGGTGGTTTTTTATCTATGTATTGCCCTATGTGTAGGTTTGCAGTTGACCATCAATGAGAGTATGTGTGACAAGTGTGCCTAGAGAAGGAAGAGAGTTATTGTTTTCAATGTCGATGGTATATTGTATACGTTTGTGTTGTTTGTTCAGGTGTCTTGGGAATGTATTTAATGTTTTGTGGCCATTGGGCCAAATGGTAAAAATATCAACATACCTGAGTTAGGCTTTAGGCTTGCTAAATCTAGACCTGATTACTCGAAGTCTTCCATGTATAAGTATGAGCCCATGGCCTTACATTCTTTTTGCATGTCTTGCCCACCCAGGGGTTTACAAAATTCAGGGCATCTGCCCTTTGTAGGGGAAACAGGGTGCACCATCCCAATATGAAAAGACGAACATGAACGCCACGTTAAATTTCACCACTATGGTAAAACAGGCCTTTTAGGCAATGCACTTCAAACATGTCAGAATCAACTGGAAAAGGCACCAGACCCTACACATGGAAATCAATGAAAAAGGTGCCAAAATCTGGTTTGAAAGAAAGTTCAAGGAAGCTTGTGAGATGCTGAAACATCATCCAAATCTACAAAAGAATGATGGATTTGTAATTCTGAGAATCTGGAGGACCTATCTGCAACCTATATAGCATCCAGAACATGATGGCAGAACCCCTACACAAGGAAACTTTAATATAAGGACTACAGATGTGTTTAATGTAGTTCCATTATAAAACTGTCATCTGTACATCTGCATATATTATTATATGGATGACAAAGTTTTCTGTCATCTGTATATTATTTTTCTGATATGTATAAAAATTTATTTTATTTTGTTAATTTATTATATATATATATATGTGTGTGTGTGTGTGTTGTGTATTTTATTTTTTCAGCAAAGTTAGGATAAATAATTATCAAAGCATTTAGATTTATCTTACTTTTGTGTAGTGTCATGTTGCTTGTGTTCTGTGAATATGTATGTTTTCCTGATGATGCTAGTCATGTGTAGTAGGAGAATTAAGTTGTAGGGGAGACAGATGTTTATAGAAGAGTGGAGTGGAATGCCATCCTGCAATAAGTCTTTGGAGTTATGTAATAATAAGAAAGAAAGAAAAGCAGAAAATACTTAGAAAGATATAGCAATGAATATATATTTCACTATTGCTATTAGAAAAAAGCTATCAGAAATCTGAAATATTAAAAGTTAGCTGGAGTAGATAATATAGAGCCAGATGCTCAAGTTTTAGAAGTATAAAAGTTTTACTGTGGCTACTATGTAATTCAGAAGAGCAAATTCTAGATGACTGAATACCGAAGAAAACAGTTCAAAACACGTTATTCAAGTCTCTATAAGATTGACAAAAGAAATTTTTCAATATGTGATGAACAGAATACTAGAGGCTACCCTTGGAGGTTGTATAAGAGTAGTTAATATGGATCTGAGGATTGGATTTTTTACTTGGAGAGTGATGGTTGAGTGGAACAGATTGGCAGAATCAATTGTTGGTGCTATCAGAGTAAATGAGTTTAAGTCGAGGTGTAATGGGGTGTTGTGTGTATAAAGGTTAGTGAGGGTTTCTTATGATGAGTCTTCTGACTATGGAGAAACCTATATATAATAATAATACCTGGCATCCAGAGTACTTTAGAAAACTGCCAACATCCCATACTCTCTAACACTTATTATCTGAAACAGTACAACAGTCGATCGTCTTGAGTTGACAGTATGAAAAATCGCAGTTTCTGTGAGAAAAGCTAGGGATCAACCCTGTGTTAGTTGATCCCAAACCAGGGATCAACTAACACAGGAACAGATCGTAAAATATTTCTATAGTCAACAAATAGAATCAAAATGATATTTCTTTGCATGGCCTGTCACTATGCATGTAATCGTCATTTCCACAAGGATAAACAGGCCTCTATTAATGAAAATTTGAGCACAAGATAATAATCCTTTAAAATAAAAAAAAAGCAGCTGATGCCTTTTTATTCCTGTATAGGGAGTAGGCGAGGGCGTTTTAACCCTATCTAACTTTTGGAGACTGAGTGGGCATTTCAATCTCCACTGGTACCTAATCAGAGATAGCTGGCCCGAGGCTATCACTAAGTAAGTGGCACGCAGTGAAGAGACTGCTCAACAAGTACCGCCATCCCGTGGTCCCTAACACATCATTTAATGTCTGAAATAATGTGGGTTCTACGGTCGATTTTCTTGAGTTCACGGGACGAAAAACCCGAGTTTTCGGGAGAAAAATACCTGCTTGTCCATGCCAGAGATCAACTAACTCAGGAACCCATCGACAAAAGGCTTAGAAAAATTTCCTTTAGTCGCCGATTAGATTTGAAAGCAAGTCTGTGCGGTCAAGCGCTGTGGTGTGCAAACGCCACATCCATCCAGTTACACCACCAGAAGAAAGACTTTTAAGCTTGATTCCAGTTGCCAACTAGAGGAAAGTTTTCTGGAAATTTTTTCCAGCTAGGTGGGTGGTCTGAAAAGTTCTCGGCCTCAACCATAATGGCAACACTATCGGCAAGATTTTTTTTTCCAAGTTGGGACATCTGTCATAAGCATCGATGTGAAATTGCAAGTCATTCTATCAAGTAGTTTTTTATACAGCTGTTGGAAGCCAAAGTGTTGTCTGTAACCCTTGAAATGGATAAAATTGACTATCGCGGGGTTATAAAATTCTTTGTAAAAGAAGGTTTAACGCCAAAAGAAATTCATTCGGAGTTCATAAAAGTTTATGGGCACGCTTCTTCGTTTTCGACAATTAAGAAATGGGCTGCTGAGTTTAAACGTAGCCATACCAGCCTTCATGATCGGTGTGAAGGACGTCCAAAAAAGTGTAACAAAAATCAGAAATCATTGATCATATGCATGATATGGTATTGAATGACCGGCGAGTCAAAGTGCATGAAATTGCTGAGATTATAGGCATTTCAAAAGAACGTGTAGGATACATTTTGCATGAAGAATTGCAAATGAAAAAACTTTGTGCAAGATCGGTGCCATTCATAAAAAACCCACTCATGAAAATCTGAACAGTACTTGGAGCGTTTTAGCAAGAATAAAACTGATTTTGTGCGTCGATTTCTTACTGTGGACGAGACTTGGATTCACAGTACACACCAGAATCCAAAACTGCACAGAAGCTGGTTATTCAGTGCCAAAGAACAAGATCATAGCATCGGTGTTTTGGGATACTAAAGGCATTTTGTTTATTAATTATCTTGAAAAAAAGTAAAGCAATAACAGGGGGAATATAATTCCGATCTTTTAACCAGACTAGACGAAAACATTTGTGAGAAAAGACCCGGTTTTTCAGAAGAAAAAAACCTTTCATTGGGGCAGTGCACCTGCCTACAAAGGTGTTTTGCAATGGGAAAATTAAGGGATCTGCACTATGAATTGTAACATCCACCCTATTCCCCAGATTTGGCTCCCTCTGACCTCTATCTCTTCTCAAAACTAAAACTCTTCCTCGTTGGTCAGCGTTTTTCTTCAAATCAAGAGGTGATTGCAGCTGTAGATGGATGTTTTGCAGATCTTACTGAGAATCACTACAGTGAAGGGATAATGGCACTGGACCATCCCTGGATGTATCCCTGGAATATAAATGTATTAGTCTTAAGGGAGATTATGTTGAAAAATAAAAATAATTTTGAAGTTATAAATTCGTTTTTTTATTGTTAGGCTGAGAACGTTTCATACTGCCCACGTACTTCCACTTTTAGTTGATCTTTGTTGTGAAAGGTATGCCTCTACCCTGAAACTCAGGTTTTAATCTCACAACTCAAAAAAGCATTCACAACGTTTCAGCTAATAATATACAGTTTTATTGAGACTACAAGATGGCAACATTTTTCTGCTGTTCTCTCCTTGGTTACCACTGGATCATTGAGAGTTGTTTTGACTAATAGAGACAATTAAGGGTGGTGCTATTACTGGCCATTCAACTACAAAAAAGAGAGCTAATGTAATCTAATGTAATCCCTTTGGGGAATAAAAAGTTTGGAGATTTATTTATTCTACCATACATTGCTTAAGAGACTGCTTGTGTTCGAGAGAAGTGAGCACCACTTATTCATTTCAAGTCGGTCGTGTTCACGTAATCCTTAAGCACATGTCCTAAAGACGATCGACTTGAAATGAATACCTATGTATCATTGTTCCGTGAGATAACTTTGTTGATATACCAGACATATGCTACCACAATGAGTAAGAAAAGCCATATTGCACTTCTACAGTAGAAAGCACAATATCTAATTTTTTAGCCATCTTATTTTAACATATGCTCCCTCTTAATTAGCATTGTGCATTTAAAGACTATGATTTGGTGTAGTTACTCATTTGTTGGTGTACAAAAGGCAGACTGCATAATTCTGATCACAGTATAAAGCTTCAATTGTTTGGTGCATTGTACATGTTTGAAAAGTGCATGGTCATTTTGATATGCATGTCTGAAGTGACATTTTAGTTTGAGAAACAAAATCTACCGTATAACCCACTATTTCAGAGAAGAACATCCTGTTAAGGTACCAAGAGATGGCAGCACTCTTCATCGGTTGATCAGCTATCTCTGACTGGCTACGGTCTTACCTACTCCTTATAAGGGAATAAAAAAGGTATTAGCTACTTTTATTTATTTTATTTTAATAGTCATTCCTGATCAAGAAAGGAAACCAGTTTTATTTTGGATGGAATTGATAGGCTAGGATACTACATGGACTTCTCGTATTGTTACAAAAGGTGTGCATAGTATTTAGGAGGAATGGTTAAAGGGTAAAGATTTCAATATCATTTGCAAACCTCCATTAGCTCTAGCAAACGTGAAGACCTCCGTAGCGCAATTGGAAGAACGACGGTGCATTGCACCCTTCGATTAGAAAAGGCCTAAGTTCGATTCTCGTCATGACGGGAGGAATCTTTATATGGACTTTTTTCAATCGGTGAGTTAGCCGATCTCGTACGGAGGTAGCAGGGTTTTTCTCCCGGAAACTCAGGTTTTTTCATCCTGTATCAAACAGACAAATCGGCCCTTCAGAGCACACGCAATTTAGAGACAAAAACTACTAGCTGTGATGGTTGTGGGCGGTAGATGAGATGATGTAGGTGATTGGTAGTAGAGATTCTGTGTAGTAGTGGAGACAGAGTTGTACAGTAGGTGTCCTCCCGCGATGAGTCTTCGGACTCCTTGGAGGTATCACGAATAATAATAAAAAGACAGGTTGGCAGTCAGTTTCCATCCTTCAGCTGTCGCATCAAACTATCGTTGAACAAGGCTTTTGGAAGCGTGCATTACAGAAAAATGCTATAAGTCATGACCGTAACACTCGTATTACTTCAGTAAATGTTTCAACTTTCCTACACAGTCAAAGCATGTTACAAAATACCCTCACTTCTCATTAGCCATAAGACTAACACTTCACCATAGCATATTGCAATTTCAAAACAATCTTAGAGATGGCTTGTGGATGAAGACAATCTACCAATGGAACCTGAAAATGCAGAATGGCATTCTCATGAACGGGATCCCGATTTTTAGCCGCCAGTTAAGCATCAACTTCATTTCATAACTCAGGCAGAGTTGAATGATCTTATGTGAAATCCGAAATTTACCAAGACAGAAAGCGGAATGTTATGTTGCGGACACCAAGATTCATTCTTAAATAAGCATATAAATATAATCTCATTTGAAGAACAAATATAGAATTAGTTTCTCAATGAATGGTGTCTGTCTTGTATTTCGTGACGATGCGTTAACGTATTAATAGAAATCCTGGCAAGAAAATATATCCTCCCATTGAATAGTGTTTGCTATACACGTCAAGATACCATTATCAAGATAGACTAGGGATGGAAACAATGGTGGGGATAGTATGCATCGGCAAATAGGCTCAATGAGTGGAGGGCGATAATTATTAGGGAGGATTTCAACTATAGGAACATAGACTGGAAGGAGGAGAGGACACGTGAGGAAGGTAAGGGAATTTATGTAGTTACTAAGGAAGAATTACCTGTGACAGCATGTGATGTAATATAGTAAGGGTTTGAGAGTGCTTGATCTAGTAATTGCATCTGAGAATTTGTCTATGACCAATATGACCATGTTGCCGCCATTTGGTTAGAGTGATCATACCTGAGAGGTGGCTAAATGTATAGAATTTTCGGTAAAAAAGGGGTATATGTGGAATTACAAAGCTGGTAAGTATGGCAAGCTGAAGAGATTGCTTGGATCAGTGCCATAGCATGTGAAACTGCAGGGGTTGGATGTTGATAATGCATTGGGAAGTGGTAAAGGAGTGTTTGAGGTAAGTAATGGCAGACTGCATACCTAGAGTCAGGATATTAAATCAAGCGGGAGTTAAATAGATGTATATCATCAAACTGGAGCTGGAAAAAAAAGAGAGAGAGAAACTTGTGGAGAGTATTCACGGAGAAAGGTGACCAGAAGGCACACAAGCAGTACAAAGCACAGGCCAAAAGGGTAACTAGTGTGGTAAGAAAGGCAAAAGCAGAGTATGAACGGAAATTAGTGCAAGCAAAGGATAATATCATTTAGTTCTTTCGATATGCTGCAAGTAAAAGAAAGAATGTTTATGGCAGAATGATTTTAATGAATGCCAATGGTAGGGAAGTAACTGACAGTCGAAATAGAATTACTAAGTGAATACGTTTGCAAGAGTATATCATCCAGGTGGAGATATTGCAGTAACGAGAGAGGCAAAAGCTTATATGGAAACAGGTAAATGAAATGGAGGTGGTGCATAGCATATTACAGAACCTTAATATGAATACAGATACTGGATTAGATAGTATACCAGCTCGAGTTTTATATGAAGGTGCTAGGAATTGTCAATGCCCCTGACACCACAATATGTAATCTAAGTCTCAGCTCTGGGTTAGCTCCAAGGGGTGGAGAAAATAGTTCAATTGCATGCAGGAGGCTTCAAGACTGCTGTAGTATATTACCGATCGATCAGCATATCAGAAGTTGTCAAGATACCAGAGAAGTTGGTCAAGAGCAAAATACAGGAATGGATAGACGGAAATGCGATACTGTTTTAATACAGTGATACACGTTTTTTAATACAGTGAGAGCTGAGTTGGATAAAGGTAATGGGTTAACAGTGATACCGCTCGACTTTGTAAAAGTCTTTGACAGGGATACCACATGGAATTCTAATCGGTAAACTGTAGTACATGGGAATGGATATACGGTTGGTGAGGCGGATAAGAGGGTTGTTGATGGAGAGATATCAGAGAGTACTTTATTCAGGATAGAGTCCAGAAGAAGGCCTGTGACTAATGGTGTACCGCAGGTCTCTGTTCTTGGGCTGCTACTATGTGATTTTTACATTAGTGATATAGAAAAAAAATCTGTGTGGAGCTGTTCATTTGTTTGCCGATAATGCAAAGTTGGGTAGAGCAATAATTAATAAAAATGATGTTACAATTTTACAGGGTGATTTGGATAAACTGGCAGTCTGGGCAAAGGATAATGGATATCAGTTAAATATGGCAAAGTGTCTTGTTATGCATTTTTGGGTGAAAGGATTACCAGCTGTATACCACGTTGGTGGAACTGTACTTCAGGAACTTGACAAGGACGAAGATTTGGGAATGTTAGTGGATAGGGAGTTAAAGTTTAGAGGACACATCAAAAGTGGCTAAAGCAGCTCATCAGATTACTTGATTACTGATGAATACTTTCAGAAAGAGAAACGCAAATTATTCCTCTTTATCGAGCCTTGATATGACCCATCTTGAATCTTGACTACTGCTGGCAGATCTGGACACCAGGGTTTCTGATAAGGAAGTGGTGGAGAGGATACAGAGGTGAGTGACCAAGATGGTAGCAGGTCCATGTAATGAACCATACGAGAACAGGTTGAAGATTTGTAGGTTACAGAAACTGGTGGACAGGGAGAACTGGGGTGATATGATTGAGACACAAATTACTGAATAGTTTTTCACTAAAATAAAGAGCCAAAATGCTTCAGTTCAGCGATGCAAAATGATATAAATCAAGTTGATATTAAATCCAGCATTCGGATTTGAAATAATGCTGGATATAATATCCACTTAGTTTATATAATAATTACTGAAGGGTTTTTAAAAAATTAATTCAGAGGAAATTTTTCAGAACATTTCTGGTGATGTTGGTGGGAGAACTAGGGGCCATCGTTGGAAACTGAGGAAGAGTGCAGTTAGCAAGGGTGCTAGAACTAGATTTTTGCTTGAAGAGTATTGAACGAGTGGAATAAGTTGCTAGAGTCTGTTGTGGATGCAATGACTGTGAATGAGTTCAAAACAAATTATGACTGCACAAATGTTGGAGAGTGATTGACATGATGCTTAGGGCCGCTCTTGATGAATCTAAATAATTCATGGAGTAGCCCGTAATAATAATAATAATTTAATAAACTCGTTTGTTTGTTCTGGTGGTTTTTCTGCTGTTCTGCTGTGTTCCACGAAGCTTTTGCATAGCTTATCTGAGGAGGATAATATATGGCGGTAGTTTCGTGGTCTTGTTTCAGCACCTGTCGAGAGCCAGGCATAGGTTTAACTGTTTATATGTATGCGCTTAGAAACTTATATATGAATATATATATTTCATGCCCTTGGACTACTACTTCTTGAGCATGGTTTAACTTTTTTCAAGGTGAGAGGTTTGATTTGATAAGGTCTGTTTATGTCCTTCTAATGATGTTTGAGAAGGATTTGTTATAGGTGTGTGTGTATGAGAGAGAGAGAGAGATAGTAATTTTCACCTAATTTTTAGTCTCACTATAATATCTACTGTATATAGAGCCTGTTTCAGCTGTCTGTAGATCCCTAGATTTCTGTCGTCGAATGGCAGTTTGTTGATCATATCTGCTATGTAGAAGCTTCGGGTGGCTTTTCTGTGGTTGTTATGCTTATATGTTATGTAGTTTGTTGAGTGTGGTCTTGTTATCCGATGTTATTCTGGTTACTCTGTAGGTTGGAATTATTTATTATTATTATTATTATTACGTGACACCTCCAGGGAGTCCGAAGACCCATCAAGGGAGGGCATGTACTCCACGACTCTCTGTCTCCATCACCAAATCCACCAACGCCATCTACCGCCGACCACCACTAATATTTTCACGAACAATCACAAACATCCATGCCCACGGCGAGATTCGAACCTGCAGCCTTTTGGCTGGAGAGCGGATGTGCTAACCACTCGGCCAACCAGGCCGGCCAATAAAGTAATGTTTTAGCATGACTGTGTAGTGGCATAAGTGTTTCAGTATAAATATTTTGTGTTCAGTCCTTGCTGCCCCGTATAAGTGTGGGCTGTTCTCTTTGTTTCCAGAATATCAGTTTTACCATTTTATTTTGCAGCGATTGTAATCTGTTACGTTTGTAGTCTGCGAAGAATGCATGTGATATAATTGCGTATCTTAAAATGCTTTCGTGTAATGGTTTATAGATTAGTATTTTTATGTGTGTTGGAGCAGTGGCTTTTAATTATATGATTTGCTTGCTATTATCATGAATTTGTGATATAGATAATTTGTATGTCTATTACAACTTTGATCAGCATCGAAGTGAAGTCCAAGATAATGTGTTGTTTTCTCTCTGTGATGGTTGTGGTTTTAGGATCAGCGCTTTGTGTACAGGAGGACGGATGTTGGATATTGAGATATTTAATTTATATGGATAGGGTATGGGGGTTTTTGAATATTATTAGGTTTGCTTTTTCAGGGTTTATATATATAATAAATTTTTTAACTTGGGGATATTGTATATTAGGATAACCAAGTTATTTTATAAACTTCGTTATTTTAACTCCTAATCCCAAGTACGCAAACAATTAAGTTTGCGCCTGAAACAAAGTTCAAGTCTAAAGATGATACAACACCAGGGCAACTCATTGTAAAGGTGGGTAAAGCCCTGATCACTATTCTTAGCATTTTCCCATAATGTAATGCACATCTCACTAGAAGATGTATACTGCAATGCATTATGGGTGGGGTCACTACCCAGACCTGTTTCAACCTTTTTTTGAGGTCTCCTCGGTGAGTAGCTAGACGCTAAATACCAAGGTTATAGTAATACGGAGCCTTGTCAACTTTACCTATAGAAGTTGCAACAAGATGTTCTTATTTTTAATAAAAATCTTTGGAGGAGATATAGATGTAATAAATTTTTTAACTTGGGGATATTGTATATTAGGATAACCAAGTTATTTTATAAACTTGGTTATTTTAACTCGTAATCCCAAGTATGCAAACAATTAACTTTATAATAATACGGAGCCTTATCAACTTTACCCATAGAAGTTGCAACAAGGTGTTTTTATTTTTAATAAAAATCTCTGGAGGAGATTTTTATTAAAATTTTTATTAGAAATAAAAACACGTTGTTGCAACTTCTATGGGTAAAGTTGATAAGGCTCCGTATTATTATAACCTTGGTATTTAGGGTCTAGCTACTCACCGAGGAGACCTCAAAAAAAGTTGAAACCGGTCTGGGTAGTGACCCCACCCATAATGCATTGCAGTATACATCTTCTAGTGAGATGTGCTTTACATTATGGGAAAATACTAAGAATAGCGATCAGAGCTTTACCCACCTTTACAATGAGTTGCCCTGGTGTTGTATCATCTTTAGACTTGAACTTTGTTTCAGGCGCAAACTTAATTGTTTGCATACTTGGCATTAGGAGTTAAAATAACCAAGCTTATAAAATAACTTGGTTATCCTAATATATATATATTAGGATATATATATATATCCTAATATATAACCTCTGCATATTGCAAGCTTTCACTTTTTAGGGGAAGATGACTAATATCGGATGTGTATGTTAAACAGAATGGGAGAAAGAACAGCTCCTTGGTACGCCACAGGTTATCGATACTTCTTTCCTGTGCGCTGATCCTTTACATGTGATGTGCTTTCTGTTTTTCATGTATGCTTTGAACAGCAACACTTCCGAAATCTTCCAGGAGTGTTGTTGTTCCTTTACGTTCTTTATTTATTATTATTTATTTTTATTTTTTTGAATTTTTCACTGTATGTGGAGAGTTTGCAATACACAGTGCACTCCATGATTTGGTGATTACAGTGTGGCAATGGGTCTTTAATTACTGATAATGTTTCTTTTTCCATGTTTATGTATGTGAGTGATTAACGCAGTCTCGTGTTTTATTCAAGGCTTAATTTGAAAGCTCTGTATTCCAGTTGCATGTATTATACATATGAAACGATGCTATGAAAATATGCCTTTGCTTCTTAAATACATTAACTTCAATGACACAGGTGGTGGATAATCATTGGTGACAACAAAGTGTCAGCATGCTGCCGGCCACAAATGTTACACTTTTATGCATCCGAAATAGTCGAGTCATCGATTATCATGGCTCGTTCGAGGATTTCACTCTAAACAGTGCAGCAAAATTTACCTCTCTCTCTCTCTCTCTCTCTCTCTCTGTGTGTGTGTGTGTGTAAAACTCGAGAAAAAATTCTTTCCACCGCTGCACATTAAAATTGGTTGACGTGAATTTCGTGTTTGGGTTTTAAATAAGAATGGCGGTGGTTTCCAGTATTTCACTATCAACTATCAGTTCTCAATAACAAGTGATATGAAAATTCAGAAAGGCAGTTTGATTAGCCCATAGCTTTAAATACTTAGGAACAACATTTCTTTGGATAATATTTTAAACAAATCTGATTTTTTAAATCTGATTGCAGACATTTGCTGATTCCTTATAAAAAAAAACTAGCTGAAAGTGGAAGATTTCATGTAAGATTATATATATAAACGATGACAGGCAGGCATTTATAGTTTGTCTGTCATCAAGGCAGGCTATAAATCACCCAAACCAGCTATCATGCCTTCCCTTAAATTCATTCACACTAGATGCACTCACTACCCCTAAGGGCAAATTATTCCACTCATTCACTGCTCTGGGAGAAAAACCTAGCCCTTACCCCCTTTCTTGACTGTGAACAAACTTAACTTCCATGGATGCCACTGTGTTCTCTCCCCACCTTCCATATAACGAAAAATTTCATCTGTTGATATCCTATTACACCGACTCAAATGTTTATAGACCTCTATCATATCATCCCTCTTTTTCCTGTTATCCAGAGTCTGCAATCCTCATATTCGCAATCTGTCCTTATAATCTAAATCCCATAATCCAGATATATTAACTCTTCTTTGCACCCTTTCCACAGCTTTATTCCCTTGGAACCTGGGAGACCAAATCTGCACAAAATAATCCAGGTGTGGTCTTATCAAAGCCTTATAAAGAGGCAAAATGACTTCCCTATCCTTACATATTAAGGTTTTCTTCAAGTTCGCAATTATCCTCTGAGTTGTATTTGCAACTTTTGGTTTTTGCTATGTGACAAAAACCAAAAGTTAGTGGGATTATGCTACAAGAAACTGAAGAGGCAAGGGATCTTGGCATACTTTAATTCCTATCCACCAATATGCCAAGATCCCTTGCCTCTTCAGTTTCTTGTAGCATAATCCCACTATGCTGCTGGAACTCTAATCAAGCCAAAGTGCACGACTTTACACTTACTAACATTAAATTGACAGCCATTTTCGTTTGCCCAGATTTCCAGTCCATTCAAATCATTTTGTAATTGCTGAATATCAGTAGCATCCCTGATTGCCCTGCCTATCTTCGCATCATCGGCAAACAATTGCACATCTCATGTTAGATCCTGCCTGATGTCATTAATATATAGATTGAACAATAATGGCACAAGGACTGAACCCTGAGGTACATCACTGGTCACCTTAAATCTGACAGATTCACACCCACTGTATACTACTTTTTGATATCTGTTTGTCAACCATCCCCTGATCCAAGTCAAGAGTTTATATTCCATTGCCATATTCTCCAGTTTATGCAACAGCCTTTCGCGTGATATCATATCAAATGCCTTAGAAAAATCCAACATTATCATAGTGTATCCATTCCCTTTATCCAACTCAGCCATAACATTGTTATAAAATATGAAAACAAATTACTGAAATATGATATGTAATAATATGTAATAAAAAATATGTAATATGTATGCTGTATAATTATATGAAATGAATTAATGTTCTTGTGTAGATTTCAATCATGAAATACTCAAGGATGATATGTAAATTTTGAGTTCTGTCAAATTAAGCATGCTAAATTAACTACTTTAAGAAAAAAATATGCTACATTGCACTATAGTATCATCTATCACTTAATGATGATGATGAATGAGGACAAATTCAACCATGATTATTTGTATTCTTGAAATGTATTATGTCGTTGTATCTGAAAATATGAATTATCGTTTTTTTACTACTTTTATCCCCCAAATGGAATAAGCAAGGGTGTTTTTAAATCTAACTAACTAACGCTTTTGGAAATCAGCAGCCAATCAATTTCTGCTTTAATCATGACTGATAGTTGTCCTGAGGCTATCATGTACCCAAAGCTACCTGGGGAACAGAAAGTATGGAAAACAACTGCTGTGGTCTCAAAATCCTTAATGCTAACACTACACGTTATTGTCTGAAATAGTTCAAAACATTATTGTTTGTAATAGTATGAAATATTATTGTTTGAAATAGCATTATAGATTACGAGACTATCATATTTATGATCTCAACCTTTCTAAAAATCAGTACATCTCTGCTGAGTGGATATCTATCGACTGTACAGAAGTCGCATTGCTCCATTCGGTCATCCTGGAGGTTTGATAGAGTTAAACTAACATTCCTTATATAACTTTATATCAGAAAATCCCAAAAGGGCGATCAAAAGGTAGCAGTTTCAGATATGAAAACGCTACCTAATTAGATTTATCATTACCTCAGCTGTGTTAGAACACTTCAAGAACAATTCATCAGAAAAATGGGTATAACGTACATTATTTACCCCATCATTAAGCTTTGGATTGTAATTGGACAATTACAGAATTATCTTATACACCTCCACAAAATAGTAATTGAAGTAGAAAGTTTGTCCAATTACTGCGATGGTATTGGAATAGAATTTCCTCTTGAAGACAGGACAACAAGCTGTGAAACATAAATGGTGATGAATGGACCAATGCAGAATATGTATCTTCCAATTTTGAAGAACATCGCAACTCTCTCATTTGTGAAAATTTATATTTTCAATGAAACCATCCTAGTGCCAGTGACACTTTCTCTGATACCAAAAACTTGATATTACATAAAAAAATTCAGCTAACGCCTTTTATTCTCTTATACCCTATATACCCTATCTAGCTTTTATACCCTATCTAGCTTTTTTGGAGACTGAGTGGCCAGTTCAATCTCCACCAGTATCCAATCAGAGATAGCTGGCAAATGTCTATCAATAGTTATAGCAGCCACCAATAAAGAGGCTGGCAAACAAATGCTGCCATTTCTTGGCAGCACTTGTTTGCCAGCAATACCTAACCCTAACAAGATATGTCACTGTCTATGAAATAATGTGGGTACTACGGCTATTTTCTTGAGTTTATGGGATAAAAAACCCGAGTTTTCGGGAGGGAAAACCCGCTGGCCCATGCCAGAGATCGACAAACTCGGGGAATCGGTCGAAGAAAGGCGTAGAAAAAGTTCCTCCAGTCGGCGACTAGACTTGAACTTAAGTCTGACTTCGAGCGACCAAGCGCAGAGGACGCAAGTGCCACTTCCACTGAATTACACAGGCCTCTGCTATTATATAAGGAATATAAAAATTATTTTATTCACAAAGGTAAAGGTAGTAGTCAGAGTTCTTTAGCCCTAACTGCTTTTCTGAATATCATTGGGTACTTGGTCTCCATCATCAGCCGTTATATGATAGCTGAGTTTGAGATTATCAATGAATCTAGACTTTCAGGAGAGATTACGGTAAAGCAAAAATTTCGTGGTCCAAAATCCTATTCATATATTATATCTGAAACGGTGTGAATTCTGATGTCCTCGTAAGTTATTTTCAAATAAGTCCCCAGAAATTCAGTCCAAAATTACGAATTAAGACATTAATACTGTTGATTTATGAAATTTATGAAGTAGATGAACAATGGGACATTGAGTCCTTCGACTGTAGAGATCTGAATTTAATTTTGGTCGGAATCTTTGTATGCTTTTTTTAAATGAAGGTGAGTTAGCCGATCTCATGGCAAGTAACGTTTTTTTTTGTTTTTTTTTTTTCTCCCGGAAGCTCGAGTTTTTCATCCCGTGCATAGACAAATCCGCCATGAGATCATAGGCACTTTACAGACAAAAAAATATTGTTGTTATTGTTATTGTGTGCGGTAGATGGCGTTGAGGGTGGTACAATGTTGTTATGTAGTTGGAGGATTGAGTAGTGGAATAGAGGCCCTCCCACTATGAGTGTTTGAGGTATTATCCCGTAATAATAATTAGAAAAAGAAAATCGTTGAAGCAGTTCTTGAGAAATGCTATTTCTGTTTTTGGAAACCTGGTAGCTTTGCACAGGAGTCATACACCATAAATTGTTCACTGCGTTAAGAATCGTGCTTTTAAAAATTACATTTGTTTGTTTTTTAGAAAACTATTCTCTGAAGAACGTCCGTGTATACACACACGCCTTGATTTTAAGCTTAGTGAAATAGTATTCCTTACTGTAATTTTTACCTTGTACCCTTAGCTAAATTTTTATGAAATTGAAAATCAAGTAGGGATATCGGTGTGTTTATTATTATTATTTTTAATCCCATGAAAAGATTTCATCTAACATTAAAGAATGATCAAATGGTTTATTTATGCATTACGACATATTTAATAATAAATGACTGAAAGTGTGGATTTTGCAATTAGCATTTTATTTTTTTCTTGTTCAGATCCCAGCATATTGATAACTGCCTTGCGAAATGTATATCAATTTTAGCTATTAACTCTTGTTCCTCGATGGTATTTATTCTCTTTAAGTAAAGTAGTCGATTTCATTAAGCTTTATTTCTTTATTTATTTTTATTTCAACTGAAGCAACTGAGTTTCAGGCTTCTAAGTACAGTACATAGATCTCATATTTTTTTAATATGATGGGAAGTTCAGTATATAATTTTTTCATAAGCAGAGGGCAGTATTTGTTTATTTAGAAATACGTCTGTTCTGTTGTAAAAAGTGAATAAAGTTAACTTTTTTTTTTTTTTTTCATTGATTGAAAAGCAGGTCTTTCCAACCAATGGACGACTTCGAAATTGACTGGACTAACTACGGAGATTCTCATGCAGGAAACTAACTACAGAACATATAAGTAACAGACAACGTAAGTGTCTAATTTGAACATAATTATAAACATACAGCTAATTATTCTAAATATATTGCGCTTCTAGTGCATCGCTGATCATTCGTGCGGTTATTTTCTGTTTTTTGTTTGTTTGTGTTTATTTATTCTTTATTTATTTTTTTCTTTTATGCTGGCCAATCTAAATTCGACACAGTTATAATTTTATAACCTTGAGAATTTCGCCCGTATGTTCTCCAAAGGAGTTTTTTTTTTTTTTTTATGTTGAAATTAAAGCTTCAGACAGAAAGGCTTTTCTAAGAATTAATCATTGAGCTTTAAAGGAATTTTGAGTGTATATGAACTGTTTGCATTATGTACATTTTGCGTTCTGTTTTCTCCTCGGTAACTGGCGTTCACTTTATTACCGAAATTCATATTTTCATACTGTGTGTGTGTGTTGAGATTGGGTTATTTTTCTTTCGTCTTCAAGTTCTTATGCAAAAGGATTCTTGTATCGTAGAAGAGATTCCATGGAAGATCTTTCCAGGCAGAAAGCATGGACGAGTTTTACGACTGTGCTAACAGTATCAAAAAAAAAAAAAAAAGAGTATATTTACTCGAACATTTCTGCATTCTAAGTAGCTGTATTTGCCAAACTAATTAAAGGGGTGTGCGTGTGTTTATATTAGAGACTTCTTCAACACTGTTGATGATTCCATGTGTTGTAACAACTGACCAAATTCCATTTGGAAAATTATACTTCATTAACTTTTAGTTCCGAATAGATAGAAGGGCAAAGCATGAGAGAAACAGAATATAATAAATCAAAGGTCACACTTACCCATGGGACTTACCTGGCCATATCACACTCGCTGCGTGTAAGCTTCCGTAGCCAATGAGAGTATGAGGAGAGTAAATACTTATATATTCACCGAATACACCCTAAAAGTAATAACTCAGCGTTCTGTCATCCTCACCATTTCAGATGCCATAAACAGAAGCATTCTTTCAATGTCAATCGAATTAACGTGACCTCGATACCACAGAAGCTGATCTGGAGTCATAGGTAAGTGAAAAATTTCAAACAAAATTTAAAATGTGTCATCTGTTGAGAAGGTTTTATACTCGAAAAGTATTAATAATTTTTAACATTGTCCTTCCCTTTTTAAAGTAGACCAATGAAAAGATCATAATTTCTTTTATTTTTTGAAAATACAGCGACACGGTCATTCTTTCCCCTCCCCCTTAAGTATTTGTTCGTTTTTTCACAGCAGATAAAGAATCTTAAAATTTTGGAGCCATTTTTGTAAAATGCAAGATGATATTCATAGCAGACGACTTGACTTCTTTGAACGAATTTTGAAAAATCAGGGCGAGTACGATATTAATCCTGTGCTTCTATTACCTGCTTTGTCGTTAAGGTTTCCATGCTTAAACCCACACCTTTCAAATGAAACAGTCAAGTAACGATAGCTCAAGAATTTCCATCATTTTGTCGGCATGGTAAATCTACCAGTTGTATTACCGTTCTCTACTTTAAAAAAGGGAAGGACAATATTAAACCTGATTTAATTTTAAAAGTGAAAGATCGTTTTATATAGAAATCAGGTTCAAGGTTTTCTTGGCCTTTATTTATTATTATTATTATTATTTTTTTCATTCAACAGCCTGATAATTGGTGCGTGCGTTGAATAATTTCTATTATTCATTTCTTAGAGATTACTTGAAATTAGTACAATATCTGACAGTTTCGGCTCGTGGCTTGAAATCGTGGGGTGCTGCAACTTTCGAAATATACATACACACTGTAAGTAGAGTGATACGTGTTTGGATAAAATATCAAAATTATGGTAAAAATAAAAAAATTAAACATGAAAAAATATTGTTTATGATCGATAAAATTATACAGTTTAGTATAATTCAAAATTACTTAAAAATTACTATAACAAATGTTATGTCTTTAATTGTAATGTCCAAATATTTAAAGAGACGGAGTAAACACGATAAACACTACGAACACTCTACTACTGGCGCAAACTGCATATAAACAACAGTGGAACTGCGCGACGGACAGTGCCCCATTACGATAATAGCTCGCATCTCACTATGATGTACATATGCTTGCGCGCGTAGAAATATGACGCTGTGGTAAACACAGTGCCGCTAGCGTCCTTCGCCCTCCTAAGGGCTACAAGATGGATTTTTATTATTTTTTTTTTTTTTTTACAAAATAAGAGAATTGTATAGGATTGTTGATGATAAAATTAAATATTACAAACAAATATAAATATATTAATAAATATATTTATATATATCGAGAAAAATTGGGGGTGCTGCAGGTCTGCACGAGCGGCCCCTGTATCTGACACTGCTATGTATAATATAAAATGTAATCAAATAAAATAGTTTGTCAATGCATATTTTATTTCTTTTAAGTGGTACTAGAAAGTCTTCTATGAAAAAAAAAAAAAAAAAACGAACTGGAATTCAAAAATTACGTGAAAAAAACATCCAAGGACTTTTGATGAATATAAAATAAAACCGAAATTTTATTATTTGCATATGTCTTGATATATATTTTGTTACTTTTTTATAGTTTAATTATTTTTTAGCATTTTAATATACTTACTATTTTTTATATTTTTATATCTTCACCTATATGATCTGGTCATGCTTTACTAAGCATGAAGATACAACTTGTGAATTTTTCAGGTCTTATAGGCGAA
The DNA here is from genome assembly GCF_054136105.1 of Typopeltis vanoorti. Classification (NCBI taxonomy): domain Eukaryota; kingdom Metazoa; phylum Arthropoda; class Arachnida; order Uropygi; family Thelyphonidae; genus Typopeltis; species Typopeltis vanoorti. The sequence goes on along the minus strand of NC_143565.1, from coordinate 14,228,726 downwards.
TTATTTTTGTAGTTTCAGCCTGAAGTTTGATTTTTAAATATAAATAAATGTTGTCTTATCAGACATCTAATTTTTCTTCTCGGTAAATTTTTTCACCACAAGGACTTAGACTAGATCAAGAAGAGAAAATCGGTTAGAATTAAGAATTACGATTGAAGCAACCAAAGGCTATGAGGTCAACATAGCCGTCTGTTAATTGCGAGCGTGTCCTATGACTGGCTTGTCTGCTTATTGGGATGAAAAATCCGATTTCTCTGGAAGGTATAACTTTTCTACCTCTGTATGAACACCATCTAACTGACATTCTGTCGAAAAGCCTTTATAAAATTTCCTCTCATCCATTTAGAAGAAGGATTGATTTCAATCCAATTTTGAAATTGGATTGAATTGGGCATGCTGTTATCTCAATGAATTCATTCAATTTCAAAACTAGTGGCATTTTTTCGAATCATACTGCTGGCACGAGCTCACAGCCTGTTTGTTTGAGGGCGCTTTCAGTTGCTATTACGAAATATGAGCAGGACGTTTGACAGAATATGACGAAGTGATTCGTTCAAGTCAGTTTAATTGCCATCTCTTGGTGCTAGGCGATGCTTGGTACATTGGATAACTTTGGATGAGCCTACGTCTATATTTGAGAGAAATGCCCATCCTAGAAGAAGGCATTTCGATAGTCAGATAGCTAACATCTATTGCATTATCTGCTGCCATTAGTCAATTTGATCCTGTCATTCAACTTACTTACAAAGTAAGAGTAGCGTCTCTCACATGCTGTTAACTTTCATAATCTTGTTGGTTTCTGGTAAATACTGTAATACTTTTCCTTCGTTCAGGTGTTCTCTCCTATCTGGAGGGTAGGCCATGGTTCACCACTTATTCCTATCGTGTACGTCTCTAAATAGGTATTTTAGCATATGTTCGTATATGTATGTCTTGGTTGGTCTCTTCTTGCATGTAATTTTCCTGTTAAGATTGCATTGGTCGGTGTTTCTTCGCTTGGAGTATACTCTAAAAGTTTAATTTTTTCCTGATCTCATTGAGTAATCTTTTCTTGGTTTGCAATTCCAAATGTTTGTTTGTAACTTTTTCTATCCAGCTAATTCACATATTTCTTCTTATTAATCAAATATCCATTGCCATCACGTTTTGTTTTTAATTTCTTTTCCAATATTCCTCAACATCAAGACTGTTAAAGAAGTCTTTTTTCTGAGGTGTATATTAATGTAGAACATGCATATCAAGCCATCAGATGCATTTATGTATTTATGTCGATTTTTCTTTTAGTACGCATCTGTAGTTAAGAAGTTTGGCTATTTATATTTTATTTTTATTTCTTGTTAACATTTTATATTATAAGTGATTATACTTCAACTGAATGTAAAACTCTGTGTAACTCACTGCATTTACCATAACTGTGATTTACACAGTTATTTACAAAAGGACTCCTTTTTTTTTTTTTATTTCAGTTGAAAGCGTATTCGTTTTCTTGATTTCAGACTGTCACTTCTATCAATTATTATTATTATTCACATAATTGATATCAAAACAAGATATAGCTTTCAAACAACAGTTTGACTGGTGTTACAAAGCAATTCAGATTTTGCTCAAGAATCGGAGAACAGAATCTAAGAATCTGTCAGGTAGTGTCGTAAAATATGGACTGTTCCATGTAATGCCGTATTTTGAAGATCCTATGGGGGGGGGGGGTCACTTCATTTGATGTTTAATTCTTGTAAATAGTTGGATAGCTTCTTTGAAGTTGCATCAAGTACACGGATAACTATTAAGATGACTTTGGTACGTTTTAAGCCGCAGCCGGTCAACTTCGATTGACAGGTCTCGATATTTAGGTTTTTTTTTTTTTTTCAGTTCTTTGTTGCTAATGTTGTTATTACTGAGTACAGCGAAGTCAATAATCCAAACCTGTCGATGTTCGATAATTGCGATGTCAGGTCTATTGTGTTCCAAATGCCGATCAGTTCGTATTCTCAAGTCCCAGAGGATTTTTGCTGTTTCATTTTCCAATTTTCATTTTCTCTATTTTATGCTGCCACCAGTTATCAGAAGTAGGAAAGAGCCATATTTTTTTGCATACATTCCGATGAATTATTTTGGCTATTTGATCACGGCAGTATTTATAGTCAGTTTGAGCTATCTTGCTGCAGGCAAGATAGCTCAAACTGACTATAAATGTTCTACAGTCTCATCTTTCTGATCGCATAATCTGCATTTGCTGTTATTATTGATGCTCAAAATTTTTTCTTTCATTGCATTAGTTTGTAATGGCTGTTCTTGAGCTGTTAGAATAAATCCTTCTGTTTCTTATGGTAGCCATCGCCACTTCTTGTTCACGTCAGTTTTGTCCTCAGTATCTCGAAGAAATTGGCCATGTAAGGGTTTATTTTTCCAGCGCGCACATATCGGTTATTTTGCTGTTCCTTTTTGTAAGCAGAATTCCTTCTTGTTGCTTTTAGAAGGCCCTCTTGTGCAATTGGTCGAAACCTTTTGTTCAGAGCCATTGTCGATGTTACTTTTTAAATTATTGTTATTCTTAAATATTTTGAGTCCAGACCGATGTTTTCTAAGATTCTTATACACTCGGTTAGCTTTGCGTACGTAATCAGTAAACGTTCGCCAGTAATGGGGAAACATGGTGATGTAAGGCAATCTGACTGCGAGCAGATAGAGAACAGGTGCTATTATTTCGAAAACAGCTGCCCTTGTTGGTTGTTCCCATACTACTATATCAAAGGTCTACCAGGACTGAATTAACCATGAACAGACATCCAACAGAAGGGCTCACATTGGTCAGCCACGTGTGGTTGATTCTAGAGGTGAGCGTCGGGTGTCACGACCTGTATCTCAGCAACGACGTAAGTCACACAGCTCGCCCACCAGTACAACAGCAGAGCAGTGCGACCCATTTCCACATGCACCATGAGCCGTACCTTGCTTCGCTTGGGTTTCACAGCCTGATACCAACAACGGTACCCATGATGACGGCCAGGCATTGCAAGCAATTCCTTGCATGGGCCAAAGAACGCGGCAGTGAACCCTCGACAGATGGAAGAAGGTCGTCTGGAGTGGCGAGTCTTGTTTCTTGCTGCAGCATGCTCATGACCGGGTTTGCATTTGGCGTAAGCAGCATGAAGCCCTTTCCCCTGATTGCACAGTTGAGGTTCAACTGTGCAATCAAAACAGGCCGGTGGAGTGGTGTTATGGTCTGGGGAGCTTTTTCCTGGCACGTCCCAGGTCCATTGGTTATCATCCCACCAACAGTGAATGGTGAACGCTACATGGACCTGTTTAACTACATATCCTGAGAGATTAACACAAAGAAAAGTGAGATATATACTGTGTAGAGACCTTACAAAAAGTTCTATATAGATACCAAGCTATTATAAACCTGGTTTTACTCCATTTCCCAAGTAAGCAAACAGACAAACGAGTCAAGTTTACGCCTGCACGTATTGCGAGTCTAACTGACCCTCAAAGTAGTACAAGTCAAAGCAACTCATGATAAAGATAGAATAAGCTCTGATCACTTTCTTAATATTTACCCTTAATGCACAGCCCATCTCCTTAAGGAGATGTATGGTGCTATGTATTAAAGGCAAGGTGCCACTACCCAGACCGGTTTCGACCTTTTGAATAAGTAAAGCCGTCTCTAAAAATTCGGACGATCCCTAGACCACTCAATAGTGAGCGAAAGACCCTCCATCTCAGCGTTGGCTCCAATCAATGATGGCCTTTCACCCACCACAACCACTCATATTCCGAAGAAAAGCATTCGCTGACAAAGCCCCTCACCGGAAAACACTTTCCCTGGAGACTCAAATTGCTCCCTTAAGGCAAAAACCTTAAGAGAGCGAACTCCTATTAGCAGTCTCACTGGTTTCGACCTTTATTGAAGTGTATTTAAGTAAAGACCTCTCTAAAAATTAGGACGATCCTTAGACCAATCCATAGTGGCCGAAAGACCGTCCAACTCAGCGTTGTTCCACTTAGTAGACAGGCTCACTCCGTCACCGAGAAGAACCTCTCAGCGTTGGCTCTACCCAGTGGCAGGCTCACCCCACCACCAGCTAGCGCCATAATCTCAGCGGTGGCCCTACTCAGAGACAGGCAAAAACCTATCTCCAAGCAGAGCCTCTGAATGCCAGCCCCCACTAGTTTCGACCCCTATCGAGGTCTCATCAGTGTGAGCCAGGCTAGAAATACCAAGATTTTAGTAATACAGAGCTTATAAGTATTTTACCAGAACAAGTTACCATAAGGTGTTTTAACCTTATTAAATAAAAATCTCTGGATGAGATATAAATGTAGAAAGTGTTTTACCTTGGATATAATAAATGTTAAAGATACCAAGCTATTTTAAACCTGGTTTTACTCCATTTCCCAAGTAAGCAAATAGACAAACGTTCTGGTAAAATACTTATAAGCTCTGTATTACTAAAAACTTGCTATTTCTAGCCTGGCTCCCACTGATGAGACCTCAATAAACGTCGAAACCGGTCTGGGTAGTGGCCCCTTGCCTTTAATACATAGTATCATACATCTCCTCAAGGAGATGGGCTGTGCATTAAGGGTAAATTTTAAGAATAGCGATCCGAGCTTATTCTACCTTTACCATGAGTTGACTTGACTTGCACTACTTTGAGGGCCAGCTAGACTCGCAATACTTGCAGGCACAAATTTGACTCGTTTGTCTGTTTTCTTACTTGGGAAATGGAGTAAAACCAGGTTTAAAATAGCTTGGTATCGTTAACATTTATTATACCCAAGGTAAAATACTTTCTATATATATATATATATATATATATATATATATATATATATACAGGGTGTTCGGGATAAATTTGACAGTTTCGTAAGGAAAAAGAAAATCTTCTTTGTATCTATTAAATTTAATGAATTGACAAAAAAACATTACAGGCAGAGTTAATTACAATACTATCAACAAGATTTACTCAAAATAACCACCATTAGCATCGATCACAGCTTCAATTCTGCTTCGGAACCTCGAACAAGCTGATGCTACAGTCTCCCTGGGAAGGGCCGCAAAAACTGTTTTAATTTTATCCATTAACTGGGCTTTTGTATTACTGGAAGTGCGATTGGTGTCTTTTTCAACTGCGCCCCATACAAAATAATCCATGGGGTTAAGGTCTGGGGAGTTTGGAGGCCAAACATTTGGACTGGTGAAGTCGTAGAAATTTTCAGACAACCATTTTTGACTTTTCCCAGAGGTGTGGCAAGGGGCCGAATCCTGCTGCCATACATACGGCCTACCATTGGCTACCCTTGTTATCCAGGGCTTGACTACAGTTAGCAACTCCACGAACAAAGCCCGAATTCCAATGCCAGGGTTCTTCAACACCTGTTCCTGCAGATTTGCGAGGAATTCTGCTGTACGAACGCAATCAGATCGTCTGCTAGGGATCTTTCTTCTTGCTACATCCTCGTAGTCACCATTGCAAGTCTCTAGTTCATGCCTGATTGTTTTTACTGTATTCAGGGAGCATTGGGCAGCAGTCGTAATATCCTTATTTTGATGGCGGGCACGAATCATCATGATACAAGTTATTCTCTTCCATGATTCAGGTGGGTTCCAGCTATCCATCCTTTCTGACATCTTGTATATGAATGAAGAAGGGTCCAAACTTTTAAATGAAGAGAAGTGTGTGTTAATACATGTAACTTACGGAAAAATATAATTAATTATAAATATGTCAAATTTATCCCGAACACCCTGTATATAGAATTTTTTTTCAATAAACGTGTTTAGTGTTATTCAGCAAGCGGCTTTCTGTGTGTATGTTTGTGTGATTTCATAGTTTTCCTTTATGCCCATTAATTAATTAGCGTGCATATATGTGTGTGTGTGTGTGGATAGTTTTTTACCTTGAGTGTAAAATACGTTAAAGATATGAAGAAATTTTATACTTGGTGTTAATCCTTTTCCCAAGTAAGCAAAACAAAGTTTTCAGCATGAAGTATATTCACGCGCAAGAAAAATCTGGATGAGAGAAGCTCAGACTTGGATATATTTCTCTGGCAAAACTTTGTTTTGCTTACTTGAAAAGGATTAAAATCAAGTATAAAATTTCTTGGTATCTTTAACGTATTTTACACGCAAGGTAAAAAAAAATAACTTTTTTTATATCTCATATCCAGATAATAATTAAGTCATATCTCATATCCAGAGATTTTTATTAATAAAGTCAAGCACCTTTTGTCTACTTGTATATGAGATATGACTTCTGCATTACTAAAACCTTGGTATATCTCCCGGGTCTGGCTCCCACTGAAGAGACCTCAATAAAGGTCGAAACCGGTCTGGATAGTAGCCCTTCTCATTATGCATTGCATTATGGGATACATACTAAGGCAAGTGATAGGAAAACATTAGTCTCTGTGTACAAGTAGCTCAGACGTAAATATATTTCACGCGAAAAACTTCGTTTTGCTTATTGGGAAAAGGATTAAAACCGAGGATCAAAAAGGGAAAAAGATTAAAACCAGTGTGTGTGTGTATATATGTATATAACCGCCGTGAGTCCCATATGGACAGTAAGGCACCATTTTAGTGTCTTGGGTGAAGAAAGGGTAAGATAATATGAAGCTATGGTTAGAATATATTTTTATCTTTCAATTGCGTCTTTTCTCCTGGCCGGTTTACCTGGTTGAGACATGAAACCTTTAAACATGTAAGGTCTCGTATTGGCATTATATCATACTTGCCAATACTAAAATGGGTGAACATAAACTTTTGTAGCTAACTTTTGAAATCAATAAACTGTTACGAAGGGATGGGAAACCACGTGAAGATGTCAATCCATGAAACGTATTTTTTTTTTAAATCTCAGTTCTACTTCAAAGATTGGAAACATGTGGTTAATTTTAGTACTTTGGGTGAAGAAAGATTTAAATAATCCAGTTTTCCTGCGCTAGAGGTTAAACATGGTAATTTTTCTGGCTTGCGATCAGCAGAGCAGTGATATCACACTAAACGATGATAATTATTTACAATTTGAAGATCTTTACTAACATCGATTCGAATCAACGATCTAAGTTGGCCTCCTTTCCATTTATGTCACTGCAGAAGATTTCTTTCCACAAAGAAGCTGTATAACGAGGATCAAACTCTAAGTTGAGTTTCCAGAAAGCATTTTGAAGTAATCCCTTTTCAAAGAAATAAAGGGAAAAAAATCCTACTAACTAGGCTTTTTCAGATCGTACTAACTAGGCCTGCCTAAACATGAGCTTGAGTCCATAATATTTCGAGGGGTGCAACGATGGAGTATGGTCATCGAAACGAAATTTTGTGGAGTGTGAATCGCGTACAAGCTTTATGACATCCACTTTTCATTGAAGTTTTATTATCGCACTTTTGAATGATTTCATGAATTCTTCACAACTAATGTTATGGATTAATGAATCGTTATGACCATCTACTTTCTTGGTTTGGTTAATTTGGATTTACGTCCTAAGCAACTCGGGCCATGAGGCCGGAGTTATTATTATTATGTGTGTTAACTTCGCATGAGACCAGCTAAGTCACCGTCATTTGAAAGGCCCAGATAAAGTTGGGCTAGATAAAGGTCCTATACGGGATTCGAACCCAGTTCTTTCCAACCAAAGGGCTTCGTCGAAGTGGAAATACAAGAGTTTAGGTAGCTCGATATAGGCACTCGCGGCACCCTATCTGTTAGAGGGATGGGATCATCTGAAGTTCAATGAGGACTGCACATATAGCTTATTGCGAGGGGGGGGCGGAGCTCTCGTTACTTTACTGGTTCAACAACAGACACATGCCAGAATTGTCAGTCAGTATGATCGACAGTTTAAAATCTCGAAATGACTTCTACTATCCTCATATTATCTTTATAACTTTTCTAACTTTCCTTCAAACGGCTTTGCTGGCTTGGCTTGCAGCATGGATAGAACACACGTCTCGGCCTTGCATCCAAGAACTCTATGGGTTCGAATGCCACTGTGCACATGGACGTTCATGATGTCTTGAACGCCAAGTTTGATTTCCAGAGTACAGGTACAGCCTTTGAAATAGGTTTCTACACAGTCTAAGTTTGTTAAATGTGTTCTTCTGTTTTGTGTATTTACAGAAAGAAAATTCGTCCACCTTTTGATAGAACTGGATAATTTATCTTCAGTTGAAAATCTATTATAAATGCTCCTTGCGTTCCATTGTTATTAGAATCCATTTCGATCTTTCCACTTAGGCAGTCTTAACTATCGATGGTCCTTTGAATCTCGTCTAGGACGTAATGTACTTTTACTTCCATACCGCTGTTCTATAGTTTAGGTATGAACTATACCTGTAGGTTGGAAAGCAGACACGCGAACATTGACATCCTCGATGTCTAGGTTTGATACATTTAAAAATAACAGTCCAAACAATAATTAATGATTTCATTTTCTTTATGAGTTTAATAAGTGTTTGAATACCTTATTTCGTCTTTACATTAATATTATGAGTGAATGAAAATCTTGAATCACACCAAGACTGTCATTACTGATGTGATTTTGCTTTTTTTTTTATGTGCTAGTTATTGTGTGCTGCACTCATAAACTAAATAACTTATTTATACCGATCTTTAAAAAATAAAAGATGTATCTCAAAGAGTTTCATGCGGAATATAGAAACTATATAAAGTTCGGCGAGTCCAAGCGTAACCAAATACCTGGATAGTGCAACACCTGACCCATTTGGTAGTGCTACACTGAGGCAACTCATAGTAAGGGTGGGGCAAGCTCCGATCACTATTCTTGGTATTTACATATAACGTGAAACCCAGCTCCTAGGACCTGTATTACTGTTCTACATTATGAGAGAGGGAGATGGGTTTCACATTATGGGTAAATACCATAAATACCAAGAATAGTGATCGGAGCTTGCTCCACCCTTGCTATGAGTTGCCTCAGTGTAGCACTACCAAATGGGTCAGGTGTTGCACTATCCAGGTATTTGCTTACGCTTGGACTTGCCGGAACTTTATATAGTTTCAATATTCGGCATGATTTTTTTTTTTTTTTTTTTTTTCTTATTCGCCTATGAAACAATATGGGATGTAATATCCCTTAACTTAAATAAGTTCATGTCGCCGAATTGAAGCCTTTGGCTCTTCATATAATTAATTAATAAAAGATGTAGCTTTTATTTTTTATAGCTGTAGCTAACTCGCTTATATCTGATATTGCGATTAATTAAATGCATATCATTCTGAGTCCCCTCTCATTGATAACAGAACTTTTGTACGGTAACTATTCTTTCCCTTTTGGAAAAAACTCCAGTGAAAATAATTCCATTTTCCCTAATTGCCCCGTTGATAATGCAAGAACTGTCACTAGGGCGTGTGTGTGGTAGATTAAATAATATACTAGCGACTTCATTGTGGTGGATTTCATTAACAAGTAAACAAATAATATTTGTAATGGAACAACTTGCAATTGTGCAGAGGACTTCTAACTAGCAATAACGGCATAGTTGTTTCAAAACTTTTAGATAATTAGTAAACATAAATTATTGTAAAATATGTGCATGTGATGTAAATCAATAAATGTCATTCATAAAACAATAAAGTGTCATTACATGGACTGAAAATTGTTTTTTGTTTTGTTTTGCTAAATTTTTAATTTGCTAATTAAAGACTGCCGAATCTATAGTATTATAGTTTCCTAAATGAGGTGAAGATAGGAGTAAAAAAAATTATTGACGTTGCACCTGTGTATGTATAGTTTTCCATTAAGAATATTAAAAACCGTTGTTGTGGAGAATAAGTGAAAGAGTAAATAAGGAGATTAATATTTGCTCAGCTTTATAAACTGCTGCCCTACGGTGTAATCCAAGAAGTCATAATTGAAATTGTGGAAACGAATTATGGTACTTAATGAAACCGGACTGATCCCCCTTCCCCCCCTTCAGAAGGTTCTTTCAGCATACATGCTGAATAATTATTATCGTAATTATTAGTTGAATGATTTTAATTTTGAAGCAGAATAATTACTCTACTGTTCCCATTTTGGTACTGAAAAATACAACTTCCTATTTTCTATTCTTGCGGTTTGACTGATTCTGTTTCAGATATTTTAAAATTATTATATACGTATATGGAATATATTATTCAAAATACTGTTATAGAAATTGGTACTAGTTTAGACTGCATCATTCAGTCGACAATAATAATAATAAAAAAAACCTTAGAAATTTAGCATTTGGACTATAAAGAATTACAAAAGCTTCAATTTATTTTTAATTTATTATATTTATTTATTTTTGACACAGCAGTTGTAAATATATCGAAGTTTGAATACTGCACTCCTTTACGTGTTGATCCGCCATGAAATCATTTATTGAAGGTGGTGTCTTCTTCCGCTCAGGAATATCACACAGCGCATGGCAATTTTTCGCGCCTTGAGTTCTTTGGCTGTATGGAAAATGTGAAGCATTAAATCCCTTCCGTTATTTATTTATTATTATTATTTTAAATTTGCAATGGTATGAGGAATAAGCATTTAGAGTTAAAATGCGTACCTCCCAAGAGCAGGGGTCCGCACTTCACAAAAATTAAATTCATCCAATAAGAGGGAGTAAAAAAAACGAAATACAGGTATTCAGAATCAGTCTTATGGAAAAGTAAATTTGATGGAATAAATACGTAATAATTTATGAATTAAAACATCTTTATTTTATTATTTATTCAAGCATCGTTAGCCCATCAACAGAAAGCCGAGACATGCGCAGTAATAATTTAATTCAGTTCTTTGATATTTTGCCGAATTTCTATCCTCGTCAGAACATCAGTGTGAGGACTGCTGTAGATGTTGCTCGACCAAAAATATCCAAAGACATAATATGAAACTACATGAAAATGTCAGACAGGAATATATATTGGATGCGGACATGAAAACAGAGTTGATGATGATGAGGCAAGAGATGAACTGCATGCGAAATGAGATGAAAAGAATTAGAGACATACATGGAAGAGTGAATAAGAGCAGAAGGAAAGATGGCCATGCGAAAGATATATCGAATGATTCGAGAGTGGTTCTCTATGGAGATTCCATTATTAGAGGTGTGGTGAATGAGAAGATGCATAAGGTTTGTTTTCCTGGTGGTAGAATGGAGAGAGTGATTGAAGCATTGGACATGAGGAATAAGAGAGTACAAGAGTTGGTGGTTGTAGTAGGAACAAATGATTTGGATGGGAACAAGGAAAATACGAGATTGGATATAGGGTGATTATTAAGGAGTAAAAGATAACAGCTTGGTAGGAAAGGTAGTCAGTGTGTTGCTAAGGTATGATAGTGATGAACTGAGGAGGCGAGCAAAGATTATGAATGATATGTTAGCGCAGTTATGTGAGGAGAATGGAGTGCATTTTGTGATTGTGTGGGAGGAATTTGAGGGACGGATGGAATTGTATAAAGAAGATGGGCTGCGTTTAAATGGTTTTGGTGCGAGTCTGCTGGAGAGATTGTTACTGGCAGGAGAGGTAATGACTCTAATGAATATATCTGATGTGGTGCGAAGTGATATGAAAGAGCAAAAAAGTAGGGTAGGGAGAGGTATTTGTTCACTTGCAAATGGGGAGGTGAATATTTTGAATGAAGTAAATGAAAGAGTGGAGGTACACCACGAACAGGGAAACGGAGGGAGTCAGGGTGGACGGGGGAAAAATTTATTAAACATGCGGGTTCTGAATTCAGAGGTGAATGTTTAAGCAGACAAACACAGATTGGGATGGGTGGAAAGAGTTTAGGTGTGAGGAAAGTTGTAGAATTGGTGGTAATATAGAGGAAGTGACTGGGGAAGGTATTGAAGAGTCGCATCGTAGGAGTGACGTTCGTAGGACTTGTAGAAGCAGTATTGATTTCTTATGTTTATTCACTAATGCTAGAAATATTCGAAATAAGGGGAACGAAATTGTTGCTTTGCTCGAGTCTGTTCGCTCCAAAATTGTTGGTATAAGTGAGACGTGGTTAGATGACGATGACATCCTGACAGGAATAAAGATGAACGGATATGATATTTTTCGTGAAGATAGAAAGGGAGGAGGAGTACTGTTAATGGTAGCAGATGAGTTGTGCCCATCTAAGGTGGATTTGCAAGTTATAAATAGTGGTCATGGTTTTGAGGCGGTATGATGTGAGGTAGAAGTAAACAGGATGAAATATTTAGTTGGGTGTTGCTATAGTCCTGGTAGTATGGAGGGTAATGAGAAGGAAATGTATAGGCAAATTGGCCTAGCTAGCAAGAAACGAGTTATCATTATGGGCAACTTTAATTATGTAATATAGACTGGAAGCAAGAGACTGCATCTGGGGGTAAAGAAAATGAATTTTTGGAGTTTTTGACAGATAATTACCTTAGGCAGCACGTAACGGAGGGTACACGAGGATCAAGAGTATTGGATTCGATCATCTCATCAGATGATGCTATCATAAATGAGGTGTAAAATCTTCCACCAGTTGGTGAGAGTGACCACGAGGTGATCACGTGCAGGGTGACCAGTCATTCGAGGACGTCTGTTAGAAAGGGATATATGTGGAATTAAAAGATTGGTAATTACGAAAAGCTCAAGAAACAGCTTGCGATAATAAATTGGAAAGAGGAACTGGATGGAAAGGATATCAATGCTGCTTGGGCCATACTCAAGAACTATTTGGTGGAGGCAATATCAGAGTGTATTCCAAGGGTCAAGAGGGTAAATAGATTGGGTGTAAAATGGATGAATCAAGAGATAAGGTATGCAATCTGGAAGAAGAATGTATTATGGAAGAAACACAAAATGAGTATTTATAACAACCAGTTGCATGAGAAGTACCAAGAGCAGGCAAAGAAGGTTGATAAGGGTAGCAAAAATGCAGTATGAGCAGCAGTTAGATAAAGCGGCCAAAAAAAAATCCTAAGGAGTTTTTTCGATATGTCGCCAGTAGAAGAAAGAATGATTATGGTAGGATGGGATTGATTGGTGAAAACGGAGGAATGATAAACGCTGTGGAGGATATAGTTGAGATATTTAATGAGCAATTTCTAAAGATATTTCATTCTTGTGAATGTGGCAACATGCAGAACTTGAAAGCAGTGGGAAAGGAGGAGGAACTGTTAGTAAGTGAACAGGAGGTATATGAGGAATTGAATAGACTTGATGTAAATAAGGCTGTGGGACTTGATGCTATTTCACCACGTGTCTTGAGGGAATGTGCCAGAGAGGTAACAACAGCTTTTGTATATCTTTTCAACCTGAGTCTCCCACTGGGTCAAGTTCCAAAAGAGTGGAAAGAGGGTAAAATTGTCCCAATTCATAAGGGAGGTGATAAGAGTAAGGCTTTGAATTATAGACCAGTCTGTGTGTCTGGAGTTGTGGTCAAGGTATTAGAGAAGTTAGTTAGGAATAAGATTCAGAATTGGGTTGACAACAGAAAAATACTCTTTGGCGGCCAGCATGGATTTACATTTTGATGCACAAGACTATGCAAATGAAGATGTAGAGGTGTTCTTTCTATTACCTTTTTTTTATCCATCCGCTCGATCTTGAGATATTCAAGGCCTTTAAGGCCAACTGCACAACAAAGTGGATCGGCCGAATTGTTGAGGTCATGGACAGTGACGACGATCTCAATGTTATTTAGTTCTGTAAGGACTTCAATATAGTTGATAGTCTCTTCCTAATAAAACACACCATGAATATATTAAGGACAAGTCTGTTGAAAGAACTTGTGGCCGAGTTGTGCATAACTTCAGTCCAAACAAACATCGCTAGAAAACCATCACAGAAATAAAGGAGCAGACCAGGAGAATTGGGGGCGTTTCTATCGAAGATTTAGAGGAGAAGGACATCAACGATTCAATTGATGATGAACAGGCACCAACGAATGATGAACTCTAGAAACTTGTCTGTTTAACTCCGAGGTTGAGGAAGAACCACTTCTAGCGAAGTATTTCGACTTAGAAAACCTAGCACAGACTATGTGTGACGTCAAAAGCCTCGGTGAGATTTTTTGAAAATACACAACCATATTCAACGACTTCTAAGAAAAGAAGCAGCTTACAATCACAATGTTATTGGAAAAGAACAACTTCAGCATCGATGCCTGAAATTCCTCGTACCCCCGAACCGGAAGTCTCGACGTCAGCCAACCCAGCTTCTTCTCCAGCCTGTGAGACACCTACTAGTGAAGAGTACTTAATTCTGTGGTAAATATCCTGGTGCATGCCTCGTTCTTAACTATGCAATAAAAGTTTGATACAGTATTTTCGAAACATGGGTCTAAAATGTTAATTATGCAAAACACAATTAACACTTTAAGCATTGGGTACATTTATGCAGCAGTTTTCTGGTATTGAAACAAAATTTTATGCCGATTTTTTGTTCCTTAAAACCGGCCATTTCAGTTGGAGAAAAAATCGCCCTATCACTAAATCAACTTTACAAAAACCGCACGTAACCCAAGAACGCAGCCTCTCAGTTTGCCAGCTGTTGTCTTACTAATTTAGAAAGGATATTAGTCACCCCTTAGAGGGACAAATGACCGTATTACCACCGGTTCGCGCGCGCTATTCAAATTGCCCGAACTTAAGAGTAACACCTCATATACGGAATAAAAAATAAAATTCGCTAATGCCTTTTTATCCTCGTATAGAGTAGGCAAGCGTTTCAATCCCCTATTTAACTTTTGGAGACTGAGGCGGGTAGTTCAATCTCCACATGTAGCCAATCACGGATAGCTGTTCCAAGATCATCATTAATTATAAATGACATCCAGCGAAGAGAGGCAGGCAAGTGCCACCATCTCGTGTAGCCTCTAACCCCAACACAATATATTATTTTGTCGGTTCTTCGTTCGAATTTTTTTTAAGTTTCCGGAACGAAAAACCGAGTTTATGGGAGACTTCCCCGAGATCGCATAACTCGGGAACCGATCGAATAAAGTGTTGAAAAAAGTTCCACCCATGCATGGGCGACTGGATTGGAACTAAGAATAACGTTCTTCGACTACCTAGCTCTATGGTTGCAAACATTGTTTCCACTGGGCTGTATTGGCCTAGCATATGGAAAGTATATCCCATATATGTCCTCTTGGAGTTTATGTGTAGCCTTAATTGATACAAAAGTTTCAACTATTGTGTCAATTAGGTACGCTATCCACAAAACAATAAAAATACACTGTTATTGAAGTCTGAATAGAGATTTCTGTAGAGATCTTAGAAATACTTCCTTTAAGCAAGCTATCATCAACACTGTTGAAGTGCTACTATGCTTCACTCATATTTTCTTTCTTTCTTTTTAATATAAAAAAAAGCTTTTTTTTTCAGGTGTTAGTAGGTGTGCTAATAATGCGTGAAGAAGTTGTCACAATTATGGGTTCGTCGAGACCCAGACAGGTTATTAATATGGAGATGATCTTATGGTAGGCAAGGTTGCAATACTTACAGAAGTATTGGCGACAGGCTTTTTGATCAATAAATGGGAATGATTATTTGGTATGAATTAAAATAAAGAGAATCTTATGTTTTCTACATTTGTTACTGACATCGATGTACTTTATTAGCGATTTCTTTTGAACCATAGATTTAATAACAGCTTTTGTTTAATGTATTTTCAGATAGATGGAAAAATAATTAGCAGAAATGATCATATAAAGAAAATGACACATCCTAAAGAATACTTCCTTCACGTGTTTGAGAAATCAATACTTACTGGAGTACCTCAGATAATTTCTACCAAAAACAGTTTTAGAAAACTCTTAAAGACAGCAATTCTGTTAATATGTCTTGCCGGTTTTTTCGCACACACATGTGGATTTTTCTCCATGTATTTCCAGTATCCTTGCTATCCTAACATAAATCTTGTGTATGAGAAAAACATCCAGCTCCCAGCAATCACCTTTTGTAATCTGAACAGGTAAGAAAGAATGTAAATACATTCTTAGAATGTATTTACATTCTTAGAATGTAAGAATGTAAGAAAGAATGTAAATACATGTATATGACTTAGAAATATTGAGTGTGGATATATTTACGATTAATTTTTCATTTAATTCGAAATATATCGACACACAATTGAAACAAAGCCTATTTTACGACACTACTTCACAGAGCAATTCAGATTCTACGCAAGAATCTAAGAATAGCCTGTGAAGGAGCGTCATAAACTATGGACTGTTCTAAAGTCCCAGAGAATTTTTGCTGTTTCGTTTTCCAGTTCAGTCTCTATTTTATGCTGCCACCAGTTATCAGAAGTATTTTTTTTTTTTTGCATACATGCCAATGAACTATTTTGGCCACTTGATCATGATTCATAACCAGTTTGCTGCCGGCACTGATTAGATGTTCAACAGTCTCATCTTTCTGATGCTTAACCTGCATTTGCCGTTATTACTAATGTTCAAAATTTTTTCTTTGATTGCATTAGTTTGTAACGCTTGTTCTTAGCGACTAGAATAAATCCTTCTGTTTCTTTTTCAATGTATCCGTATTGTAGCCATTGCCACTTCCTGTTCACGTCAATTTTTTTTCTCAGCGTCTTAAAGAAATTAGCCATGTAAAGGTTTGTTTCCAGCGCACATATCGGTTATTTTACTGTTCATTTTTGTAATCAGATTTATTTCCAATTGCTTTTAGAAGGCCGTCTTGTGAAATGGCTTGAAGCATTTGCTCAGTGCTATTGTCGATGGAATTTTTTAAAGTAATATTTTCTTCTTCAACTGCCTGTCTCACTTGTAGCAGACACCCTCCACCAATTCAGTAGATAAGGGCAATAGACATGCATTACACCCTTCCTGGATGTAATGCATGATGCAGAGTAATTAATTTTCTAATTTTGCTGTCCAGTTTGTCTGTAGTTGTATTTTATCTATTAAGTTTTGTTTTCAAAAGATTTCTGACTTTTTTAGTGGAGAATATCACTGGCTTCTATTATGCCAGGTATTTATAGTGTTCGTTAGCTGAAATTTCTTTTATATATTTCTCCTGACCATGGCCTTTAAAGGACAAGATCCAGCAAAAACTAAAATAGTACTAGATAACAAGATCTTAGAACAGGTGAATTCATTTAACTACCTAGGATGTACGATCACATATGAAAAAGATATAAACGTAAAAATTGAAAAATATTTAAAAATAACAGGTGTAATTAACTATATTTAAACCAAACCTAGTTCAAAAACAAACCACACTAAAAGTATACAATACCTTAGCCATACCAGTCTTAATGCATGGAAGCGAAATCTGGACAATAAAACAAAAAGACAAACGAAGATTAACAACAGCAGAAATGAAGTTTATGAGAAAAACTGCAAAGTGGACGCTATTTCGTCACAAAAGAAACGAAGAAATTATGAAAGAATTAAACCAAGAACCAATAATAGAAAAAATTAAAAAATATAAACATAAATGAATGGAACATGTTCAAAGAATGAAAACAGAAAGATTACCAAAACAAGCCTTAAAATACAACACATTAGAAAAAAGAAAACCAGGACGTCCTCTTAAACGATTCAACGATGACTTCTAAGGCCGGAACAGGCCATGCTAGGCCTAAATCCTTGATATACGCATGATGATGATTTCTCCTGATTAAACTTAAAACTGCAACCGTCATTAATTTTTCTTTATTAAATTTTGTCAGTTCGGATTTCTGTGCTTTTTTGTGCATTCATGTTTAATGTATAAACATTTTGAATTGACAAAAATGATTTATCAATATTTTGTACCTAGGATTCTTTCTCCTGGAAAACCTGAAGTTCACTAATAGTTTCAGATAACTATTAGTGAACAATACCAAAACTAGCATCAGTATGAAGTACTTATTCTGGTTAACATATTTTCTTAAACTGTAGCTCATAATGTCACTGCTAACGCGATGGACAAATCCCGAACTTTTTTTTTTATTTCTCTTCATTGGTTGTGAAAGTTATAGCTTATGTTATGAAGCATAATGTTATTTACTGGCGAGTGGTGAAAGCCTGACTTTCCCACTATGCCCAAATACTGAAACGTATGACTTACCTGATGAGTGCTACTTTTTGACGTTGATCTTGTTCGTTGTAGACCACTGAATGGCATATTGTTTGAGTGTCGGCCTTAGCAAAAATTTTGCAGGTCTTCACATAAAAATGTCTCGATGTATAAACGAACCTTAAGAACATTTCTATGCATTGAATAACATACGTTTTCATTTATTCTGCATGGTTTGATGCCTCTTTGATGTTTGAGCTCATCATGTGACCTCAGGCTAGCGGACCGTATCTCAAGATTAGTCTGATCACTTTCTCGTAAAGGTGGCTTGTTTTCTGAATACATTGGTTGTACCACCGAATGAGTGGTAGATACTGTCCTATTATTCTATTGCTTGCTTTTGAAGAGACAAAGTTTTCGGGTATGGGGAGCGGAATCTTTCATCCAGTTGCATCCTCAAATACTTAGTCTTTGATCATAATGAAATAAGGATGCCAAATATGACCACTTATTCTGGGGATGCTCGTCTTATGGTAAAAGAGAACTATGACTTCTGTCAGCACTGACGTAGATACATAACTTCGTGAACCAAAGTTTAGTTCAAAACCTGAGCTTTCTAGTTTCTTGGTTACCAGGTCCGAACGTAGAGATTAGACATGTGATAGTGGGAAGCTGAAGGTTGCCTGCTGTATTCGGAACCAATCTGATACTCTGTAATTGTACTTGGAGTGTCATATGGGTTTCGATGTTGGATTAAACTTAACAGAATGTTAAGTCTGAGTTTCTAGCTAATACAGTTATTTCAAACTTCTTGGCAGAGCCTAAATTCTTGCTGATTCCTGTAGTCCTGTCAGTATTTACTATTCGCATATTTTTCCCAGACAGATCACACTGATCGGGTCCGAGGTCGACACTGTTTTGTTTATGAACTTCTTGATAATCCTGTGAGCTGAATTTCAGTAAATGTTTTTTCCTTTTACGTCGTCAGCAAACGCTTCTGCTTTGTCTACATAATGGTATGCCATACTCCGGTTGTTGTGGATTGGTGGTTGAAAGGGATTTCGGTCAGTGGGAAGGAACTGCCTTGAACATTCTTAGAGGAACTGATCTCATTGTACAGGGATTGAAGTATCCCCCCCCCCTCATTGAGGGTTTTTCTTCATGATATTTTAGATTTTAGACCCTGCCATTGCGTTTGCTGCTCAGCTGTTCTTGGCAACGGGTTTGCATTTCAAATTACCTGCTACTAACACTGCTTTGTTGGTGATCAAGAAGATTCTAGCGGCTGCTTACTTGCTTCGAGGGTTGTAGACGGAGTAGATTCTTAGACTCTCTACAATGGCTGGATATTTGCCTGATGGAAGTGAACAATAACATCTTTATGTTGATAATGATTGCATTGTCCCATTTATCTTCATTCTCTATTAATTTACGTAGTATTAACAATGCCTTTCGATTAGAAAGACCTATGTGTTTAAGTTCCGTCTATTAGGACTTTTCAGATGAAGGTTAGTAAGCAGGTTGGTTACAGAGGTAAAAGGATGTTTCCTCTAGAAAATCAGTTTTTTTTTTTATTCCGTAAAACAGGTAAACAGCTCAGAATACCACAATAATTGAAGAACATATTGCACTGACCTAGTAGCCTTAGATACTTCCGAAGTAATTCCAAATAACAATAAGAACATCCTCTCACTTTTGCATCCTTTCTCTGGCACAGCAATACAGAATGCAGTTTCTAAGCTTTTGGGCTGTCGGCCAATCGACGATTACCTCAAGACTGTAACAAGTGTTGCAACTCGCATATTTTGCTTCCGTTAGCCATTAAGGGGCGCAATGAGGATTACTTACCTGTTTCATAAATCTGTTTGTGGGATTTGGGGTGGATTGCTTTTGCTAAACTCGATCAGCAAATTCTTTCAATGTGGTTGTCGCTATGGCTGCTTTTTCTTTCTTTTTTTTTTTTTTTGAGAATATGAACGTTTTTAAAGCTATACAGCTTTACTTGATTCCACCACCACCTCCTCCTCCAGCTACGTCTTCCTCACTAGAGTGGATTTTGATGACTCTAAGAACGTTTCGGCTATGTCTGTGATTACTATACTATCTTATCCGGCATTGTTATTGGTGGAGCACCCTGTCCAGATTTTGCCAAGTATAGTGAAATGCCTCCCCTTAACCATTCATAACTTTGTATTTTTGGCACTAGAACAGCAACAAACAGGAAGATCTCTGATATGTTCAGTAGACCTCCTTTTCATAGTCAACTGTTTATGTTCTCCATATCCAGACATCGGTAACAAAGTTATAGAAATTATCCATTTCCGAACTAGGGGGGGGGGTCTTCATTCCTCACTCTGCTCAATATTAACTTCAAGTATCAAAACTACGATTTTAAAACAGCTGCGCTAGGGCATTCCAAGAGAAAAAAAAGCATTCGCAAGTGGCAGCACTTGCGAAACGACTATGAACAGTGCTTGTCTGACTTTCAAAGATCTCAATGTAGAAAACTCGCTACCTCTAGCAATGACAGTCATGCCACACGAACCTTGCAAACACAGATTTGTACAATTTCTGCCCATATTTGTTCTTAGTTCTCTATCAGCAAGAAGGCAGTACTGCTAGGTCACTCAAAAATAAAGTTCACCTCATGGCTACACTGTTTCATACAACTCGAGATCTGAAGATCTTTAGATTTCAAGATCTTATTCTTCTCAAGAAAAGTCACCTGCAAATTTACCTCAAATATCACATACTTCCTGGAGATTTCGCCAGAAATTCTTCGGGAGAATCTTGAATGACCTATATCAGAAACGCTGCTGGTTTTGATGGTCATGGTCCCACCAGTTGTACTCATAGCATGTGCTCGAACTGATACGTGTCGTTTATGATCTTTACATTATATTATACTTAACCAGCACCAGCATCCACCTCACAGCATGGAAAAATGCTAATTCCTAAAAAAAAAGTCGGGGGGGGGGGGGGGGGGAAATAAGTGTCTACCATCAAACTATCGTCCTGTTGCTTTCATTAATGCTGTCTCAAGCAATGGAGAAGTCATTGATAATCAACTTCTTCAACACATGAAAACTGTCACCTTATCTGACTCAATATGGATATGCCAGTCAAGATTCTCAGTAGATCTCCTCATCTACGTCATCCATCTCTGGACAGGTGCCATTGCTGTTGCACTTAACATTTTCCAAGGCTTTTGATAAAGTTTGGCATCTAATCCTTCTAGGTAAATTAATATTTTATGATCTGCCTTCATTTTTTGCAACTTGATTGCTAGTTTTCTCTCAGGCTGTTCGCGCCGTGTTATGGGAATCTTCAAGTTTTCTTGCTAATACGAGTGTATTTCAGGGCTTTGTTATTTCACCCATGCCTCTTTCTCGTATACATAAATGACCCTTTTCTCAATGACATTAAATCTTATTCACAATTTTGCTGATGATAGAACTCTCTATTTCTCCCACTTGTGCAACAAATCTTGCAGAGCTGCAACATCTCAATCTCAAAATAACCTAATATCAATGTTCTAAAGATTTTTCTCCATACCATCCTTCGATGATGGGTCATAACAACCTAATCACGTTTAGCGCTTCCAGTCCGCGATTTTATTTTTCACAAAAAAACTTCAGTTTTTCTCCCTTACTTCTGATAATGTTCAACTCAACAGTGAAGACCAGATCTTGCTTATAGGACTAACACCTACATTACCCATTTTTCTGGTCCAAACACAACACTCTCGGCTTCACTATTGAGTTGTGTGATCAATATTAAACTTATTGTATTGCATTGTAACAAAATATTTTAGTAGTAATATTTTCACAAAACAAAAGTGCGATGTTGTGGGCGACTGGCTAAAGAAAAAGAAAGAAGGGATCTGTTAATGCAGTTTCTTGAATCGCTGGGGAGAGGGGTTGTATTACATTCATTGGAGAAAATGATATGGGAAAGCTGTTCCTAAAAATGCACGTGGATTGAATGAAGGAAGAAGATGAGAAGTTGGTTAAATAAGGTTGGTGTTCGAGTGTGTATGACGTCATCAAATGCTCACCATGTTCTTAGATGAGTTGAAGAAGGCGAAAGGTGTTTATCAAATATGGCAATCCTGAGAGTATCTGAAAAAGAAAAACCTAATGCAGAAAGTGGGTGTTTTTTGTTTGTCTTGGAATGCTTCGATACATTTATTCGTTCGAGAACCATGGCTAGATTTGTAATTAAGTATATGCCGATTTAAATTTTGATATATATATATAAGTCAAATTTCCCTTAAAATTTCTTTAAATTTTCAGAATTCGTAGAAAGCAATTCTGCATAGCAAAGAAAGAGAATTGTACGAGAATAAACGATACTGGCTTCTGTGAAAATTTTCGACTGTTTTGTATTGACGACAACGGAAACTTTACGGTAAGTTTTATAAGTGGTAACTTTTATCGTTATGTTGTTGTGATTTCATTTGCCTCAACCATTATATACACACGAAGCATAATTTCAATCGATTGACTACCGGAAAAAACGAACATGCTCATCATCACTTTTTAATAGTTTATTCTGCACTGATTACTCGTGCCAAAGATTGACGATCTCCAGAATAAGCAGAAGAAGGGCCTCGAAAAAGTTGCTGTTTTCTGGTTCACTAGACGAGAATTGGAGTAAACGCCATTTACATAGGCACCAATACTGGTACCAATTATTATTCTTTTTTAATAAATTTATTTATTACTATCTCTAGATTCAGTTAACAGCGGTGTAGCCAAAAAGTATTATAAACATAACTTAGGAATCGACTACATAGTGTCGTGAGATGTGTGTTTGTGGTAACATAATAATTTTTTTTTTTTTTTCATTTACATTTGAGTTTTACAATCGATTTTTATTCATAATTCACATTAACAATTACTTTTTTTTTTATTAACATGCAATACATAGTGCTAATTGCATTCATTTCACTTATCACAATAATAATTAAAATAAAGAACTCAAGATCAGCTATGGAGGCAATCAAAAATGGCAATACCAAGCTCTCACGAGACATCCATAAACTCTTAAATCAACTAAAATGTTTAGGAAAAAGTTGCATTTTACAATGGATTCCTGCTCATGTAGGCATTGATTACAATGAAGCAGCTGATAAATTTAACAAAAGAGGCCAGAGAACTCAACCGAGAAAGTCACATCGTAACTCTTGCTGATGCTAACGCACTAGCAAAAGCTAAACTAATTCCACTGAAATCAGTGCTGACAGAAGGACCTCCATCACGACAGTAAGACTACGAACAGGACATTATAGAGGAATGAAGATCAATACAGATAATACGAGAACATATAGAAACTGCCCTAATATTGAACTGACACCCCTCATATTTTTACCTGTCCGCAGCCTTGCAAACAATAGACCCTAATCCTGAACAATAGCTCTATACAAACAAAATAATAGTTTACACATATAGTTCACAGTTACACAACATAGTTAATATGATTACATGTTGCATTTTATTATATATATATTTTCCCTTTTTTATTTGACAAAGTATTATCTTTATCATACTACTATTTACATTTAGACTATTTGCATATTATATTTTCAGTTTAGTACATAATATTATATAATAATAA
Source organism: Typopeltis vanoorti (assembly GCF_054136105.1). NCBI lineage: Eukaryota > Metazoa > Arthropoda > Arachnida > Uropygi > Thelyphonidae > Typopeltis > Typopeltis vanoorti. The sequence continues at coordinate 14,205,124 of NC_143565.1, read as the reverse complement.
ATATCATCCTTATTATTATTGGTTAACGTATTGTGACTTTGAAGTTAATTATAGTGATTGGCTAATGAGGATTATTTGATTAAGCTGTGCTAATCCCACCTACTTCGAAGCTAGGGTTAGCTTTTATGAAGAGAGTGAGACAAAACAGAAGACCTGGATGGAAAATATTTGCATTTAACAGAACAGCAAGACTATTTTGTCTGTAAGATGCAGAATTACCAAATTTATATTGTCGATGTATGATTTATTAATTTTTATAACTTATGACAAAATACACACTACGCATCGCATACGACCTATGACTGAGCATCTGCAATGATCGCTAATTCATGAGTACTACAGAAATAGAAGACACGACACAACATAAATAAAAAATAAAAAAATTTAATTAGGAAAAGATTTTTGGAAAATTTTCTATTGTTTTTTTTCCCCTTTTTCTTTTTGGGGTCAAGGCCCCTTGCCCCCCCCCCCTGAGTGAGCCACTGATGGATTGCGTTCCTGAAGTAATCCCCTTTGAAATCATAAAACACAGCTTAGTGAGAAAGATCAAACAGTTAGCAAACGACATCAATTAGTACTACAAATCAATCCAAGCAAAGGACAAGGAATCGATGGCATAAGGCTCAAAGTAAATAATCAAAAAGCAGTTAGCTTAGGTCCAATCATACTAAAATTAATAAACTAAATTTTTGAAACTTGACATATATCCAATACATTTAAGACATCACAAGTCATACTGATATAAAAACAAGGGAAAAGAAATTCAATCAGCAACTACAGACCCGTAGCCACACTACCAGTTATTAACCAAATTATGGAGAGTACCATTCATAAAAACTTGCTACATATACAGAAAAGTTTGATATCATTCCTAAAACATAGTATGGTCACCAGAAGAGTAAAGAAACAGAAACGCTCTTGGAGAATTTCATAGATCTAATCAACGCTGCCTTTGATAAAATTGCTCTGATGGTCTTTATTGACTGATGTAAAGCATTTGATACACTTCAACATGAAACGCTTCTAGCAAAGCTAAGACATATTGGAAGAGGTGGGCCTCTCTATGCAGAACGGGAAAAAATAATTCACATCGGATTATCCGTAGCAACTCTAAATGCAGAGTAATTTAATGAAAAGGTGGCACACCGTTTGGCAACTCCTATAGGTAGAGATGACCTTGCTAATGCTTCTGCCTGGTATCTCCACTTGGGCCTGGCTCCCACTGAAGAGACCTCAATAAAGGTCGAAATTAGTCTGGGTAGTGGCACTTCCCTTAATGCATAACATTAGGCATATCCGCAAGGAGATGTGTTTTGCATTATGGGAGATACTGAGATAGGAGTGATGTTAGCTTGCTCCACCTTTGCAAGGAGTTTCCCGGTGTTGTACCACCTTACCCCAGTCCTGAAGGTACTTTCAGGTGCAAACTTTGTTTGCTCACACTTGGATAAAGGATTAAACTAAATTTATTATATCCTGTAGTACAGCTATCAATAACCTGTGAAGTTCTACAGGAAAATTTTTTTTTTCCTCTCTCTCTCTTTTCCTTTCCATTTCAATATCTATATGCACAATATCAATCAGCTAACTCTGAATGGCAAGATCTTCCAGCATACAGATTACACAGCAATGGTATCCATCCTTACTGACAGAAGCATCACAAAAGCAAACATGCAAAAGCGACATCAATCTGATCACCAGATGGCTTGCCATGAACTCCATCTAAACCCTGATAAAAAAAAAAAAAATCTATGATTTTTACAAACCCATCAGCCAGCCAGTTTACAATAAGTACATAACAATCCAACATCTTATAAATTAAAGATACCAAGAAATTATATTCTTGGTTTAATCCTTTATCCAAGTGTAAGTAAACAAAGTACTTTCACGACTGAAGCAACTCATGGCAAAGGTGGTACGACTTCACATCACTTGCTTTAGTATCCCATAATGCAAAGCACATCTCCTTGTGGATATGTATAATGCTATGCATTATGGGAAGGGTCACTACCCAGACTGGTTTCGACCTTTATTGAGGTCTCATCGGTGGGAGCCAGACCCAGAGGTGAGATACCAAGGTTGAAGTAATGCAGAAGTCATATTTTCCTATATGAGTTGCCAAAAGGTGTCAACAATCCAACATCTGCACACCTACATACAACATACATAAGTAAAACATCCTCCATTACAAAGGGTGGAACAATACAATATCTTAGAATTTACCTTCATGCACAGTTCATTTGGATGGCCACGTAAAACGCCTACAAAATAAATAACTCTGGATAATAGTAAGCAAGCTATTATAGACTAAAAGATTTACTCCCTAGATACACAACAGTACTTCTATACAAAGTATTATGTGAAAAGGTATTAAGGTATACTAATAACGTTTGCATTTTATGCAGACATGAAACTGAACAGATTAACATCTCTACAGTATAAAACGATAAAGCTGATCTGGCAGCCAAGAGATGATGTCAACTTTATCTGCATTGTAATGACAGCACATATAATATTAACAAATTAACACCAATGTCGCTATGATTTTCACAAACCCATCAGCCAGCCAGTTTACAATAAGTACATAACAATCCAACATATATATATATATATATATATATATATATATATATATATATATGAACTACTGCCAATAATGCAACAAAGTAATATATAATAACTAATGGATATCATCTTCAGATAAGCTTAGCACAAGCTTCGAGGTCACCAGTTGCATTATACCTCATCTAGAATCAATATTATTAAAACGGAATCAATATTATTAAAATGCTAGCTAATCATTTATATATAAATGATTAGCTAGCATTTTGTGCTTAATCTGAATTGTATATTTCTAAATACTCCATATATACGACGATGATAATAAACTTACTGTATTGTAAAATTATTATCACTGTTGTTATAAGTATGTTTTTGGAGCATCTTATATTTGTCAACTTTATCATTCAATAAATTCAATGTTTGTCATAAATTATCATAAAAGTTTAAAAAATTCTACATTAACAGATATAAATCTGCTAACTCTGCATCTTACAGACAAAATACTCGTTGTTGTTCTGTTAAATGAAAATATTTTCCGTAGAGATCTGTTTTGTGAGTGGGAACTTTGCCATTAAATTACATAATTGAGAAATAATAAACAGATCTTTAGCCAATCAGGTAATAATTTGCACTGATCAACAATACGTCATTTTTATGATATTTGTGGTAATTATGATAATTATTAATGGAAATATATATATTTCCATTAATAATTTGGTGCGTGTTTTTAATCAACATTTTTGTTTTGATTTCAGTTATCACATTCACCAGTTGACATCGAACGACAAGAAGACATTGAATACCCATATACACAAGTGGAAGAATTTGGACACAAGTATGATGATTCGATTTTTGAATGTGGCATAACTGCTCCTGATATTTTATACTGCAAGTAAGCATTTATAGTCTCTTCAGTTTACGATATTAATTTGGCTAATTTTCGAATGAGTGTGGTTGTATATCCTACTTTTTGTTGAGAATTACTATCAATCATTGGGAAGTTAAAAGTTATTATTAAATGAGTCATTCTGTTTTGATCATTATTAAATTTTGGAGTTTCGGACCTGTTCAAGATGATTTGTCAAACACGACAGCAGCGGCGTTATTTCTGGGCACCGAATTCGTTGGTTTTGAATCCCACAACACATCTCTGGAATTACATGGATCGACACATCCGGTCTTGGAATCCTCCATACTGAACACTCGCATATTCTGACTACGTGGTACTACACACATGCTTTAATGTTCAAAGCTCTTACACGGTGCATTGTGGCAGTTGCAGAAAGAGAGACAAGGGAAACTTGGAACTATTAGAAGGGTAGCCATAATATTTTGACTAGACAGCGTGTATACTAGATCGGTTGTTGTTGTTTTCGTGTTGGGTTCCTCCAATTTTCCTCAACCATACCTTTTAGGACTGGTTTAGCCTTCCAATGAGGGATTTAAGTATGTATTTTATGACTGTAGATCCGTGTGTATGTATAGATCGGTTTGCCTGTTCTAAGAGCAGAAAAACCTGAGTTAACGGACGAAAAATCCCTCTACCCGCGTATGAGACTGGCTGAGTAACCTTTAGTCGAAAGAGACGAGATAACGGTTCCTCATATCATGGACGGAATCGAACCCAGGTCTTTCCACCCAAATGTTTCGTCTATACTGACTGAGCTACAGAGGCTCTGACTAGATAAATAAACTGAATATTATGCCTGATAGCCATAAATAGTTCCGTTCACTTTTAATGATATTTTGAGTGAAGTCATACAAAAATACTATGGTATTTTTACGACTGAATACATAATCAAAGTGATCGGCTAAATTGAAAGGCAACAATAATCACTAAAATAACTGCCGGAATTAAATTTGTTATTAGTTTCCCTGAGTGTTTTTTTTTTCTTCTACATATCTGTTAATTAGTGTATTATTTATTTTGTAATATTCTCGTGGACACAGAAAAACAGAATACGATCACATGCCATACTATATTCATGTAAGTTTCGAATTAAGTCGTACTTACTACGAAAATAATTAAGTCCGCCAGGTGTCACTGTTTTATAACTATTTTTGTCTACGTTTAATAGAATTTATCTATTAAACGTAGTATATATACAGGGTGTCCCAAAATTCACGCAAGATTTAAATTTAGCGCCATTTGTGCGGTAAAGTGTTGCCAACGAGAAAAAAAAAAAGACAGCGTGACAGCTGACAGTTCAGGGTTATTAAAAATGGAGCGCTACACGAAAGAACAACGCGTTTTCATTATTGAGCAATATTTTAAAAATAGTGAAGGTTTGGCAGCTACAGTTGCAATTTTCGTACAAAATATGGTCGGAATAGTGATTTACTTCATCAACTGTGAAAAGATTAATTAAAAAATTCAAGGAAACTGGATCAATTAGTGATCTTATACACTCTGGCCGTCCTTCAACAAGTCGTTCAACAGAAAATCCAACTGAGAGTCCAGGAACATCAATTCGGCACCACCAGTGGTCTTGAATTGGGCATTTTGAGAAGCTCTCTACAGCGTGTTCTCACGAAAGATTTGCATCATAAAGTTCAATTGACTCAAGAACTGAAGCCTACTGACCACACACAGCAAAGAGAGTTCGTTGAATGGATTATGGAACAACAACAAGTGGATGCTTATTTTTCGAACAAAATCATCTTCAGCGATGGCTCATTTTCATCTTGATGGCTTCGTTAATCGACAAAATTGTCGCATTTGGGGTTTAGAAAATCCACGAGTGATTGTTGAGAAACAAATGCATCCACAACGTGTCACTGTTTGGTGCGGATTTTGGACTGGAGGCATCATCGGTCCATTCTTCTTCGAAAATGCGGCTGGTAAGGCAATAACAGTTAATGGTGCTCGCTATCGCGACATGATAATCCAGTTTTTTGTGCCTAAATTGCAAGATATGGATGTGGACGACATGTGGTTTCAACAAGACGGTGCCACATGCCATACAGCCCGAGAAACAATTCAATTACTGCGTGAGTCATTTCCTGGGCGTGTAATTTCCCGTTTTGGTGATCAGAATTGCCAATTCTCATGTGACTTAACGCCGTTGGACTTTTTTCTTTGGGTTTTTTTGAAGTCTAAGGTTTATGCCAACAAGCCCACGACCACCCACACCTTGAAGGAGGAAATTGAGCGCTGTATCAACAAAATTCAGCCACATTTATGCAAAACGGTCATGGAAAATTTCGACAAAAGAGTGCGTATGTGCCAGCAAAGCTGTGGAGGCCATTTACCTGATATGCTATTCCATGCATAACCCTATACTATGTGTGTGTATATATATATATATATACACTAGCGGGACTTGGCGCCCAAACCCCCATGTTCTGGGCTGGTAAGCCGGTTCTCCATTGTTTTGAAACGTCCAACAAATTGTTGTCTCATGAAGGCAAACACATTGTTGGACGTGAAGCGTTTCAAATTTCGGCTTATCGGCTTAACCCGGCTCAAAACAATGAAGAGACAAAAAAATGTGACATAAAAACGTTTGAAATTTTGGCTTATCTTTATATATATATACTAGGGGCTCCTCCCCCTGACGCCTACGGCGCCCCCCCCCTCTCGAGTTCCGGACTGGTAGGCCGGTTCTCCTTGAATTCTGATGACTCGAATTTTTGAAGACTCGAAAGGCAGGTTCCACACCTGTTTGACCAAAGTATGACAATTTGCATGAGCATGGAATCTCATAAACGCCAGGCAATATCAAAGGTGAGAATTTGTCCTTAGGAGAAGGTAACAAGTTGTAAATTTGGTTGATAGGTTTGTAAGTAGTGGCAAAATTGTATTTCTTCATAATTTTAGAAAGACGTTCTGAGATGCCTTTGACGTAAGGTATGGGAATCCTATGGACTTCTTCCTGTCTGGTTTGATGTGTGGAGAAGTGACTGATGATTTTTTGAGTTGTTTTAGGATTATATCCATTTAAGATGGCTGTATTTTTGATTACTTCTAATTCCTGGTTTAAAAATTCTTCAGAGGAGCAGAATTTCTGTGCTCTGGAAACTAGTGACTTGATAATTCCAGATTTCTGAGATGGATGATGAGCGGAAGAATTGTGAATGTAGCTGAATGTAGAATCTAGAATCTACATCCTATGGAAGAAATCCATAGGATTCCCATACCTTACGTCAAAGGCATCTCAGAACGTCTTTCTAAAATTATGAAGAAATACAGTGTTGCCACTACTTACAAACCTATCAACCAAATTTACAACTTGTTACCTTCTCCTAAGGACAAACTCTCACCTCTGATGTTGCCTGGTGTTTATTAGATTCCATGCTTCTGCAAATTGTCATACTTTGGTCAGACAGGTAGGTCTGTTCAGAAACGCATCTTGGAACATCAAGACCATATTCGTCTTCTTAAACCGTAGAAATCTGGCCTCTCTCAACACGGAATTGAAAATCCAAGTCATAGGATCCATTGGGAAAAGTCTAAACTTTTACATAGATCTTTATATAAACACGAACGTTTATACAAAGAAAGTTCTGAAGCCCTACTACACAGACCAAACTTAAACCGCAACGACGTTCATACTATTGCTAAAGTATGGGAAATTGTCATACAAAATTGTGTTAAATAATTTTTTTAAAATGTTTTTTTTTTTTTGTTTTAATTTCTGTAACACGTTACGCACGTTTAACGAGATTCTATTGTAATCATGCGCCCTAACTGTATGTTATTCCTATTATTGTTTTAAACTACTGTACTGATGATGTCCTAAGACACTTAAGATGAAATATTTACAATTAAATAAATTGCACTGTGGTTAATACGTATGTTTCTTTTAATTATTAATCCTAATGATGATCAACAAAGCCACTCCGTTTGCTGGGATAGATGAGAAAATAATTTTCGCTGTGATAATGAGTTTGAGAGAAAAATTGTAGAATCAAGGGAAATCCTGCTGAATCCTGTCCACTTAAACAACAATTTGAGTTATAACATCCCAGACAGGGTGACCACCACTAGTACTTTCTTACTAGATCTAGTACTTTTTATAAATTTTTAGTGTTCTAGTACGTTTACCAACAGATCTAGTACTTTCTTCCTTCAGATTCTCACACCTCCCCATATGTCACATTCAATGACACAAGCATGATTTATTTTTTTCCCTTCCCCCTCTCACTGTTCGATACCCTTACCCCCCCCCGATCCCATACTCACGCAATCCGACTGACATTAGCCAATAAAAATATATTCTTCGCTATTCAAACACTTCTCGTGCGATCATTACAACAATGAAAACAAGTGAAAAAAAATTAAATATCTTAATAGGAGTAACCATCTTTTATTTTAGACAGAAAACGTATATCTAGGGGTGTTATGAAGAACTTGATAGAAAATGGCAACTATTGAAGACTATACGGTGTAGAACATTGAAAAAAAGGTCAAAAATTCATGTCTTTTTTGGAATAAAGTTTTTGAAATGAAAAAAATGCTGTAAGAGAAGAAACGTTTCCTAATTTAGCAACATTAGTTAAAACTGGACTGTGCCTCCCTCATTCATCAGCAGCAACTGAAAGAATAATTTCAGCAGTGACAATAAATAAAAATAAAATAAGAAATCAACTACAATCTCCCTTGATTGTACTTGACTGGACTCCTTTTGACAAAAGAAAAATTAAACCACTCATCAGCTACAGATTCTACTATTTCTGAAGAGTTAATTAATTTAGCAAAATCTGCTAAAAATAACGAATAAATACTTCAAGTGTTTACAAATGGGGCTTCTGTTACGATTATTGACAACTGCAGCTCTTGGATTCACAAATGACTACAGTGAGGTGAGTTTATTATTATTATTATTATTCCTGACACCTCCAAGGAGTCCGAAGACTCATCGCGGGAGGACACCTACAACTGCCTCAACCACTACACCGAACCTCTACTACCAATCATCTCCATCAACGCCATCTCCCGCCCACCTCCACCACAACTGGTATTCTATGTCTGTAAATTGCGTGCGTTCTGAAGGGCCGATTTGTCTGTATGCGGGATGAAAAACCCGAGTTTCCGGGCGAAAAAAACTCTGCTACCTCCGTATGAGATCGGCTAACTCACCTTCGATTGAAATTCCAGATAAAGATTCCTCCCGTCGCGACGAGAATCGAACTTAGACTTTTGACTTTTTTTCTTTTCATATTTGTCGTACATGAGCTAATTTAGAGGTTTTACATTGAGTTCATTCATCTACGATAATAAAATATCGTAAAATGTTCTAAATAGAGTAAAACGAATGCAAATAAAATATTAGCACTTTTTGTTTCAGATCTAGCACCTTTTTCCTGCATAAGTTAGTACGAAATATTTTTGCTGGGTGGTTACTCTGATCCAGATAGACATGCTGCAGTTATTCAATATTGACGTTCACGTGAGCCTGCACGCGCACTTGCAATAAACAATGGCACGCCTGTTAGAACAACTTGAAAAAATACAACGTTTTTTATGTATCAATTATATGTGGCAATTTTTACTTTAATTTCCAGTTTTTTAGATACTTCAATGTTTAATACTATTCTTTTCCTTTATGAATACCTGATGAAGGCTGTTAAAAACCGAAACTAGTTGTATTAAAACAAAAAAAAAATCATCTAACGCCTTTTATTCCCGTATACGGGAGTAGGCGAGGCCATTTAGCCCTATCTAACTTTTGGAGACTGAGTGGGCAGTTCAATCTCCACTGGTACCAATCAGAGATAGATGGCCCAAGGCTATCACTAATTAAGCAGTACACAGTGAAGAGAGACGGCTCAAATGTGCCGCCATCTCGTGGTCCCTAACCCTAACACAATATATTTAATGTCTGAAATAATGTGGGTTCTACGGTCGATTTTCTTGAGTATACGGGACGAAAAACCCGAGTTTCCGGGAGGAAAAACCCGCTTGCCCGTGCCAGAGATCGACTAACTCAGGAACCGGTCAAAAAAAGGCTTAGAAAAATTTCCTCTAGTCGCCGACTAGACTCGAAGCCAAATCTTCCTTCGTGCGGCCAAGCGCCGTGGTGTGCAAACGCCACATCCACTGAGCTACACAGGCTGCTAGTTGTATTATTCTCATTAAAATCTTTATAAGTTATCTCGGTTTTTTAAGTTATTAAATCTATTTTTTAAAAATGTATCACAACACCCGAGTAGAAGCCTACGATCATGTGTGTGTGTGTGATCATAGGCTTCTACTATATATATATCTCCAGCTGTTATTCATGAAAATGTTTTCTCGTAACGATTTCTTTTCTTTTTTTTTTAATTTCAGGAATTACACCACAGAGCATATTCTTCCCCTAGACGATAACCTAAATAGTTGTTTCACATTATTTTCTAAACGGAACCCTACATACTTACAGGATAAAAGAAGGAAGTTCCCCACTGGGTCATCGAGTGGTAAAATTGGTAAATTATTAGTCCATATGTAAAGCATTTATTAAAGAAAAATTGATTACACTCGTCTGTTCATATTTATAATTTAATAACTGTTGCATTGCATTGTCCATTCAGAAAAGGTAACACGATGTACTAGAAAGCAATAAATTAGGATAAACAGATGAGCATACTGAGTTCAATGGAATCGGTTGCTGGACTGGATCTACAATGCATGGGAAGCATTTAAAAAATATTTCAGTGATGCAATATCAAAAAGTGTCCGAGAGTTCGAAGAATAAATAGGGTAGAAGTCAAATGGATGTGTAACTTATAAATCATGATATTCCTAATAAAAAGATGATGTGGAAGGAATACAGTGTACATAAGGATGATGTTCGCTATGAAAATTATAAGCGGTAGGCCAGAAGAGTCGCAACTGTTGTAGGGAATAGGTAAGTCTGAGTATGAAAAGAAACTAGCTCTATGTGCTAAAGAGAACCTACAAGAATTCTATCGATGTGCTGCAAGTAAAAGAAAGAATGAATATGAAAGAATAACTCTACTGAATGCAGATAGTGTGAGGATGACAGATGCAGAAGAGGTTGTTCAACTAATGAGTACCCATTTTGTTAACCTGGTGTAAACGACACTGAGCTCACTGAATTAAGAAACTCAGGTATACGAGGACAAGGTATTAGAGCTATTGCACAAACTGAATAAGAATTTAGCAATATGATTGATGGGGATCAACACATGGGCTAAAAGAGTGTTCAGCTGAATTGGCTATTTCTTTAACCACGCTGTTTAATATGAGTCTCAGAAGAGGAACTATTCTGCAGGAATGGAAAGAATGTGTGGTAATCCCATCGACCAATCAGTATGAATGAAAGGGATGAATGAAAGAAGGGGTGCTGAAAAATTTTAAAAATTGGTTAGGGCTCGCATTCAGAAATAGGTTGACAGTGAATCTCTACTTTACAATGAACAACATCAGTTTACTAAGGGAAGGTCATGTTTTAGCAACTTACTCCAATTCTATAGCAATGTCACTATTGAATTAGACAAGGGAAATGGATACACCATGATACTTTTAGATTTTGCTGAGGCCTTTGACAGAATACAGCATGGTAGACTGTTGTCTAAATTGGGGAATATGGGAATGGATTATAAACTATTGGTATAGATAAGAGGATGGCTGACTGCAGATATCAAACAGTGGTATAGGTGGCGGGGTTGAGTCCGCAAGATATAAGGTAAGCAGTGGCGTACTACAAGGGTTAATCCTTGGTCCACTATTATTTAATTTGTACATTAATGACATTGGGAAAGTTTGACATGCGACATACAGTTATTGCTGATGATGCAAAGATAGACAGGGTAATCAGGAGTGGTGCTAAGTGATATGCAATATTTGCAGAATGATTTGAATAGGCTTAAATTCTGGTCATGTGAAAGTCGCTATTAGCTCAATGTTAATAAATGTAAGGTCTTGCACTTTGATGTGATTGGATATCTAATGTATTATATTGGTTGGATCAATGTCATTTTGGATGTTAAAGGATGTAATTTTGCCTCTTTATAAGAACTTACCTGCACTATTGCGCGCAGGTTTGGTCTCCTGATTTCCGTAGTGATTCTGATACAGTGGAGAGAGAGAGAGTGCAAATGAGAGTGTGAAAAACGATATCAGGATTGTGGAATAATGATTATGAAGACAGATTGAGAATTTGCACACTATAGACACCAACAAAGGGAAGAAATAGGTGTGATATAGGTCATAGATCATGGGGAAAGGACAAGAGGACATCCTTGGAAGCTGAGAATGAATGCTGATAAGAAGGGTGTGAGATCTCGATTTTTCTCTCATAGAGTAGTGCGTGATTGGAATGAATTGCCATTGGGTTTTGTGTGTGCAAGTAATGTGAATGAATTCAAGAACAGGTGTGACAGCTTATATGGATAGTATGGCCTCCCTCGATGAATATTTGACTCCCTACAGGTCTCTCATCATCATGTACGAAATTTTGAAACTCTCCTTCAGAATGTGATCCTTATAGATGATGAATAAAAGTGTCGATAGGGTTCATCTTATTCCGTCGTCTCTTCTGACTTGATTTACAGTTTAAGTACTCTTTATTTCTCGTTTATTTCCATGGCTTGTAGTATTCATAATTATCGAATTCATACTGGCAAAATGAATTATTAATTCGACAATGACTAATTTCGTACAGCACAATCGTGTACTTCTTGAGATTTATGTAATAAATTCAAATATAAATAGATATTAATGTGGAGATTTCTAAGTAAAAACGGTCATTTTTATTTCATTCAACAAGTGACAGATATTGAAGACCGGAACGAGATGGGTCATTGTTGCAAGATATAATATACCGGGTGATTATAAAATAATGTCACGTATTCAGAGTCCTTTAGCGAGTAATGTATTGGACGAAACACACCAATATTCCGTAAACGTACACAGTGGAACATGGGAATTCGATTTAACGAAAACAAATAGTACCAAAAGTCGCCAACAGGGGAAATTTTGGCGCTGTTTACCGAGTAAAATGCATTAATTTGCATTATCGCGTTTCTTGTGAGCGATCATGCAATAAAAGGAAAGCCTGTGAGATTTCTTATCATTCGTAGACGAACTGCTTTTCGATGCCTCTAACCTTACGTGAGCGTGCTTTGTTAGTCAAACTCTATTATCAGTGGAACAATAATGCCAGTGCTTGTCTTCGTGATTTTCGGCGTATGAAAAATTTACGAAAAGGACCGATTAGCGTAACAAACTTACGAAAACTGATTCGGCGATTTGAAACTACTGGAACTCAAGCAGTGCAGGTAGGCAGGGGATGCAAACCAATCAATCACCAACAAGTTAAACAAGTTGCAAGTGCTATTGTGGAACAGGAGATGACGAATGTGCAGAGTACCAACAGTGCACGAGCAATATCCCGCAAACAGATATCGCATACACAACGGTGTGGAAAATCCTACATCGGATGTTGAAGTTTTACCCCTATAAAATCAGTCATGTTCAAGAATTGCACCCTGGTGATGCGACCACACGAATAGTCTTATCTTTGAGATTCTTAGTGCGCATGGAAGTGGATGATGCATGTCCGTGGCATATTTTATGGAGCGACGAAGCGCATTTTTATTTGAACGGCGATATTAACACACGCAACTGTCGCATTTGGGCTGCAACTAATCCGCAGGTGTGTCTACAGATGCCTATCCACTCGCCCAAAGTCACAGTGGGGAACGGATTTACGTCATCTTTTATCATCGGTCCATACTTTTACGAGGAAAATCGCCAAAATGGACCAGTGACCTGTTCTGTCAATGCTAACAGGTATGCTAATATGCTACAGAACTCTGTGGTTCCACAACTGCAGCAAAGAGGATGTCTCGATTTGGCCATCTTCATGCAGGATGGTGCACCACCCCACATCAGACTTCAGGTACAGCATGTTTTGCGACAACATTTCTCTGACAGAAAAATCATTAGTCGTGCATTTTTCACGTCATGACCACCGAGATCGCCTGAATCTCAATCCTTGTGACTTTTGGTTGTGGGGATTTCTTAAAAGCATTGTGTATCAAGGACATGTACCCGATATTCCAACTTTGAAAGATCAAATAACGTTACACGTGAGACAAATCAATTCCGATATGTTGCGAGCCACTGTGGAAAATGTCGTGCACCGTATGCAGTTCCTGGAACATCAGAATGGTGGTCATATTGAACCTCCTTTGTAATTAACAATAAATGTCATGAAATCGATGTGTGCTGTCTCTCATTTGCCATTTAGTCATTCATTAGTCACATCTACTAAATTAATTTGGCAGTGCCAAAATTTCGCCTGTTGGTGACTTTTGGTACTATTTTTCCCGTTAAATTGAATCCCCATGTTCCACTGTGTACGTCTACCGAATGTTGGTGTGTTTCGTCCACTACATTACTCGCTAGAGGGCTCTGAACACTTGACGTTATTTTATAATCACCCGGTATTTTGTCTTATAACCAACTTCATCCACACGTAGATATCTTATGTGAGCTTCCCAGAGTTGAGTTCATATTAGGCGTTTTTTTATTACGCTGGGTTGGACATCGTATCATCTCACTAAAGTCTTTAAATTTGCTTACGCAAGTAGTTTAAATTCTATGTATGCTATTTTTGTGATTTAATCGCCACTTGACTTGATGATCGAACTTTTTCATGATTAATTTCCCAAATATTCTAACGAACATTTGAGAAATTAATCATGAAAGAGTTCGCAACCAAACAACGAACCAAAATTATGCCATTTTATTATGAAAATCAGCATTAGATTATTCACGAAGAACTGTAATTATTAGCCATCACGTTCTCCAGATCTGACGGTTGCCTACTGATTTACCCTGAAAGGAAAATGTGTGTAAACAATCCCCCAGACAATCGAAGGAGAATCCACAGCCGAAGGAGATCATTCGTGCAGAAATTAGGGCGCTGCAGCCACAAACACTAACAGCTGTCATGGACCCCGCCGTATGTAGAAAAGGTCCGTCTTTGTGAAGCCGAAAATGAAAGGCATTTACGTGATGTCGTTTTTCTTAACTAATAAATTAATCTTCTCCAGATTTCCTATTTCATTATAACAAAAAGAATACACATAATTAATAAATAAAAAGTTATTAAATGTTTAAATCGCTTCGTTACTTATGGACCATCCTGTATTTACCTTAGTGCGTGACTTTCTCTTTAGATACGTTATGGGATGCATTATTATCACCATTATCACGTACCACCTCGGATGAGGTGGTACGTGTGGCCATTTTTAAAACAATTATTGAATGTTTATTTAAACTACGTTAATGAACGATTGCGAAAGCAGTTCTGTAGTTCCATGGTCATATCTAGAAGCTCTTCAATGGACTCGACAACAACAATGAACAATTATATGAAGCATGTTGAATTATTATTATTTTATTCACATAACTGATACACAGTCAAGACAAGATATCATTTAAACAACAATTTGACTGGTGATACAGAACAATTCAGATTCTACCCAAGAATCTAAGAATAGTCCGTCAGGTAGCGTAGTAAAATTTGGACTGTTCCAAGTAATGCTGTTTTTTTTTTTTTTTTTTTTTTTTGTAGGTCATATGGGGTCACTTCGTTGATGTTTAATTGCTGTAAATAGTTGGATAGCTTCTTTGAAGTTGCATCAAGTGCACCGATAACTATTGGGATGACTTTTGTGTGTTTAAGCCACACCCTGCAACTTCGATTGCCAGATCTCGATATTTAGTAATTTTTTCCAGTTCTTTGTTGTTAATGTTGATATCACTGGGTACTACGATATCAATAATCCAAAGCTGTCGATGTTCGATAATTGTGATATCAGTTCTAATGTTCTCTTGAATACAAATCAGTTTGTATTCAAGAGAATTCTTGCTGTTTCGTTTTCCAATACTGTCTCAATTTTATGCTTCCACCAGTTATCAGAAGTAGGAAAGCCATATTTTTTGCATACATGCCAATGAACTATTTTGGCTACTTGATCATGGTGGTATTTATGATCTGTTTGAGATATTTTGCTGCAGGTATTGATTGGACGTTCTACAGTCTAATCTTTCTGATCGTATAATCTGCATTTGCTGTTATTACTAATGTTCAAAATTTTTGCTTTCATTGCATTAGTTTGTAATGGGTGTTCTTGAGCTGCTAGAATAAATCCTTCTGTTTTTTTTTTAATGTAGCCATTGCCACTTCTTGTTCACGTCAATTTTATCCTTAGTATCTCGAAGAAATTGGCCATGCAAGGGTTTATTTTTCCAGCGCACATATCAGTTATTTTGTTGTTCTTTTTGTAATCGCATTTGTTTCCTGTTGCTTTTAGAAGGCCCTCTTGTGTAATTGCTTGAAGCATTGGCTCAGAGCTATTGTCTATGTAACTTCTTAAACTAATTTCTTCTTCTTCCTTAGTCTGTCTCACTTGCAGCAGACCCCATTCACCTATTCTCCTTGGTAAGCACAGCCGGTCAACATCCCTTGGTGGATGTAATACATTACATGATGCATAGTCATTAGTTTTCTAGTTTTGCGGTCCAGTTTGTCCAGGTCTTCTTTTGTCCAGTCTATTATGCCATCTGTGTATCAGATCACTTGTATAGCCCAAGAATTCATTGCTCTAAATGTGTTTAATCAAATTACTTTTGTTTTAGGAACATTTCTGACTCTTGATGTAAAATATATATTTACATCAAAATTTATATATTTTATGTATATAAATTTTGATGTAAATATATTTCTTTTATATATTTTTCTTGATCGAAATTAAAATTGCTAGTGTCATTAAATTTTCTTCGTTTAATAGATAAAATTGCTCATTTATCTAAGCCAAGTTCCATTTTGATGTCCTGGCTGAATATACGAACTGTGTTCAATAAAGAGTATCTGTTAGGCGGATTTTCCTTATAACTTCAAGTAATTCATATACAACAGATGGGAAATTTTAACACTACATTTCATATCCAAATTTTGTTTTCTTCAGAATCATAGACAAAGGTATCGAAGAAATGTTGATGGGCAATGATGACAAGGAATCACCTTGGAAAATTCCACGTTTAATGCTAATATCTCCGAATCATTCATTATTGACTATTTAAGTTGTTTTCCATGATTTCATAGCAGCAGCTAGAAACGAACGTATGTTTTTGCTAATTCCAAATATTTGTAGATATTTTAGGATCCAGGAGTGTATGAGGGAATCGAATGCTTTCTTATAGTCTATCCGTGCCATGTTTAAGTTAGTTTTTCGTCTTTTTTTTATTTCTGAGAATCATTTTATTAATAAGGATCTGGTCTTTTGTTCCTCTAGATTTTTGAAAATTGCCTTTTTGTTCAATCGAATAAATTTGATTATCTGATAAGTAGTGGTATATGGAATTTGCAATGATTGCAGTGAACAACTTAAACATAGTTGATAGGCATGTTATTGGACGATAGTTACTTGGTTCTGCACCCTTATCTTTATCTTTCATGAAGAGAAAAGTGCACCCAGATATCATCTAGTCTTCCACTGATTCTGACTGCAACAAATAATTAAATATTTCTGCCATTCGATCATGTAGACTGGTTAGATGCATTAAACAAAATCTATGTAGTTCGTCTTTGCCAGGTGCACTCCAGTTTTTTTTTTTTTTTTTAATTTTCTAGTTTGTGCACTGGCCATTTCTTTTGTATAAAGACATTTTGCATTTGTTTTAGTTTCATTTCTAATTCTATTTCCTTAATCGATGAGGCATCTTTATTGTGTTCAATAGGATTATCACAAATTGACTTCCTTAATTTAAGTGTTTCTTCTTTTTCTGGTGAATGATTGTTTGCATTTGTATTTCTCTGGAGAGACTGCAAGAACTGACGTTGGTTCTGTCAAAATTGCATATTTTGTACATATTGGTTAATTCTTGCTTCATATCTTTTAATTTTCTGTGCAGTCACTATAATTCTTTGTTTTAGCTCTTCGATAACTTCAGTTGTTTTATTGGCCAAATTATGTGTTGCTCAGATTATTTTTGATGTTATTTTTCAGCCGTCCTCCTTTAAAACTCTTTAAGTTGCTCAGATCAGCTCGAAGTTTGTTGATTTTTCGTTCCAACCAGATTTTCCATGGTGCAGATTGTTTCATCCTCAGCTTTTGCTCTTGCGGTTGGCAACCAAGCTTCATTTTAATGATATAGGCTGTACTGTATTGGAGCTGATTTGTTTCCGTTATATTGTTGGTTATGATGGTTTCAATCACTGCATTTGCGTCTGAGAGGAGCTATTTTAGCTTAGATTTATGTAAAGCTTTTAATGGTGGTAGTCTTATACGGTCATTTATAGAGTTCATATGTTCCAATATCTCTGACTTCATTTTACATTGCACTTCTGTCAAAACATTCTGAGGTATGTCGTCAGCTTGATGCTTACCGAATTGAATTCCACAGTTTGATATAGCTACCTCCTGATGATTTCCTGTTACTGGAGTTGTTGATTTATTACGTAACTCTTGCAGCTCAAGTTCAGTAAATATTCTGTTACTGAAAATGAAATTCTTTTGGTCCATACATACAAATCGGCCCATCAGAACACACGCAATTTACAGACAAAAATTACTAGTTGTGGTGGTGTTGGAAGTGGGCGGTAGATGGCGTTGATGGAGATGATTCGTAGTAGAGGTTAGGTGTAGAGAGAATTGTAGATGTCCTCCCACGATGAGTCTTCGGACTCCTTGGAGGTATCAGAAATAATAATAATAATAATAATAATAATAATAATAAGTCTTTGTTCTGTTATTGCATATTCTGGGAATTTTTGTTTCCAAATTAAATGCATACGCTTTCTAAAATCTCGTTTTTCTAGTGTTGATCTGTAAAAACATTTCATAACTTCTCTGTTTTCTTCTACAGTCCATTTTTTACGTTTGGTTTCTTTCAGTCGCTTGTCAGCTTCCTGCCCTCATTGCCTAGCAAGGCAAGCTGGATCTTCTAGCCCACTTGTCGCCTGATGACCAGGATCCCCAACATCTGAAGCAATCCTTGATGACTCGGGCGTCGACTGATCCGATATGAATCTGTTCTTAATTTTCAGCATTAAGATGGAGGATGGAACACTGTTAGTCTTGTTCCTCAGTTGGGACCTGTCTGATAAGGGTGGCCCTGCTGGCAGCTATGCAACCGCCAGAATAGCTCTCAACATCACTGAAGCACGCAAGTCCCACTGCCACAACAAGGCCGTGTTCCTTCAGAGGGATTATTATTAATAATATATGCTACGTAAGTGTTCTGTACACGCTACAAACAAAATACATTAATATCATTACAGTACAAATTGATAAAACTGATGTTTTGGGAACAAAGAGACAATACCTGCTTTATATACACTGCAATGTCAGAACACAAAATACTGACAGCAGAACACTTATGTCAGTATGCAACTATGCTGAAATATTATTTTGATGCCAACTACAGGACAGCCAGAAATATATACCATAAAACAAGACTTCAGACAACTAATTATATCACATAAAAATATAATAATCACTAGGAATGGCCACTCAAAGCTTCTACATCCTATGTTATTTACTTTATTTAACATGTAGATGTTAAATAAAGTACGTTTTTTAAATAGAGGAACCTTACAAACTACAACAGTCTGAAAAGATCCCTAAGGATATACTATGAACAAGAAACACGTGCCCTACACACCTTACAAACTTAATGAAACACAATATATTCGTTCAGGCTTCCAGTTCAGTGACACTACATAACATTCCAAATTATCGTGCGTGTTCATTACATTGAACTAATGATTTCATTTTCTGATGTCATAGGGCATTTCCTTCACGTTATTCTTCGATTTGACAAAGATGAGTACATCATTCCGTACATGAAACCCGGAATTGCCGTTGACATTCATTCTCCATATGCCTTGCGTGATTCTTCTGATAAAGGATTCGTTGTACATCCTGGTAAGAAGTATTTCTTCCAAATAAAAGCGGTAAGTATTGCAAATTCCTTGAGAATACGGTAGGCTTCTGTATTCGTTCT
Organism: Typopeltis vanoorti; assembly: GCF_054136105.1. Taxonomy (NCBI): domain Eukaryota; kingdom Metazoa; phylum Arthropoda; class Arachnida; order Uropygi; family Thelyphonidae; genus Typopeltis; species Typopeltis vanoorti. Next base: position 14,185,593 of record NC_143565.1, on the reverse strand, counting down.
AAAAAAGTACTTTGTCATTCATGACATGTTGATGTTTTACAGACAAGGAAAATACTTCTTCCTGCTCCATATCCAACCAACTGCACCAACTACAGTGCACTGAGGAAAGAAGCTGGAGGCGTCGGTCCTCTTACGTTTGAGGTAAATTCAGTTAGTTCCTTTCAACGGATTTCCACACTTTAGACAAATATTTACTTTCATTTTGCTATTTTGTAATAAAATTAATTTTATTTTAAGAACTGTAATTTCTTATAAATTACAGTTCTTAAAATTTCTTCTAAGAGCCTGTGTAGCTCAGTGGATGTGGCGTTTGCACACCATCGCACTGGGCCGCCCGAAGGAAGACTTCGTTTCGAGTCTAGTCGGCGACTAGAGGAAATTTTTCTAAGCCTTTTTTCGACCGGTTCCCGAGTTAGTCGATCTCTGGCACGGGCAAGCAGGTTTTTCCTCCCGGAAACTCGGGTTTTTCGTCCTGTAAACTCAAGAAAATCGACCGTAGAACCCACATTATTTCAGACATTAAATATATTGTGTTAGGGTTAGGGACCACGAGATGGCGGCACATTTGAGCCGTCTCTCTTCACTGCGTACCGCTTAATTAGTGATAGCTTTGGGCCATCTGTCTCTGATTGGGTACCAGTGGAGATTGAACTGCCCACTCAGTCTCCAAAAGTTAGATAGGGCTAAATGGCCTCGTCTACTCCCGTATACGGGAATAAAAAGGCGTTAGCTGATTTTTTTTTTTTTTTAATTTCTTCTAATTAAACTAAAGGATATTCATCAACACATAAAAATATTCTGGTTGCCCAAGGCCATAACTTAAAACTAAACTTTATACCCTGCAGGATGTACAAAAAGATGAATCTAATCCTTAGGAGAATGAATGAAGGTTTTCTAGCTGGATGTGTGGTTCCAAAGTATTATGGAGATTGTATATGCAATGAACTTTGAATATAAGGAATGGGAATAAGTTACTGATCATCTTGTGTGTTGGTTGCAGGAGCGATGTGCAGTGCTATGTAAATTTTCTAATTTATAGAGGTTGTAGATATTGGCTAAAATGTGTTGTGAATGCACCTGAATTTAGTTTTAATATGTTCCATTCGAAAAAATAGCTGTAACTCTGTGTGTCAATGAGGATACCGTTCTGTTGAGATGGGTAGTGATGATATGCGAGTACCTTCCCAAATGGGCGAGTTTTCTATAAGCAGTAAAGTAAGGCTGCATTTGCCCACACACAGTATTTATTAAGTATAGGCCCTGCTGCCTCACTTGCATGGGAGTTAAAATAAATAAATAAGAAGAAGAATGTATACACGCATTCATGAACACTTATAAAACAACTTGTAAAATCGTGTACACAAGGAAATTTATGCAAAACGCCTTATATACCGATTTTACTGGTGAACAAGATTCCAATAAAAATACTTGATTCCAATGAAAAATTTATGTTTAATGAATTGGAATTAATAAATTGTGAATAACTGAATATTGTAGCCTACAAATGTTTTGTATTAGAACAAAGGAAAATAAGTGTAAAATAGTTTGTGTCTGAAGAATCCTCTAGTCAGCAATAATTCCAGACGGATTATCGTCTTAAGTTATGACCTGAGGCAATTGACATCACGAAGGTCAACATTGCACGCGGTTTTCCTGCCTTATTGCAACGACCGAAAAAGGTGGCGGGTGCAGAACATCGAAATACCCAGGGGACGACAACGTAAGCGAACCTAAGGTCATCGGAGCCAGATAAATAGAGGATTGCTGTGGCGAGTCAGGGCTTTATTTCTTTTCGGGTTATTAATCTCGCTAGTCAGGTATAGGGTTCATGGAGTTCGATTTCGTTCAGGAGTGCTGGTCCCGTTCTTGGGTCAGCGAGAAGTTACGAAGTCACGTGGAGTTCCGACCTGAGGTTACGATGTACGCGACGGCAGCGGAGATTTGCTAACATTGTGGGAGATGATTTGTGATCGCCATCGGAGTCCTGAATTCTAGACCGAAAATGCCAAGAGAGCAATGTGACTAAGATTAACGGTTTTAAAGGAAATTTGATGTCATGTTTCCATGCCACCGAGTTCCTGATGTTCGCTGATAATAAAGAGGGATCTCACAAGCCCCACAAAAAGGTACCCAAGACAAACAGTAACCAAAAGAGATGATTTTATGGATCATTCAGAGAAGTCCAGATTTAAGTTCAAGTAAGATCTTTCCATTGTTTAACTTGAGAAAGGGATTGTGACAGTATTTATTTAAGGTTTTGTTTAGATAGGATACTTGAGGACTTTAGGCCTAATGCTGATATTTGAATTGTTTTGTCTTATGTGAGAGAAAGCCTAGTTTAGAAATTTAGGTAATACACCTCGTGTTTAATGTTGCAGCTATTGCATAAATTTGCAAATGTTTATTTGAGGATGATTTGAGTGCATCTAGGTTAATGTTTCAGACTCGTGGTCCTATTAGAAGTAGTTGTGTTAAGTGACTAAATGTAAACTCAAATTTGAGTTGTTATTTGAAGCATAGAAGCAAAAATTACTTGGAACTTATAACTGACCTTTTGTATATTTCATTAGTGATGAATAAACTGTTTTACTGTTTAAATAACTTGCCTCATTCATATTTCCAATGCTCTACTCATTAAACTCGAATCTGGGTGCTGAACGTAGATATTGTTATGACTGCACTTTAGAAGGATTAAGTGGCTAGATTTATTTATTATTAAGAGAGGAAGATTATGTGTGTTTTACTGTATGTTTTTCTTTGGAGGGGGGATTCACCTCCGCGTATTTTAGTGGTGAAGCTAGAAATCAAAGAAATTTTCAGAATAAACACCGGTAGATCAGACAAACAGGTTGGTTCCAACCTAAGGCGATTTCTTTGTTCTGTGAGCTTTGCACACGTGAGCTTCTATATTTACGGGCAAACGGATAAGAGAGTAATCAAAGTTAAGAAGATAAGTTTAACTGAGATAACGTAGATTTACAAAGGTGCATCAAGCGATAAGATTTAATAAGAGACTTAACAAGAGTTTGATAGGATAAGCAATTAGTAATAAAGAAATTGAGATAAACACATATTGTTATGATGACGCACCCAGTAGGATTATAATAGGAGATTTTAATAAGGAGTTTAATTAAACAACGATATTTTTTTTAATTGCAGCAGCCGACAAAGAATTTATAGGATTTAATAAGGACTGAATATAAACAAAATTTCCCTATAGTGTAACAAACTCATATCACTTCTATAACTATAATAATTTCATTTTCCTTTCTTTTTACAGGAGTGTGTATACAGTTGTGTAGCCGATATAGTTCAAGACCAGGTTAACAACTCACATCTTCCCGACGAGTGTCGTGAGGGATGTGTGGCAGTTGCATCTCTCCATCCTTATGCCAAGAAAAAATGTGATAAAGGTAAGTGATGCTCAGTATTAGATGGTATGGAAAAAATGCATTTTCTGGAAAGATATAATCCATTGTAATAGCTACGAAACTCACTTAGCACTAATGGTGTTGAAAAACAATGCTATTGCTAGCGATAAACAATAAGAACGATATCCATACTGAATACTGATATATGAAAAAGTATAGCAGGAGGGATCGACTGAGCTATGAAGGAGTCTTGACATGCTGGGAATGATGAATATATCTGGAGCAGAAACTCAATATTAAAATTCTAGAAGCCTGAGTGCTAGGTCGCCTGAAGCAAGTCCATTATAAGTTTGATTCTAGTTGCTACTAAAGGAATATTTCTAAGCCTTTCTTCGAGCAGTTTCTAAATTAGTTCGATCCCTGCCACCGCAGATATTGTTTTTTCTCTCTCTCCTAGGATCTCGGATTTTTAATCCCTCAACCATGGCACTCTCACTGGTTCAGACAATAATATGCAGTGTTAGAGATAGTGGCACGAGATCGCAGAAGTTGTGCGAAGTGTTTTCCTCTCCGAATACCTATTAAAATCATGGGTAGCCTTGTACTAGCGCACTCTAGTTAAGGATGAGAATCGGATGCCTCCAGTTTTCAATACTGAGTTATAAATGGCCTTGCCTACTCCATTTGAGGAACAACCATATAGTGGGAAGGGTACTTTAATGGGATCATTAAAAGAAAGCAAAGATTTCTCAAGAATATAGTTTTTATTTCTTTTTTCCATCGGAAGCAAATGTAGGGATACATAAACTAATCTTTAGCTGATGTAGTACTATCATCGATGGAATCAACATTAAATAAAAATACAGCCTCTTCACATTTCGAATTTCCTGGTAGGTTCTTTCAATTGTGATATGCACTGAGTTAAATAGTTCTTGAATTCTCAAATTTCTCCTTGATAGTGCAGAAGATTAATCTTGTGCACTATCGTCTTTCTGTCAAAGTACTCTTCCTAAATTGCATACATTTTACTCATTTCGAAATACATTGCTTGGAAACAAGTTAACGGACACCATAGTATACAGAACAAAGCCATGGCACTCACCTGGATAAGATGTAGGCCCTTCTTTTGCTGTGATGACTGCAGCAATTATACGGTATACTTCCCACAAGTGTAGGATATCGATCAATGGGAATTTTGGACCATTCTTCTTGGTGGCATATAAGGAGGTCATGGACTCTTGTGTTGTGACGTCCCTTGACCTCACCGACAACTCCAGTTTATCACACAGATGTTCAGTAGGTTGAGATGAAGGCTCTGTGGAGGCCAGTGAAGTGTGGTGACGTTCATGACCACAAACCGCACAATTACAGAAGCCTTATAACATGGTGCACTGTTTTGCTGAAAGAGCCAATCAGTTCCATAGAAACGCTAAAAAGTAGGAAGCATTGCATTATCCAGAATGTTTTAATATCTCTCGGAGTTGAATGTTGGTGGCACTACAAACAGAAGTCCGAGGCTAAAACTAGGGAATACAACACCATACCATCATACCGCCACCTCTGAATTTCATAGTATTGGTTATGGACTCTGGGACAAGAGACGTTCATTGGGCATCCGCCACACCCACCCCCGTCCATCTGCTCGTTAGTGATTCGTCGCTCTCCATAACACAGCTTTGCAAGCTTACGACCTACTGTACACTCTCTTTGTGCCACTTGAAGATGATTCTACATGTTTGGTTTGGATAATGTGGTGCTTGTATCTTGGAAACGCATGTTGTTAGCCCCGATTCTGAATGTTTTTTCTTGCGCAGATTCGTGTTCCAGTCAATGTCTGGATCTCTGCATTCCACGTGTCGGCCAACAAATTGCGGTTTTTCCCTATTATCTTCGTATCAGTCAACGGTCACGTTTGGTGAGTATGGTGGTGGAATGTGGTGCGATGTGGTGGAAGTGCAGGGTTAACTGTACCTGCATCTCCACAATTGCCAACATTATTCTACAACATGGCATCCTATTACAACGCCTCTTTCAAACTCCGCCAATTCTCCTCTCGTGGCCATTTCACTCAGACATAGTTTCATTGATTTGGGGGGGAATCATATTCCTCCGATTTATACCAGCTACAAACACGCGATTCGTTACATGGCACGATGCACCTTGCCCATGGATGGAATGTTCGCACTTCTTGCCAAGGAGTGTAGTTTGAATTCAAACAAAATGAAAGCTTCTCGGGTAATTTGCTGCTTATAACAGATTGTCTTTAAAATCTTGCGTATATAAAGGATTAGAGTGTGATTTTCTATGCAGTTAGTATAAAATTTGAATAAAATAGGAAGCATAAATCAATTGTATTATTTTGAGTATTATATTATTGTTTCTTTATTGCAGTAAATAAAGAATGTTATGCTCCAATTCAGTTCTTCGAAACTTGCTCTGAGCGGTGCAGCCAGCCATGCGAGTGAGTCCTTATTTCCTATCTTACTCAATAAATTGATCTGAAATTTAATTAACTTATACGTTTTACTACTATGAAATCAGTATCTTCAGAACGGAAGCAATCACAATTACTGATACGCTGAAAAGATAATCTCGGAACAGCGATAGTTAAAGGTATATTACGATAATAAATATTCAATATTTGACTTATTTTAACGATTATGATGGTTACTTGTAAAAGCATTACCTCTCTTTTCACAGTAGTACATAAAAACAGTATACATTAAGAGAGTGATGAGCTGTTCGGAATATGGTCTCATCAGTATCAACGATATTCTTTTGATTGAGAAGATCCGAGTTCGAATCTTCTAGGACGAAAAGAACATTTATACTGGATAGATCTTGCACTGTTAAATTGCTATCGATGGAATAAATTTTCAAACTTCTAATGTATACAGAACTGAATGTTTCAGAATAGTCTAAACAGTTGACAGTAGAGCTGAAGCTACACAGATTGGAGTTTAAGCACCCATAGTATATGATTCTCGAGCATTCTTCAACGAAATTTTCGAACAAAATTTTCTCTGAACATTTTCGAACAAAATTTCATAAAAATGAAATTTTGTTCGAAATGTTAAGAGAAAGCTCTAAGAATGAAGTATCGACATGGTCTAAAGTTTCTCACTGACATAAAGAGTTTAAATAAAGCTGTAAGGAATGATTGGTTATGATGCACAAAACTATCTCTCAATAATCCACAGAACCGATTAAAATGTTGAAAGGGTAAAAAATGTGGTTACTTCATAGAGATCAGCAAGGCCCAATTGTGATCAAATCTGCATGCTAATTTCAAGGACATAAACAAAAATTAAATATTTGCAATCGATTCAGATAAAACTGAACTGCATTTATGTAATACATATTGCCTCTTGCTGTTCGCAGATGTCGGCCTGGTTGACCAACAGTACTGTCGACAGGATAGAGGTAGCCTGCCTCAAGGCACGGCTTAATAAGGGCGCTCGTTCAGCCATATTGCGGTAGGCGCCATCGCTACGATAACAATTTCTGCTAGCATAGCAAGTAAGGAAAGAAGTTTTTCCAAACTTAAACTGATTAAAAATTAGATTGGTTGGGCTAGCAACTGTATCGACAGAGGCGGACATAACTTATAATTTAAATTTAGAAGAGCTTATAAATAGTTTGATGCGATATTCCCGTAGAGCAAACATTTGATTAATATTATGTAATCGTTTCGCATTGATGTTTCTCTTATAATAAAAACAAAATAGAAATTGGAGATTTTCTTTTATTTTTTTCTTATAATCTATCAGGGAAGATATTTAATTGTCGCCGGATTAGATCGCTCCTGGCGCGATCTAATCTGGCGACGGCCCTGTTGGCCAGAATAGCATAATCGTTCTCCAACCAACGCCTTGACTTCCTATCCCACCATAGGTATGGATATGTGGGAATAACTTTGGGTGAGAGATGAAGATCTTCAGGCTGTGTGTACTCTGTTTATTGGCAACGCTTATGGATTACTTAACCTTTAGCTCACCCACTGTATGAGGGTCCAATTAAAAAATAAAAAATAAATAAAATATTTTTAAAACATAAAAAACATAATATAATCGTTTTAAATAAAAAATTAAATAAAACAAAAATTGCATTTTTGGTTCTTTATATATGCACAATATTGATTCAATAATTTTTCTCTTTCTTACAGTCACATTACTTACGAATACAATGTGAAGAAAGAACAGTTTATTAATATGGTAAGTGTTTTCCCCATCTAGAATTCTTATCACGTTATATTATTGAAAATATAAAAATCGGCTAACGCCTTTTTATTCCCGTATACGGGAGTAGGCGAGGCCATTTAGCCCTATCTAACTTTAGGAGACTGAGTGGGCAGTTCAATCTCCACTGGTACTAATCAGAGATAGATGGCCCAAGGCTATCACTAATTAAGCGGTATACATGAAGAGAGACAGCTCAAATGTGCCGCCATCTCGTGGTCCCTAACCCTAACACAATATATTTAATGTCTGAAATAATGTGGGTTGTACGGTCGATTTTCTTGAGTTTACGGGACGAAAAACCCGAGTTACCGGGAGGAAAAACCCGCTTGCCTGTGCCAGTTCGACTAACTCGGGAACCGGTTGAAAAAGGGCTTAGAAAAATTTCCTCTAGTCGCCGACTAGACTCGAAACCAAGTCTTCCTTCGTGCGGTCAAGCGCCGTGGTATGCAAACGCCACAACCACTGAGCTACACAGGCTCGTTATATTATTGGATCAAATTAATTTTAAAATATATATTATGAAGCATATCGCATGCATCACAATTATTTCCAAACTTGATGACTCGACACCTTGTAATCTTTAATCATCATTTAATACTCATTTAATACTAAATGAGTATTAAATAATAGAAATATTTCATTTTGATAAATTAATCTCCCTAATAATAATCTCAGAAATATCCCTGTTAGTCACGTATGAGATCGGCAAACTCACACAGATTGGTTGGGTCTTAATCGGGATTACTGAGGTTTACCTTAAAACAGTATGGGAATGGATGGATATACCCAAGATATTCTGGTATACCATCCATTCCCATATTGCTTTAAGGTAAACCTCAGTAATCCCTTCTATTCCATGCCTTTTGTAATATTTTTCAGCCTATTTACATTAATAAAATGTCATTTTTATTATCAATCCGATGAACTATTATTTGTTTATTTTTTATTCGAAATTGTACCGTATGCAACTTCATTTTTTTACTTCCCACTTTTATTCCAGGATATGCCACCAGAAGAACGAAGCAATACAAAACCAATGTAAGTAATTTTATCTACTTGACATTAATGTTTTTTTTTATTTTATTTTATTATTTTTATTTTTATTATTATTATTTTTTTAACTTCTGGTTTGACCCTCGCCAAATATCAGTTGATGTCCACATTAGACCGATGTGCCGAAGCATGTTTTATATTCCTTGTCATTAGGGTTTATGCAAAAAATCTTTGAAAATTTTTCAAAATTTTTTTTTCAAAAATTTTTTCAAAAATTTAAAAAAAAATCGGTTTTCGAATTCCAGTATTTACAAAAAAAAAAAAAAAAAAAAAAACGGGTTAAACCGGTTTTCGAATTTTTACAAAAAAAAACATAATTAAAACAGTAAAAAATGTGTACTTATTTTAAAATATTTCAGTTTATTTAATATTTATGGAACTACAAAAATATAACAAAATAAAATATACTCAATATAAAATAACTAAAATCATCTGTATAAATTAGAATTTTTTTATTTCATTTAGTATTATAAATTATTATAGTCTTTTTATACATTATTATATTTTTATAATATTATATATCGAAAAAATAAATAAACGAAGTTCTCTGTTCAAACTCCTTATTTCAAATGGCGTCGTAATGAATTTTACTGCAGTATTAGTGGTATCAAAATAACCCCGGATAAAGAACACACAATTCAGGATGGGAAAGGGCGCCAAATTGTACATTGGTAAACATATTTCAAGTAAGTTAGAAATATTTGCAGACAGATAAATAAAATAAATGATTGAACGCTTTTCATTTCCCAGGGGGAATAAGTGCAGGAATTCTTTTAGCCCTAACTAATTATGGAAAGCGATACGTAGTCGGTCTCACGTATCATCCGTAGTTGAATTCTTTGCTGCCGATGATTTGAAGACTTCGGGCATGAAAAAACCGGCTATAGTATAGTACAGAGATTTTAATTTGTGGCATCAGCGAAACACATATAACATATGTGTTTCGCTGATGATAAAAATTGAATTAAACAATCCACTGTGATATAAATATATCAACAAAGAGAGTGCACATTCACAATAAAAATAATCCAATTTTTTTCTCGAGTCCATAAATAAAATATAATAAATAGAGATGCTGTTTCTTACACATTTCAAAAGTATGCTACATTTTATAATATCAAATCGGCGTTCAATTCCCGCTTTCTTTTGATTGTTCTTAGATCAGATGATTTAGATATTGCATATATTATTTGCCATTCTTTTTTATTCTGTTAGTCATGCCATTTTATTTATTATTTATTGCAAGCTACAATTCCAGGTGGCGTTTAGTTATTCAGCAAATTATTCAACTGATTGCACGTTAAGTATTTTCGGTGGTACTCAGCTGTCGTTTATTTTAAAATATAATTTATGCTTTAAGTGACTTTTGAGAGAACAATCAGTACATCACAGGGCATTCATTTCGATCTTGGAACAGGGCGATTAATAGATCCGTGTACATCCACGATCTAGGAATCGCACAGCGCGGAGGTTGAAATCGGCTTCATGGAAAATGTGAAGTAAATGCAACAAGAAAATGCGCAATTAGTTCCGTATTTATTTAATTTTTTAAAACAAGGGGATAAGGTTATGTATTTCGAGATAAGTACAAGTACAAAGCGTTCAATTGTATATTTTTACAAAAGGCAAATCGTGCAATTCCGTATTTGTTTTTTTATTATTATTATTTAACAAGGTCATGAAGATAAGCATTTAGAAGTACTGCAACTAGTAAATGTGTCATTAGTTCCCTATTCTGTAGGGGATACAAGAAGGGATTTAGAAGTCATATGCAATTAGAAACTATGCATCCGCTTCTAAATGCCTTTATCTATCCTCTGCTATAAAAATACGAAACTAACTGCGTGCTCCACATTTTCCATGAAGCCGAATGTATACCTCCGCGCTCCTCCCATAGGATTTCATGGCTGGTCAACACCGAAAAGAGTGCAGTTTCTAAAGCACTGAAATTACATATAATTTCTTTATTTACTTTTTTTTATTCACACGTTCTGGCTTTTAAGTGATCAAAAAACAGCAAGAATTTCGTGATTTGACTGTTAATTTTGAAGAGACCATGTTCAATACCGTAAGACAGTGTTTCTCAAACTTCAGATATCCGCGGACACCTTCTTAAATTTTCATTATTACCAAGTACCCCTAATTAATTAATTCAAAAATAAATAAATTAATTAATTCAAAAAAAATTAATTAATTAATTAATTCAAAAAAAATAAATTAATTAATTAATTAAAACGAATGAATTAATAAATTAATTTAAAATATTTTAAAAAAATCTATTTTATTTGAATTTATATGTTCATGTAAACAAAAAATATGATTTATTTTTAATAGAACAAACTTTATAAAGATACTATAAAGTTTTACTTACTTGAAATAATTTATCATCAATGAGAAGAGTGAAATTGCTTATGGTGAGATAAAATTTCAGCAAAATTTGGCTCTATAGTTGTTAATTTCAATCTCAGATGCGGTTCGACATCTATAATGCGATTCCTCTTCTTGGTCTTAATATCTACAAGGGCCGAAAATCCAACTACGCACTGAACTTGAAATAGAAAAATGAACCTTAGAGTTTTATCTGTTAATTCAGGAAATTCATTCTGTATTTGTAGCCAAAATGATGATAACGTATTCTCACTGTATTTATTTTTTAGGAAACCATCAGAAGCTAGTTCTAAAAGTTGCTCTTCTATTGACGATAGACCCTTTGGCATAAATTTGTTTTTTATTGAAAGGGTATCTTATCCACTCAATATTAATGTCCAATTCAGGGAAATACTTTTCTAGATTCATTTGTAAGCTTTTTAAATGCTGCATGATAGTAATTTTCACATCATCATCAATTTGTTCATTTGAACTTGCGAGCAATTCATGAAGCGATGGAAACGCGTCAAATTCTCCATTACCAAACCCGCTTTTGCCATAACTTCATTTTTGCCAACGTGGCGTTCACTTTGTCTTGGACATGAAATATAGAAATTTCCTTGCCTTGTAAAGATAAATTAAGACTATTTAATACAGTAAATATATCTGCCAGGTATGCTAATTGACTGAGCCATTTCCAATTATGTAAATACTTTTTCAATTCAAACTTTTCATAAAGAAAAACTTGTAGTTCTTTCCGAAGTTCAAATAAACGAGTAAGAACTTTTCCAGGAGAAAGCCAACGAACATCGGTATGGAAAAGAAGTTGTGTATAGTTGCTTCCCATTTCTTTGCAAAGTTGAGAGAAAGTCTGGCATTTAGAGGACGGCCTTTAATATAATTTATGATTTTTACAGCTTCATCAAGAACTTTTCTTAGGTCTGTAGACATCATATGTGTAGCCAAAGCCTCCCTGTGTATGCAGCAGTATGTCGACTTTGCATTTGGTGCAACAGCTTGAATCCTTGAAACAAGCCCTTTTTTAGATCCGACCATGGATTTCGCTCCGTCCGTGCTTATTCCAACACAACTTTTCCAATCAAACTTGTTTTGATGCATAAAAGTGTTTATGCTGTTGAATATTTCTTCTCCTGTTGTATGTTCTGGCAAAGGTTGGCAATATAAAATGTCATGAATTTTTCGATTTTTTTCGTACCTAACGAACACTAGAAGATTTGCAAAATTTGTAATGTCGGTGGATTCATCTACCTGCAACGCATAATAACGACTCTTACGTATATCGGATAACAATGTTTGTTTTATATTTTCAGCCATTTCAGTGATTCTTCGATGAACGGTACTATTTGAAAGACAAATCCTGTCAAAAGATCTTTTTGCATTATCTCCGATCATAATTTCCGCTATTATTTTTGCAGGCTTGACCAAAGTTTCACCAATTATTTCCGCTGCACCACTTTTTGCTATTAATAGCGACACACGATATGAAGCTTCTAAAGCCTTCATGTTTTCACCTCCTGACACGATCGACATCACGTTTTGAGATTCTTTTAAATTTTTTAGTTTATTTTGAAAAAATTCGACAGGTTTGTCCTTGCATTCATTATGTTTCGATTCAAAATGGCGATTTAAATTACATGGTTTCACGCTTTCATTTTTTAAAGTTTCACCGCAAATTACACATAATGGAATAGGTTCCTCTTCATTTTCCGTCCATGAAAATCCACATTTCAAGTAATTTATATGGAATTTACGAAGTTTTCTCATCATCTTCCTCGTTGGTTCTTTAGAGATGTCAGACGACACACACACTTATCAATTTCACTTGATCCAGATACAATACCAACATTTTCTTGTTGCTGACAGCTACTTGCATCTACTGTGTTCCTCTCTTTTGCGCATTTTAAAAATCCAGTCTTTAACCAGTGATCCATACTTAAGAATTTGAAAGCTAAAAAAAAAAAAATTACCATATTTAACGAACAGTTCTTCAACAAATGGCTAGTGAAAGCAGAACTCGAAACAGAAAGTAATGGTAGGCCAATAGAGATAAAGCAGCTATGAAGACGTCCATATGATTGGTGCGGTATTAACAAAAGATCGCGCTACTAATTGACAAAAGCAAGCCGACAGTTCAGTTGAAATGCTAATTCTCTTCAACCGAATTCCTTATATAATATCTGAAACACATTCACTATATATTTCTTAGTTTTAACACGTTCACTCAAACAAAACCATATGTTGCCGGTGCACCATATGGTTTTGATTGTCTACTATACAGCGTTTTATGTGGGAGGGGTCACGGATTCATTAGTTCCGTTTTTACCCACTTGTCTCTAATTGCACTGTTTGTTGAGAAACATATTGCACAGCCTGCAGATGTCTCTGTACCTTATTCAGTGATACAATAGGAACGTTTTACGATCTCAAACTTAAATTTTATTCCATGCGTTAATGATGCATAGCTGAAAATTGCCACGGACCCCCTGAAGACCTTTCGCGGAACCCCGGGGGTCCGCGTACCACACTTTGAGAAACACTGCCGTAAGCAAATGTTATAAATGTGCAAACCAGGGCTGCTACTCACATTTTTCGAAATTTCCCAGATTAGACCTCAAAAATTCCCCAGATTAGGGAAAAATTCCCCAGGTAGTAAATAAAATAAAATCCGAGCCCTAGTAATAATTAGTGCTCGGATTTTTAGGTCGTAAATAAGTGCAAAATATGCGTCCAAGTATACACTAAAAACATTAAAAACATCCGAAATATGCTCTTAATGCAAAAAACTCAAACTATGCACTTAAATATGCCTTTATTAATTTATAATTCTGCATGGTTTAATTAAAACATTACACATAAATTAAAAACATAATATAAAATACAAAAAATTGACATTTAAATAGTCATCTACTAACTGACCAGAAAAATGACTTAAAAATTTGCTCATTTTTTATTATTTTTTTTTTTATTAATTCCTCTTTCTCTTTTCCTGTAACAAAGTATACTTTCATTTTAGAAAAAATATAAGTTTATATTATACGAAGAATACATGCTTAACTTACTTTAATTGACATTTCCTCCCTCTTCTTCTTCGCCAATATCTTCTGGTAATTGATCACATTCCCTTTTCTGCTTTGCGGTATTAAGTCGATTTTTATATCTATTATGAACTATGTGACTTTCCAACTCCTTGATTAATGTTTTCGGTGGCTCCCAAGAAGTACACATTGCATTTTATCTCGCTAAGCACTGCTTTGCTAGGATTCTGTCTCTCACAGTTTCTGTTTTTGATGAATTAGCTAATTTTGTTTTTATACAATTCACCTGTGAGAAAATTCGCTCCACGCATGCAGATGAATGCTGCAGAATAGTAAGATTTGTCATAAAATATGACAGTGTCACTAGGCTCGGGTCACTAGCAACTTTTGAGTCCAAGATTCGTTTTGCAACAATTGCTGTCTTCTTCGAAGACAAATCTTTTCTTTATTTGCGAACTAAGTTCCACAAGAACCTTTAAACAATCATTTTTAAATCTCAACAAAATAGAGTTATCTTCGAAAGGGTTTCTAATTAAGTCCGCCATTGCTCTACCACCGAAATAAACATCATTGACATTTTTATAGTTGTTTTGGTTTCTTGGATCAATTTCTGTTAATTTAGCTGTTCTTAAAATCTCATCTTTAACGAAGCAACTAAGTAAATTGAGATATTCTGTTGATACATTTAGGAATATTAGTGTAACCTGAAATGCTCTGATTGAAAATCTATATTAAGTGTATTTTTTCAAGAATATACTGAAGGAAAAAAAAGCATTGGTCTGGTTCCAAGGTCAGTAAGTGTATCATATTTTTTTTTGGCATTGTCAATTTTATCTGTCCTTGATTCATTTTGAAAATATAGAACTAATACATCATACTGTTCTAAAATAGTTGATACCACTTTTGCCCTCGACAGCCACCTGGTTTGAGCAAGTTTGGGAATTTTATGTGTAGCTATATCAGCAGCTTCTTGAATGAGTACAAAATCTCTTTGCCGCTTAGCACTGCGGGAGAAGTAGGAGGTTAAATCCTTTAGAAAAGCTTCTAAGTATGAGGGTAAAACACTGACTGCATGCAAAGCCGTATTCATGGGTGTGCGAACTGTGCGGTGGCACAGGGCCCCGCAAAGCGCCAAAAATTGAAAAAAGAAAAACAATTAATTTTTTTTAATTATTATATAAATTGATATTGTAATTATTATATAAAAATATTATCATATAGAAAAATATATGTATATAATTTTACAACCAGCTATTGTTGTTATAGTAAGCGAAATAAGATCGTAGCACTAGAGCGGTAGTATTTGAAACTCCTCTAAGATATATAACAATATCGTACAACATAGTGTTAAATAGATAAAAGTGCATTTTAAAACAGGTGATTTTAATAATTTTAAGGAGTTTTTTTATTTTAGTTTATGATTTTATGAACAAGTAAGTATATACACGTACTGTCATGGCAATTTTGTTATGTGACATTACTTGCAAAACATCTTAAAAAATATATTTTGTAAACTGGTTTTAGGTTATCCGACATCAGAAAAAAAAAAAAAAAATCAGCTAACGCCTTTTTTTTTTTTTTTTTTTTTTTATTCCCGTATATACGGGAGTAGGCGAGGCCATTTAGCCCTATCTAACTTTTGGAGACTGATTGGGCAGTTCAATCTCCACTGGTACCCAATCAGAGACAGATGGCCCAAGGCTATCACTAATTAAGCGGTACGCAGTGAAGAGAGACGGCTCAAATGTGCCGCCATCTCGTGGTCTCTAACCCTAACACAATATATTTAATGTTTGAAATAATGTGGGTTCTACGATCGATTTTCTTGAGTTTACAGGACGAAAAACCCGAGTTTCCGGGAGGAAAAACCTGCTTGCCCGTGCCAGAGATCGACTAACTCGGGAACCAGTCGAAAAAAGGCTTAGAAAAATTTCCTCTAGTCGCCGACTAGACTCGAAACCAAGACTTCCTTCGTGCGGCCTAGCGGGGTGGTGTGCAAACGCCACATCCACTGAGCTACACAGATGTTGAGAAATGATGAGCTAAACCACATGTGATGATTCTATTATGGTTGACATCCCCCACATGTTCCTTCTGTCTTATTTCAAAACTTCTAGAAGTCTGACCAATGTAAGAAAGGCCACACATGCATGGAATTTCATATACTCCAGGACATTTGAAGAAAGGTACCTCATCTTTAGGTGATCTTAAGATTTGTCTGATCATGGTAGTTAGTTTAAAAACCACTGATGTTATGAGCTTTATATTCTCTTTACATGCAAACACATTTATTTTTTAACTAATTTTTTCCCTTTACTTAAATTTATGCTAAAGAGCATACTTGTTTATTTATGTGCATAAATATTTTTCATATTTGATTTAATTAATTAACAAGATCTTCTTCCATTTAAAATTTCCATAAAGGTTACTGACTTTCAGGGGCACCGCTTTTCCATTTCGCACAGGGCCACGCAAAACGTAGAAACGGGCCTGACTGCATGACTAGCGCACAGAGCATATGAATGACAAACGTAACCCATCACAAAAACAGATGGGACGTCATCTTTCAAGTTTCTGAAATCCACTGTTAACGCTCATCATGGAGGAACAGTTATCACTACCAAACCCAATGATATTGCTAAAGGGATTGCCATGATCCAGCAGAAGAGTTTTGACAGCACTGTAAAGACTTTTAGCACTTCCGTTCTTTACACATACTATATCTAGTAATGCATGAGCTGCATCTTTTTTATCTGTATCAAAATACCGTACAACAGCCAAGATTTGAGTGACGGAGATATCTGTACTCTCATCTATTATAATTGAAAATTTCTGATTCTTGCACATTTCGGTAAGTTGAGACTTTTCATGGAATGATATTCCATCCTGAATAACATAAGAAAGTTCAGTTTTCTTCATTGCCTACTTTCCAGCAATTTGGCTATCCGGAAATGCGCGTTTACACATCGTTACAAAATGATCAACATAAGAAAATGGGACGTTATGCTCAGAAAAGAAGCTACCAATTATTAACGCACTTCTGGCTAATTGTTTATCCTCTGTTGACGCTTGCTAATTAAGAAATTGAGTAATAACAGCTGTCAACTTAGCAGACTGATAATTACTTTTATGTTTGGCTGAATCTTTATGCTTTATTAGCGCAGATTTGTTTGCGTTTTTAACTGTACTATTACAACACTTACAGTAACTGTTGTAATAGGTTTCACGGTATAATAAGAACATAGATGGTTAAGAAAATAACTATTTATTAACTTAAAAGCTAATATTTCGCTGGTATTATATCCAGCATCTTCAGAGCACACAACACCAAGTTTGTTACAAGGGCAAGACAACCACAATCCGGTGGAACACAAGACTAAAGTCCTAATATGGCGCCATCTAGGTTAAAAAAAAAATTCAAAATTTTGAAATAGTAGTCCAAATGATAGAAAGTTTGAAAAAGTATAAATTAAAAAATAAAAGTAATAAATATTAATTTGGTCTTAGGATGACTGTCTCCCAAATCTTTGGTAGATTTATACAGCCATATTTGTTAAGGTTTGGAGTATGTTTTAAGGCTTCTGTGCAGTACTTTTGTTTCTTTCCAATTGATCCTGTGTGCAGGGGTATCCAAAGCATGGTCTGCCAGACCCGACTTACCATAGCGAAAGTGTCGGATATATTTTTTGTGTTCACTGAGGCGGATGTCCACATTTTTTCCTGTCTGTCCGTAGTAGGCTTGATGGCAAGAACAGGGCACTTCGTAGACACCTAGATGTGATAAAAGAGTGCATTTGTCCTTAGGTGAACGGATGAGAGTTGCTAATTTTATATAAGGTTTAAATACCGTGCGTAGTTGGTGTTTGTTAAGCACCCTAGATATCTTTTCAGATGTGCCTTTAATGTATGGGATGGTGATGGCTTTGTTGTAGTCTTCTGTGGTAGATAGAGGGGATTTATGGGTAGCATTTAGTATGTTATCTATTTTTTGGGGATTATAACCATTGATTAAGAAGGTTTGACGTAGGTGAGAAAGTTCAACAGTGACAGCAATGTCATTGGAACAGATTGCTCTAACTCTATGGGCTAGTGTTTTTAAGATACCATATTGTTGAGAAGGGTGATGGTGTGATTGTTTGTGTATCTCCCTGTATGTGTGGATTTTCTGAAAACCGAAGATAATAAGGAACCTTCTGGAAGACGTGTGATCAGTGTGTCCAAGAAAGGCAGGCAGTCATTGGCTTCTAGTTCCATGGTAAAGTGGATTTTAGGGTGCTGGCTACTTAGATGCACTAAATGTATTCAATGTGTCTGGGCCATGTGGCCAAATAGCAAACACATCGTCAACATAGCGTAGCCAGAGTCTAGGTTTGAGAGTGGCTGTGTTGATAGCTAATTTTTCCAGATGTTCTATGTAGAAGTTGGCTAAGGGGGGAAAAAGAGATGATCCCATAGCTGTCCCATCTAACTGTTTGTATATTTTCCCTTTCCATGTAAAATAACCTGCCTGTACTGTGAATTTAAATAGCTGAAATATATCAGGGGGAAATTGTGAATTTAGTAAGTTAAATGTTTCAATCAATGGCACATTAGTGAATAATGAGGTGATATCAAAACTCACCATTAGGTCTGAATTATTTAAGGTGTGGTTTTCTAAAATACGTTTTAGGTGGGTACAATTTTTAACAAAAGAGGGAGAATTGTTTGTGTAAGTGATTAGTAATTTTGCTAAATGTTCAGCTGGTTTATATGTAGGACTGTTTACACTATCTACAATAGGACGCAAAGGTGTACCTTGTTTGTGTATTTTAGGAGCACCATATATTCTGGGTGCTTTAATGTGCATGGGTTTGAGTTTTTTGACAATTTCTTTAGGCCAGGAAGTGATTTTGTTCAGTAACTTGCCTTATTATTTTGGGAGTTAGTGGGATCTCGATCTATGATTTGATATGTAGACCGGTCTTGGAGCAGTGCATGCATTTTGCTTTCATATTCTGTTGTATCCATTACTACAGTGGCGTTTCCTTTGTCTGATTTGGTTATTGTAATGTGGTTATTATTGCGTAGTTCTTTTAGAGCTATTATTTCTTTATGTGGGATATTATTTTTGGGAGGCTTAGAATGGATAAGGATATTGGCCACGTCTAACCTAATATTATTTGCTACGGCTGGAGGCAAGTGGTAAATCCCACGTTTAACCGAAGCCATTATTTTGGTTTTAGGCACATCTTTTAAAGTAACGGCAAAATTGTGTCCAAGACTTAATGCACTCGTGGCCTTTTTGGATAAGGTTGTCGATGATAGGTTCACAACGACGCCATCTTGATGAAAATGCGGCCACTGTGTAGCACTGCGTTGCTGGAGGATTTCAAATTTTTTCCCGTGTCGATTTTTAACTATAGCAAATTCTTTATTGGCTGTAGAGTCGGAGATTCTATCCAAAATATCCCATAGCTGCGGGTTCAAAATGTCAGATAATGTATCACGAAGTACACTGATCGAGGAATTTATTTTTGAAAGTTCTCGGCGAGTGGCGTATACCTGTTCCCGTAATTGTGCTAAACTCGCTCTTTTATAAATACGTTGGGCTTTGGCCGAGTGAAACTTTTTCCTAATTTTTATACAGTTTGGTATCTCGGCACCTTTTTAAGAAGGCTAACCTGTTCACTTGCCGCGCCAATTTTACTTTCCACTTACCGTATTGTCGTGCTTTACGTACGATGTTATCTCCGTGAAGAATATTTATACGCGTGGATAGGCTTATGTGTTCATCAGACATGTTGTAATAGGTTGCACGGTATAATAAGAACACAGATGGTTAAGAAAATAACTATTTATTAACTTAAAAAAGCTAATATTTCGCTGGTATTATATCCAGCATCTTCAGAGCACATAACACCAAGTTTGTTACAAAGACAAGACAACCACAATGCGCTGAACAGTGGGGCTAGTTAAGTGATTGCAGCGTGCAACACAAGACTAAAGTCCTAATATGGCGCCATCTAGGTTAAAAAAAATCAAAGTTTTGAAATAGTAGTCCAAATGATAGAAAGTTTGAAAAAGTATAAATTAAAAATAAAAGTAATAAATATTAATTTGGTCTTAGGATGACTGTCTCCCAAATCTTTGGTAGATTTATACAGCCATAATTGTTGAGGTTTGGAGTATGTTTTAAGACTCTTGTTGATTCCAGGAACAACCTCTCTGACTTGTAAAAGCTTCTGCGAGTACATTTGTTTCTTTCCAATTGATTCATGTGTGCAGGGGTATCCAAAGCATGGTCTGCCATACCCGACTTATCATAGCGAAAGTGTCGGATATATTTTTTGTGTTCACTAAGACGGATGTCCACATTTCTTCCTGTCTGTCAGTAGTAGGCTTGATGGCAAGAACAGGGCACTTCGTAGACACCTAGATGTGATAAATGAGTGCATTTGTCCTTAGGTGAACGGATGAGAGTTGCTAATTTTAATTAGCAACTCTGAGCTAATTAACAAACACCAACTACGCACAGTATTTAAACCTTATATAAAATTTATGAACCTTATGAACACATAAGCCTATCCACGTGTATACTTACAGTAACTGGTATCTTTGTTGTTCACGTCTTGCTGCAGCCAATCTTTTAATTCAGGATATTTTAACCAATCTTCTTTAAATGCTTAAGAATACCACTTCTGTTTTTTCTTTGATGGCTCCATATGGTTGGATTGGAAGTACCATAAATATGAAAATAAGTAAAAATATCGATAATTTAAACAATTTGTCAAACACTGTCCTACTAGAGGTTGCGCTTGATAATAATTTATAATTATTATCATGCGCCCTCTATCAATTATTCAATAAGGAAAAAATTAAATGAAAACAGGAAAATATGTCTTCTCCAAGTAATAATATTTATCGCGTGTTACTAGCTAGTGTCAATTTTGTGGGTACGTTTTATGTATTTTGTCTACTGGCAGCCGTGCTTGAAGGATATGTCACCACTTAACAGGGGTGGTCGGCACGCTTTGACCATACATTGTTTTCTCGTGCTTAAAAATTTATCGCCAAATGAGTAATCCTAATAAAACACAACGAGCCTATGAATTCAACAACGATTGGGAGGAAGATTAATGCTTTATCCAGGGTAAAGATAAATCTTTTTGCTTTTTTGCGATGGTTTAACTGAGTTGTATAATAAATGTTGCATGTGTCTTTATCCTAATTTCATAGTTAATTAATTTGTTAATTGTTATCATTTGATATGATAATGTTGGTAGCTGGATGGGAATCAATCGTTCAATGCTGTTGGCACACTCTCCCTCGATGAGGCTTTGGAATCCCTGGAGGTGTCACATAATAATAACAATAATAATGTTAAGCAAGAAGACATTTTCATATAAAAAATATTGGTGCCTTCCACTCTCTTCCCAATCTCGAATACACCTGTGACCACAACCAGGTTGAGAATCCCTGCCTTATATAGATTACTCGATGCCTTTTTAACCTTATCTGAGTGGGAGTTCGATCTTTACAGGTAGCCAGTCAGAGCTAGCCAGCCCAAGACTATCGCTAATTGTAAGCGGCAACCAATGAAGAGACAGGGAAACAAATTCTGCCATCTCTTGATATCTAACTTTAACACAATATGCTGTCTGAAATGTTTACACCATCGATTTTCTTATAGTTTATGGGATAAAAAACCTTACTTTCTAGGAGAAAAAAAAACTTTGCTTGTGCAAAGGTTTTTTTTCAGAGATCGACTAACTCGGGAACCAGTCGAAGAAAGACTTAGAAACAGTTCCTCCAGTCTGTGACTAGACTTGAACTATCTTCAATATCTTGTAAAAATATCTTCTAACGTCTATCTATGGGTGGCCTAGCACGGAAGATGCAAGCGTCACCACTGAGCTAAACAGGCCTCCTCCTCTTGTTATTATTAATTTATTATATATTATTTATAGTAACGATTATGATTTCTTCTTAGTTTTATATCATCGTATTTCCTTTCTAGAGAAAACAAAACATATTTGCGGTTCTTTTTGGACAGTAACATGATAGTGTATACTTACAAACCCAAGTACGAGGTAAGGATGTTTTATATTCTTCTGAATTTTAATTTATTTATAATAATGAGTGTAGAAATCAAGGTTGCTTAATAAAGTATTAAGTATTATCGAAGACCGGAATTATGCGAGATTTCCAATTTCCTTTAATTAAATAAGAAGCCATAAGTGCCCCTCTTGCCAAAAAATATAGACATGCGTATAATAACTAACACTCATCGCTGCTATGTGTACGTGTTGGGAGGAAAGTAGATAAGAAAGAAGATGGAACATGCTATCTTAGACATCTTGTTCTACTTGTTGAACTAGAGCAGAGAGAACTGTTCCAAAAAGAAGACTGGATGGAATGAAAGAAGAACAAAAATTCCATTCCATGGATTGGTTGGAGAATAAATGGATTTTGTCTAGCAGCTGCTCGCATTCCTACAGTCGTAGAAAAATAAGTGGAATTACTGTGATCAGTTTATTCAACCGAACATTGTCTGTTAAAATACCAATCAAAAGACATAAGGCAGAAAGAATGAGTCTGTGAAAGAGGGAGAAAGTCAACGTTTAAGTCATCACCAGTGTGCAAGTCATTAGTAATGGAGGAGACTGAAGCTTATAATATTTGAGCACTAAACATTTTGTTAAATAAAGAGAAGAATAGAATATATTTATCATCATCGAAATTATGATTTGAGGTCAGCGAGAGATCATTTATTTAGAGAGAGAGAGAGAGAGAGAGAGAGAGAGAGAGAGGAACGTGAACCAAAAAAAAAAAAAAAAAATCCATCCGAGGGTTGTAGTGAATGATCAGAGAAGATACGGGAAATACTTTACACACACACACACACACACACACACACACACACATTACTAAAGCATATAAATATTCAACACACTACCTTTAACAATAAGAAATGAAACAAACCCAGATAAATACAAAAAAAAAAAAAAACTCGAATGAAAGAATATTCATTTTCACACAGAAATGAGGAAGCTCTGTTCAAAATAATTGCATGAATGATTGGTTTTAGCATATTGGTATTAAAAAGATCCAGTTTCAGGTGTAAAATATAAAATAATTAAATGCTATTTAACTAAATTGTTTAATTTTGTTCTTAATTAATAATATGCAAATTTATCTGTACATATTGGCATGTTTCCTGCGATATTATTATATTATATATATTATATGTATATTATATACGTATGTGTATATATGATGATGTTACAAAACAACCTGGCCGAGCTGTTGTTCTTAGGTTACACATGAGTGTTCAAAAATTTTTACTTGAATATGAAGCTTACAATAAAAAAAAATTTAAAAAAATATTACTTTACAAACACATTCAGAAATATGACTGGTTCAGAGTTAAGCATTTTTCCATTGTTCATTGCGTAAATATAATTATTTGCTCTACTTAATATTCTAGCTTCAATTTTAATAACAAATATATATTTTTAGAGAGAAATAGGCTGGTTTATATGGCCACAACAATATAAAAATGAAAACCGACTAGTGTCGCTACAGATACTTGCGCCTTCTTTTTGATTAAGTAGAACAAAAACACAATGAAAGGCTAACATGAACTATAGCATTACTAATATACAAAACATGTAGGAACCATTACAACATCAATTGAAACGGAGCCTGAGAGCTGGACGAGTTTGCTATTATTCAGCATTATGTGTAAATAATTGGCCGAAAAGTTAAAATCGGACAAGCGGAAAGATCTATTAAGCGAATTCCAGTTATCACACAGGATCGATACTTGATTCCTATTCAGTGTGCCTTGTGAACCATGTTAGATTGTTTTATGTTGCAAGTAATGAAGTTCTTCTCTATTTAATTCTTGGAGCTCTTATCCCATTTACTGTTATGATGTGTGTGTGTGTGTGTGAGAGAGAGAGAGAGAGAGAGAGAGAATGAAAAGCTAGGCCGCTCGAGCTGTGTTCTCTGTTGTTATTAACGTGTCCAATATGTTCTTTCTGTCTAATTTTCAAACTTCTAGACGTCTACCCTATGTAAGAAAAGCTGTAAGAACATGGAATATTATAAACTTTTGGATGCTTGTAGAAAGGGTTATGGTCTTAAGGCAACGAAATAAATCTCGTGTAGTTAAAATGGACTTGAAAACCACTTCAAGTCCATTCTAGTCCTTTATGTCATGAAATTTGATTAGCGATCTTGAGCGGAAGGCTACCAAAGTAAGGGATGCAACCAGAAGTTCTGTAGTAAACGGATCTAAAGAAAAAGTTGAAATCAATGCACCCTTTAACTAAGCGACTATATGGAGCACCCAAGGTGCATAAGGCGGACACCCTCTTAGGCTGATCGTAGATAATATTAGTTCGCTTACTTATCTTTTAGCAAAACATCTTGCCAAGCTTCTAAAGGACCAAATAAAACATACGGACTACTTCATTAAAAACTCTCAACACTTTGTACAAAAACTTTGGGAAATTTCCATCTTGCCATTCTAGATAGTCTAGATATTGTATTTTTGTTTACCAATTTTTCGATAAATGAAGTCATGGAACTTAGAGAATATTTTCCCTTCTGATACCTCTTTATTCTTCAGACATTGTCGCCACTCTATTTCGGATGGAATGAGAAAATTCAAGCAGCTGTTCGGTCTAGCAATGGGATGCACTCTGTCTCCTCCATGTGCTGACTTGTTCATGGTAAACCAGGAAAAACGTTTTCTCATATCTAAAAATAACAAACAAATCTTCAATTTGGTGAAGATATTTAAAAGACGTCTTTAACATCTGGAAATAGTGTTGCCGAGTTGCATGATTTTCTTTCGTTTTTCAGCCCTTTCCACCAAACATAAAATTCACTTTTGAATCCACATTCATCCATATATTACAAAAACTACTGCAATTATTATTCATACGTTCATAAAGGGGGCGATCTCTATCACAAGAGATGAAGAAAAACCAAAGAATGAATTACAGTCTTTACTCGAACTACTTGAGTACAGCAGATATTCTAAGAAAATCGTAAATATATTATTCTCCACTCCTGCTGCACAACAAAATCTCTACAGAACTTCCGTTTCCATCCCTTATATTGGTAGACTTTCGCTGAAGATCGCTAATCATTTCCAATCTCATGACATAAGAGTGGCCTCCCATCCCATTTTAACTACACGAGATTTACTTCGTTCGCCTAAAGGCCTCAATCCTTTCTACGCACATCCTGGAGTTTATAATAGTCCATGTTCTTGCGGATCTCTTACACAGCACAGACATCTAGAAGTATTATATTGCAAACTAGTCGATTTCCATTTTTAGATTGTTATGGTGAAATATGATTGATTTTTTACTGGCTGAAAGTCTACATAATCATCAAATATATATTTAAATAAAGTTGTTTTCCTATTATGTTGGATTCGAATTATAGTATGATTAATATTATAAAGAAATATATTTTGGGAGACGATGACATGCGTCTGAAAATACACGCATTCAATAGAGAAAAATGTATTTGGGAAGTAGTGTGTTAATGGAATAGTTGAGTGTGTAGAATAACCCCAGAATAATATTAGCTGTGACTTGTTCTTTTATTTTTAAGAACAATATTTTTATTTTATTTTTATTTTTGGGAGTACCAGGGGCCATCCATGGAAGCTTGGTAAGAGTGTGGTTAGCAAGGGTGTTAGAGCTAGGTTTTTTACTTGGAGAGTGGTAAATGAGTGGAATATGCTGCCAGAATCTGTTGTGGGTGCCATGACTGTAAATGAGTTCAAGGTGAAGTATGATAGATACTCTGTGAATGTTGAATAGTTGTTCTTGACATGATGTTGGGCTTCCCTCGATGAGTCTAAGGACTCCTTGGAGCTGCCCGTAATAATAATAATAATAATAATAATAATAATAATAATAATTTTTATCTAACGACTGAAAATGTTCTGAAAACTGATTGCATGTAAATTTGACTGATACTCTTTAGCCACTTTTTTTATTTAATATTAAAATAATGTATGAGATTAAACTTCTTGTTTCTGCAATTAAATTGTCTCATATTTTTGTTTTTTATTTACAGAGAATAGAAATTTTAAGCTATATTGGTGGCTATATTGGAGTTTGGCTTGGAATATCGTTGATCGCAATCTTCGATTTTTTGGAAAGTTTGTTCTTGGTGCTGACATACTGTATTCGCAGCCGATTTCCAAAACGACCAAGAAAAAAAGAGAACCCTCCAGTTATGATTAGAACACCATCAATGATAGAAGAGACATTTTCAGGTGCTGGACTCCGAAAACTGTCAAAGAGAGATGGAAGTTTTCCAAATGCTTCAAATATAAATGGTTATAAAGATTAAGAAAACTCTTCTTTCTTCAAATATCCGTGCACTTAAAGCTGAGGAAAACTAATGACAACAATTTTTTCATGCACTTACGGCTTATAATTTTGTAATATAATCAGAACCACCTCATATGCCTAGTAACGAAGAAATTCTTCAGATTCAGGAAGATCTCTTGCGATCTAGATGTGCAAACCTCTAGACTCAGTTGATGATTCATTTATCCACTGACAGTTGGCATTATGGAGATATGAAGTTGTACTTTTCTAAACAGCAAACTTCCCATCTTAGGAAATATTAGGCACTCGCTGATACATTTCCTAACAAAGATATATTTTCGTATTACGCCATTTCACAACATTTATGTAAACTTAGCAGAACCCATGTGATTTATACTTTAAGTTCACCAAGATTTTGTAGTTTTGAGAACATATTCTAGCTCAATTGCT
Source organism: Typopeltis vanoorti (assembly GCF_054136105.1). Lineage (NCBI taxonomy): Eukaryota > Metazoa > Arthropoda > Arachnida > Uropygi > Thelyphonidae > Typopeltis > Typopeltis vanoorti. The sequence continues at coordinate 14,158,711 of NC_143565.1, read as the reverse complement.
TTCACTCTAACCAGTTTGCGAGTAAATTAGCTTTAGCGAGTGAAACTAATAGTTTCACTCGCTAAAGACGTTACTTCAACCTGAACAGCTGTTAACCTTATACAAATCACAAGTTCGCCCAGCTATTGAATACTGCTCTCACATATGGGCCCCTAAAAGCTTTCTCAAAATGCTTGACTCATTACAGAGGAGAGCAATTAGATTATTAATGACCCATCTTTTAACAACCCCCCCCCCCCCACTTTCGCACAGGCGTTTGGTTTCCACAAAATATTCTACAAATATTTCCATGGGAAATGTTCATTTGAAATAGCATCAATAATTTCCCCAATTAGTACTAATTAGCTCTTTGGAACACGTGCAGCTACTGCTCAACATCCCTTCACAGTGCACCTTGAAACAGACGGAAGAAGTTTCTTTTCCTCTTCCTTCATCCCTGCAACTGCTGTATTGTGGAACAGTCGTCTCCCTGTTGTATTTCAAAAGGAATACAATATACAGTCATTTAAATCAAATCTAACAAGATCCTCCTCAACCCACTACCCTTATATGGAACTAATGTACTATATGTTCATCAACCAACCTCTCGTCTATTGGCTCAAAAAAAAAAAGAAGATAAAAGAAGACAATTTATGGAATTCGCATAACAAAGTATAAAATACATAACAGGAAATCCCATATATATGTAGGAGCCCTGGCAACCCTAACAAGATAACATTCTGATGTGAATGTCGATAAAGTGGGGCGTGTGAGGGTAAACACAATTCGAATTTATTATTCATATTCATATTATTATTATTTTTATTAAGAGAGACTTCCAGAGAGTAAGGGACTCATCGAGGGAGGCCACATACTACACGCACCAGCTATCATACTTATTCTTGAATTCATTAACACTGCTTGCGCTCACAACATCCAATGGCAATCCATTCGAATCACGCACCACCCCCTGAGAGAAAAATATAGCCCTCGCCCCCTTCTTAGCATTCATTCTCAGCTTCCAAGGATGCCCTCTTGTCCTATCCCCACACTCCATAAATTGAAAAATTCAATCAATTGAAATCCTGTACGACTTTTCAGAAATTTGTAAGTCTCAATCATATCACCCCTCTTTCTCCTGTTTACTAGTGTCTGCAGTCTACAAATTCTCAATCTGTCTTCATAATCAGTATTCCACATTCCTGTTATCACTTTTAACACTCTCCTGTGCGCTCTCAACAGTGTATCAGAATAACAACGGAAGCCAAGAGACCAGACCGGGCTACAATAATTCACGTGAGCTCTTATCAAGGCCTTGTATGGAGGCGAAATGATATCCTTATCTTTATTATTATTATTATTACATGACACATCCAGTGAGTCCAAAGAGATTTATATGTGAACGTTCGTTTAAGCATTGCAATTATCTTTTGAGTTGTAGTTGCAATCTTTGCCTGATGACTCCCTGAACTTCAACTTCCTGTCTACTAACATTTGAAGATCCGTAGCCTTATCAGTTTCTTCTAGCACATAATCCCACCAATATAATACGACATTGGATATCTGGATCACGCTGAAGTGAATGACTTTACATTTACTGACATTGAACTGACACCCGTTTTCTCATATCCACAGTTCCAGCCTATTGAAATCATTCTGCAAGTACTGCATATCAGCAGCATTCCTGATAACCCTACCTATCTTTGCATCAACAGCAAACAGCTCTGTGTCGCTTGTCAAATCCATACCAATGTCATTAATGTATAGATTGAATAGCAGTGGACCAAGCACAGATCCTGGTAGTACACCACTTGTTACCTTAAATCTTGCGGACTCAGATCCCCCCTTATACCACTTTTGATATCTGTCAGTCAGCCATCCTGTTATCCATGCTAATGTTGTACAACCCAAACCCATTTTTTTCCAATTTCTGTAACAGTCTATCATGCTGTATTCGGTCAAAAGCCTTAGCAAAATCCGAAAGTATCATGATGTATCCATTCCCCTTGTCTAGTTCAATGGTGACATTGTTATAGAATAAAAAATACAAACTTATTTAATACTGACCATTTACAAACATCTTACGTTATAGCCTACCAGTTTCGCCAGCAAAGTGTCTGGCTTTTTCAAGGCGTTTACGGAAAGACATAAAAATTAGTAAATGCAAATTGAAAGGAACATAAAAACGTTGTAAACAAACTAGTAACTAAGGTAACACTTTCGCGTGACAGAGACTGAAAGGACTTATTGTTCTTATTCGTTATCACGCATGCGTGTTTGTTGTAAATGTGTAATGTGATTACTGGCTAGCTGTAGTTCAGATGGATTTAGAGAGAGAGAGGATCAGGTTTTCCACGAACTGTTTAGGATGGTACCCTGATATCTGTTGAGGTTTCCTGTTATTAACACTATTGCGACTTCCTTGAATAAACGGTATCTGTATTCGTCATCCAGATATGTTTGTCTGATGTAGGCAAGACCACAGGAGCAAGGAATGTAATATATTCCTGGATATTTATAGAATGGCACCTTATCTTTCGGAAATCGTAAAATCTGTCTGATGCTGGTGGTTGGTTTGAAGACCACTCTAATGTTGTAGGGTTTTAGTATTCTGGCTGTTTGATAAGAAATTGACCTGATGAAAGGGATCACTACAGTAGAAATGTGCTGGGAGCTTGATTCTTCTTCTCTGGGGTTGTCACCGTATAGATATTTTTGATGATGTTTGGAGGATATCTATTTTATGATAATGTGTTGGCTATTAGTGAGAGTTTTTAAAAAAGTATCTTCTGTGTACCCTCCTCTTCTGATATAAACTTTCTGGTCCTATTTTTCAACATGTGGATAATGCTCAGTTTGTGTGTCTTGTGATGGTTTGAAGTATAATGAAGATATCTTCCAGTGTCTCTAGGCATTCTGTAAATAGGTAATTTGACACTATTTGATTGTTTCTTTATCAAGATGTCTAAAAAATGCAGTTCACTGTTGTTTTCCACTCTCGGAGTGAATTTTATCTTGTTATGTATTGAGTTGCTTTTATTCACAAACGATTTTATGTTTTCTAAGCTGCCTTCCCATATAATGAAAATATCATCAACATATCTCCACCATATAGATGGCCTAGGGGAGATTGCGGAGAGAATTTCTTTTTCAAGTTTTTCTAGGAAAATATCTGCACAAGATGGTGATAGTGGGCTTCCCATTGCTAGGCCTTCTGATTGTTGGTATATAGTGTTGTTAACCTTGAAGAAATTAGACTGAAGGCAGTGTCTAAACATCTGTGTGATGGCTAGAGGAAAGAGATCTTGGATGATGTTTATAACCTCTTCTGCTGGTACATTGGTGAAAAGGGATACAACATCTAGACTGGCTAGCATGACTTTTAAGATCCCCAAAAGATAAGGTGCCATTCTACAAATATCCAGGAGTATATTACATTCCTTGCTCCTGTGGTCTTGCCTACATCAGACAAACTTCATGGAGTTTAGAAATCAGACAAAAAGAACATGTTGATGATGAAAACGACAACAGAAGTATCTCTTCCAGCTTAGCACATCATTTCTGTATCTAACCACACGATAGAGTGGCAAAACAGCTCCATGCCGTATCTGGATGACGACTACAGACATCGTTTATTCAAGGAAGCCACAATAGTGTTACTAACCAGTTGAAACCTCAACAGATATCAGGGTACCATCCTAAACAGTTCGTGGAAAAACCTGATCCTCTCTCTCTAAATCCATCTGAACTACAGCTAGCCAGTAATCACATTACACGTTTACAACAAACGCGCATGCGTGATAATGAATAAGAACAATAAGTCCTTTCAGTCTCTGTCACGCGCACGTGTAACCTTAGCTACTAGTTTGTTTACAACGTTTTTATGTTCCTTTCAATTTGCTTTCACTAATTTTTATGTCTTTCCGTAAACGCCTTGAAAAAGCCAGACACTTTGCTAGCGAAACTGGTAGGCTATAATGTAAGATGTTTGTAAATGGTCAGTATTAAATAAGTTTGTATTTTTAATTATCAAACGACCAAATATGTTTAATTTAAATTGTTATAGAATGTGAGCAAGTTGCTAAAACATGACCTTGCCTTAGTAAACCCATGCTGTTCATTGCAAAGTAAAGATTCACTGGCAACCCGTTTCTGAATGCGAGCCCTAACCAATTTTTCTGAAATCTTCATCACCATTCCTGAGATACTAATTGGTCGTTAGTTGGATATATCGGTCTTTGCACCATCCTTGTGCAATGGAATTACCACACATTCGTTCCATTCCTGCGGAATCTTCCCTGTTCTGAGACTTATATTAAACTGCCTGGACAAAAGAATAGCCAGTTCAGCTTGCTCTTTTAGCACACGTGCTGATATCCCATCAGTCCCTATTGCAGAATTCTTGTTTAATTTGTGCAACAGCTCTAATACCGCGTCCTCATACACCTGCGTTTCTTCATCCAGTGAAAAGTTAGCAGTGAGCTCAATATTGCGTACACCTTGTTGATAGCTTTTAGCAAAATGGGCACTCATTAGCTAAACAATCTCTTCTCGTCGGTAACCCTCACACCATCTGGATTTAAAACTGTTGTTCTTTCAAATTGATTCTTTCTTTTACCTGCAGCATATTGATAGAATTCTTGTGGGTTGTCTTTAGTACGCAGAGTCAGTTTCTTTTCATACTCAGACTTTGCTTTCCGTACAACAATTGTGACTATTCTAGCCTGCTGCTTATAACGTTCATAACGGATGTCATCCTTATAAACATGGTATTCCTTCCACATCGTCCTTTTCTTATGCTTAATAAGGTTACACATCCATTTGACTCCCACCCTATTTATTCTTTGAACTCTCGGGACACATTCCGATATCATATCATTTAAGTATTGTTTAAATGCTTCCCATACACCGTCGATATCCTTTCCATCCAGTAACCGATCCCATTCCACTGAACTCGGTGTACTCCTCAGTTGGTCATAATTTCCTGCTTTGTAGTTCGGCATGTAACCTCTTTTGAATGGAACATTCATAAACTTAGTCACTTCCAAAGTGAGTACCGCATGATCGCTGTCACCAACCGCAGTCTGAATAGTTACGTCTTTAATTGAAACGCCCTCTGACACTATAATCAAATCTAACACTTTTTACCTGGAGTTCTTTCTGTCACATGCTACTTGACGATGTTGTCCTGCAACAACTCAATAAATGCACTTTAATTCTTCTAATGAGATTCTGCTGCTACCCAATCAATATTTGAATACCTACAGTCTCTCATCTCTTTTCGCGCTCATCTTTTCTATTTGGTGATGCATTTTTTCATCACTAGCAACCGATCCACCAGGTATGTAACAACACTCCACTATATAATTGATCTTGTTAGATTCCACCTCACACCAGATGCCTTCAAACTCACTGCCACATGAAATACTGTTAGTAGTACTACTACAGTCATAGATCTCAACTCTAACTGGATTCAAGTCACTCGATATCATTAGCAGCACGTCCCCTCCTCTCCTATCCTCTCTATCCTTCCTAAAAATACTGTACCCATGAGAGTCGATACCAGTTAGTAGGTCTGATTCTGATAGCCAGGTCTCACTAATTCCTACAATCTGAGGTCGTAACATATTGACTAAGACAACAAACTCTATCCATTTATTTCTGATACTCCTAGCATTCGTGCACATACATAATAATCTGTTTGTTCTTTTGTATAGTCTTGTCTGCAATCTACTAACTGTGTCAGGTAGATTGCAGACAAGATGGCTTCTCTAATGCCTTACACATGTAGACATCTTTGCACACATTACGGGTTTGATGGAACACAAACCCGAAATTTCTCCTCGTCAACATTTTCATGACAAAGCTTATTCCCGTCATTAACACAGTTATATAACATTGTCGCTCTCACATTCACACCATTCCTCCCTTTATAATTTAGTTTCCCTGACTCTCTGTATTACGTATAATGCCAGTTATTAGTTTTTCTAGACTCCTGATACCTTCTAGACTCTTATAGAAATCCAATCTTCCCTCACACTCACTCCAAAGATCAAAAAACTTGCATCCATTCCTTCTACACAGCCATTTAATTGATTAAAAAAAATAAATAACATTAATTTCAAATTCAAAAAATTCATAATATGAATTGTTTGAATTTGAATGTGCAATATATACTGATTGCACATTCAATTTACTAGTAAAGAATAGCATTGTTACCATTTTTCTAATTGTTAAAAAATATTAAATAATCATCCTTTCTGGGTGATTTTTACCTTTTTTCAGTTATTATTGTATTTTCTTTCAAATAAATCTTTACATTCATCTTGTTGTCCTATTTACTTCGGTCCTTGCTAGCCTAAAAAGTGCAGGAGGCATTACGTCAAAGGACAAAGTTTCATTTAAGATATCTTAAAGACTATTGAAATTTCTTCAGAGGCCAAGGATTTCTGTTCTAAAGAAATTAGGAGCTTTAGGTTGTGAATTTATTTAAGACAACGTTCTCTGATGTCTAAAATATGACGTCAAATCTTATATCAAATATGACACAAAATGAATTTATTGAACTTTCCTTAATATCCAGATCTCCGAAAGTGATCAGACTTCGCTTCTTGGGATCAGACTCTGTCTTTCTTGGTACCTCCAGCCTTTCCCGGAATAAACACGTCCTAGTTAGAGCTTCTTCAGCATCCACGAAGATAGGTGTACTTTTCATCTTATGGCATTACTCATCAGTACGACTACAGTTTGGTTTCAGTTTTTTACATTCATGGAAGAAAGTGCAGGGGTTAAGGTGACCAGTTCAGCAGTAGATTGTCTATGGAATTACCTACAGAAAAGACGTTAATCGTTGCATTGGACAGTATTTGGTTGAACTGGCACCGATCATTTCTCCACTTTCAAGAATACGCTTCACGAGCACCAGTCCGTATTCTTATACTATTCAGTGTTCATTTGCTGTCCATCTCGAAACCTACCGAATCTGTTCTCATGCTCATTTTTCATTTCGTTTATTTTTGTCATTTGCAACTGTTCGCCTTATGTCTTCTCCAACACAAGACGACAACCTCCAGCTTTTTAAGAAGCATCTAAGTAGATTCCTTCTTTCTCCTTAATATCTTGTCTCGGAAACACATACGGCACTTTTATACCATAGACTTTGCAACTTTTCATGAGTTTGATATTAAAAAGAAGTTTTTTAATTCGGAATTCCTCATAGTTTTTAAAATAATATTTTACTGTGTTTAAGTCTGTGTTTAAAAAGGAGTGTTTTTAGGTATTTTTCTTACGTATGCACCAATCGTTTCTCCATTTCAAATACAAAAGTAATTCACTACTGACAGTTGGAGTTTGAAAAGTGTCATCCTGCTGATGTTCCAGTACCTCGGTATGCCATCTCTAGCACTTTTATATCCATATAAAATCGCCCACTGGATTTCTATTCTAGGGACAATACTCTGAATGAGAGAGAAAGTACCTCCTGAATACGTTCTCTATGCCTTTTTATTCACCAATGGGAGTAGCGTTACTCCCAGTCCCTAAAATTTTGGAAACTGGTTGGCACATTGTCACCGTAGAAGATTATTGCGATCTCTACGTACCATGCATGAATGGTGAAGATAAAATAAGGCAATATCTATTTATATATGATAGAGATTGGCTAATGCGGAGAACCGGCTGGAAAAAAATCTATTTCCATTCAAATTACCACGAGACTAAGAAACACACTGAAAACCTCATTTTCCATGAAATTTCTCAAATTTATTGAAATTTGAGAAATTCCATTTAATGTTTCATATTTGCAATTATTCTTTTGAAATTATAATTGCGTTATCACCAAGAAATATTCTGTTATTATATTTTTTTTAAATCGATTAAACCATCTTGTTTTTTACTTATATTTTGAAGACTTCTTTCAAGCCAATTCAGTTGATGTTTTCTACGTTCGTTTCTATTTTCACAGGGTTTTTTTGCTAATTTTCATATCAAATTTGTGACATTAATTGTTTTATTTTACTAAAGACACTTGAAGACTTGAAACATTAAAGAGGACAGTATAATCTTCATAAAAAGAAGAATTAAGAATATTTTATTAGTATATATCTTGGGATATCTTATTAGAACATTAACTGTACTTTCCTTAACGATATGATCCATTATTTAGGAAATCAAGTTGAAAAAGTAGTAGAAAAAGGAGTGATTTTCGGAATTTAAATAGTGGTAAAGACACACAATACCAGAGATTAGAGAACCACGAAACCTTAAGCTAGGGATGGTCAAGAAGTGAGAATTCTAAATTTGACATTCTCTGGTATAATGTATCAGTCGTAGTAATGCACAAGTGTCTCTCTTTTGGTAGAAGAAATCATAGAGAGAATAGTTTGAATAGTAGAGATTTGAAAAGGTTGCTGTCGCTAGTGGTTCAGGTTTAGTGAAGAACAGGAGGCCGTGGAAGTCGCATCAAACAAAAACGTCCATCACTGATTTTGTGTTTGGTGCAAACACAAAATCAGTGTTTGCACCAAACACAAACACGTTAGTGAAGTTGAAGTGATTTTTGGTCGGATTTTTTGACTTTTGCATTGATATTATTTTTCGAGGGAGATTTTTTAAACGCAGTGATAATATCATACCTATTTTTCTATAATAAACTCACTAAATCTACTCCTTTTTCGAAATGAAACCCACTAGCACTTGGTAGTCACTGGATATAAATGGAAGGCAGGTTTGTCTGTGATGAACAGTATCCTCGTTTAAGTCAAGCAGGTTTAGTCTTTAACAAATTGATAGAGGTCATCACTTTAGAACTATGAGTATGTCAGAAAGTCTTTTCACCTTGCTAGAATTGGTTAGCTTGGAAACATATCTCGGCAACTAAGGCCGATATTCATCATGTTAGTTAATTACATGTCCTGTGGTAGGTTAGCCTTCTTTTCAGCAATAAAACAACGATATTTTTAGGAGCATAATTCTTGTTTCCTTTTTATGAGATCCGAAAAGTTATTATGAAATTTTATTACGTCTTACATGGACTTCGAACCAAGGCAAGTCTTTCCAACCAACAGATAAATGTGGGAGTTATCCCAGTAATTGTGCTACGGAAGAGTTGCGATTAACGGACAACTAGCTCGTTATATTTGAGTAGACTTGTACAAGAAAATTGTAAGTAAATGTAAATGAGCAATTACTTTATCTACAATGATTTAGTTCTCAAATTTAAATTATAATACAAAGTAAGCCTGTTATTCTAGGAATAATTCATGGATATTAGCCCTTCTAATTAATCTCTCATCATCTGGTTCAAATGACTTGCAAATGATAAAAAATGAATTTATTTATGCAAGGACTTTCTCCTACAATGAATGGCATGGCATATATGCACAACTGTTCTTTAAGCAAGCCAGCAATAGTAAAAGAAACATGACAGGTCTATAATAATTGTTAATTTGAATCCTACACAGTTATCAGATATAGAAATCGCACAGGGTATCGATAGGGAGGACGCAATTTCCTTTGCAAACCCAAGTACGAATCCAGTCTAAAAGTGTGAATATTTATAAGGACTTTTAAACTTTAGTTATCTGGTCTCGCACGGACATGGAAGGGTTATTACATTCTGCAAGACAAACTTGATTAAAGAAAACATGTATTGAAAAATTACGAAAAGTAATTATTACGAAAACTGGATTTATAAGAAGCCAAATTAAAGGATAATGACTATCTATATAGTCCTACTTATCCAGGCTAAATTTAAATGTATAGATCAAATATAATTCACTTTGAGATGGAAAACATTCCATGTTAAAAACAAAACAAAAATTAGAATATTTCTTTCTGATACATGGTGGCAATTGCATGATGTTTAAAATACGTTACTATTCAAAATAATCTACCTATCTTTCGATGTCAACCACTTTTTGAGAAATGGTCAAGTTTAGTTTGTTTTGAATGCAGTACGAAAACAATCTACGTAATCAACATTTTATTTAAATAAAAATACACTTAATATTCATAAATGTTATACGAAGGGATTCACGAATCAAGACATATATTGTAGTAGATGGGCTCGGCGCCTCGATAATGTTTTCATGATAAGAACTCAATTTTCCAGATAGCTTCCACCTTGTGTCGTGCAGTAATCTTCAACCCAAAAGTTACTAAATTTTTGAGACCAACTGGATCTTGATTGAATAATTCGATCCAATTATCGAATGTCATTTAGAAGCAATCAACACTTCCATACACCTAATTGGCATTTTCAATGACCTTTGTGTTTACTGAATTGCAGTAGATTACAAACCCAAAATGCATTTGAAATGACGTAAAATCTTTCCGAGGGAAGTGATGTGAAAGCAAAAAAAGCTTTTAAAGAGGCACCAGTTTTTAATTTGTAAGAATCTCTGCAGCTACAGCATTAGCCACGTCATAAAGTTTCGTCCAAGCTTGAAGTCCCTCTTCTGTTAATTTGGAGCCGAGTCTTTCCTTCAAGAATTTCCCCAAAATGATGCCAACGTTCTAAATGCATAAAAAAAGGAGAAAGAAATGTGTTACATTTTAGAAGATCTACAAAGAATTTGAGCAATAAACTTATTACATAAATACAATAGTCGATCAAAAAAGTAGAGCAAGCGAAGTAGTGAAAAACCTAAAAGTTATAGTCTGGCGGTTAATTTCGTGCAATGTGAGTTACATACACAATCCTTTCACTTCAGTTTTTGTATCGCTAAAAGCTCCAAAATTGCATTTTATCTAACCGTGTCGCTTGTAAGGTTTTCTAAGGTAGGAGAAAAAAGAAAATAAATCAAAGTGGAACTGTGTCCGGCAAGTATGAGAGCGCCACACAAATGATTCCCAATGATTTTAGACCCTTCCAATCTGAAGGGTTTTAGACCCTTCAGATTGGAAGGGTCTAAAACTGTAGAACACGTTAGCTCATGTCTTAACGTGTGCTGTTAATGTGAAGTTTCTTTTATTATTATTATTATTATTATTATTCCTGATACCTCCAAGGAGTCCGAAGACTCATCGTGGGAGGAAATCTACAACTCTCTCTACACCTAACCTCTACTACGAATCATCTCCAACAACGCCATCTACCGCCCACTTCCAACACCACCACAACTAGTAATTTTTGTCTGTAAATTGCGTGTGTTCTGAAGGGCCGATTTGTATGTATGCGAAATATTTTCTTTAACGTCATTTTCTTCTGACACCATCGCATTGATCAATCTTCTATCGTTTCTCATAATTACTCGTTCCTACCATGGATTCTTATATTACAATTGTGTGCATTTCTTCTCCAGCAAATCTGAACTCTCAAATAAACTTTCTTTGTGATACTTTTTCATTTCCGCATGATGTTCTGATTTTGTTTTTGCCTAAGCAGACATTACAACTGAATACTGAATTCTTTTTCATTATGCCAGCCTAGTTAGCTGAGTGGTTATCATATCCTCTCTCCAGCCAAAGGGCTGCAGGTTCGAATCCCATCGTGGACATGAATGTTTGTGATTTTCTTTAAAAATACTAGTGGTGGTGACGAGCTGTAGATGGCGCTGTGTAGATGATGATGATGATGATGGTAGTTGTGGTTCGCTGGTGGATTGTGTGGTGGAGATAGAGAGCTGTAGATTAGGTGCCCTCCCTCGATGAGTCTTTGGACTCCTTAGAGGTGTCACGTAATAATAATATAAAATAAATAAAATAAATCAGCAAACGCCTTTTATTCCCTTATAGGGAGTAGGCGAGGCCTTTATACCCTATCTAGCTTTTGGAGACTGAGTGGGCAGTTCAATCTCCACCGGTAGCCAATCAGAGATAGCTGGCCCATGTCTATCACTAATTATAGCAGCCACCGATGAAAAGGCTGGCAAACAAGTGCTGCCATCTCTTGATGTCTCACCCTAACAGGATATGTTACTGTCAGAAATAATGTCGGTACTACTGTCGATTTTCTTGAGTTTATGGGATGAAAAACCCGAGTCTCCAGGAGGAAAAACCCGCATGCCCATGCCAGAGATCGACTAACTCGGGAACCGGTTGAAGAAAGGAACTCTTTCCTTAGAAAGAGTTCCTCCAGTCGGCGAATAGACTTGAACTTAAGTCTAACTTATTCGTTTATCTTAAGTGTCTATTGTTGCTACTTAGGTGCCGCCATTGAGTTTTAATCAGGTTTGACTGTATTGAGTATTTCATTTTTTGACTAAAGTCTTTTCTTCCCTATAGGAAGTAGGCAACTCCTTTTTAGCCCTAACTTTTGGAGATTGAGGGGATATTTCAATCTTATTTTCTATTGCCATCTGTGTATGTACTATATTAGAAACCACACTTCTCTGGCGATGATTGATATGATATCGCTTGTCAATAAATAAATAAAATAAAATAAAAACATCCTAGGGACAAAAGAGTCCATCTACGTCTTTTGCGAATAAATGAATGTTCAAAGATATTAAATTATTATAATCAAATTCTTGAAGTGTATCCTGTTTTTATACCAAACGTTTTACAGCAATTATTCAATTTAATTATGGAGTCCTGAAGACTTGCACTTTATTTATTTACAAATATAACATTATCTGCATAAAGTAAAGAGTTCAGATTGAAATCTCCAATTTTGATATCAAGTTTACCTACTTTCCTTGACCATGTGATCCATACAGATGATGAATAACAGTGGAGATGATATGCGCCATTGATTCTACATCGCACCACCTTCCTGAAGTCAGCTGGTGCTCGCATTCAATGCTCGTGACTGCATTGAATGCAGCCCTGCAGCCCTTATATGATTTTGATATTTTTTTTTCTTTTCCAAGGCTCCTTCTTTAACTTGAGTTCACCATCGGGTTTTTCCATCTTAGCAGACAACTTCACTTGACGTCTTTCTTACTGAATCGACCAATGTTTTCTTCCGGTTTTGCCACTGGATCACAAAAGTGTGGCTTTAGTTTTCACACTCTTCCAGTAATATTTGCATCCACAGTTGTTCATCTATGAAAATTGTTTGAATTTGATCCTTATTTTAAAGTTTTGTACATATTTTTCCCTTCAGGATCTCACTCATATCTTTCTCAAAATCAAGGGCTCATCACTTTATATTTCAAATCATATTCACTGAACATAGTCATTAAGATGTTCCTTTCTAATTTCTGGTTTTCTGTCCGTGTGAATTTATGCACCGCTTGGTGTTGGTATATGGCGTTTGTGGTGATTAGTCCATGTCCTCAAAACAAATCCATCAGTACTTAACATTATTATTTTTCTTCAAGTTTTGCTAAAATCTTTCTATATTAATTTTTTGCTCCACTGTTTAGATCTGTAATGCGGTATGAAAGGACTAACTTTAGCTTTTGCAGTCTCTAGGAATAACTTTATCTTTTAGTTATTATTAGTTATTATTATAATTGTTCACACCTCCTAGAAGTCTAAGGACTCATTGAGAGAGAGAGAGAGAGAGAGAGAGAGAGAGAGGGTATTCTATTCTACTCTACACAACTCATCGTCTCCACTATTTACTTAATCCACCAACTATACATAACGCCATCTACCGCCCACAACAAATAGTATTTTTGTTTGTAAATTGCGCATGTTCTCTGGCTGCATGTGCGATGAAAAACCTGAATTCGGAGAGAGAGAAAAGTGCCTTGCTACCTCCGTATAAGATTGACTAACTTACCTTCAACTGAAAAAGTCCATATTAATTTAATTTATGTCTGTTACTTTCTGGAATGACTCAAAGAAGTTCTCCACTATCTTCCTTAGGAGAAAACTTCTGTAGTACCATTGGCACAAAGTAGCCTCAGATTATTCGCCTAATTCAGATTTCTGCGTGTCTAGCAACAATTACACCGATACTGACCGTCTCGTTCGAGAGTTCCACTTCTTAAAAAGATATTCAAGCATTAAATTTCCTTCCTATTTTAGTTTTATCATTAATTAGCATTGTTAATATTACGTCATCAATCAAATCAAATCAGCTAATTTCATTTTGATGCATTATAGTAAACGTTTATTATTATCATCGTTGTTGTTATTTCAGCAACCTCCATGGAGCCAGACTCATCATGGGAGGGCCAGCCAATCAGCAACACATCTATCATAATGAGCTTTAAAGTTATTTACACTACGTGCATTCACAATGCACCCTTGCAGCGCATTTTACTCACCAACAACTCTCCATGCAAAAAAATCTCCTCCTCACATCCTTCTTCAACACATCATTATACTTTAAGTAACTCGAAACCCTTAACTAACTTGAAGGTCTCTATCATATCTACTCTTTTCTTTCTATCCACCAACTCTAATCCCCATTCCATGGAACGTTTTTCATAACCAAAACTCCAGAGTCCTGATATCACTTTGGTCATATATAGGCACCACCACGTGCTTATCCCTACATGTCAATGTATTTTTTATCGTGGCGGCAAGACGATGTGCAGACTTTGCTACCCTTGCAATGTGCCCTCGAAACTTTAGTCCAGTCTAGTATCACCCCAAGATCCCGAATCTCATCCACTTCCTGAAGTACAGTTCCGCCAATATGGTATGTAGTCTTATATCTCTTTACTCCAAAATATAATACCTTGCATTTATTAATATTAAAACTATAACCCCACTAATTAAAACTATTACCCCATATTTCGCATGGCAAGAGAAAATATACAAACAATTACATGTATAACATGTATACGTTATACATGTAACGTATAACCCCACTGGTCTGTCCAAGCTAAAAGTCCATTCAAATCTTCCTATAGAGAATTAACATCAGCAATACTCCTGATAATTCCACCTAACTTTGCATCATCACCAAACATTTGAAGATCCCCAGTCAATCCACAGGAAATATCCGTAACAAATACGTGAAACAGTACGGACCCAAGAACAGAACCTTGAGGTACGCCATTGGTCACCTTCCTTTTCTGAAACACTGCTCCATCATACACAACTTGCTGGTATCTTTCAGAAAGCCAATCTTCAATCCATGTAACTAATCTGTTACTAAGCCTCAACACCACTATTCCAAGTAATGATGTCCGACTCACTGTAACAGTTAGTCTCGATATTAACACTGTTACACTGGTGAATTATAGGTTAGTGAAAATTGATGAAATGTAATGTAATTAATAAAATTAAGAAATAGAAATAATTATTATTATCAGGTAACTTATCTGGATGCAAATATATATAAATTTAAAAGAAATAAACAAAACTGCAAATTCAAATAAAAATATATATATATTTCTTTTCTTGAGCTGATTCCTATTTCTTTCTAAATATTTTAATATTTTACTTCTCAGAATAACACAGAGAGAGAGAGAGAGAGAGAGAGAGAGAGAGAGAGAGAGAGAGAGATTAAGGCAATGTAGTTTATTTTTCAATTGAAATAATATAATCATATTTTTATCTGAAGCAGCCGAGATTTAAAAAAACCAACAAATTATACACAGCAGCCTACGCCCTCTATTGTTTCAATTTGACAAGAAACTTTATTATTCACTTTGATTTGTATTCTTCGCTTTGCTTTAGAAGAGCAGTAAAATAATTTCACAAGGGATAGAGGGGGGGGGGGCAAGTCTCTCCTGAACTATGTACATCGTTTTTTACGCCATTCTATCAACAGTATCCTGTTCAAATGACGAATTAGTCTTACTCCGATGAATCCAGGAAGACATTTCATGTAGTTATAATAAATAGGACAATTTTCTACGTAAACTCAGTCGGATATCCAGTCAATTGCTCATTTAATTGTCCCATGTCTCCTTTTATGTTCACCCACATGCATTTTTAGGTATGTTTCGCAACTATTAGATTCGTTTTTAACTTCCTTACGTATGTATATAATTTTCCCCAGCTCTGGTAGATTGTTATTGGAATTTGTTATTTGGTATTTATACTTAAAAGATTTCAAGATGTCTAAATTCTGTTTACGATCATACTTTTTTTATTGCTAAAATTATGATAAATTTCGTTCGGGTATTGTGAAAATTATTACATGTCTGGGATGCCAAAACTCGATTAAAAATTTGATCATTTTTGACTATTTTCAATTATGATTTCAAGTGGACTATTTACAACCCGTCTCGCAGATGTGATAGGACTTCTCTCACAAACTCAGTCTGCTCAAACCCTGTTTTTTTTTCGTCTTATAATCGTATGATTCTTTCCATACATCTATGGGCGATATCTATAATTGAGGTTGCTGCTTAATTTATTCAATTATTGCTGGTAATCCAAGGTTCAATATTTATTGAACCTTGGATAGCAGGCACTCTGGATGAAAGCTATACATCATTGCAGATCCACTACTACCTTGATGAAGAATCAGCAACATATGATGCGGAAAGTTTACGAACAAAGTACGTGATTCGATATCTTTGTGTTATGTCCTGTGTAATGTAATAAGACAAGTCGTTTTGTATAATATCCAAAAGATCTCAATATTCATCTGCAACTGCTCTCCAGTATTGCATATTTAATGATGGATATTACATTTTATTTATAGTTTATTACATATTATTATACGAGCTGATGAAAGCCTCGGCTGTTTTTAATAGTGTACGAGGGTGGTGTGAAAAGTTCTCGGCCAAGAATGAAAAAACGAATTTATAATTTCAAAATTATTATTATTTTCCAACATAATCTTCCTTAAGCCTAATACATTTATTCCAGCGATGCTCCAGCGTCATTCTCCCTTTCCTGTAGTGGTTCTCAGTAACATCTGCAAAATACCCCTCTACAGCTGCTTGATTCGAAGAAAAACGCTTACCAGCGAGGAAGAGTTTTAGTTTTGGGAAGAGATAAAAGTCACAGAGAGCCAAATCTGGGTTATGTCCCAGATTTGGCTCCCTCTGACTTCTATGACTTATGAATAGAGTGGATATGCCAACAATTCATAGTGCAGATCCCTTAATTTTCCCATTGCCAAAACACTTTTGTGGGCAAGTGCATTATCCTGATGAAAGATGATTTTTTTCTTCTGCAAACCTGGTCTTTTCTCACGAATTTTTTCGTCTAGTCTGGTTAAAAGATCGGAAAAAAATTCCCCGGTTATTGTTATACCCTTTTCAAGATAATTAATAAACAAAATGCCTTTAGCATCCCAAAACACCGATGCCATAACCTTTTCTGTTGATGGAACAACCGGCTTCTGTCCTGTTTTGACTGCTGTTGGGATTCTGGAGTGTAATGGTGAATCAAAGTCTGATCCATAGTAATAAATCTACGCAAAAAATTAGTTTTATTATTGTTAAAACGCTCCAAACACTGTTCAGAGATTTTCATGCGAGTACGTTTTGATCTACTGTGAGCAAGCGCAGCACCCATCTTGTGAAAAGCTTCTTCATTTGCAAATCTTCATGCAAAATACATCCTACACTTCTTTTGAAATGCTTGTAGTCTCAGTAATTTCTCGCACTTTGACTCGTCGGTCATCCAATAACATATCGTGCATTTAATCAATGATTTTTACACTTTTTCGGACGTCCTTCATGTAGATCACCTTCAAGGCTTTTACGTCCACGTTTAAACTTGGCAGCTTATTTCTTAATTGTCGGGAACGAAGGAGAAGTCCATAAACTTTTATGAACTTCGAATGAATTTCTTTTGGTGTTAAATCTTCTTTTACAAAGAATTTTATAACCCCACATCTCACGATACTGAATTTTATCCATTTCAAGGGATACAGACAACACCTTTGCTCCAGACAACTGTATAAAAAACTACTTGATAGAATTACTTGCAATTTCACATCGGTGCTTATGACAGATGCTTAGAAAAATAAAATCTTGCCGATAGTTTTGTCATGGTCGAGGCCGAGAACTTTTCGGACCACCGTCGTAGAAAACAGGTAATCGAAAACGCTCACTTCAGCATGTCGCATGGAGTTCATACTAGTTTTCAGATGTGCATATGTGATGTCTTTGAGGATCACAATTGACAACAATTTTCAAGAAACAAGCTGCAAAAGAATGAGCCACATGTGAA
Source organism: Typopeltis vanoorti (assembly GCF_054136105.1). NCBI lineage: Eukaryota > Metazoa > Arthropoda > Arachnida > Uropygi > Thelyphonidae > Typopeltis > Typopeltis vanoorti. The sequence goes on along the minus strand of NC_143565.1, from coordinate 14,140,750 downwards.
TTGCATTTTTCTATGAACCTTAAAGCTCAAGCAATTAATTAATCCCTCGATGTTACCGCGTATACCAAAACTCACGATAATGTCACATCTACTAAGCCTTCATTAGAAATAATAATCAAAAGTAGCTAACATCTGGGTCTAGTGATTGTTCCACTTTAAACATCTTGATTGGCTCAAATCTTATAACATTGGAACATTCAATGTTAACAATTATGAATAATAATATATCGCTAGATATGCAAAATTCCTAATCGCAACATTTTTCTAAACAAGAAAAGTGCGATATAATTTCCATCCAGTTAGTGACAGTGATCATGCTGTACTCACTTCGGAAGTGGCTAAGTTTACCAGTGTTCCATTCGGAAAAGGTTACATGTTCACCCTACAAAACAGGAAGTTATGACCGACAGTTCACCCACTTAAAAATTGCAGTAGTTTAATAGTAAATGAAATTAAAAATAATAATAATAATTAAAAAAATAAGCTAATGCTTTTTATTCCCTTATAGGGACTACTCCCTATAAGGGAATAAAAAGCATTAGCTTATTTACTTATTTACCACTGGCAGCCAATCAGAGATAGCTGGCCCAAGGCTATCACCAATTGAGCAGCACGCAGTGAAGAGAGACGGCTCAACAAGTGCCGCCATCTCGTGGTTCCTAACCCTAACACAATATATTTAATGACTGAATTAATGTGGATTCTACGGTCGATTTTCTTGAGTTTACGGGACGAAAAACCCGAGTTTTCAGGAGAAAAAAATCGCTTGCCTGTGCCAGAGATCGACTAACTCGGGAACCGGTCAAAAAAAAAAAAAAAAAGGCTTAGAAAAATTTCCTGTAAATAAAAAATAATAAAACTTCACTTATTTCTAGATCTACTTTAGTCTCTGATTCCTATCCTTTTTAAAATTGTCTGTTGATTACTCCATTTCCTACAATTTTGTGCCAAGAATTTCCTTTCCTCCTTGCGCTTACTAACTCCATGTCGACAATGAAGGCATATATTATATCACTCAGGTTAGTTTCCTATTTGAGGATAAAACCATATATCCACATTTGAAAAATAAATCCATCCTACTTCAAAAAATTCCTCTGAAAATGTTCCTATTGCATTTGAAGTCCATTTGAAATGTCTCTTGGATCATCGTTCTTTTCCCACTTCTTGGAATTGCTAATCACGGCATCTAAAAGATTAAGACAGAAAAAAAATCTAAACGTACATTTAAACTGTGTACCTGTAAGTTTATTCGCTTACCTTAAAGTTGTTCTTGGTAATTTGCCGTTTAGAATGATTTGTGACTATCTTCTGAAGGAGACCCTCCAATAGGTCTGGATCATCCATGCTGTCTACCATCGATAAAAATCCGTACATTACAGTTGTGGCATGAGCAATCAGGCGTTTGTTAGTGGGTAGTTCTGCTTTTGGAACAGTGTCGAAAGATTTGAATAGTTTCTGGTACTCAGGAAATTCGTCAAATACCCTACAAAAATAAAAAGAGCACAAATCTCTTCATATACAGTATATACATACATAGGCAATCATTCTCTCTCTCTCTCTCTCTCTCTCTCTCATTTCGAGTTCGTGTCTAGCCTAGACAATTCTATGGTTATCACCGCAACTTACAAACTGCAACACAAATTTTAGTGATGGTTTATAAACACATTTTGGAATTAAAAAAAATGATAAAAACTGGGACTGATATCCGAGTCCTGTGAAAATGAAAAAAAAAAATAAATAAAATACAATTAGCAGCGTATCATGACATTTTGGACCGAACTATGTTTCGGGCTGTTGTTCATTATAAACTATAACATCAGATCATTCCCAACACAACACCCACGTCTTATCAACAGAAAACTTCACTCTTATAGCTGGAAAAGGAACACTGAAACCTGGTCACTTGAAAATAGAGGGTGGGGATTCGTTAAAACACCTTTGTTATTTTAATTTTACATATTTTTTTGAATTTAGGCAAATAGTGCTTGCCTAGGAACGACATATACCATAACAACTGTCGTTATTACTCATTCGAGGTAAAGCAGATTTGGCAAGATATGTCCTGTTCAATATCTCTGAGGAATTTAAAGCGACAAGTTGATACAACAGATGGAATTCTGGCCCTGACGTGAACTCAATGACCTCGAGAACGGTGTCATCGTGGGCTGCCACATTAGTGGCATGTCCATACGTGCCATTGCCGCCCAACTGGAGCATTCAAAATCAACGCTTGACGATATGATCAACAAATGGAGGCGTTCAGACATCCCTAGTGCAGGAAAACACCCAGGGCGGCTGCCGAAAATGACTGATATGGACAGGAGGGTTGCACTCAAAAACCAGCTACAATCTGCTCAGACCATACAGTATTAGTTCATATTAGACCATACAGTATTAGTTCTCACTATGGTGTTATTCGCGCTCTGGAACTCATCAGATGATGAGTTCCAGAGCGCGAATAACACCATAGTGAGAACTAATACTGTATGAAAAGAACTCAATTTACTAGGTTTCCACGGAAGAGTAGGGGCACACAAGCCAAACATCGCGACAACGAACAAGACAGCACGTCTGGCCTGGTGCAAAAGTGCGTGTGAACTGGACAATTATCTAGTGTAAAACTCTGGTACTCTGGAGCGATGAATGAAGGTTCACCTGTTTCCAGTCCGATGGAAGGGTGAGGAGACAGCTCGCCAATGCTTGTTACCACAGTGTGTTGTTCCCCCAGTAAAGTTCGGTGGTGGTAGAGGAGTAATGGTGTGGGGTGCATTCAGCTGGTTTGGAGTGGGACTACTTGTTGTTGCTCATGGTTCCATGAAGGCAGCTCAGTATCTTGATATTCTGGATAATCAGTTGCTGAGTGTACGGTGGAGTTTTTATGGAACGGACCCGTGTTACTATCGAGATGACAATTCCCCATGGTACACTGCAGCTGTTATGAAATGATATGAAGAGATGAGTTAAACGAGAATCAGTTAAACGACTGGCCTGGCCTGCTCAGAGTCTTGACCTCAATTGCAACGGCGATTGAAGTCCAGAGCAGCATGTCCTCAATCTGTCGCTGAACCCAGTGTTGCTTTGATGGAGGAATGGAGACAAATTCCACCTAATGTCTGTCACGCATTGGTGAAAAGCCTTCCTCAAAGGGTGCAGAAGGTGATCAAAGTGAAAAGTGGACATACCCGATATTAGGGTTCGCCTTCTGGTATCAACTGTAAATTACTAAAGTCTCCGGACGTTATTACAGATAGTGTATATATCGTGGTCGTCATATGAGAGTTATTATTCATTTTCATATTGTCCTCTGAACTTGAATATGGCATAAGAACTTAATTTAAATGGTCAAAATGTACCTTTCTAACTGGCATATTATTATTACGTGACACATCTCCAGAGAGTCCAAGGACTTATCGAGGGAGGGCACCTACACTACAGCTCTGTCTCCACAATTCAATCCACCAACTGACATACGCCTATTAATAGATCGAGTCAGGCATGTAGCGACTGAATAGTGTTGTTCGTATTTGTGCTAAATATGATCCCATATGTTTAACCTCTAGATTGGGTTCGTCTCGGATTTTCTGTGATGAAATAAACCGGCGCCATCAAATTATAATACGTGTTAATTAATTCTAAAGAAAAGGCACGCCGAAAAGTAGTACATACGGACGTCCTAATTTTAAATCCACCTGCTTAACTCTTGCAAGAAGCAAAACATTAATAAATCGTGCCATCCAGTCAGGAATATTTTGATGGCTACCCCGTGGCTATTTTGTAACACTGAAATTGTCCCATTAGCCTACATTGAATTTCAGGCAATTGGAACAACTGAATGAAGCGGGGGTTTGTTAATTTGCATCTGAAAGATGAATAAACATGCTAAAACGTTTTTAGTACCACCAGTTATGGGTTGTAGTGCCATTAGGCCATTAAAGTTGCAATGTCTAGTGTCGGTTAATGTGAGAAAATATTTCAAATTGAGTGTGGTAGCATATGTGCTGGCGAAAAAATTAAAATATAACAAATGAAACTCTTCAAAAGTTCTCTTGTAGGGCCAGAAATCAGAGATGCCATTCCTAGATTTTTTTTTTCCCGACACATTTTTACATTAATTTGTATACTCATAAATTAAAACGGAAGTGTTAAGCCGATAGCCTTCAGATTCACTTAAAATTACATTTGCCAGGAAACTCTATTCTTACTTTAATACTTGTGCTCAGCATAAGGATATTATTATTATTATTATTATTATTATTATTATTATTATTATTATTATTATTATTATTATTATTATTATTATTCCTGATACCTCCAAGGAGTCCGAAGACTCATCGCGGGAGGACATCTTCAACTGTCTCTACACCTTACCTCTACTACGAATCAACGCCATCTACCGCCCACCTCCAACACCACCACATCTAGTAATTTTGTCTGTAATTGATATAAGCATTTGTACGTGAAATAACTTAACTGCGTGTCATGATTTTTTTTTTAACTGTAATATTCATTAATCTAGCACTTTTCACTTTATCTTTGTTTTCTCCAACTGTAACACCATTAGTGCGAGATAAGTTTAGCCTGCTCTCAGTGTTCGACACCCTTTCGTCACTAAATTTAATAATTTAAATCTTAGTATGTAATTAATAAGTTTACGCGTCATGTTTCCCTAGCGATTATTCACGAGAGCCATACCATCCTTACTTTGAATATTATCTGCCATTATTAACAACAATAAAAATTTTTAGCTCATTACAGCGAAACACCAAAACACAGAGATATCGAACATCTTTTTAAGTTTCTGAACATTTGTGCATTTTACTGCACACCATTTGATTTTTTTTTTTTTTTTTTTTTGATGAATAGTCTACAAATTTGCAAACAGTTCCACATAGCACAAATTGTTACCCAGTTCTTAAACAAATATTGTAATTAATTTAAAAACATGCTAACTGTTTATGGCAACAATAACCAATTTTCTATTTCGCATTACTTTATCATCATGTAGCCAACTTTTCGTAAATATTCTCGCATTTATTTATTATTATTTAAAATCTTTTATTCGTTTTCTTTCGAAGCGCTTATTGCTGTTATCTGAAATTAACTATTTATGAGTCTCGTCTGCCAGAAAACTTTACATAATTTGAACCAGAAAATGACGCAAGATGTTAATTCTCTTTTCTTTCATTTTCATTCATTTCCAGCTGGTTAACTTTAACGATAAATTATAATCCCCCCCCCTCTGCATGTTACTCTCACAAATATCCTTGAAAAAGTACTGTTATTCTGTCACATCCTTCTAAATTACACATAATTTCTTGACAAATTACATCAAACATTCTTATTAATTTTCTTGAAAAACATTAGTCCCGCTCCGTTGATGACAGACAGACAGAGAAAACCTTGAAAATGCCGTCTAATGAGCAGAATATATATAATGTATAATAACTTCCTAGAAAATAAACAGGACACTTATAAATTACTTCCATTTATCCTTTAGCCAGAAGTGATCACCCGCGAAAGATCAATCATTTCTTAATGCTTCATAAACTTATATATTTCGATATTTCAGTAAAACAAAGTATTAATTGCACTGTGTTGTAGAAATATTAAGGATATTCGTTATTTTTCTCAGATAGTTTATAACAGTGACAGACATTACGAAGTATAAACGCAAACGTTCATATAAGCTACTGTAGTTGTTTATAACAGCCACAAGATGTAGAATAAACTGATTTTCCAGCAAGATGGTTGTTTACTTCTCACCTATCGGCTGAAAGTAGTGACGGTAAACGCTAACCACAATTTTAGTGTTGATAGCTGCTGTGGTTAAATCAAGAGCGGTGCGTGCATAGGCACTGTGGAACTGCAGCACCCCCAATTTTTCTCGATATATAAATATATTTATTAATTCATTTATACTTACTTGTAATATTTAATTTTATCATCAACAATCCTATACAATTCTCTTATTTTGTATAAAAAAACAATAAAAATCTATCTTCTAGCACTTAGGAGGGCAAAGGACGCTAGCAGCACTGTGTTTACCACAGTGTCATATTGCTACGCGCGCAAGCATATGCACGTCATAGTGAGATGCCAGCTATTAGTGTACTGCAGCACTGTCCCTCGCGCAGTTCCAGTGTTGTTTACATGCAGTTTGCGCCAGTAGTAGAGTGTTCGTAGTGCTTATCGTGTTTACTCCGTCTCTTTAAATATTTGGGCATTATAATTAAAGGATTTAATTGTAATGTCCAAAACTTGTAAATCCATTTCTTTAATTACAATTAAAGGAATGGATTTTATTTTTAAGTAATTTTGAATTATACCAAACTGTATAATTTTATCGATAATAAACAATATTTTTTTCATGTTTAATTTTTTTAAAATTTTTACCATAATTTTGATATTTTATCCAAACACGTATACACTGTACTTACAGTGTGTATGTATATTTCAAAAGTTGCAGCACCCCCGCAATTTCAAGCCGCGAGCCACCACTGGGTTAAACGTCTACTATTCAGATCTACCAGAAGAAAGTAGTTAATCAGAGTATATTGTCCCGTCTGTTACGTATGTTGGTGTTATGCTATGGGATATTTTACCCTATTTAAGCTAGGTCTCTTTGTTGTAATACCCGGGGGAAAAAAAATGGGACAATGCCTCATTTATTCTGAATACAGAAAAAAGTGAGGTAGAGGATTTGAAGAAATGCTGATCCAACGTTCTACAATCAGAGACATGACATGGTTTTTATAAAACTCGTAACAAAGAGACTTTGTACACGATGTGGTATAGGTAAAAGAACAAACATAGCTAAGAAGTGACGTTAGAGCAAGGGGCCATATTCAAGTTGCGTAACGGATTGTTCAACGATGCAATGAATATCGAATTCATGTCTTAGATTTACATTATATCTTATTTATTGACTGTGAAAACGCTTTCATTTGCTAAGAACGTTTGCAATACTTGAAACGCTATTTCGCAAAACAGACAAACTGACCAGAATAATAGACTCGATAAGCTGATCTCATTCTTGGCGATGAAATACCTAAAGACATTCACAGTGGGATTCAAGCCGGATACCGATGAGTACAGTTGATGTGCAGTAGCAGCCAGTTATTACGTTGACGAAACAGGAGTTCTTAGTCAGTGTATTTTCCTAACATGCACATATGACTGCGAAAAATGGACATCAAATGTAGTGGATATTCAGAAACTGAGAACAACTTCATTCGAATAGTATGCTTGGCATCACAAGACTGGGGCGAAAAGAAAATAGTTCGATGACAATTTAAGCCAAAATCCTTACCAAAGAAAAGAAAGTGTTCCTTATCCGTTGCCCAAAGATAGGAACTCTAAACAAAAGAAGTGTTGAACTGATACCACTAGAAACGATCAAAAACGGGCTGGATTCAGAAAGTAGTCATATTTCCTGGATTATTACACATTGGCAGACTAGTCTAGGAGAATGTCTTAAGTTTTGTATAATTTATATATCTTTATAGAACCTTACCTCAAAATATATTGTTATTAATATTTTTTACAGTAGATAATTGTGAAACTTATTTAACCGAAATATAAGGAAAGCATATTCTTGAGCCGGAAGATGTCGCTACGTAGTTTTTAGAAATCTTTGCTAATTAAGCTATTAGTTTTATAATCTTGTATAAGTGATTAACTACGTTATTCTTATAATCCAGATAATTGTAATTAAATAAGAATATAAATAATAATCGTCATATTTCCTGGACACTGATAGAATAGTCTAAGAGAATATCTTAATTTTTGTATAATTTATATATTATGTAGAACCTTACTTCAAAATATATTGTTATTAAATTTGGAAGAACAAAATGCTTCTCACAGTAGATAGTTGTGAAATTTATTTAACTGAAATGTAACGAAGCAATATTCTTGCGCCGGAAGATGTCGCTACGTAGTTTTTAGACATCTTTGCTAATTAAGCTATTAGTTTTATAATCTTGTATAAGTGATTAACTACGTTATTCTTATAATCCAGATAATTGTAATTAAATAAGAATATAAATAATAATCGTCATATTTCCTGGACACTGATAGAATAGTCTAAGAGAATATCTTAATTTTTGTATAATTTATATATTATGTAGAACCTTACTTCAAAATATATTGTTATTAAATTTGGACGAACAAAATGCTTCTTACAGTAGATAGTTGTGAAATTTATTTAACTGAAATGTAACGAAGCAATATTCTTGCGCCGGAAGATGTCGCTACGTAGTTTTTGGAAATCTTTGCTAATTAAGCTGTATTAGTTTTATAATCTTGTATAAGTGATTGAACTACTTTATCGTTTTAATCCAGATAATTATAATTAAATAAAAAATAATTACATACACGTATCTGATCAACATTATCTAGTATCTGACCAGCCAGAGCCTGGGGATCTAGGACGTACTAAATTACAATACTAAATTACGTACTAAATTGCAACAGCCCAATATTGAGTCTAATAATTATTACACATTTAGGAACGTCGTGCCTGAAAGTAATGATAAACCGAAATCGAAATTTAAAACATAGTAACTGAAATTTCAACGATGGCAAAAAGTATTATGATAATGAAACAGGATGGTACTTTCCTGTTTCATCCCCGCAGGCTTAAAACAGAAATAGTTTAAGATAAACAAGCTTACTTCAGAAAGAAAGCTATTCCATTGCCCTTGAGATCCTGTCGCACAACCTCCCAGCTGTCTCTTATTAGCGTTTTCTCCCGAGGGGTTAGCTGTCCTATGATTTTTTTCGCTTCCGTTATCTTCTCGTGTGCAGACATCGTCAGCCAAAAACCTGTAAATTCGACAGAATGAGGAATAGTGTCAAGTGCGCATGAAATCGGTGAGTGAATATGAATAAAGGTGTTGAGAATGCCACTTATCCATCTTTTAAGTTACGCAATAGGAACATGTGGCCTTCTTTATTGGTGAAGTTGGATGACGTTAAGTGACGGGCAGCCAATGTCTAAAGTCCGATATAAGGAACAGTGTGTGTGTGTGTACACATTCAAAAATAGCCATGTGGTTGGGTATGGATAATTCCCATTGGGTAGATCGCGTTACGAAATGAATAAAATAATGGTCCTTTTGTAGGGGAAGAAGGGGATAGAGTTATCGGTCTTTAAAATAAGCAGATGTTTATAATAAATGATCTGAATGAGATTCATTTATTCAGTGATCAACTGATAACTTCAAGCAACATTTATTTTTTTAAGATTTTTAGGAACATAAACATTAACATTTGAAGGATAAAACGAAAAAAAATCCATTTGAGTAATAATTATTATAATGTCAATTGCGAAATAATTTATTCGATAAGTTGGCTAATGTCCTTTGATATTTATTTACCTGTTGACAACGAAAATAACTTTATTAGGCCTTAGATGAAATGCCAAAGGGCTATTTTTCTGGCGAAATTAATTAAATTAAGATGATAAAAATCCCTTATTATTTTACAGCCAGTATGCGAAACTCTAAGATCGAAAACTACGATCTAAAAGTTTCATGCCGACGAACTATTGGCGAATCTAAGGGTTAAGTGACCACCTGGTAGTACCACACCAAGGCATGAAACTCTTAGATCGTAGTTTTCGATCTTAGAGTTTCGCATACTGGCTATAAAATAATAAGGGATTTTTATCCCCTTAATTTAATTTATTAGGCCTTATTAAAACATGATTTCTTTATATGAAAACAAAAGAGTTTTTCCTACTTTAAACCAACGTGATCACGGGTATTTTCACATACCTGTGATCACGTTGAGCAAACGACTGACCATTCTATCTAATTAAAGTAAAAATGTCTATACCCCTCCTGAACACCCAACTATTTCGAGGATAGTGACTGAGAAGAAGCAAATAAAAATTCAGTTTTTCGATTAAAAACAAACAGGTGTTGCGTACTCATATGTTATACCTTTAGAAATGACTTCACAGATGATTTATAAGCTTTAGGAGCATTAAATATTCAAGAAGATGGGCAGCCTTCTGAGGGGATGGTGCAGAACATTAGTAGAGTGGAAGTGACGGAGGTCATGAAGAGGATGAGGAATGGAAAATCGGTAGAGACCGACAAGATTCCAGACTGGGCAGGCCATCTCGGGGGTGCGATGGGTGCAATGCACCCGGGCCTCATGATGGAGTGGGCACAGTCGGTACACATTTGCGGAAACGTATTTTTTATTTTATTACTTTTTTTCTTCTTCTAATTTTGCTTATAACTAAAGGGATTTCATCGACAGGATTTTAGGGGTCCCCGGTAATAATAATATCTCTGTGTTTCTCTATTATATTAGTGTTTTGTGTTCAGTAAACGTTATGTTAACCTGTTATATTTCGAATGTGTTTTTTTTTTTTGTTTTCCTGTGCCAAAATCATTTGCAGGTAACAGGTTTCACAACGCGTTTATTTCGAATCCTTTAATTCTTACCTTTGGAAAATATTTCAGTGTCCCAAAAGGTTTCTTGCACCCAGAACCCTTTATGGAGAAGGTTGGCCCTAATCCCAGTGGAGACATGGAAGGCATCAGGGGAAAAGGGAATCGACCTGCTGTGGTACCTGTTCATGAAAGTTTGTGAACAGGAAAATATACCCAAGGAATGGAGGTAGAGTACTCTTGTCCCCATCTACAAGGGTAAAGGGGATGCACAAGACTTTAAGAATTACAGACGAATAAATTTGAAGTCCCACACAATGAAAATCCTAGAAAGGGTTCTTGATGGAAGATTGAGGAACGAGGTGGAGATTGCAAAGGAACAATTTAGTTTCATGCCTGGTAGATCAACAACAGATGCTATCTTTGGGTTATGGCAGATGATGGAAAAGTTTCAAGAGAAACAACGGGAGCTACATCTGGCATTTATTGATCTGGAGAAAGCATACAACAGAGTGCCAAGGCATGAAGTCTGGAGGTGTCTGAGGGAGAAGAAGGTACCGGAGAAATATATCAGGCTGGTGCGGGAGATGTACAGAAATGTGAAGACAAGAGTTCGGACCTGTCTGGGACAGACAGAAAGTTTTCAAGTAACAGTTGGCTTGCATCAAGGGTCAGCATTAAGTCCGTTTCTTTTTAATATTGTGATGGAGGTAGTAACGGAGGAGGTGAGAGAAGATGCACCTTGGACAATGTTGTATGCAGATGACATCTTGCTGTGTGCAGATTCAAGAGAAGAACTGGGAACTAAACTGGAAAGATGGAGAAAATTACTGAAAGAGAGAGGTATGAGACTGAGCAGAAGTAAGACAGAGTATATGTGTTGCACAGTGGGCAGCGGCCAGGAAACAGATCTGGAGGTGGAAGGAAATGTTATCAGGAAGGTGAGGGACTTTAGATACTTAGGTTCAACAGTGGAAGAAGATGGAGGGGCTGAGAAGGAAGTGGGATGCAAGATACAAGCGGGTTGGAGGAACTGGAGGGAGATGGCTGGAGTGTTATGCGATAAGAGGGTGCCGATCAATCTGAAAGACAAAATCTATAGGACAGTAATGAGGCCAGCTATGACGTATGCTATGGAAACTGTGGCCCTGAGGAAAAATAACATCAGCAGGATGGAAGTAGCAGAGATGAGAATGCTTAGGTGGATGTGCGGTGTGACCAGAAAGGATCGTCTGAGAAATGACTATGTCAGGGGAACAGTGAAAGTTACGAACTTAGGAGCGAAAATACAGGAGGCAAGGTTGAGATGGTTTGGTCATGTGATGAGGAGGGAGGACGAATATGTGGGAAGAAGGGTCATGCAGATGGATGTGCAAGGAAGGCGGAAGCGTGGGCGGCCAAAGAAGAGATGGATGGAGCTGGTAGAAGAGGACTTGAGGATGAAGAACTTGGATGTGGTGATAGCCCAATACAGGAGGATGTGGAGGAGACTCATCATCAACAGTGACCCCCACTTAAGTGGGAGAAGCTGCAGAAGAAGAAGAGGTGCATTAAATATTGGTGAAATAACTTTTCTAATACCTATTTTGTTAACTGTGGTATTCCGATGAAAAAAAGATAATGAAATAAAACAATATTTGAGATGAAAACGTTCAACCTATCATGTTATCCAAAATGTGGAATTTCTTATTAGTCAGTGTTTCTGAACGGGGAGTTGAGTTAAATATTTCAAGTGGATTACAAGAGGACAAATAACAACACTGATAACTGTGATGTGTGATAACCTCTGACATTTCAAAACACTGAAAAATCCCACACGCTGTGCGACCACAGATGCGATACCCTTCGACACTTTTGTGCATGTGAAAAGAAAAAAAATCCATTCAGATATTAAGGTAATCAATGCGTTTCGTGGGATGAGTGATTATTATTATACATCAGAAAATTAGCTTTTCTTTTATGAACATTCGAATTTTCAAAGTGGTAATTATTTTGCTTGTACAACAGTTGTAAAATTTTGCGTATAAATCACGTGATTTCACATGTTGGTGACGATTTTGGACATCACATTATTCCTTTCTCCCCTTCAACATGAATTGATTCTTCTTGGCAATCGGCCAGCCTGGGTTCTCGCTTCTGTTGTCAGACAGTAGTAACGTCACTGCTTCCAACTTTATGTATGTAATAACAGATGTGTGCGAATTGCTTTACAAGGAGCATTAGAACATAACAATTATCAAAACAGATTTATTGTAGGTTCCCCAAATCAACTATGTAATCAGTTTTCAAGGTACAATGCACGCCTCTTCATCAATGAACGTTATCTTAAGAGTAAGCCATAAATCCTTTAATTTTGAATACTTGGTTCTGAACCAGACTTGATACACACAAGTAAATTTATTTCCAAATTAGTATGACTGACTTAATAGATTAGATAACAAAGAACAAATGTAAACATAACCGCAAACAAAAATAAGAAATTTAAATTAAAAGTGAAATACGTAAATATAATATAAATAAAATAAACCAGCTAAGGCTTTTTTATTCTCCAGTCTGTCTCCCTCAGCCGTCACCGACAGCTAAATTCATGGATACCAATGACTTCGAACGCTCTGGCTGAGAGAGAGAGAGAGAGAGAGAGAGAGAGAGATTTTTTTACTTTTTTATACCAATTTTTGCCGACTCGTGGTTCAGATCTCAAAGGCGTAATACTTTCTGAAATAGTGTGAGTTCTACTGGTCGATTTGGCGGTAATAATTTTTTTTTTCCCAGAAAAAATTCCTACATCCTTATAACCAAGATTGTCCAACTCAGGAGCCTGCTGAAAATAGTGTAAAACGAATAGAAAATTTTGCAACGAATTATGCAGTTAACTAAACTATTATGGTGCCTCTTCCGACAACGTTTCACTTTATGTATTAGAGGAATAACACCATTATAGATTAGATTATAGTCTCGGACAGGAACTTTCTCTGGGATTTTTTTTCCAACCAGTTTCCAAGTTACTCAACCTTTGGAGCATTCAAGTAGCGTTTTATTATAAGGGAGTCTCAGCAATTTGACAACGAACTCTGAAAATTGGACCATGGAACTCGTACTATTTAAGACAACAATACAGTTCGGGTTTAGAATCAAGAAATAGTAGCAATTGTGCCGTACTCTCGCTCCCAGAGTCTTCAAAATTCGTCGGTAGGTAAGAACTCACCTATCGGTGACAATTAATGCTGGAGACCAGCTGCCAACCAATTTTCCAATTTTCCTAAACATATCAGAAAAGGTATCAGAAGATTAATTCTTATTGAATCCACGCAGTTATATAAATTGGGAGATAGAAGTTTCACTATATTCTTCAATGCTATTACTTTAAAAAATAAAGAATATATTTCTAAATCTAAGTAATACTAACTGGAAAAGCATTCTATAAAATATATCACATGAATTCTTAAAATTCTCTTATGGTTTACATGGCCGTTTCATATAAAAATCCAAAAGCACTTTTATTAGGCGATTCTAATATGAAGAATATTTTATTTCGAATATCTAATTATATTGATTATGAATATTATATAAATATTTAATAGTGAATAATAAATAAATAAAGTAATAAAACCATTTTATATTAAACGAATTTTGTTTCATGACTCAAACCATTTATGCATCAATCCATGTTTATCATATTAGATAGTTTATTTTGATTTAAAGATTATTTCATTTATTTATTTCTAACCATATTTGAGTGTGTGCATTGCATACAGTAGGTTCTTCAGCTTTCGTCCTCAGCGCAAGCGAGTTTATACTAGATAGTGTTATCGTAAGTAGCACACTCTAAATTGGTTCGTAGGTGGAGTTCAAGGTCATTATGATACCGATTGAAACGAACAGCTGACCAGATTGAGCGAGTTATGTGACAGTAAATTCAAGGAAATTCATCAGAATAAAGGGAGAAAATATTTTAAGCGCATAATAAGCAATTGGGTTGGGGTAGAAATAAAAAAAAAAACACTAATATTTTGTTGGGTATTAAAACACGTGATAGTGTGTTATTCATTCCTTGTTTCGCTGTGTTATACAACTGTTTCTGTTATTTGTATGATATTCGTAGCTGGTTAAAATACGAAACTGGTGAATAAAAATTAAATTAATAAAAAGCTCTACTGCCTTGCCTCAATGGTAGCTACTATGATAGTAGATCTGCAGGAAAAAAAAAAAAAAAAAAAAAAAAAGAACATTGTAGTGTTGTTCATTTCAAAGCCACCAATTAGATTTTTTTTTTTTTTTTTCACCGCTGGCAGGTGGAGCTTTATCTACTGAAAAAAAAAAATAAATAAATAAAATCCGAAACTGTGTAGCAACAAGGACGATGCGATATTTGCCCCAAGAACCTTTATATAGACTTGTCGGTCTCATCCAGCAGAGATATAGGTTTTTTTTCCTAGAGCTCGTTTTTTTTTTTTTTCATCCCACAAAAACAGGCAGAGCAGTCGAAGGCCAAGCGAATAGATATAATATATAATACACTGTTTCATAATAGCCTTAACTGGTTTTGACTTAATACCAACTAAAGGTGAGTGAGTTAGCTGATCTCATATAGAGGTGAAAGAGTTTTATTCGTTTGTTTTTCTCTGAGAATCTCTGTTTTTCATCCATCAGAGACAAACAGACGAAAAGCACGTACACAATTTACATATAAACATTATACATTGGCCTCATAGTCTTAGTAAATTCTACCATAATTCCAAAACACGAACAACAACCCTCATACCCAACAAACAAAACCAGCCACAGAAGAAACTCTGATTTTAAATCCGCTTTAAATCCAATTTATATATGTATACATTGGATTTCAAATAAATAGGCAGCCGATGCCTATCCTTCCGCATTCACTACTATAAAACTAAACAAATCAATAAATGGACCCTTTTCAAGAGTTAACTTACAGATAATGGACAAAAAAACTGGAATCAGTGACATGTTTTGAATATTATGACGTTAGTCTGCCGTCGGCGTCTAATACAACCGATATTCTTCTAGGGAGAGACTCTGTCAGTGCTTGGAATCCAACAAGAGGAATTTTACACAATTAATCCGACAGAAACTGGATTAATTCGCTTTTGTTCTTTGTAGGCGGGAAACGTTGCCTGGGAGCTCGCTCCAAAATGTCCCATAAATGTTCTATAGCAGCTTTTCCCAAACTTTTCCTACGACGGGACACTTCATAAATTCTGAAATTTTCATGGAACACCTTGGTTATTTTGTAATGTATTAATTAATAATTAATTGTTAATTTAGCTGATTTTTATCATTAATTAATAATTGAGCATTAATTGTTAATTAATAATTAATAAACATTAATTAAACATAAACATCATTAAATTAATTTGTGCTGATTTTCATTGACATATCCCATTCTGATCACCAAAAATTTATATTATTATAAGTACTTACGAGTGAATGCGCACTTTTTCTCCTGTGTGCTGGTAGTTTTCCCCTCCTTTTGTACATCCTGGAGATCACTTTGTAGGCTAGTGGTGAACGATTCACTATCTGTTACGGTTTCGAAACTTTCACCCAACAATACGAACTTGCAAAAAAAGTATTCAGTATTACTAGATTTGAGAACCGGATTGAGACTCCCTTGATCTTCAATTTTAGTGGAAAATTTTTCTTTATACTTCCTTGCTGATTGGTCACTAACATTTGCAACACAGATATTATTTCTCTCAGTTTTGAGAACAGAGGATACGCAGCCATTGTTGTAATCTGCTTGCAGGCAATTTTTAAGATCGGTCATAAACTTCCCTTTCCCAAATATTGAAAGGTTTCGATGTGTGAAAATTAACGATAATTCATGAATATTTCCACGTTTAAAAATATACCGCTTGGTCACTGACATTTGCTACACAGATATCATTTCCTTCAGTTTTGGGAACAGAGGATACGCCGCCCGCTGTTATAATCCGCTTGCAGGCAATTTTTATTACCGGTCATAAACAGCGGTATTCCCTTTCCCAGAAGGTTTCGATGTGTGAAAATTAACGATAATTCATGAATACTTCTACATTTAAAAATACACGACTTGGTCACTAACATTTGCTACACAGATGTCATTCGGCGTTCTGGGTCCGAGCTTTTTGACATATTCACGAATAATATTCTCCTCAGAATATTTCCAATATAAAATATGTATTCACGAAAAATGCTTAGAAAACTAAAATGACAAATTCCAGGAGAATTTCTCTGGGAACACTTATTCACCTTCAGCGGAAACTGGTGTTCTGAGGAACACAGTTTGGGAAACCTTGTTCTATAGGATTTAAGTCTGGCGATTGGGATGGCCATCGCAAATAGGACACCTCACCGTCATGTTCCGAAAACTACAGGGTTACCACATTTTCTCGATGAAGGGGAGCATTATCCTGTTGAAACGTGGCTGACTGCATAGGAGAACAGTGTGACAACATGGGATGAAGAGGATCATTTATGATTGAAAGATAACGTGCAGCATCCACTTTGCCTTCTAATATAACAAGTGGACCCTAACCATGAGAATGCACCCCAGACCATTACAGAACCAAACTTTTCACAGTTGGAAATAAGTACTCATAGCTGGTACGTTTTCTTTGGCTGACGCCACACGCGTATTTGTCCGTTTGAAGCAAAAAGTATGAACATAGATTACAACCCTCCACTTTTTTTTTTTTTTACAATAAAAGAGTAAAAAATAATGTCTGTATAACCGAACGATCTCACAAAGCAGTTAACGAAATATTAATTCGATATTCTATTTTTTCTAGCGTATAGAAATGTATCATTTTCACCATAATCGCATTTTCATTATTTGAAGTATTTTTAAACTAAGCCAAATTTATGAAACATTATATTCAGTTATCTTTAAAGATAGAAATTGGATCCATTTATTTTTGACCACTTAGAAATTAAAAAAACAAAAAAAAATTCACTTTTTATTTGAAATCAGAGGAATTCCACCTTTCATCATCGCAGAGATTTGGTTCATCTTCAGCACGGTCCACTTACGAAGCGAATGTTCTTCAAACAAGCATATATTAAACAGAGATAGGAAGGTTTCTCATTGCTGCGTTTGATGGTGATATTGTAATGTTTGAGTCAATTTACAATACTTTTAATATTAGGTCCTGTTGAACGATTTAAAGATAACTGTTGAGACCAGCGAGCAATTAAATTACCTTTTAGCTCATTAAGAAAAAAAAAAGTTTCTTGTCATGCAACGCGATTCTACTAGAACAACAAATGCATTACAAGTTATAGTACTACAGTTAGTTATTGTTTATTGGTTTGTTGGCTGTGTTGGGAAGTAGGCTAATGTTTGATAGGTCCGATTTACACTACACCCGTAGGTTGTGAAATTCGCGCGTGCGCGAGTGCACGCACGCACGATAATTTGGAATGTCTTGACGTGTCGCTGAACTGGAAAGCCTAAGCTAATATATTGTGTTTCATTAAGTTTGTAAGGTGTGTAGGGTGCGTGTTTCTTGTTCATAGTATGTCTTTAAGGCTCTTTTCAGGCTATTGTAGTTTGTAAAGTTCTGTATTCAAAAGGTAATTTATTTAGCATGTCCGGGATGTAGAAGTTTCGTGTGGTGGCCTTTCCGTAGTGATTATTGTATTTATATGTGATATAATTATTAGTTTTATTTATTTATTTTTTATTGTGAACATAACAATCTTATATACAGGATTAACCGGTTTTGGGTACTCTGCAGTGAGACAGAGAGGTTACATGCTCATACTCTAAGGCGAATTACATTTTTTTTTTTTTTTAGATTAAAGCCATTAAGAGTTATTTTGACATGATACTGTATAAGAACATAAATGTGGAAGAACATAAGAGTTACTGTAGCACAATATTATCTATTTACATGAGAGTGCCAGGTGATTAATTTTCACACTGTTAAGCACAACAATCCTTCTCCCTTTCTTTCTTTTTGTGTGTGTGGGGGGGAGAAATAATGTCACTTCTATGCTGGAAATATGTGATATAATTAGTTGTCTGAGGTCTTGTTATACGGCATTTATTTCTGACTCTCCTAGTTGGTTTCGAAATAATATTTTATCACAGCTGCATAGTTACATAAGTGTTTTGCTGTCAGTATTTTGTGGTCTGACATTGCAGTGTATACAAAGTCGATATTGTCTCGTTGTTCCCAAAAGATCAATTTTTATCATTTTGTACTGTAACGACATTAATCTATTTAGTTTGTAGGGTGCACAGAAAGCATACGTTGTTATGGCGTTTCTTAGTATATTTTGGCATAGTGCTTTGTATATTAGTGTTTTTAGGCGTGTGGGAACTGTCTTTTGACCTGTAGAGTTTGTCAGTTATTGCAGTTTTTGTAGTTATTGTAGTTATTGTAGTTATAGCCACATAAACCAAAAGAAACCAGTTTCTGTTGGTGCATATCTGCATCGAAGTAAATTCCAGGTATCGTATTGTTTCAACCTGAGTGATTGTAGTGGTTTTGCTGTTCTGTGTGTTTTGTATTTTGGAAAGTGGATGTTGGATGGTTATATATTTGTTATCAACTGGTCGAGTCAGTGGATTTCTGAATATCATTAATTTTGTCTTATCTGATTTTAGGTGTATGGAATACTACTACTACTACTACTACTACTACTACTACTACTACTACTACTACTACTACTACTACTACTACTAATAATAATAATAATAATAATAATAATGAAACCTTCTCTAACCACGGAACGCTACAGCACTATGTGGAATTTCCTTTGTCTTATTGGGACATCATTTTTAATTATATAAATAAGGGTCTGGAGTTATAGTCAGTAATAAATCAATCTGAGCAAAAAAAAAAAAAAAAGAATAAATAAATAAAAAGAATATTAAGCTGTTATTTTGCTATTAAAAGTGAAATGAATAAAATAAATTCTCTAATCGTTTTACATTCAGTAGAGGAATATGCGAAACTCGTTTAGCTCTAAATCATCATCGAAAAGTTTTGGAAACCGGTAAGTACCTAGTTTTCACTTATACAATTACCATTTTGCAGTGCACTGCCTTTGAGGTTTTTTTATTTTTTTATTTTATTTTATTTTATTTTTTATTTTTTTTATACAGCTGACCATTACGCTCTACATGATGTACGTGCAGTTCGCGTGTTTCATTATTGAATGAACCGGTTTCTTTTCGTGTTGTTTAATTTGAAAATCAAACTGAAGATGGTCTTTTTTATGTGGTTCCCATTCAGGAAAATTATTTGCAAGCTTATAGTGCATTTTCTATCGTGGGTAGGCTAAGCAGTTTTTTTATTTATTTATTTTTTTTTATTTTATCAATTTTATATATTTTTTGTATTTTTTAAATTTAGTTTTTACATAATCCGGAAACTTTGTTCTAGAGAACATAGAACTTTTTTTCAAGCCACTTCAGAGGCAATCGTCTCACACCGGGCAGTGAAATTCGTCTTCTACCTAAAGACAATCACAAACATCCATGCCCATGGCGGGATTCGAACCCGCAGCCTGTTCGTTGGAGAGCGGGTACGCTAGTCAAGCCGGCATTTTCACTCTGGTATTAAGGCCAGACCTTGATACTAGGGTGAAAATATAATTAATACGAATAAAATATATATAATAAGTTAAATCCGCCTTATTCTTATTGATAATCATCTCGGTATGCATGAAAATCTAGTAAATTTTTAAGAATTAAAATCAAAACTTTATACAGTAACCTGCTTCACTTCAGTATAGGAAATGTTACGAGGTACTGGCTAAACCCCCAAACCTATTATCACGACATTAGGGGACATAGATATTTTAATTCTAAAATCGCCTGTGCAAAAGTGATTACTCACTAAACTATCAGCTGTATACTTATTGCAACTAAGAGAGAGAGAGAGAGAGAGAGAGAGAGAGAGAGAGAGAGAGAGAGAGAGACGAAGAAGGAGGAAGAAAAATGTATGTCTGTTAAATCAACTGCCACTGTGACGGAATGAATTGGTCTATTTACAGCAGCAGAATATAAACTTTTGGAAACAGATCAAACATTTCAGAGAATGTTCACTTTACAAGCCTTCTTACTGTCTGCTAGACTGAAGCATTATGACTTTCCTTCACAAAAAACAAAAACTTGCATAATCTCACCTTAAACCACAGTAATCAAGTAGTTATGATTGGTGATATAAACATCACTACAGCTGACAAAGATTTCTCCCAGTTGACATCAAAATACCTGATCTACTGGCCAGAATACAATTGCAAATGTCATGACAAATGTCACACGAGAGAAAATTCAAGATGCCTGGTTAAATCATAGACTGACACATTGACGTATTCGTTCCAAACAGTGAGCACTATACCTACACCATTAAGAGGAAAGTGCTGATCAATAATTAATTGCATTATTATTATTATTATTATTATTATTATTATTATTATTATTATGAGTGGCCTCCCTTGATGAGCCCTTGACTCCCTGGAATCAAGGCTCAACGAGGGGCTCATCAGCAAGTGCTCATCAATGACTCTATACTACACGCGCCAGCTATCTTACTTATTCTTGAATTCGTTCACACTGCTTGCACTCACAACATCCAATGGCAATCCATTCCAGTCACGGACTACACTTTGAGAGAAAGATCTAGCTCTCACCCCTTTCTTAGCGGCATTCATTCTCAGCTTCCAAAGATGTCCTCTTGTCCTTTTCTCCACCCTCCATAAATTAAAAAATTCCATCAACATCAACTGAAATCCTGTATGACCCTTTCAGAGCTTTGTAAGTTTCAATGATATCACCGCTCTTTCTCCTTTTACTAGTGTCTGCAGTCTACAAATTCTCAATCTGTCTTCATAATCAGTATTCCACAATCCTGATATCATTTTTAACACTCTTTGTACTCTCTCCAATATATCAGAATAACAACGGAAGCCAGGAGACCAGACCTGTGCACAATGGTCTAAGTGAGGTCTTATCAAGGCCTTGTAAAGAGACAATATGACATTCTTATCTTTACATGTGAACGTTCGTTTAAGCATTGCAATTATATTTTGAGTTGTATTTGCAATCTTTGCCAGATGACCCCCCAACCCCCGAACTTCAATTTCCTGTCTACTAACACTGGAAGTTCCCTAGCCTCATCAGTTTCTTCTGGCATAATCCCACCAATATAATATGACATTGGATATCTAATCAACCAAAGTGCATGATTTGCATTTATTAAGACTGAACTGAGAGCCATTTTTAAATCCTCACAATTTCAGCGTATTCAAATCATTCTGTAAGTATCATGCAGCATGTATATCAGCAGCTTTCCTGATTACCCTACCTATCTTTGCATCATCAGCAAGTTCTGTATGAGGCTTACCAAAGTGCACCGGGACTCAACATGAGAGCACATTTAGTATTACATATTCAATAGTAAATCAGCAAATCCAGTAATTGAGACAACGATTAATTTATGAAACCTTTCACAAATAATATACGATGGTATCCGCAAACTATTCCACAATATACACAAGAAATCAGCCAGACGGGCATAAAGCAAAAAATAAAAATAAATAAAATTAAGTATCCTGAATTGACAAAGGAATTCTTTCTTAATCCAGAAGAAATACGTATTAATCTTAGGAGTGATAATAAAAAAACTGTGCGGTGTTTTTAGTAAGAAGCGAAGTAAGAAAATCCAAACCGACTCGACGTTTTTTAATCAGTTAAAAGTGACTCAAAAAACCATGGAAGAGTATAAACTAGTTAATAAATAATAAAAGAAAGGAGAAACAATCAGGAATTGCTACTAAATAATAAAAGAAAGGAGAAACAATCAGGAATTGCTACTATTTCAACAAAAAGATTCAAACTTATAGATCACCTTTAACTTCAACAAAATATTTATTAAAAATATCGCAAAACTAAAACAAAACCAGCCATCGATAATATCTCTCATTGAGATAGATGGTTTCCCACAGTGAGAATATTATTTAAGTTAAGGGATATTGCAGCACCTGACCCTTGAAGGTAGTGCAAGCCGAGGCAACTCATGTAAAGGGTGGAGCAAGCTGTGATCACTATTCTTGATATTTACCCATAATGTGAACTTAACTCCTAGGAGCTATATTTTGTTCAACATTATGAGAGAAGGTCACTACCCAGACCGGTTTCGACCTTTTTTGAGGTCTCATCAGTGAGTAGGTAGACCTAGTTAATACCAAGTTTGTAGCGAACAGAACTTACATCCCTTCTATGAGAATTATTTTTTCCTTCAATTACAACGAAAGCAAAATCTTTAGCAACTCAAATGCTCAAAAAAAAAAAAAAAAAAAGTTCAGAATTTGAGGAAATCGGATTCGCCGATATAAAGTTGTCTTTATAAGATAATAAATGCAACATTCGAAAAAACAGGAAATATTCCTCTTGAATTTAAAATAGTTATCATTGCATGAATTGAAAATTTATGATTTTCTACATCCATCATCAGATGTTGATCTCCTCTTTCATTCCATCGAATTATTTCCGCTTCTCACAAGGTTGCACACCTTCCGTTTCTAATTCCCAGCTGAAAACCATTGAAGCCTGACTCAACTCTTTCTGGAAAACATTCCAATCCTATTAACTTATTTCTTCTACAATCCTTTCTTTTTCTTTTGTTTGTTTTAGCTCACATTTCCCTGTTACATTTTATTTCCATCGCCTCTATCTTAGATGCTCCTCTTTCTTCTTAGGTTCCAGGTTTGAGTTCCATATATAAGAATTTGCCGAAGTCTAGTACTTTTCTTCCCTTTTTTTTTCGTGTTTTTTTTTTTTTTTTTCGTTCTAACCATTGGAGTCCAAATAATTCATCAAATCCACATTTCAAAATCTGGAAATAAACATTGATTTCAATTCTGAAAGGTATTTTTTTCCCCTTCTTCTTCTTTGGGTAAGATCGCTTGGTGTATGAATATCTGTATTATCTGAATTTCCTTTAAAGTAGAAGTGGGACAACTGGGAATCCTACGACCTACTTCATTCCCACACCCAGTACCGTCGACAGGGTGTAACAAGGGCGCTCGTTCAGCCATATTGCTGTTGGCGCCGTCGTTACGCTTACAATTCCTGTTAGCTTAACAAGTGCGGAAAGAAGTTTTTTCAAGCTTAAACTGATTAAAAATTATTTGCGAACAGGACTGACCCAAGAAACATTGGTTGGTCTAGCCACTATATCGATAAAGGCGGACATAGTTTATAATTTAAATTTGGAAGAGCTTATAAACAGTTTTATTGTGCAATATCCCCGTAGAGCAAACATTTGATTAATATTATGTAATCGTTTTGCATTAATGTTTCTCTTGTAATAAACACAAAACAGCAATTGGAGATTTTCTTATATTTTTGTCTTATAATCCATCAGGGGCGATATTTAATTGTTTGCCTCAGGGCTCGATCTAATCTGGCCACGGTCCCGCCCGCACCATAACCTTTTTGCAGTATTTTCTTGCCTTGAATTTTCTATTCCACCCCACTTAAATAAATAAACGAATTCATGCATGCTGTTTATTATTATTATTTTTTAAATACCATCAGTGACGTAGCCATCACTATATATATATATATATTTATTTATTTATTTAGCGATATATATATATATATATATATATATATTCGTATACAGTCATCCCTGGACTTACGTCCGTTCGATTTACGTCCATTCGAAGATACGTCCGTGATCCCATAAGGGAATAAATAACATTTTCGACCATACTTTCGAACAAGACTCAAGCGACCGTAAACTAAAAAGGTTTCTATTTAGAAACAATGCATCATGCGCAGTGGGAACAGCGCATTCAGCAGTAACCTCGCTTGACAATCGGCACGTGTCTTCAACAGTTCCTCTGTTCATTTTGTGTTTTAGAAATAGGTTATTTATGTGTTTATCGTTAAATATTTCGCGATATTTTGTGCAACATGGCCGCTACACGCCCAATCAAAAAACTGAAGAATCACAGAATAAGAGGCGAGCAATTGATCTTGAAACGAAGTTGTAAGTTATAAAGCAACATGAAGCTGGTAAGCCCGTCAATGTGACCTCCCGTACATGACTTTGGATGATCTCATTCTACAGTGACGAACATTTTGAAAAATAAGAATAAAATCGTAAAGGCTGTAAAAGGATCTGATTATATCGACGAAGCAACGAAAAGGTCCTATTGGTGATATGGAAAAGCTACTTGCATCATGGATAGAAGACCTGAACCAAAAGTGCATACTCTTTAGCACAGGGACCATAACCGCTAAGGCACTAAGTCTCTTGAACATATTGAAGGAGAAAACAGGAACGGTTACGACTACAAATTCAACTCTTCTTCCAGTTGGTTCATGAGATTCAAGCAGATTTTTGTGCGGCATAATGTGCAAATGTATGGAGAATCTGCAAGTGCTGAAGAAAAGCCTGCAAAGGAGTTTGTGGAGAAATTGGATAAAATTATTACCGAGGAAAATTATTTGCCACAGCAAATATTGAATATGGATGAAACCTTGTTTAGTAAACAAAAAAATGTTCGAGCGGAAATTTATCCACAAAAAGCTGAAATGTATGTCTGGTTTCAAACCTTTTCAAGACTGTATTACGATTCTCTTAGGGGGGGGGTGTGGCTGGATATAAACTGAAACCATTTGTGATATGGCACAGTGAGAATCCACAAACTTTCAAAAACATTAAGAAGCATATTTTTCCAGTCTGCTCGGGGATGACTAAAAAATTCCTTGCGGATGCCTTAATCAACTGTTATGCGAGTGAAATGGAAAGCTATTGTGTGAAAGAAAATGTAGAATTTAAAATTTTAGTAATTCTAGATAATGTTCCAGGTCATCCACATTACAACGGTGATCTTCACCCCAAGTTCAAGGTCATTTCCTCCAAACACTACTTCATTGATCCAACCAATGGATCAGTAGGTTCTCTCAGAGTTTAAGGCTTATTATACAGGGTGGCCATAAAATAAGTTTCCCTATTTGGAGGTATCTATAGCTAAAACTAATACACGAAATGAGACTACATTTTATATTGAGACTTTCGAAGGTATGGAGAGTTGAATTCCGCGAAAAAAAGATTTAGTACCAAAAATCGCCGATAGGGGGAATTTTGACGCTGGCGGAGCCGAAAGCAGTAAACGCAGGCAAAAAAGATTATGCAAATTTTATTGTGCGTACGTGACAGCAGCGCCACCAATTCCACTTAAAAAGGGATTGGGAACGTCCAGCCAGTTATTCGAATGACTGACGAATTGTGCTCAATATGCGTCCTATCTTGCCTTAGCATGCTTTATTTGTTAAGTTGTTTTACATTAAACAGTGCAATACCGTAGCGGCCCTTCGGGAATTTAGATCGCTTCATAACCTGCGTACAGGTTCTATGTCATCTCTGTAGCACTGAGAGTTATAATTAAGAAGTTTGAAGAAACTGGATCACTAGGAGTTAGACCTGGCACAGGATGGAAAGAGGTGCAAGAAGAGACAGTAACAGACGTTGCTACTGCGGTGTTCGATGACATAGGGACCACTACTGGTCCAAGCGCTCGTGCCATTGCTCGTAAACTGGATATGGCTTATGGTACAGTCTGGAAAATCTTACGGAAATGCTTCACTTGTATCAGTATAAGTTCAGTCGTGTGAAAGCACTAACTACCACAGACTATGTTAAACGCATGACCTTCGCGCTAACGTTTCTTGCCCGAATGG
Organism: Typopeltis vanoorti; assembly: GCF_054136105.1. Taxonomy (NCBI): domain Eukaryota; kingdom Metazoa; phylum Arthropoda; class Arachnida; order Uropygi; family Thelyphonidae; genus Typopeltis; species Typopeltis vanoorti. The sequence continues at coordinate 14,114,632 of NC_143565.1, read as the reverse complement.
AGATCGACAATGACTAGTCTTGGAGAATATTGTGGGGTGATGAGGCTCGTTTTTATCTGAATGGGTCGGTCAACACTCACAACTGCAGAATTTCGGCATCTGAACATCCCTAAGCGATCCAGGAAGTACCACTGAATTCTCCAAATGTAACCGTGTGGTGTGGCTTAACCAGCCGATTTCATAATAGGACCATACTTTTTTGAGCGTATTACCCCTACAGGTCCTGTAACCTGCTGCATTACTGGAGAGATTTATCGAAGAATGCTGGAAAATTTTCCCTAATTTCCCCTATTTTTTTCGCTATCCGCACCAAAATCTCCCCTATCAGCGACTTTTGATACTAAATCTTTTTTTTTCGCGGAAATCATCTCTCCCCTGCCTTTAAAAGTCTCAATATAAAATTTAGTCTCATTCCGTTTATTGGTTTTAGCTATAGATGCCTCCAAAGAGCGAAAGTTATTTTATGACCACCCTGTATAAGGACAACTTTTCAGCCATTTCAAGCCATTTCTGCCACTGAAGGAAATGATCAGACTCTCATGCAATTCTGGAACGCATTCAATATTTATCATACTATTAAATATATTGCCCTGGCGACAAAGTGACCTCTAAATGTATGAGTGGCATATGGAAAAATACATTAAAAAGGTTTGTGTACGTTTTTGTGAAGTTTTGTAAAAAATGAAGACCTTTGTATATTGAGTGAAAAAATGGTGGACCTAGCAAACAATCTGAATCTCGAAGTGAGATTCAGATTGTAGATAGAAAGTGCCCCTGAACAGTTCACCAACGAGGAATTGGTCGAACTGGAAAAGGAAGAGGAAAAAGAGAAACAAGAAGAGGTAGGTAAACATTTCACAGTGAAGAGTCGTGCAATTAGCGATGTTCTCAAAATGGCTGAAGACATGGACCCCCAGTGCTGAACGCTATTTATTAATAGAAAGGAAAGAAAATGATGCGTTTGATGCTATAAACAAATTTATCATGAAAAGAAAAAGAGGAATAATTAGAGCAAAAGATTACACCAGAAGAGCCGCAACCTAGGAAAGGTAATGAAGATATCATTGCGGAGGAAGATTTGGGTAATTGTTCTCCTGTTTTAAAAGTGGAAGTAACAGTACAGTTTTATAAGGTTAAAAAATTAAATTGACAGTATACTTATTACGGTTAAGTCCCTAACCCCTATAACTCTGTTGATTTAAAGTATCGACTTGTATCCGACCGACTTACCTCATACCGGATGGAACAGAACCCCGACGTAAGTCGACGGATTACTGTATATAATTTTCTGGCTTGTCTACACTTCGTTATTCACCGGATATTAGTGACGCTCTCTACTAACGACCTACATGAGAGTGCACATGCATGAGGATACTAGAAATAATTACATCTGTTGGTCATAATACTAAACTGATATTCTTGTGCAAAATATCACGTGTTCTATGGAGCCATAAAAGTTGCTTGCTATAAAAACGTTTTTCCCGGAAAGAAACATTCAAGTAATTTTTTTTTAAATGTGAATTCCATCCATGAAAGAATTGAAAACAATCAACATTACGAGTAGGCTAAGCGTTTTATAACCTGAGAAATCCTGCTGTAGTGTAAACTAAATATGGTAAGTTTCAACCTAGAAAGCTTGAAATATGGTAAATTTTGGCTTGTTCGCGATGAAAAATCCTAAACTATTCATTTTCTAGTGAGATTCGAACCTACAGCAAGTTCGATGAAGCGCTGACCATTTGATCAACTCCAAAGACCGAATGCTTCAGAATATGACTAAAAAAAAAAGTTCTCCAATCCGTGAAAAAAAATTAAACCAACAAAGTCCTTCTTATGTAGATCTAATGGTAGCTTGGCATTTCCGCAGGCACGCTTCTTCTCCCTTCTTTCTTTCATGTCATCTGTTCTCACTTTCCTGTTATTTTTAGTAAATTTAGTGGTCCAAGTCGCATATCATTGTTCTGTGTTAGTTGTTTAAGTAATGAGATGGACCTATTACCGCTCCTTCCACTTTTTAATGGAAACTAATTATCACAACCGACATCCAAAACCTGTTCAACTACTTACTTTCAACAGAAACTCTTTCAGCCAGGCTTTGCAAAGTTCGTTTTAGGCCTTTACTATTAACCATTGTTTGGTATACCAGAGAAATATGTGACATCTCCATAAAAGCAACCAGTGTGTGTGTGTGTGTGTGTGTGTGTGTGTGTGTGTGTGTGTGTGTGTGTGTGTGTGTGGTGAGAGAGAGAGAGAGAGAGAGAGTATTTAAATTCTGTTTAGTTCTTTTTTTTTAAGTTGAAGGTGAGTTAGCTGATCTCATATGGCGGTAAGGTTTCCCAAAAGAAACTAGGGTTTATCATCGCGAGCAAGACAAATCGACTCAGAGAACACGCACAGTTTATAGACAAAATTACATCACGATGAATGGCATCATATTGATTTCACATAACAGTACAAGAAATGAGAGGGCAGAAACATAACACAAACAGGAAGAAGGAGACGGTGTGCAGAAGGAGAGATACTCCATGAAAAGTATGGATGCTGGATTCAGAAGTGAGTGTGTGAGTTAAAAAAATAATAATAATAATTGCCAGCAAAGGCTGGTCGATTGGTAGAGCCTTTGCTACTAATGGCTCAGCAAAAAGTTAAGCAAGTTTGAGCGCGGTTAGTAGTTGGAAGGGAAAAGTTGTAGAATCGGTGATAATATAGAAGAGACTGGGGATGGTATTATTATTATTATTATTATTATAAAAACCTCCATGGAGTCAAAGACTCATCGTAAGAGGTCCACTGTTATACACACAGTTTATCATACCGCGCCTGTTCACTGCAATGCATTCCAATCACTCACCACTCTCCATGCAAAAAACTTACTCCTCACTCCCTTCTCCACATTCTCCTTATACAGCTTCCAAGGATGACCTCTTGTTCTCCTGATATCGAGGAGTCACATCTGAGAAGTGATGTCGGTAGGCATTGTAGAATTAGAAAAGATTTCATGTTTGTTTACTAATATCAGAATTATTCGAAATAAAGAGAACGAGTTTGTTTCATTGATCGAGGTTTTCCCCAAAATTGTTTGAATATTAGATAAGGATGATATCCTGACTGTAATAGGGTGGGATAGATATGATATTTTTCGTAAAGTCAGACAGAAAAGGAAAGAAAACGAGGAGGAGTAATCTTGATGGCAGCAAGGGAATTAAGCCCATCTGAGGTGGATCTGCAAGAGCTAAATAGCGGCAGCAGTTTTGAGGCAGTGTGATGTGAGGTAGAAGTGGACAGGATGAAATATCTAGTTGGGTGTTGCTATAGACCTAGTAATGCGGAATGTAGTGAGAAGGAAATGTATAGGCAAATTAGCCTGGTTAACAATAAACTAGTGATCATTATGGATGGAAGCTCATTATAGATGGCAGCAATAACATGGAAGGAGGAACTCGACAGAAAGGATATTATGCTGCTTGGGCACTGTGAACAGCTGCTTGTAATATGCAGCTGTTTACAGATGATGCAAAGTCGGAAAGAACTATGAGGTAGAGTGGATGCAGTGACTTTGCAAGAGGATTTACATGCACAGGCTCAATGGTACGCAGATGGGTTATTAGTTCAGTGGTAGAGTGTAAGGTTTGAAAATTATAAAGCAAAGATGGGATGTGTATTACACAACTGATGGGAATATCTTAGAAGACGAAGAGGAGATGAGAGGTCTAGGATGAATTGTGGAAAAGGATAGACCTAAAATTTCTGGAACATATTGCTAAAATTATGAGGACAGCAAAGCTGATTATTTGAATGATGCAGAGGACACTAACGTGTAGAACTCAGGATATTATGGTTCCATTGAAAAGGATTCTGATCAGGCCACATATGAATTATTGTGCACAAATTTGTTCACCTGGTTTTCAAAAAGATGAAGAGGTATTTGAAAGAGTCCAGAGACGATTGACTAAAGTAGTTTCTGGTCACCAGAATGTTGAATATGAAGACAAATTGAAGAAATACAATTTTCAGAAACTGCTGGCTATGGATAAGAAGAGGAGGAGGAAGGGACATGACTGAGACATAAATTGTTAAGGAGTTGTTACCAGATTAATGTGGAAGAGCCTTAGATAGAATGGGAAAGACAGGGGGAAAACAATAGGTCATCCATGAAAACTGTATCAGGAGAGTGTGAGCAAGGGAGATGAGGAGCTATTATTTTGTTTTTTTCATAGGACTGGTGAATGATTGAAATGCATTACCAGAGAGTGTTGTGAGTGTGAAGATGGTGAATTATTTAAGGTATGATATGATGAACTGTGTTTTTGAGAGTCGTCCTTTAGCAATGAGTCCTCTGACTCCATGGGGTATGATAATAATAATAATTAGACTGCCATACCTTCCTATATGGGTACCATGGCCATTAAGTCCTCGTCAATAAAATAAAATAAAATAAAATAAAATAATTATCTTTATATAACTGCAAAGACCCATGTAGTTGAGTTGAAGTGGCGTTTCCATCCTCTGCACTAGCCAACCTGAAAACATTTAAGTGCAAGTCTAGTTGCCAAGTAGAGTAATTTTTTCTAAGCCTTTCTTCGATCAGTTCCTGACTCGACCCTTACACAGCCAAGAGGTTTTCTAATGAAATTCTGGTTTTCCCTATCATAAACTCAATAAAAACGATTGTAGACCCAAATATTTCAGACAATAACATTATCCAATTTTAATATCCAATTCTAATAGGATATGTTATTGTTTGCAAGTCTCCTCATCAGTTGCTAATTATAATTATGTGGTGACAGTGGCGTAGCTAGGGGGTCGCGGAAGGGGAGGTCCGCCCCGGGCGGCACTTTTCGTTTAAGAAATCGTGTCATACTGTCTATAGAACGACAACTGAGTGTGAAATAGACATCGACAATGTCATCGACGATTTTGCTAACTGAAAAGCAAGAAAAATACATTTTAGAATGTTGGAATTAAAGTTTTACTTCAAAAATAAACATAGTCTTTTAATTTATTTCCCTATATGCTGTTTTGACTTTTTGTAGTATTTTTGGTGAGTATTGAGAGGGGCGGCAAACTCAGGGACTGCCCTGAGCGGCAACAACTCTAGCTACGGCACTGGGTGGTGATTGAACTGCCTGCTAAGTCTTCAAAAGTTACATTTGGTTAAAGCGGCCTCACCTACTCCCTCTAAGGGAATAAAAGCGTTAGCTGATTCTCTTATTTATAAATTGTCGACAAGAGCTGTGTCGCTCAGTAGAAGTGGTGTGTCTGACGTCCAATACTTGAGACCACCCCCAAAAAAGAGTCGTAATTTCTATTCTAGTTGCCAACAAGAGGAACGTTTACTATGCTTCTCCCAAATTAGTCAATCTCTGTCATGAGCAAGCGGGCATTATCTCCCAGAAACTCAGGTTTTTTTCATCCTGTAAACTGAAGAATCAACCGTAGAACCTACACTATTTTCATACGGTAAATATACAGTTCCGTTTTCCCTCTCAGGGGCTCACTTAATGAGTATGGGCATCGCAAACCCGAGGAACCTGATGCTGGACCATGCCTTACTTCATGTAATATACATCTGTGTTATAATACTACTGGTCCATCCTCTTCCTTCCTTGCTTCTTTCTTCTCTTCTTGCTCCTTATCCCCAATGTTATTAGAGTATTCGAGGGCTAAGGTTGAATCTTTCCTATTTTACTGTGTCATTTAGGAACTATTGTGAGACACCAACCTGTTTGGCCAGCGTGGTGCTATAAGGCCAAATACATCCCCATGAAGACAATGCAAATGATGAATAAAATAGGAAAATTACATACTGGCTCGTCCGTTGCCCAGCATAAAAAGGGACGCGTCCTGGACTTAGGCAGAGGGTCTATGTCGAAAAATATGCAACAGTCTCCACTAGCTACAATGAGTCCACCTACAGTGCACAATGATAGAAGGATATTAGTAGGAACATATAAGTGCAGAACTCTACAGGATGATGATAAATTGGAAGAACTGATGAAGGAATTGGAACATATAAATGGGATGTTGTGGGCTTTTCAGAGATAAGAAGGAGAGAAGAAACTCTCATGCGATTAAAAGATTGACATCTACTCCACCACTGTGAATGTGACAGAAACTCAACTGGTGGTGTAGGATTCCTAATAAATAAAACAATCAAGGACAATGTCCTGTTTGTTAATAAAATAACATCAAGAATAGCTGAAGTAAGTCTCTTCATAAATAAAAGATACCAACTGAAAATTATACAAGTATATGCCCCAACTATGGACCATCCAGATGAAGAGATAGAAGATTTCTAAGAAGCATTAGAATCCACATTCAATAATTCTAAAGAATTCTACATAATTATAATGGGTGATTTTAATGCCAAAATTGAAAGCAGAGATGACCATCTGAGCTCCATCGGTAAATTTGGATTTGGACAGAGCAATGAAAGAGTAGAAAGACTTATTGAATTTGCAGAAGAAAATAACCTCTTTATTATGAACAGCTTTTTCAAGAAGAAAATCAACCGAAAATGGACTTGGAGAAGCCCAAATGGACAAACTTACAATGAAATAGACTTCATCCTCTCCAACAGAAGATATATAATAAATAATACCAAAGTGCTTAATAGATTTAACACAGGAAGTGACCACAGACTAGTAAGGGCAAAAGTATGGATCAACAAAAATGGGAACGGAAAAAGCTCATAAGAATAAATTTAGTGAATCTACAAAACCTCTACTACAATAAAAGCTGTTATAGAGGATCACTCAAAAATGAACTAAAAAAGTTTACCACAGCTACTACCATCGATGATGCTAATGAAATATTAGCAAAATCTATCTTGAATTGTGCACTAGAAATAGGAGGTGTAAAAAGGCACCAAAGAGAGGAAAAACTAACAGAGGAAACCTTAGATTTGATGGAGAAAAGAAGAGATGTGAAAATAGATTTGAATGATACCAATAAACTAGAATATGCAGAGATTTGTAAAACTATACGTAAAAGGATGAAACATGAACTTAGAACCTATTATACTAGGAAAATTAAAGAAGCAATAGAAAATAATAGTAATATTAAGGTCCTAATAAACAATAGTAATATTATGAGCAACATTATCAGTTGGAACAAAGGAAATAGCTGCTGTAAGAGGAAAAAATGGTGAACTTATAAAAAATAGCGATGCAATAATCAAAAGAATACAGGAATTTTATACCGAATTCTATGAAGACAAACACCGTGACATCCAGGAATCATCTATGGATAACTCAAGTGAGGAAGAACATGATGCCCCTGAGATCTTACAAGGCGAAGTGGAAATGGCACTATGAGAAATGAAGAATGGAAAGGCTCCAGGAGAAGATGGAATTATGGTAGACTTCTTAAAACTGGCAGGAAGCGCTGTCATCAAACAGCTGACTAAACTCTTTAATAAATGCCTAAAACAGAGAAAAATTGGAACAATTCACTTCTAATATTAATTTTTAAAAAGAACAATAAGGAAGAAATTAAAAACTACAGACCTATAAGCCTACTCCCCACCATATATAAAGTTTTCACAAAAATTATAAATAACAGAATAAAATCTAAACTAGAAGGAATACAATCCTGTGAACAAGCTGGATTTAGAAAGAATTACAATACTTTGGACCATATTCACACATTAAGACAGCTCATTGAAAAATCAATTGAATACAATAAGCCCTTAGGTCTGGCCTATATAGACTACGAAAAATCATTTGATTCAGTTAAAACATCTATAACAATAAAATCACTTGAAACTCAGGGAACTAAGAAACTATATATTGAAACACTAAAACATATTTACAATAATGCAATTAAATTCTGTAATTAAATTATATAAAAACAGTGAAAAGTTCCCAATACAAAAAGTCATCCGGCAAGGCGACACCATATCTCCCATATTACATATTTGTAATATGGCGACACCATATTACAAATTATTTACAGCTGCACTAAGGAAGTCTTTAGAAGCCTTGACTGGGAAACAAAAGGAATAAACATGAATGGAGAAAGGCTGCATCATCTGAAATTTGCAGATGATATTGTCTTAATAGCAGATATTCTTGAAGACTGGAATAAAGGCTAAATAAGCTAAATGAAGCGTCCAGAGTAATTGGATTAAAAATAAATAGAGAAAAAACAAAAATAATGATGAATAAATATATTAACCATTGAACTTTCAAAGTTGAAAACCATGAAATAGAACAAGTTACTTCATATGTATATTTGGGCCAATTGTTATCCTTTGAGGAGTTCCAAAGAAAAGAGATTGAACGAAGAATTCACCTTGGATGGATGGCTTATGGGAAAATGAGAGTCATATTCAGAAATGACATCTCAATGAGTCTAAAAAGGAAAGCTTTCGACCAGTGCATATTTCCTGTCCTAACATATGGAGGAGAAACATGGACTTTAACAGAAGCCCTAAACAAAAAGTTGAGAACAACACAACATCGCATGGAAAGAAGTATGCTAAAAATAACATTAAGAGATAGGAAGACAAATACCTGGATAAGATCTCAAATAGGTATCATGGATATTGTAAAATACATTAAACAGGCTAAGTGGAGATTGGCTGGCCATATTACAAGATGCAGTGACAGGAGATGGGCTTGAAAAGCAACAAAGTGGAGAACAACGGATGGGGCAAGACAAAGAGGAAGACCAAGAAGAAGGTGAAGGGATGAACTGGAAGAAATTGTAGGAGTGAGATGGATGGGAGAGGCAGAAAACCGAGTGATCTGGAAAACCATGGGGGAGACCTTCGGTCAGCAGTGGACAGAACCAAAAGGTTGAAGAATAAGAAGAAACATAGAGTTAGAATTAGCGCCTACGAGATAACAGCACTTGTCACCAACCGCCTCTCTTCACCAGATGCCATATATAATTAGTGATTTGGGTAAGTTTTTTTTATGTTGAGCCCATATACCAGAGAGTGGTTGATCAACCTGTAGTGTATTAGTATCGTATATCGGTAATGGGTTGGGAAAGTAGGAACATGTTTACATTTGATTTTAAAAGACTGTATTGAATTCTTTGAAAAACACATCAGAGGTAGACTTTTTTTTTACAATACAACAGTAGCCAGGAGGAAAGAGGATGAAAATAAACTTGTAATGTGGATTTCAAGGTGTAGTGTATAGGGATGCTGGGTGAAAGTTGCACGTGTTCTAAAGGACTTAGTACTAAGTAGGGGAATTATTGCTGCTATTTCAGATGAACATTGCCATGAAAATATAGAATACACATATTTCAGAAACCAAACGCATGTGTGAAAGCAGGAGAATTGCTTAATATTGTTAAGAGATGGGTTATTAATCAATCTAACTGCCCTCCTCTGTATTGAGTCAATCATTTTGAGGGAGCTCTTCAAATGTGAGAGCAGCATTCAATAGCTGCATGGATATGTGATTTGTATAAGATTAACAGCTGTTCAGCCGTGAAGTAGCGTCTTGAGTGAAAGAGAAATCCTAGATTTTAGAAGCCGAGCATGCAGTGGTCGTAATGTGTTTATACCAGAAAAGGCTTGATATTAGGATGATTCCAAGAAGAGAAATCTCATATTTCCTGGAAATTTGAGTGTTGTTAAAAATAATACTTAGATGAAAAGGGTCCTTTTTGTAAGAAATGACTGAATTGGGTTTTACTAGCATTGAAATTAATAAGAAGGTTTTACTGTCATTGAAAATGACTGAATTCAGCTATTTCTGATTGGCTACTGGTGGAAACTGAACTTCCCCTCATTCTCAAAAAAAAGTTAGATAGGGCTAAATGGTCTCACCTATTTTTCCTCACCTATTCTTTATATGGGAATTGAAGGTGTTAACTGATTTTTTTTAAATATAAATTTATACTTACTTTCTCAGGTGAAGAGTAGTGAAGAGTAGGTTGCTGGTGTTCATTTAAACTAATAATTTCCATGCTAATTTCCACAGAATTTCCTAGAACTTTATGTTGCTCTTCACTATTGGATATTATTAATGAAAATTTGGATATTATTATTATTCTGCTTTCACTTGGAAAAGAAGGGCTAATCAACAAAAGGCAATTTTCTGCCTTCACTCATATGGAGATTTCAGACTTTTCCTTTGAAAAACCACAGGTTTTTTCCTGTGCAGAATATATTAATAATTTAAAAAAACATCAGCTAACGCCTTTTTATTCCAGTATAGGGAGTAGGCGAGGCCATTTAGCCCTATCTAACTTTTCGTGACTGAGTGGGCAGTTCAATCTCCACTGGGAACCAATCAGAGATAGCTGGCCCAAGGCTATCACTAATTAAGCAGCACGCAGTGAAGAGAGACGGCTCAACAAGTGCCGCCATCTCGTGGTCCCTAACCCTAACACATTATATTTAATGTCTGAAAGGTTTTTCAGACATTAAATATATCGATTTTCTTGAGTTTATGGGACAAAAAACCGCTTGCCCGTGCCTGAGAACGACTAACTCGGGAACCGGTCGAAAAAAAGACAGAAAAATTTCCTCTAGTCGACGACTAGATTCGAAACAAAGTCCTCCTTCGTGCGATCAAGCGCCGTGGTGTGCAAACGCCACATCCACTGAATCAGATAATATAAGGAATTAACAGATATAATAAAATGACATCAAGAGACCTGTGTAGCTCAATGGAAATGGTGCTTGCATCCTCTTCGCTAGGCCACCCAAAAGATATACTTCAGTTCAAGTCTAGTTGCTGACTAATGGAACTTTTTCTAAGCCTATTTTCGATCCGTTTCGAGTTTGTCGATCTCTGGCACAGGCAAGCAGGTTTTTTCCTTCGGAAACTCGGGTTTTTCGTCCTATAAACTCAAGAAAATCGACCATAGAACGCACATTATTTCAGACAGTAACACATCCTGTTAGGGACTGGTACCAAGAGATGGCAACAGTTGTTTGCCCTTCTCTTCATCGGCTGCCGTTCATCATTACTGAAAGTTATTGGCCAGCTATCTCTGATTGGCTACCGGTGGAGAGTGAACTGTCCACTCAGTTTCCAAAAGCCAGATAGGTTTAAAAAGACTCACATAAAATGACATCATAGCCTTAACTGCTTCGATTGTGAATCCCCAAATGAAACCACTCCAATTAATGCTGTCACAAACTCTGACATGCTGACTTCCCCTTCTCAACCGTAGGACATGGGTTTAAATCTCAATGTATATCATTGATGTACATAAATTTCATAAATTGGTAGATGAATTTCATTGGTGAGGATAAGACCTCCACCCAACTTATTGAGCAGGCCTGAAGTGGATTGAAAATGTTTCCAATTTGGTCTCTGAATAAGTTTAACAAGTGAACAAGTGATGGTTGCAACCTTTCATGTGTGGAATTTACATGCAAAAAAGAATAAAATATTATAGCATAGATTTAAATATTATTTTCATAATTTACTGTCCTGACATTTCCTAACATCTTCTTAAAGTATATGATTAATGTTGGAAAAATCAGCTGTTGCTATCATATTTTCATTATTTATAAAAAAAAATACCCTAACACCTTTTAAATTCCGAAAGGGAATAGAATAGGCAGAGCGCCTCTATTCCTAATGAACTTTCATTTAATTAAAAGCAGATTCCATCCTTCATGTCTTAACCGAGAGTGAGCCCAAGGTATCAATAATTTAAAGCTTTCAGGAGAGCGAGCGTGTGTGTATGGCAGACAACTACCATCATCTCATGGCTCTAAACCTTAATAAAATCTGGAAGTTTGAATTTCTATAAAAGCACATCTTAAATTAAAACTGGAAACATTTCATAGGGCTAGGGCTCAATCCACTTTTTTCTGAATATCTTGTTACAAAACAAGCTGTCTTGATAATTTTAATTTAGAAAATCATCATACATAAGTGGATCATCACACTATACTTTAATAAATAATTTTGACATATTCGTTTTCGTTTTTATGTAGTTGATAGGAAGAAATGTGAAAGATTGTTGCTATGAAAACTGAAATGAGAAACTATTTCACCAATGTCTTCATACAAAACAGTGCACATATTGCTCTTCCCGGTTCCCTCTGTCAGTTATATTTAATACATTTAAGATTTTTAAAAAATTATATAGTCTGTGGAAATGGCATTTACTCTCATAGCGCTAGACTACCCGAAGAAATACCGTTCTAAAACCAATTCTAATCGCCGACTAGTGGAATTTTAAACCCTTCAACCTGTTTCCGAGTTAGATGATCATTGGTACAGGCAAGTAGATTTTTTCCTGAAAATTAGGATTGTTCTTCCTTTAAGATCCAGAAAATTGATAGTAGAGTTTAGAGAATTTCAGAAAATAATATGTAGATTTAGGTTTAGCGACGATCAGATGGCGATAGTTATCTGTCATACTCTCCTTCCCGAATGGCAAATTAAAACTGGAAACATTTCATAGGGCTAGGGCTCAATCCACTTATTTTCTGAATATCTTGATGCAGAACATGCTGTCCTTCTGATAATTTTAGTTCAGAAAATCATTATACATAAATGGATGATCATATGTACTTTAATAAATAAAATCGCTGATAGGTTTAAGCCAGGTATTCTGTGATTGGTAAGAGTGGAGCTTAGCTACACACTGCTAATAAAAAAAAATAGCGCTAAATGGTGGCTACAAATACTTCCTTTGGTGGGGGGGGAGTAAAAGCAGACACACATATGTTAATTAACATGAAGTAAGTAATGATCTTTTCTGTGATAATCTGAGTAGTTCTTATTGATAAAAACTATATCTATTGAGTAAGAAAACTTAATTATTCGAGCCATCACTCAAAATATAATTTTGGAAAAAAGCTCAATATTATTAATATCCTTTTTAAAATTATTAAAAAACCTCTACACTGTCGGAAAATCATCGCAGGAAGTATATTATAACAAACAGTCTGTAACACTACTGCTTAAATACATTTACTGTCTGCACTTATACCATACGCTTAAGCAATGTATTACCTCTACCCACCACACTACATCCAAAAAAGTTATGTTATATTCCCTTGAACAATTTCCAGGCCTCTAATCCTTTAGAAAATCTTGTCGATATCTAGTCAACATTTAATACTTCAGAACAACTTATATATTTCAATTATATCCTATTTCTATCCAGATTGCATGTTCTCAATATCATATCATCTGTGTCTACCTTTGAGCACTCTCAAAAGTTTCCTTCTTCCCTTCAAAATTGAAGAGAACACATCTGTTAGAAGGATGATCCGATCAAGGGACCTGTATCCTTATTTTTCTGATTGGTGTCTTCGCTACTGCCGCATACCTTTAGAATTATCTTCATCACTTTTGCCATTTGTCCTCCCTTTAAGTGTATCTTCCTACCCACTACTACCATCATCTGAATATAGTTCCACAAATATAACACCTAGGCTTCCATCTTTGTATCCCAAAGTTTAAACAATGTACATAGGTATATTAAAATTTAACCCTGTTCGAGAAATTCATTCTACCAGTTTTCTAGATGGTTTTGTCCAATCTTTCTGCAAATGAGCATTGCTATTGTTAATAACATTCCTTGACTTCGCACTATCTTTAAACAACTGAGATATTTCCCACCAAACCATTTATAATAGTGTTGACACAAAGTTCGAAGAACAACGATCACATTACCGAGATCACTTTTACCACTTTACTTTTTTTGACACCACAGCATCCATATACAACTCTGTGATATCTGTGAAATAGTTATTTGTCAATCCATTCTACCAATCAGATATCTGAACTCATTCGTTGCAACTTAAATATCAACATGACTTGCAATATAGAAAGATCACATTCTGCAGAAAGATATACATTCTTATCATCAATGGCTCTCATTATTTTATTACTAAATCTAACAGGGTTCCTTTTTCATAAATTTATGTAGAGGTTCATCTTCATAAAATCACATTTATCTTCCTAATTCTGTAAACAAAGTCTTACTAATTTTCCAAAATTTGAACCTCTAGTAAAGACAGGTAAATTTTGAACCTCTAGTGAAGACAGGTTGCTTTTTCATAAAGTTATGAAGAGGTTCATCTTCATAAATGCACACTTATCTTCCCAATTCTGTAAACAAAGTCTTACTAATTTTCCAAATTTTGAACCTCTAGTGAAGACAGGCAAATTTGGCCTATAGTTTATTTCATTTTGCTATTGCCCTTCTGTCATACTCGTTCTCGATTGAATACTTGGGATCACTATCAATCAGAAGGCTGAAGGATAGAGATTTGTTTTCCAGAAATCTTCAAAAGTAAATTAGGTCTGAAGCAATGCTGCCTACTCCACCTAAGGAACAAAAGAGTTAGAGGATTTATTTATTTTTGCTACCCATATGCAAAGATATAATTTTACTCTCTTTCCATTACTTCAGGATCTTTAACTTATTTCACAGAACAAACCGATCATTGACAGAGTTGGTCATACTCCCTCAAAACAGGACAGAAATCTCATCTAACTCCTTCTTCTTTGAAATCTAGACTATTTAGTATTTTAAAAAATCAGCTGATGCCTTTTTGTTCCTGTATAGGGAGTTGGCAAGGCTGTTTTAGTCCTATCTAACTTTTTGGAGTGGGCAGTTCAATCTCCACTGGTAGCCAATTAAAGATAGCTGGCCCAAGGCTATAACTAATTAATTGGTACGCAGCGAAGAAGGCGGGTAACACGTGCCGCAATCTCGTGGTCCCTAACCATAACACACTATTTTTAATGTCTAAAAATAATGTAGGTTCGACGGCCGATTTTCTTGAGTTTACGAAAACCCAAGTTTCTGGAAGAAAAAACCCGCTTGCCCGTGGCAGAGATCGACTAACTCGGGAACCGGTCGAAAAAAAGGCTTAGAAAATGTTCATCTAGTTGTCAACTAGATTTGAAAACCAAGTCTTTCTTCGTGCAGTCCTGCGTCTTATGGTGCAAACGCCACTTCTACTGAGCTACTTCTTTCACTTCCATTTCCTGAATCTTTTCTTTTTCCCCTAGTATAAAAAGTCACTTCTTCCAAATGAAACAGTAAGGTAATCAGTAATTAGCTCCGCTATGTCGTCTACATCTCTTACTGGACCATTTTCTACATCCAAAATGGTATTTTACAATCACGTCTAATCTGACAAATCCCATAATGAAAGAACACCTTGGGAGATTTTTTTTTTTTTTTTTGCTTTCAATGTTTTCTTCTTTCATAGTCTGTTCTAATTTCCCATTCATTGCCAAACGGAGAGAGAGAGAGAGAGAGAGAGAGAGAGAGAGAGAGAGAGAGTAAGAGAGAGAGAGAGAGAGAGAGAGAGAGAAGAAGAAGAAAATGAGTAACCTAATTTATCTTCATTTTAAAAATAACTTATGAATGGTCTTCATGTCCTAGATCGGATTCAAGTTTCAGTCTTGTCAACCAAAGGGCATCTTCACTACCAAGGCTTCCTCGACACTGTCATCCCTTGCAAAAGACATTCACTAATAACCTTGCTCAGGCTCAGAGCAAGATTCGAACCCCATCCCCTTGGTTCAACAACGAAACACTGTCCACTCGACCAACCTACATATATTATATATTGGAGTAATAGAAATGAAAGTGTATTACTTTCGTTTTGTCTTAGAAAATACATTTTATCCTGTACGATTTAAGAATTAGTTTTGCAATAAATTTTCCTATCGCAATTAATAGACGGCGTTAAATGATGAGAATTTTGCAGCTCTTGGTTACTAAGCATGTAACATTAGGTATTAAATGTATAATAACAATCAGCGTTAAGTTGTGCGTATAACGTATATGTGCTTGGTGTATTTTTCATTGTAAGTAGAAAAGCAAATATAAGTTACTTATCAGTAGCATTACTTAAATGCATCTGTTCGTTACTACTCGTGTTAACTTCTCGATAAATTAGCTCTTTCGCGTACTATTCCTGATTTGATGTATCCTTCTTAACATCCAAGCTCTTCTTTTAAAGGACGGGGGGAGATTAAATAGGCCTTGCTCGATTAACTTATCAGTAGCATTACCGAAACGCATTTCGGAAGTACTGATATCTTAAAGAATTGATTTGTCCATTAGATCCAGCTTTAATTTCTCGATAAAATAGAAGAGCTTGTTCAGAAGGGTGCACTCTTCTCCACAAGCTCTTTGAAAGTGATAATAATAATTATTATTATTACTAGGTGAAAGGGCTTATTGTATAGGTCTTGGATCTTTACTGAACGTATACTGTCGCTTCTTACCATGTTGCTTAAAGATGGGTATTAAAAAAAATAAAGTCGGTTCGAGATTAAGTGGTACTAAGCTGGCTGAATATATGTTGGATTCGTCCAATTTTTTTGTGAATTATTATTCTTGCCTGTTTATTCTTCGCAGTCAGAAAATAACTGCCATCATGTTTGTATCTATTTATGCCATCATTCAACGTGGGCTTTTGGTCATCATTTTAACTCTTTATTGCAGTTAATTTTTATATGCAGAAACTATTATTTAAGCATTGGCTATTTCAGCTTGCTTTGCGCGGGCTTTTACTGTTATCTCCCGGTATGCCACCGTCATGTCATTTCGTAATGAGCCTGCGAACCTTTTCTTATAGAGGCATCCAACGTTATTTATTTAATGAAAAATGGGAAATCGTAACCTTTATTTATTTATTAATAATACAGTGAAGTACTGTATTAACATCTCAAAAAAAAAAAAAAAAAAGCGGATAGCATCAGTATTAATAGGATTTCTGATTGTTTTCTTGCTATGAACAGTTGCTTAAAATGTGGTCTGACTGTGTAAAACCTGGCTTCAGGCATGATCGTATATGCATTGTGTGCTAGCGCTTATTCTCAACTATCCACTTCAACAATACATTCTAGGTTATCACCTACATGCTGATTTTTAAATAAAAGTGTATTTTTATATATATAATTAAAGTGTTCAAAACCGGTTTGGCAAATTTTGATGTACCCAGTGAAAGTAAATATATATTGTTGATATTCAGGGGCCTTATAGTGTTCATAGCCTTTGATTAGATAGGAGAAGTGGAATATAGATGTTTTTATCTTCCTTGAAAAGCATAATGTAATCAGTTCTTAGTATCACAGCTGGGTTGCAGTGTATTGGGGGGGGTATACTATTCCTTCAGAACTTTAAAGCAGAAAAAATTGTATTAAAATGTTGATATACAAATTCCTAGGCACACTAACCCTTCCTTGTTTAGAAAATTTCAGATGTACTGTTGATTTTTATTCACTTTCTACAGAAAATAGCTTGAACACTCCTTCACTAAAGAATTACTGCTGTTTCTGTATGATTGCCTTTTCAGAGAGTATGCTTATCGTGCTGCCTTTTGCTTGCTTTCTCAGAATAATAATATTGGCAACTTAAAAATGGCATTGGTAGCTGAATCATTGTAGGACAAAAACTATTTTGCTTTTCTGTGGGAAAAGTTTTGATCACATCTCATTCAAGTATTACAAAGATTCCCAATTTATTATTATTCAGAATCCCCATGGAATCATGAGACTCATTATGGGAGATTCACTTTAAACATCACAAAGGCTATTGTATCATTTCTTAAACTTGTAATGTCTGCATTCTCATCATCCTCTCAGGCAATGTTTTCCATGCATCTACCACTCTCATAAAAAAATAAATAAATAAAAAATTAACTTTTCTTATGCACTACTTCCTTGTCTTTCAGTTCCCTCCCTTTCTTTTTGAGCCATTTGAAAAATATCCCAGATCTCCATCTGATGAATACTTTCTGAATAACTTAAACGTCTTGATCATATTATTTTTTGTCTTCTGTCTACCAAATACTATAATTTACATGCCTTCATAGCCAATATATCATAACTTGGATATCATATTCAGAACTGTGATATATCATTCCCAAGATATTGAAAGTTTATTTTTCACTTGGTCAGACTATAATAAATTTAATTTAATCCTTTATCCAAGTGAGTGCAAACAAAGTTTGCGCCTGAAAGTATCTTCAGGACTGGGATAAAGTGGTGCAACTCCTTGCAAAGGTGGAGCAAGCTACCAACACTCCTATCTCAGTATCTGCCATAATGCAAAACACATCTGCCTTGATATCTCCACTTGAGCCTGGCTCCCACTGAAGAGACCTCAATAAAGGTTGAAACTGGTCTGGGTAGTGGCCCTTCCCTTAATGCATAACATTATACATATCCGCAAGGAGATGTGTTTTGCATTTATGGGAGATAGAGATAGGAGTGTTGGTAGCTTGCTCCACCTTTGCAAGGAGTTGCCCGGTGTTGTACCACTTTACCCCAGTCCTGAAGATACTATCCAAGTGTGTGCAAACTTTGTTTGCACACACTTGGATAAAGGATTAAACTAAATTTATTATTATTCCCAAGATAATTTTTGTCACCAACCTTCATGCTCTCTCTCTAAAGTTCTTTTTATTCTCTTCAAATCTGGTACTAGATCTGAGCACAGCAGTTCAGTATCTCTACAAAACAATTTTCCTCTCAGTATTATTATTATCAGATCACGGTGAAGTCACTCATCATGGATATTCACTCTGTCTCTCTTTCATTTCATACAACATCTTAAATGCAATCACTGTCTCCACACCCAGTACTCTCAGGTAATGTATTCCAATCACCTATTGTATTGCAAGATGCCTCCCAATTGACTTCACTCATCTTTGTGATACAGATCCTTGCACTCCAGATTTCGATTCATCATCATCACCTCAAGAATCCCTTGCTTCCTCCAATTTCCTTTGGTTATAGTTCCAGCAGTCCTTTCTATATCATAATTTATTCTTAAATAGTTCATAAATCTAAAATCATGTGTACACACACACACACACACACACACATAGTTCTATTATTATTATTATTATTATTTAGGCCTCCACGGAGTCAAAAGACTCATCGCGGGAAGTCCTTCCTAGGAAACACAGTCTATCAACACTCATCATTGGAGGTACCTCCTAGGAAACACAAAGTCTATCATACCACTCCTTAAACTCATTGACCGTTCTCGCTCTCACCAATCTGTCAGACAATGCATTCCATGGTTCAACCACCCTCCATACAGGGAAACCACTCCTCACCCTCTTGCTCACAGTTTCTAATCATAAATTCCAGGGATGGCCCCTTGTCATCAATCCTTCCCACTGTTCAACCAAGCAAAAGAACTTCCCAGTGTCAACCCTGTAACCACCTCTCAACAGTTTAAAAGTCTCAATCATATCACCTCTCTTTCTATCTACCAAATTCTGCAGTCTACATTCCCTCAGCCGATCCTCATATCTAGCATTGTACAATCCTGAAGCCATCTTTATTGTCTCCCTTTGTACCCTTTCCACAGTTAATTTATCCCCTTCAAATTCTGGGGACCAAATCTGAGAACAATAGTCTAAATGTGGGCTGATCAGGGCCTTATGCAACGGAATGATAACTCTTTTAAGTCTGCAAGTCAGCATCCTTCTCATTATTGCAACAATCCTCTGTGTTACCTTCACCATGTTCCTTGAATTTCAGGTTTCTATCAATCATCAACCTCAGATCTCTTGTCTCCCCTACCTCCTCCAATAGAGTATACAGTGTCCCATTGATGTGTCTCAAACCTGTAGACATTACATTTTGATCCATTAAACTGACACACCCCCATTCATTTGCCCATCTGTCTAGCTTATTCAAATCCTCTTGCAGGGCTACTATATCTGCACTATTACTAATAACCCTTCCCAGCTTCACATCATCTGCAAACAACTGAATATCCCCTTGCAATCCACTGACAATGTCATTGATATGAAACATATAGGTCCCAGTACTGAGTCCTGTGGGACCCCCACTTGTAACCCTCTGCCTCCTTGAAACTGCCCCACCATATACAACTCTCTGATACCTATCAGACAACCAATCCTGAATCCAGTTGACCAACCTGATATCCAAACCCATGTGCTGCAACTTAAATATCATCTTGTCATGTGGCACCCTGTCAAATGCCTTCGCTAAATCCGAGAAAATGGCAGTATATGCCTTTCCCTCATCTACTACTCTTGTAACTATTATAAAAGGCTAGCATATTACTAAAACAAGAGCACCCCTTCACAAATCCATATTGACTCTCACAAATAACATTACCCTCATCTGCCCAATGCTGTATACGGTCCCTAACTAATTTCTCCAAGATCTTAACAACTACTGATGACACACAAACTGGCCTATAATTAGACACTTCTAGTCTGCTACCGTCCTCATGCAACGGCACTATCTTACCTTCCTTCCATTCCCTGGGTACCTTTCCCATAGCCAGACTTTCATTGAAAAGCCAGGTCAAAGGAGTTGTCAGTTCTTTAGCACATTCTCTCAAAACTCATGGTGAAATACCATCCAGTCCCACAGCTTTACTGACATCCAGAGTACTCAGTATTTGGAACACACTCTCCTCTTGCACCTCTAACCTGCCCTATTCCTCTAGTATTAAAATTTACTCCTCCAGGGTGAAATATTGCAATAAAGTGTTCATTGAACAATTCCACTATGTCCTCTGCATCAGTCACTCTATTCCTATTTTTATCCCACAATGTCATTCTTCCACAATCATTTCTCCTCCTATTGGCCACATAGCTAAAAAATTCCCTACGATTTTCTTTGGATCTTAGGGCCAATCTCTTCTCATATTCCAGTTTCACCTTCTTTACCATACTAGTCACTCTCCTGGCCTGTGTCTTATATTCTTCATCCATCTGCTCTTCACCTATCTCCTTATATCTCTTCCATAGCCTCTTTTTCACATGCAGTTCCTGTTTAATATTGTTTGTCATCAACTTTACACCAAATTGTGTTCTTTTCTTCACTTGTGGAATACAGCTTACTATTGCTGCTAACAAATATTCCTTCACAATTTCCCAAGCACTAATGATATCCCAGCCTTCCAATTCCTTACTCCATGAAACTTCCCCAAGTTGATGTCTAAGACTATTATAAACACCTGCCTTATAATTCCACATACGTTCCTGTCTCCTTGATACTCCTGCATGTCTAGCTTAATCATTCCAGATAATTTTTTTTTCATTTTAAAATGAATTGTATTTCTAATATGAAAAATTCAAAATTTTTTCTAATAAAAGGTTTTACTTCTTTGTGATGATATTCTAGTTTTCCAAATCTCAGTTAATTTTTTTTTTATTACAAAGTGATAGTAGACACTAAGATTGACATGAATTCGCATCGCCTTGCTTCATGAAAGTATATTTTCATAATTAAAATTTCAGTAGAAGTAATAATGATAAACAATAAATAAAAAATCAAATACATAAAACATAAAATGGAATTAAATACATTTTTTTCATGTCAGCATGAACATGATAATTTCCATGTTTCACATGAGGTTTGTATGTGGTATGGCAAGTGTGCTGACCCAAGTCAGGAACTTCTGTTTCCCATATATCATCCCTCACAAAATGCTCTAGATGCTCCTAATCTTGCGTCACATCATTGAAGGTTCATTGACAAGTTCTGTCTATTGAAAGTAACAGTAAATTTAAAATTTTGTATATTTAATATGTTTAATTTAAGTTCAGCACTTTTAAATGTTAAAATAGATACAAAAGGATATCATTCTAGTTGGAGGAATTGCCAGCTAGACCCACTAGGTGGTGGTGGATGACCTTCAGTGCTAACCGCCACCTTACTTATTGGAGGTCAGAAGTAGCCAGTGCCAAAGAACAAGGTTGTTCCAGCTTTTATTCCTCCCCCCTCCCATACAATGCAAATTATACCATTTAGTGACATGCTACACATATATTAGAGAGGATATATTATATATGTAGAGCAGATGTGGCTGAGCAGTTAAGGCGATGGACGTGAAATCCATTGGGGCAGAGGCATAATGAGGCTATGGCCAATGCGGCCCCGGTCATAGGCGTTAATTTTACATAGGTGCAAAAATTTAGATTTTTAAAGGTTTTTTTTTTTTTTTTTTTTTTTTTTTTTTTAAGAATGGCACAATTTTCTTATCTGGCCATAAGTGCCAAAATTCCTCACGATGTCTCTGCATTGGGGTCTCCCCACATAGGTTCCAATCTTGTCAGCTGCGGAAATTCTTTTGCCTCCTGATTAAACGAGTGTGTTAGCGTATCCGCTCTCCAGCCAAAAGGCTGCAGGTTCAAATCCCACCTTGGGCATGGATGTTTGTGATTATCTGTGGAAATACTAGTGGTGATAGATGGTGTTGGTGTAGTTGCAGTTAGTTGTAGTTGGTGGAATGAGTGGTGGAGACAGAGTTGTAGAGTAGGCACCCTCCCTTGATGAGTCTTTGGACTCTGAGATGTCACGTAATAATAATAATAATAAATAAAAAACATTATTATTATTATTACAGGCAACTCCAAGGAGTCCTGAGACTCATCGAGGGAGGCCCTAAACATCATCTCAAGCACTATCCAACATTTGCACAGTATCTGTCATACTTTGCTTTGAACTCATTCACAGTCATGGCACTCACAACAGACTGGCAACCTATTCCACTCATTCACTACTCTCCAAGCAAAAAACCTGGTTCTGACTGTTATTCAATTTCCATGGATGGCTCCTGGTTCTCCCATCAACAAACCTATTCTGAAAAATTTCCTCTGAATTAATCTTGTAAAAACCTCTCAGTAATTTGAATGTCTCAATCATATCACCCCTTTTCTGCATATCAATCAATTTCTGTAACTCACAAATCTTCAACCTGATCTTATAAGGATCATTCCATATACCAGATATGGCAGTAAAATGATTTCCCCAAGCTTACCACCAGATATTACATGGGTCTGTTGAATCTGATGATAATGCATTAGATGGCCTCTCAATCAGCTGGCACATATTCCTGCTGTTACATATGCTCTGCACTTAAGGCCATGTTAATGTAAGGAGATTGGTCCATTTGTATGAGTAATATGTTCAAGCGGCAGTCTCTTCTTACATATCCCTACTCTCAAACTATTTTGAAACATAACCATGAAAATGTAAGTACAACAAACAGGGTCTCTGCAATAAAAATAAAAAAAAAACCTCCCTCAAAAACTACAACTCAAACAAAAATTATAAGGTATACAAAATAGCCTAACTAAAAAATGTTAACACCAAAAACCTTCAAAAAAATCTTTTACATCCACTTAACTACAGATGAATTACATAATCTGTTACAGACATTACCTAGATCCTTTATTTTACCTTTATTTTATTTTACATTACCTACGAGGGGTGTTCAGAAAAAGACTGAACTTTTTAAATAACTTGCCAACCAGCACAGAGAGTGTGCTGAGGCTACTGACACCTAGTGGCAGGTTTTCACAACAAACTGCCATTTGCTTTGTTCTGCTATGAGCATTAGTTGTCAAGTTACATCTGAAGTGAGTATGTGCATGAGCTGTTCATTGGATTAGTGACAATGAAAGAGCTTGAAGAACAATGTGTGTGTGAAATTTTGTTGCAAACTTGGTAAAAATTTTACAGAGACATTTCAATTGATTAACCAAGCATATGAGGAGGACTGTATGAGCCGAATGCGGTGCTATGAGTGCTTTAACCACCTTACCGGCCATTATGGATCAAATACGCATCCTCATACGTTTCGTATCCATCATATATTTCAATGTAATATCAATGGTATTACAATATTAATATGCACTTCGCATCCATGGTAACCTAGACGTATATATACGTCTTGTCTGGTAGCATGGTTAAGCATTTTAAAAAGGGCAGAACATCAGTCGGTGAAGATCCCAGGCCTGGACAACCTTCCACATCAACAGATGATGATCACGTCGAGAGAGAGATTGTGCTGTGATTCGTGTAAATCGCTGCTTAACTGTCCGTGAAGTTGCTGACAAAGTGGGCATCAGCATAGGATCTTGCCATCATTTGACTGAAAAACTTCAGATGCATCGTGTCAGTGCAAAATTCATGCCATGTTTGTTGACTGACAGTCAGAAAAAGAACTATGTTGAAATCAGTCGGACCTGCTTGACAATGCAAATGGAAAAAGCAGACCTTTTCCTGTTTCCCAAACTTAAAACCACTTTGAAAGGACGTCATTTCCGAACCATAGAGGAGATTCAGGAGAATCCGATGAGAATTGTGCACTATCACAGAAAGTGTGTTCCAGGAAGCTTTCCAGCATTCCAGCTTAAAATGTTGTAAAATGAGCGATAAAGTCTTAATAGCAAAAGTTCGGTCTTTTTTTGAATGTGCTTTGTATTTTTGATAGCAAATTGCAGCTACAGTAGCCACAGCCCTCCTTAATGTCCAAATTACTCTGTTTCTTTTCACTACAAGGGTGGCATCCATGCCTTTTGTCATATCCAGTATTGCTTGCCAAATTTAGAATCTCCTGCTTTTGACCTCCTTGGCTTCGAATTTCCTCCCATATTCAAAGATGCTCATATTTGCTTTCCATATTCTAAAAGCCACTCTGATCTCTTCAGCTTCTTATCCCTAAAGCTTAACATTCTGCAATCAGGTTACTGTATTCCTATTATCAAGCATCAAAGAGATGATTGTTGCAAGCAGTGATCTAATGCTCAAATACCTGATAATGCTCTTCCAGTACCCATGATAATTTCTTAGCCAGTTCTTACAGGTATACTGTAAAGGTCACCTTTCCTCTTAGTAACTCAGACCATGATCTCATGCAACTTTCCTCTCCCACAGAGCCCTTTCCCCAGCTACTTCCAACGTTATGCCCTTTGTAACTTAAAGGGTGCCAAGTGGTATAACCTCTGGAACTTTAATCAGCCATCTTTCTGATTAATGGCAGTGATTATAGAAATCATTCTTGCTGCCATCAAGGCCCACTTGATCAAAAATATCAGCAAACTTTACAATCCATGGTTTAACAGCAGACAGATAAACTAAGGGAATTCAAGAAAAAAAAAAAATAATAATTCAGCATACCAAAGGTGGCCTGATAAGAACTCCAGCTGCAAACTCAGCCTACAATGAAGCATGCAATACATAATAAAAACGACAATCAGGAAATCCAAATCTGACTTTGAAATAGCAACAGAGGACAGCAGAAATTGTCCTCTGTCCAAATGCCAGTTAGATCTTGAGGTCTCTTGCAGAGGTCATTGGATGCAACTTCTGTTCATCTTTGCATCCACCTCTATCTCATCCAGATGGTATTGGGTTACAGCTCCTAAAGATAAGTTACTTCCTCCTGGCTTCATTCTTCTCCTCTAACTCTTACATAGATGACCATGATAAATCACATTCTATCATACTAGAAACAGTGCACCATGTCTCCTGTGGTAGGCACAGATGCAAAAAAATAAAAAATGAAATTTAAAAATACACACACACATACACAGACATCTACCCTATAATATAAAATGATAAGCCTTTTTCTGTAACGTTTTTGTGTCACTTTTTTTGTCAAGTTATTTGAAACGTTTTGAAACTAGGGCTACCCTGAGTGTCGAGTCTTCAAAATTCAAGTCATCAGAATTCAAGGAGAACCGCTTATGCTGTTTTGTCTCTGTACTCTTTTATACTTAGCATTTATCCCAATACATGAATATATCCAGTCAGTTCCAAAACAGGGAAATAAAAGTTAGCTCTCAAACTACTAACCTATCCTTCTCACCTCAATCCTCCAGAATAATGGAAATCAATGATAGTTATCATCAAGAGATCTTCAGTTAATTAGTGACCATCTATATGGATTCTTCACTACTTGACACATGCCATGGATAGGTTTGGAAAAATGTGGTGCTGCTGCTCTTAACACATCCAAAATATCTGATCCTGTTTGGTATTGGGGCCTGCTCAGAATTGCCATCCTTTTTCTACCCTACATCGTGTTTACCAGAGTAGCCGGCTTTCTATCTTTGAGCTTCTGTATCAGTGCAGAAGTGGCTCAGGATTCTGTTCTGTCACCTGCCCTCTTTGTTCTATATATAAATTGTGTCATTGAACAGTAATCCTATCCTGATGAGTTGATGATGATAATGGTGATATACAGTTGTTTGCAGATGATGCAAAGTTGGAGAGTTATGAGAAGTAGAGCAGATATTGTAGCTTTACAAGAGGACCTAATAGACTGTCTGAATGGGGAAGTGTGTGGACATATCAGTTTAATGTTACAAAGTGCAAGGTTTTAAAATTTGGGAAGCAAAGATGGGATGTAGAGTAGAGGATTGGTGGGATATTTTGGAGGAGGTGGAGAAGATGAAGGATTTAGGGATTGTGGTGGATAGAGACTTGAAATTTCATAAACACTTTGCTAAAATTGTGAGGATGACACAGCAGATTATGGGAATTGATGCAGAAAACACTCACATCTAGAAGTAAGGATGTTTTGATTCCATTGTACAGGACTTAGATCAGGCTGTATATGGATTACTCTACACAGACTTGGTCACCAGGTTTTCAAAAGGATGATGAGATGTTGGAGAGGATCCATAGACGATTGACTAAGTTGGTTTCTGGTCTCTGGAATGTGGAATATGAGGACAGATTGAGATAATGCAAATTACAGAACCTAGTGGATAGAAGGAAGAAGGATAGACATGATTGAGACATAAAGTTGGTGTTGGGTAATTACCAGATTAGTGTGGATGAGATTTTTCATAGAATATCAGGAGACAGGAAGAGAACGAGAGGCCATCCCTGGAAGATGTATAAGGTTAGTGTGAGCAGCAAGGTGAGGAGTAGATGTTTTGCATGGAGAGTAATGGATGATTGGAATGCATTGCCTGAGAGTGTGTGTGCAGCAACAGTGAATGCATTTAAATCGAGGTACAATGAGATGTTCATGTAAGAGTGGGACCTCCCACAATGAATCTCTTGACTTCATGGAGGTCTGTTGATGATAATAAAATATAATCTTTATGTGGCATATTAAAACTGTCTTTCCATAATAATAGCTGGCCTGGTTGGCCAAGTGGTTAGTGTACCCTCTCTCCAGCCAAAAGACTGCAGGTTTGAATCCCGCCATGGGCATGGATGTTTGTGATTTTCTGTGAAAATATTAGTGATGGTGGGCAGTAGATGGCATTGGTGTAGATGATGATTGTCGTTGGAGAATTGGGTGGAGACATAGTTGTGGAGTAGGTGTCCTCCCTCGATGAGTCTTTGGACTCCCTGGAGGTGTCACGTAGTAATAATAATAATAATAATAATAATAATGCAGGGACTGCTAGTTGTGATAATAGTGATAATTGTATCCTTGATAGTAAGCAACACAAAGTTTTTGGGTGATTTGTAGGCTTTTAATAAGTTATATTTCTATAGGGCTCTGACAGTTTTGATTTTGGAGGGTTTATAGTCTGATGCATTTCTTTATTAAATGGGACCTCTGTTCCACTTTTATAAAGGTGTCTTTGATGGTGAAAAGTTCTTATTGAAGTAGTTGGTGCCAATTTTTCATGACATGACATATAAGAGCATGACTGACCATACATGTCATGCAAGCTTGGTTAGTCAGGTCACTAACCATGCCTTTGAACATCTTGTACAGGATTAAATGGAAAATATATACTATGCTTCATGGCAGCAAATACACCCTTGAAAGATCTTGTGTAGAATCAGTAGCAGATTTTTTAAAAACCACTGAAATCTAAATAAAATGGTTGTGTGAACCTTCCCAAGAATTCTGAAACTGTAATTTTTAGACCTTCCTCACAACAGCCAAGGCTAGCTATCAGCACCCCATAGAGGGCACTCCTCTTCAGCCTTTAGGCTTATAAGTTGAACTTCTTCCACTTATTGTTTTTGTTTTGTGTATGTTATAAGTTTTATACTTATACATACTTAATAATTTTTATACTGTATCCCAGCTGATGTCTCTGTAGCAGGGACATATTGGAACTTTTATACCTATGTTTAATTATTTTATTATGCAGTTTTTGTTCCATTAAACCTCAAGATGAGTTTTGCCATACTTCTGTGAGTGTAATGCTCTAGCTAATTTTTCACTAAATTTGGAGAGATGTCATTTTTAGAAAGTATTCTTTATTCTTATATAACATAAATTGGCATTGAAATTTACAACCAGGGATGATTGGTTAAAATATATCAGCAAGTTGTGAAGAAGGGAAGTGACAGGTGTTGTTTCACAAGATTCTTGTTGAAAGTTTTTCCACTTGGTTAAAAATTAAATTAAAGATGCCAAGAAATTATATTCTTGTTTGTCCTTTATCCAAGTGAAAGCAAACAAAGTTTGTGTGTGAAATATCTTCACAAATAAGCTACTTGTATATAGAGGCTAATGACCTCACATCAATTGTCTTGGTATCCCATAATGCAAAGCACACATCTTTTGGAGAGTGTATTATGCATTATGGAAAAGCCTCAACCCAGACTGGTTTTGACCTTTATTGAGGTCTCATCAGTGGGATCCAGATCCACACCACGTTTGAAGTGATGTTGAAGTCATATATTTCCCATATATAAATAGTGAGAAGGTGTAACACCTTATTGTTAATATACTGTGGATTAGAGCTAGTTGTTGAAAGTTTTTCCACTTGGTGATGAGACCTCAGTAAAGGTTGAAACGGGTCTGGGTAATGGTCCTTACCTTAATTCATAATGGTCCTTAATTAATTCAACCCCAAAACAGTATGAAATATTAAGGCAGTTAATGTGAAGTCATTAGCCACTATATACAAATAGCCTAGTTGTGAAAATAATATTTATTATTATTATTATTAAACAAGACCTCATGGAGTCAAAGACTCATCTGGGAGGTCCTATTATGCGAACTCGCAAAAAAATTCGCATGCAAACTTTGTTTGCTTATACTTAGATAAAGGATTAAAGAAGAATATAATTTCTTGGCATCTTTAATTTAATCCACAAAGTCCTGTTCTGGAGCTGCTGTTTGTGTAGTTCATATGTAGACAACATAATCTGTGGTTTAAAGAAACATATTTAATTGTTTGCAGATAATGTAAAACTGGAAAAGATAATATGATAATAGATGATAACGTTGATATGGTGAATCACTTAAATGATTTGAAGAGGTTAGTTCATTTGGCTGATGAGGTGATATCAGTTGAATGTTGTATAAAGTTTTGCACTGTGGACAAAGGAAATGGAATATAGTATAGTGCTATTAGCATATAAGTGTGTCCCAGGAATTGGAATAAGTGAGGGATCTATGTGTTATGATGAATAAATATCTGAAGTTTCAAGGGACTTGTTACATCAGCATGAATCTGATTCATGGAAATTATATTATTTCCATCAGCATGGAAATAATAGCATTTTTTTTTTTTTTAAATTATGTAAAAACAAATGTATCCTTGTGTCAGTATTAGCATGAATAGTCCAAATGAGATAACATTTTGGGTGATCTGAGAGACTACGTGAAAATTATGGAAAAGTCTGCTGGGTAATGATGAGCTAGAAAAATGCCTGAGGTTTATATTTTTATAATTGCTGACACATGTACAGAAAAATGGAATTTATTTAATTCCAATGCATTTCACTCCATGTTAGAAGGTCATCATTATGGAGAGAAGAGAAAATTACCAGTTAACAGCATCCAAAACATGAATCAAAAGCCATAGTCATAGCATGCACTT
This sequence comes from Typopeltis vanoorti, assembly GCF_054136105.1. Lineage (NCBI taxonomy): Eukaryota > Metazoa > Arthropoda > Arachnida > Uropygi > Thelyphonidae > Typopeltis > Typopeltis vanoorti. The sequence goes on along the minus strand of NC_143565.1, from coordinate 14,085,129 downwards.
ACTTATTCATGCTTCGGTCAAGAGTTCAAAACGAAACAATGGATAGTTTTTGTAATTCGATCTACAAGATTACAGAATATTTGTTGTTACAAAATAAAAATAAATTATGAACAATTAATTGCTATAATTTCCAAAGCTTTCAGATGGGCATGCATTCAGAGTGGTTAAGAATCAGATGATGGCATAAAATTTCAAGAAACAGACAATCAAATTTAAATCTACTGGAATAAAGAATCTTAGTTTAATTCCAAACAGCTCTGTGCCTATTGTCAGCAGTAAGCATTGCCATTTATCAAATGCTAAGAATTTGATATAGTTCTGAAGCTCTTGGATGCTAATCTCAACAGAATGGTCAGTCTGTCCAAAATAATGAAGTTAACATGAACAGAACACTTTGATAGAGAGAGAGTGAGATACGGTGATTTATTTTATGGTAGAAAAGCAGACTTTCTGAGTTGGTTGGAAGGCATATAGTTATGCTTGCAAAGAACCATGCTATTTATTCTGGTGTTTCTGTAAGGATGGGGTATTATTATTATATGGACACCTCCATAGAGGCCTTAGATTCATTGCAGGAGACCCAATCTATCCACACGATCTATCATACCTCTCCTTGAATCCATTACCAGGCAGTGCATTCACAACTTACTCTACCAACCCAGTCTACTCATTCATAACTCTCCAAGCAAAAAATTTAGTTCTTCACATCCCCTACTAACCACATCTTAATTCACCTTCTAGGGATGACCCCTTGTTCTGGTCCCCCTGGACAAGTGATGAAGCATTTCCCCTACATCTATCCTATAAAACTCTTTAAGCAGCTTAAATGTTTCTATCATATCCCCTCTTTTTCTCATATCAACCAACTTCTGCACTCCACACATCCTCAATCTGGCCTCATAGAAAACATTCCAAGCATGGAAAGTAGTCTTTTTACATAAGATTGTTTCGTTTGGGATGATATCTAGATGATTTTTGGATGGAGGTTTTGTTATATCTGTTAATAATCAAAGTGATTTTTTTTTTTAAATTCTTCCAACAGAACAGAAGGGAATCATAGATTGTGTGAGCAGCTCTGTGTATAAGAGTTTTGATACCTGTCTTCTCTGATGTATCATTAATACTCTTATACATGGTGGTATTGTCATATCCCCACGTGCCCTCGAGGGTACAGAGGTCTGACATATGTCAGTTTACGGGTGGAGGCTAACCCTGTGAGAATGGCCAGTCCTCAGCAGAGTGCCAACAGCATCGGATGATTGATCTCCCCAACTACTAACCATGCTCAGACTTGCTTAACTTTTTGCGTGAGCCATTAGTAACGGTACCAATCGACCAACCTTTATTGGCATACATGATGGTATAGTCACCTTAAACAGAATGGGATAGGAAAGATTAGCAAAACTATTTGATGCCAAGATGGAAAAATGACTCGGAGGAAGATCAAGAGCTGTGTGGATTGATGCAGTTCGGAAGTGCTCTAGAAGACAGAAATATGAGGTCCTACAATATTGGAGTGCTGACAAGAGATAGATTAATTTGAAGGAAAACTGTTGACAGGAGATTAGTAAAAATCTAAACTAAATTGTATAGGATTGTGATAGTATCTTATATACTCCTTGAGAGTACATATCATGAAATTGATGTTTCTGCTGCTGTTGATAATCCCACTCAGTGCCTTTTTTTTAGTATTTTGTGTTCAACAGTTAATGAAACAGTATAGTTAGAGATTGTCCAGAAAATCTACTAGCCTTAGACCTTTTTTTCATAATCAGCATGCACACAACCTTCTTTGGACTGAAGCGAGGAGTTATTTATTTTCCCCCTGTAACTATTTGACTTAGATAAATTATAATTAATATTTGAGTTTAACAGCTCCTCAAAAGATGAATGTTAGTATTATTTAATTTTTTTATTTTTAGAATTTTATACTGATTTCATTTTTGCACTTTTTTTTTTTTTTAGAACCACAGATGCTTATAGGACCTAACTGGATATCTGTTGACTGAAATAACTGAGTCTGGAATTGGAAATTGAATCCTGTGTATAACAAAGTTTTAAGAAAATAATATGCAACAAGCATAGATTTATGTGACTCAGCAAACGTTAACATCTCTTTCTTAAGACTTTTGCAATATCTCATCAGTTTTAAATGCATTGTCTTATACAGTGTTATACTTGCACATGGAAGCACAAAACCAGCAACTTGGCACATCTATCATTTTCGACATACCATCTTTATACAGTATATCATTTAATTCAGCATCATCTGTAATTCAGCCTATATACAACAGTTCTTGTGTAATGAAGAGTAATCAGCAATCAACTCCATGTAACGTTACAAAGAGATATGTTTCCATTCTTCCCTCAGACAGTGTCTCACACGAACATTCTTACAGTTATCAAAATGTGTTTGCATCTGCTTCCTCTGATACTCCTAGTTCCTCTTTGGAATCAACTTCAGACTGTGCAAAAAGAAAACATACTGCAAAAATGTGTGCTAAAAACTATTCGCTTCGAAAAACACCTGTTCATTCATCATTTCAATCACCAGCACTTAGTCTGCTGAAGAATAATGCCGTTTCATCAAATTTTTCATCTCAGAATAAATCTTTACATGCATGTGCAAAATCCACTTCATATGTAATGGTTTTGCCATCAACTCCCAATACCATTATATGCCCTTCTATTAATAACTGTACAATTTTGCCTGCATCATCTGCATTAATGTCAACTATAAGTGCCAAATCCAATAGTATCTTAGCCATTCCAGATCATACTGCCCCAAATATATCCCCAAAATCAGACAATACTACTGCTTTACATATGACACCTAAAAAATTAGAGGACTGTGCAGAATCAACCATATTACCTGTTGTAGAAAAAGGTACAGAATTGGAATTAATATCAAGTAAAGAGCCATGTCTTGAAATGGTTGTAAGTGTTGATCCCTCGCTTATTTTAGAAGACTATGAAGAGCCAGCAGAAAGTGATGTCTACATTCTTGGCCATCCAGATATTTAAGTAATTATTACTGAATATCTGGTTCTACATGTTAAATAAGTATTTTATTTGTAAATAAAAGCAAACTATGGTAGGAAATCAAAGTTTGCAGTTCAGCTTATTTTTGTATCCCTTATTTTTTAAATGCTAAATGCTTCTGTAATCACATATGTATTTGTAAAAATCATAAATAGTATTCATTCTACTTGTTTTCATTGAATTATTAAACTGATTAATAGAATCTGAATTGCCAAAGATGAATCTTTAGCACACTAGATCAGCATTTTATTACTATTGTTTTTACAGTTATTCTGTAGTTCAGAGGATTTCTTTTTTTGTCTTGAGAATAAAAAGTATTATTATTATTATTCAGGCCTCCATGGAGTCAAGAGACTCATTGCAGGAGGTCCTTCCTAGGAAACACAAAGTCTATCATACCACTCCTTTAACTCATTGACTGGTCTTGCTCTCACCACTCTATCAGGCAATGCATTCCACCACCCTCCATGTAAAGAAACTACTCCCCACCCTCTTGCTCACAGCTTCCTTTCATACTTTCCAGGGATGGCCCTTTGTCATTGCTCCTTCCCACTGCTCCACCAAGTGAAAGAACTTCCCAGTGTCCACCCTGTAACTGTCTCACAGTTTAAAATCACCTCTCCTCCTTCTATCCACCAAACTCTGCAGTTCACATTCCCTCAGCCAATCTTCATAATTAACATTGTACAGTCCTGAAACCATCTTTGTTATCTGCCTCTGCATCCTTTCCACAGTTAATTTATCCCCTTCAAATCCTGGGGACCAAATTTGAAAACAGTAGTCTAAGTGTGGTCTGATCAGGGTCTTATACAATGGAATGATAACTCTTCTATCTCTGCAGGTCAGCATCCTCAGTATTACAGCAATTCTCTGGGTTATCTTCACCACATTTGCAATATGCCCCCTGAATTTCAGTTTTCTATCGATCATCACTCCCAGATCTCTTGTCTTCCCTACTTCCTCCAGTACAGCTCCTCCAATCGAGTATGCATCCTCGATGTATCCCAAACTTCGAGAGTTTATATTTGCTGCATTAAACCGACATCTCCCCCATTCATTTGCCCATCTGTCTAGTTTATTCAAATCCTTTTGCAGGGCCACCACATCTTTTCCATTACTAATAACTCTTCCCAGCTTCACATCATCTGCAATCTGTATTCTCAAGAAGAACTATGTACTTAGTACTTAAAAAAAAGTTAATCTTGTTAGCATCTATCACCAAAATGTTATATTGTTGTTGTTATTGTTATTATTATTGTTATTATTATTACAGTCCTCAGGAGTCAAAGACTCATCAAAAGAGGCCATATGTCACCCATACCTAAAAATTTAATTTATGAGAAAATACTTTCTTTTTTGGCAAATTATCTCCATGCTGCTTAGACATCATAGGAAAAGATTAGAAACACTTGTATAATCCTATTCTGCTTTCCATTTACTCTAATTTTGTCTTATTTCAATATTTTGTTTTCTTCTCCATTCATTTTTGCAACGTTTCTTATTTCTCTCTCTCTCTCTCTCTGTAACTGAATGAGTAAAATGAGATAGATCAAGAATTCACCTCCCATTTGTTGTTTCTTTCCTTTCTGTATAATTGTTCTTCTTCGTCATAAGTGCTTTTCTATACTTAAAGCATGGATTTAATTTTCACTATTGATCATCATCTTCTATGCTGTTATTTGTCATTTATTAGAGATAAATCTTTCTCTTTAGTGTGATTTTTACTGGTGTGATGTGACATAGACTATAAAGTCTGTCTATTCTTTGTAAAGTGAGATATTAAATGTTAATATATCATTTTGATAGCAGTAAGTTTTAGCAATCACATTATCAACTGATAAATAACACTGAATTTTATTGGATTTTTATGCATATAATCTATTTATGTAATCTAATCAGAAATGAGCTTTATGTGTTAAACATGAATTGTAACTCGAAAAGCATATGACAGTTATTCATATTATACAAAAGGCCAATTTCTATTCCACTTTGCTCTACAGCAGGATAGAAATATTTTTCTAAATAGCCTTTTGAAGTTTATTTTTTAATCTCATGCTATAATGGTATTTATAAATAAGTTTATATTTAAAACGTCATATATTATTGTCACCATTATTTTTGTAAACCACCAGAATGTCCAAAAGAAAAGGAAAGAAAGAAAGATGCACATTGTGGAATAACATGTAATATTGAAATAATTAATGCATTTCATTGTTGTTAAATAAATTTAGTGGCATAACTGTAATACTGAGAGACCTCTCAGTCAAGATTTAAGAACCGAAGTTGGCTTGATGATAGCTCAAATGATATACTGATGAATCTTCTCTGAGGAGAAGGTTAAAAATCAGTTATGCCATTGAGCCATATTTATTCTTTTAAAGACGTGAGTATATAAATATATGTTTAGTTACATATCATAACATATTAGTTTTACAGCTTTAAGATTAGTTCTGTATTTTAATTTTTATCTAGAATATAAGTTTACAGTGTCCACAGAAGTCACAACTCAGCTGTATACAAGTTCTCTGTAATTTTGTTGAATGCTTAAAACAATAAGCATTAGTATTTTGTTCAGCATCCAGTGACCATCCAATCTTTTAAGAATGCCATTCATTTTAGTTTCGAAGTGAATGATTCATTAGATATAACTGTTAAGAGCTTGCAAAAAGCACATAGTGATTGAATTTACTCATCGTCACGTTGAAAAACAATGTTATCGGCATTGTTTCAATTCTGTTTTCAAGCTTCACCATCATGTTATGATTTTATGCCATTCTACTGTTACCTTTGCATTTAACTCATCTGTGCTTGTGCGATTTTCCATTTGTTGAATGGATTGTTTAAGAAATATGCTTGTTGGATTTTGTTTATATGAGATGTGTTAAATTCTGCACTAACTAAAAAGATGAAAATTTCTTCATCTTTGTTTTCAAAATACATGTGGTGTGGATGAAAAAAAAAAAATTACTAGTCATGTTATTGTTGAAATGTGAGATATTTTACAAAGTTGCTGTTTTTATATTTGGTGTTACTTGTTAAGATTTTTGTTATTTTTGTGCTAAATTTCCTACTGTAAAGCTCCTTTTATTTGTTAGATTAACATTTAGTGAACAGTAATGGCAAGACACAACTGTAATTCCAGTTATGAGGATTGCTGTTATTTATTACTTCACTGAAATAGTTTATATTTGTGTAGATTTATGTGTTTAAGTTTTAGTTGAAAATGCATGATATCTTTAAGAAATATGCCAGTGAGATGCTTATTGCTCCAGTAATGCCAGTGTGCATTCCAGTTTTCAGATGAAGTTTTTAGTGTTAAAAAAGTATTTGTGAAGAATTAAAAGTTTCAATTATGTATTGTTGCATTTACTTAATTTAAGGCTAATTTATGTTTCTGTACTGTCTAGTCAAGCTGCAGCAAAACATGTTAATACATGTTTTTATTTTCTTCAGATTTTCTGTTTTAATATAATGAATGAAGTATACCATAAATTTGCCTGTATATTTGGAAAAAAAAATTGTTTAGAAGCAGCCTCATATGATTTTTATACCCTGTGGCATGGAGTAAGAAGAAAGGTATTCAAATCCGTAGCGAGATTATAAAAATTAATATTATGTGTATATATATACGCACACACACACACACACACACACACTTTTCTGTTCTGTTCAGTATGGCAGAATGAAACAGTAATCAGACCATGGAAAAGAGGCAAAGAAATCCTGGAGGTCATCCTACTTAGCACCATTGTAGTGCCATTGGATTCTAGACAGACGACTGCTTGTAGGAGTTTGATCTGTAGAAAGGAGATGGATAATGCAATGGTTGGAGTTGCCAAGAGAAGAGCAAACATCTGTGGTGTATTTGGAGAGAGAGAGAGAGCTTATTAAGAAAATATCCAGTGTTGGAAGAATGATGATAATCATCTGATAAGCTCATTAACAATTTACATTATTAGCTCATGCCTGATAGCAAATGATTCAGCTTCCTAACTTAAGGCTTTATCATTGAAGTTGGAGGGGGGGGGATATGAATACTGGTCTCCTTAGTTTAACTAATTAGACTGCCTGAAATCAGCTTTTAGATATATTGGTTTATCTGATTTAAGCAATCAAGTCGGTAAATGAAAGCTCTAATGTGAGTTGAGATAATCTTTAGCTGGAGCATGTTCTACAGTATTTGAAAGTAACATAATTCGGCTGTTTAAAACACTGTTATATTCTGGTACAGATGGATGGATTTAAGACAGGGTATTAACATGAATCTTCAACAAAATTCAAGAAACATTATATTCCTGATAGTCAGTGGCTTTGGTTACTTAGCAAGCACAATTATCAACTACTAATGTAGGATGAGAGCCTCTGTACCTGAGCCAGTATAGACGAAGCCCTTTGGTCGGAAAAACCTGGGTTCGGTTCCCATCAGTGATGTGAGGAACCTTTATCTGGTCTCTTTTGACAAAAGTAGGAATTTTTTTTTCACCCAAAAACTTGGTTTTTTCTGACCCCAAATGAACACACATGGATTACAGTCATGAATATGTCACAGCCACATGCTGGTCCTGAGCTCAGATAAAATTGGGAGTGGGGGAAGCACTGGTGAACTACCCTACAAAAAATCTCACCAGAACACTGGGCAATACATACAAAAGTCATTTAGGATCAGAAACAACTGAAAGGGAAAAATCACTACCACAAAATGGTGAGAGAGAGAGGAGCAAAAGTTGATGGGAGATGAAGCACAACATGCTGTTTAATATCTGTGTTCACCAGCTTATATAAGCTTTTGATGTTTGTGAAGATTCAGAAAAGGTATCCTAATATTTACTTGAAAACAAGGAAAATACTCTAATAATAAATTTAGTTTAATCCTTTATCCAAGTGTAAGCAAACAAAGTTTGCGCCTAAAAATATCTTCAGGACTGAGGTAATGTGGTGCAACTCCGAGCAAAGGTGGACAAGCTCTCATCACTCCTTGTCTCAGTATCTCCCATAATGCAAAGACATCTCCTTGCAGACATGTATACTGCTATGCATTGAGGGAAGGGCCACTATCCAGACTGGTTTTGACCTTTATTGAGGTCTCGTTAGTGGGAGGCAGACCCAAACGTGGAGATTCTACAGCAGAGCAATAGGAGAGGTCATATTTACCTATACAAGTTGCCAAACAGGTGTACCACCTTATTATTGAATTACTCTGGATTTAGAGAAAGATGGAAGTTTATTTTGCACTTGGTTAGACTATAATAAATTTAGTTTAATCCTTTATCCAAGTGTAAGCAAACAAAGTTTGGCCTGACTGTATCTATTAAGATATTTCTTGTCTTTTTAACATAGTTTTATTAGGTGATCAGAACCAGAGCTAGATATTTTGCTGCCTTTGGCAATTATTCACCTCAGTGAAAAAATTCATAGTAAAAGATAACCCCTATTTAGAATGGTTAGTTGGAATTACAGCTAAAGCAAGCTGAGTAATTATGCCTGTGATCTTTGGTCAGTCTGCTTGTTTTGAAGAATGAAAAATCCTGCCATATCTTTATGAGATTGGCTGCCTAACCTTAAGTTAAAAAAGTAATTTTGTAGGTGAATGAGTTCAAGGAGAAATATGATAGATATCATGTGAATAGTTAGTATGAATCTCCCATGATGGGTTTTGGACGTGATGGAGGCCTGAGAAAATAAGTGACTTTTCAATTATCCAACATTCAAATCTACAGACCTTCAATTTGCTGATCCCTTGTATAGGGTAGTGTGTCAAATGACTTATGGTACAGTATCATGTAATTGCATCTTCAGTTATTCAGCCATTTGTTATCCCATTGGCAAATTACTCTTCTGTTGTGGTTGGATAATTGAGAGATTACTATAATAAACATTCCTCACTTCCACAAAATGTCATGACATCCAGGTGATCCTTGTTTATTATTATCCTAAGACACCAGCGAGTCAAAGACCCATCTAGGAGATACTTTGCCATGTTTCCTGAAAATTAATTGCAAGAAAAATCTTCGCAAGAAAATTTGAAATCCTATTTCATTGTAAAACTCGATGTAGCTTGGAAATGCCAAAGCGCTTTGCATCGATTTTTACAGTGTTCAAGTCACATGAGAATGTTACAAAAATAACCTTGTTTGTCTCTGTATATTTTATGCTAGATATTATTGTAAATAACCCTATGGGAATTAACTGCACTTATTGCTTCAACAAAAATTTCTCTGATGTCAAAAACAAAGGCAATGCTTTGCCACCGGAACTTTATATAATAGCTCTATGTGAGAGCATAAGAAAGTTGTTTACGTTTTAAGTGTATGAGAAAGTTGCTTACGAGCTCTGTGCATAAACACCTTCAAAGTCAGTGTCTAAGAGATCGGCAGGGTTCAGAGAAGTTTCTGCCGGCCGACAAAAAAAATGGAGTCCATGGAAGAGAAGAAAGAATGGGTCAGTCTTCACAGGAGATCAAGGAGACGTGCCAAATTCTTCAGGGGTTACAAGACTTCGTGCAAGGTCCCAGAGAACATGAAATAAAAAGGGACAGCTGAATATCATGGTCGACAATCAGAATTAGAGCGGCAGTGTGAGTTTTTGTCGTTGGCAGTTAGAGGTAGAAATACCGGGAGTAGGATCCAGAAGTTACAGCAAGCCCACGCCAGAGGAGAAATTGGAAATGACGAGAGAACAGCTGATGTAAATACTTGAACTAAGTGTGGGTTGGATGTCCTTTTGCCGTGGGAGGTCAAGCGAACTTCAAGCGCTGAGAAATTTGCCGGTATGCTGAAACATTTTGCCTGAGCTATTTGAGCATTGCAGATTGCAGTCCAAAAGCCCGCCAATTTCCTGACGAGATGCTGCTGAAGCAAGATACTCCAGAAGCAAGCCTAAGATCCAAGATGAAAGAGAAGGCATAGCGACTTTAGTGCAAGACCTTTGAGTGACACAGAGCTTCTGTAAGTTTGCTCATCTTTTATTGTAGATTTCTTTTATAATCTAGGAGATATGTTATAGATGGACAGATAAGAATTAAGTTAATAGAAATAACAAGTGTCCATAAGAGAGTCATTTGGCATGTTAATAATTAGCATAAGAATTGTGAAATAACTTGGCATAGTTAGCTTACCTCTTTGTGAGTAAATTAGAGTTTTTAATAATTTGATTTAATGAGCAGAGAAGTAATTGAGTAATTATATTGCAGTTATTTTTTTAGTATTGAAAAGGGAAAGCTTTGTTTCTTTATGCTGAAAGTTTAAAGGATAGGTAGAGAGAGTAGCCTCCCAGTCGTTTAATTAATGTACTTTAATATTAATGTAAATAAATGTGTTTTATTTATATGTCAATAGAGTGCCACCTGATCATTTAATTTACAATGCATTGTTCCAAATAAAGTCGGACTTGTGAGCGGGGAAACAACTAAGGCATTAAGAGCGTAGTTTAAGTACTTCAGAATCACGACTGTTTACGTAAAACTTTGTAGAAGGATTTTATGCTCCTAAGAGAGAGATCTACCGGACGTATTACTGAGTCTTATGCCGATTTAGAAATACTGGTGGCTCAATCTCAACCAATAAATTTTCCAGTGTTCATAGGCATATGACTAAGAAAATATGAAAAGTGGATAAACAATAGTAGGATAGAGGAAGTAGAAAAAGAAAGGAAAATATATGGGGGGGAGGAAACGTGTAGAATAGTAAAGATATTAAAATAACTTAAATAAGCTACCGTTACATCATGTCATTCCCATATATGAAAAAAAAATACATATTGTGTGTGTGTGTGTGTGTGTGTATATATTATTTATTATTTCGATTATGTTTAGCGTTATATTTAGTGTTTTATTCCGTATAAAGTTATTAATATTAATATTCTTTCTTACTACAGGCTCTGTAGATGGAATATGAATTGTTACAACACTGGGATAGGATGGTTAGGGAGAAAGAGCACCATATTTAAGAATAATAGCTATATCCAATTAATATTTATAGTTAACTATTCACATATTCCTATTAACTATTCTATTAATAATTAGAATAGTTATTAGGGAGAATAAATATTTATGAATAGTTCGGGAGAAAGGGTACAATATTTAAGAATATGTATCTTTCTAACCATTCATTTTTCTGTAATGTGCATTTAGACATACATCCAGGTATGCTATATTTTTTATCTGAACTAATTCAGAAGGTGACGTGTTTCAGTTATTGAATACATGTATTTCGAAAATCACTGCACTTTTCCTGCATAATGGTGGTGGAAATGGGCGGTAGATAGCGTTGATGGAGACAATTCGTAGTAGTAGTAGTAGTAGTAGAGGTTCGGTGTAGTGGTTGAGACAGTTGTAGGTGTCCTCCCGCGATGAGTCCTCGGACTCCTTGGTGGTCAGGAATAATAATAATAAAGACATCTTGCAAGCAGAGCTAGTTTATATATATGTATAGATATAGATGGATGGATGATCCCAAAGTGAAATACATAATTATTTCTCTTGTGAACCGGTTCAAAAGTAAATTGTAATCAAGACATTCTTGAGGCATACCACCGGTTACCTTAAATCTTGCAGATTCACTCCCCCAATATATCATTTTTTGATATCTGTCAGTCATCCATCCTCTTATCTATGCCAATAGTTTATAATTCAATCCCATATTCCCCAATTTATGCAAGTCCTCCATGCTGTATTCGGTCAAAAGCCTTAGCAAAATCCAAAAGTATCATGGTTATCCATTCCCTGTGTCAAAGTCAGTAGTAATATTATTATAGAATGTGAGCAAATTGCTAAAACATGACCTTCCCTTAGTACAGATTTTCTGTCAACCCATTTCTGAATGCAAGCCATAACCGACCTTTCTAAAGCCTTCACCACCACTCCTGAGATACTGATTGTTCAATAGTTGGATTCATCAATCTTTGCACCACCCTTGTGCAATGGGATTACCATACATTCTCTGCACTCATGTGGATTCCTCCTGTTCTGATACTCAAATTATATAGTCTGGTCCAGGGAATAACCAGTTCAACTCAACACTCTTTAGCATCCATGCTGATATCCCATTGGTTCCACTTGCTGAATTCTTATTTAGTTTGTGCAACAGCTCTACCACTTTCTCCTTATTCACCTGAGTTTCCTCATATGGTGAAGATGTAGCAGTGAGTTCAATGTTGCATATCCCTGGTCGATAACTTTTAACAAAATGGCTGCTCAATAGTTGAACAATCACTTCTGCATCAGTCACACACATAACATCTGCATTCAGTAGAGTTATTTTTTTTAATTCATTTTTTCTTTTACTTGTAGCATAATGATAGAATTCTTTTAGGTTGTCTGTAACTTGCAGAGCCGGTTTCTTTTCATACATGGGACTTAGCTTTCCATACAACATTTGTGAGTCTTCTGGCCTGCTGCTTATACTTATCATCGCTGACATCACCTTTATACACACGATATTCCTTCCACATCATCTGTTTCTTACGAATCTCTTCCTTAATTAGATTGCACATCAATTTCATTCCAACTGTATTCTTCGAACCGTAGGGACACGTTCAGATATCTCATCATTTAAGTATTTTTTAAACACTTCCCACACACTGATCGATACCTTTTCCATTCAATAACTGATACTATGGCACAGAACCCAGCATACCGCTCAGGTGGTCATAATTGTCTGCTTTGTGCATGTAGCATTTTCTGAGTGTAACATTCATAAATTTAGTCACTTCCCAAGTGAGTATTGCATGATTACTGTCACCAACCAGAGGCAGAATAGTTACGTCTTTAACTGAAATCCCCTTTTGACACTATAATCAGATCTAACAGTCTTTGACCTCGTTGGATAACCTGTCGAACCAGTTCAATTACTGTCGGTTGAAAAGTAGGTATGTTAATTACTCAGGAAACTAGGTTGTCGAGAGGTTAGCATAAAAAAAAAAAAAAATCTGCTAACGCCTTTTTATTCCCGTATATACGGGAGTAGGCGAGGCCATTTAGCCCTATCTAACTTTTGGAGACTGAGTGGGCAGTTCAATCTCCACTGGTACCCAATCAGAGACAGATGGCGCAAGGCTATCACTAATTAAGCGGTACGCAGTGAAGAGAGACGGCTCAAATGTGCCGCCATCTCGTGGTCTCTAACCCTAACACAATATATTTAATGTCTGAAATAATGTGGGTTCTACGGTCGATTTTCTTGAGTTTACAGGACGAAAAACCCGAGTTTCCGGGAGGAAAAACCTGCTTGCCCGTGCCAGAGATCGACTAACTCGGGAACCGGTCGAAAAAAGGCTTAGAAAAATTTCCTCTAGTCGCCGACTAGACTCGAAACCAAGACTTCCTTCGTGCGGCCTAGCGCGATGGTGTGCAAACGCCACATCCACTGAGCTACACAGGCTCGAGAGGTTAGCATTAGCTTGCTTATTTTTGCTGGGAGTGCTGACAGTGGCACACCCAGGGAGGGGCCTAGTGGTCCTTCCCCCCCCCCCCCAAAAAAAAAAAGAAAAAGGAAAGAAAACACTAGAATTTTTTTTAAAAATCTTTTTCTAACTAAAATTCATGTTTTTATTTATGTTGTGTCATGTCTTCTGTTTCTACTTATGAATCAGTGGTCACATAAAGTGGGAATACCCTATAGCTCTTGGGAATCACTGCCACTGTGAACGCAAGGTGAACGAAGCAGTGCTCGGGCGGACCGAGCACTACTTCGTTTGTCTGAGCTGGGCCAGAGGATATCACGGATATCATGTATTGGCGATCACTGCAGATGCTCAGCCATAGGTCGTGCAATGCGTAGTGTGTATTCTCAAATCGCCTACTCAACTCGGTCCCTCCAAAGATTAAATCATGAGTGCTTTCCCCCCCCCCTTCCAAGAGTAAATCCTGAGTGCCCCACTGAGTGGTGATACTGTGATCCCAACCTAATCAATTCATTTTGCCTAGAAATAGCAATTGCATTCCATTTGCAACCGGAATACAGCTGTTCAGAGGTTAGCATATCTTGCTTGATAAAGCATTATTAAATGTGAAGTAACTTCGTGAGTTTAAACTGTTTTAAACAGCTTGAGGGACAAAACACATAATTCCGTGCTGGTATAGACCACAGTCGCCTCAAAAGAACTCGTAACTACATAAGCTAATTAATCGTGTGGGAAAAAATTAGCTAACACCTTTTATTCCCTTATGTTGAGTAGGCGAGGCCGTTTTATCCCTATTCAACTTTTGGAGATTAAGTAGGCAGTTCAATCTCCACTGGTAGCCAATCAGATATAGCTGGACAGCGGCCCACAGTGAAGAGACGAGTAACAAGTGCCACAATTCGTGTTCCCTAAAACTAACACAATATTTTTACTGAAATAGTATGGGTCTACAGTCGATTTTCCTGAGTTTATTTCCTTATGTTGAGTAAGTGAGGCCGTTTTATTCCCCTCCCCCCCAGCAAACCCCAAATTTCTGGGAGAATAAACCCACTTGCCCGCGCCAGAGATCGACGAATTCGTGAACCAATCGAAAAAGATTACAAATTTTTTTTTTTTTTTTAAGCTAGCGACTAGAATCAAACTCACGACACTTTTTTTGGGGGGGGGGCGGTTAAGCGCTTTAGAATGCAACCATGATTTCCACTGAGCTACACAGGCTCTTTAACCTTGTGGATATTGCAATATTTCCAAGTTATGGGAATTTAATTATGGGGAGATAGAGGGAAGTGAAAGAATGCAAGAGAGAAAGATGATTTATAGAAGTCTGGGGGGAACTTTCTTATGCTGAACGTTAGAGATGGGAATTGTAGTGCAAGAATATTAGATCTGGTAATAACATCCGAGAATATAACCATAAAAGACGTAACTATTATGAAACGTTCATGCAAATCGAAGCAACCGCAGGGAAATGACGTCGAGTGTGCAGGTCATGAAACATTATAAATAACACCTGGTACTGAGCTCTGTTAATCAGTGTTGTTCTTGCTCCTCAGAAGGGAAAAGCAGTGGATTTAAGCGAGGTTGACAAACACCGAATTATGCTGGTCAGAGCATTTTCATGGCAAGTCTTGTTAAGGTACTCGTGGTCAGCCGTGACGAGTAGCTTCAAAAAGTAGTCCGAGGAGGGAAAAAACTATGAACCGCCTGCAAAGTGTCGACCAACCACGCTCATCAATGCTCGAGGTGAGAGGGGGGAGGGAAGCTATCCCGGATGGTACGAGCGAACATAAGGTATAATTTGTATACTGGTAACTGTGATGTGTCACAGAGAGTACATGGAACCCTGCTGAAAATGGGGCTGCATAGCTAGCTGCAATCAGCTCCGAGTACACATGCTAACCTCTATTCACCGTTGAAAGTGCCTCAGATGGGTACGCGAGCATCAAAACTGAACTTTGTATGAATGGAAGAAGGTAGTCAGGTCCGCTAAATCTCTTTTCTTGTTGGACCATATGGACGGCTGGATTCGTGTGCGTCTTTTACCTGGGAAAAAGTTCGTACCAAGATGCACTGTTGGACAAAAACAAGCCAGTGGAGGAAAACGTTTCCTGCACATAATTTCATGTGCAGGAAACTATGGCATCTACCCCTAACTAACCATCTCTTGCAGACCGGGTATATCCGTTCATGACAACATTATTTCCCTCTGGTTGTGCATTCTTCCAGCAGGACAATGCCCCAGGCTACTGCCTCAAAGTGTGTGCGAGAATAGTTTGTGGAACATGAGGAAGACTTCGTAGTATTGCCCTGGGCTTCAAATTCTCCAGACGTTGATCCAATCGAGCATCTGTGGTTTGTGTTGGAATAGGACTTTCGCTCTATGACAGCTCAACCATGTAACTTACAAGAGTTAAAAGATTTGCTGGTTACCTGTTGGTACTAGATACCAAAAGAAATCTTCAGAAATCTTGCAGAGGACCAAAGTGGAGGACCAACATCGTATTAGGTAGGTGGTCATAATGTTTTGTCTCTTGGGTGTACGTCTCATTCATGGCTCATACAAGAATAAAAAGGAAAATCATTTCCTTTTTATACTTGTAAACTTCATAGACAAACATTAATAGTAAAATAGACTGCATTGAATACTCACTGACTTTTTGATGTAGCACACTCTCATAGGATGCCACCATTGCAACAACTGTTGGGGAAATTTCTGTTTATTGCACCTTCCCTGATCAACTGTAAATAATATTACTGTGAAGTGTAAATGCCAGTAATAACAACAGCACATTCGTGATCTAGTAGGTATAGCCGGCAAAGGTTGGTCTATTGGTAGAGCCTCTGCTACTAATGGCTCAGTTAAGTAAGTTGGAGTGTGGTTAGTAGTTACAAGGGAACCAATCGTTCGATGCTGTTGGCACACTCTCCCTCGATGAGTCTTTGGACTCCCTGGAGGTGTCAAATAATAATAATCATAATAATAATAATAATAATAATAATTATTATTATTATTATAAAGCGTTGACAGAGTTCATTCGCCCAAAACTTGTTAGTATAAGTGAGACATGGTTGAAGGAGGATAACGTAATGACAGGAATAGAGATGGAAGGATGTGTAGTCTTTCGTGAAGACAGACAAAGCAAAAGAGAGGTGGAATGATATCGATGATGGCAGAGGAGTTGGCCCACCTGTGGACAAATTTAAATGTTTAGTAGAATGTTGCTGTAGATCTGGTAATATGAAAGGCAGTGAGAAAGAAATGTTTACACAAAGTGGTCTGACTAATAAGAAAAGTGTGATCATTATGTGCGATTTCCATTATGGTAATATAGACTGGAATGAAGAGAGCATTAGGAACAAAAGAGGATGAATTTCTCGAGTTTTTAAGGGATAACTATCTAATTCGATGTAACACAAGCCACATTTGAATCGATGGTCTTGGATTTGATTATCTCATTAGAAGATGTGGTAAATGAAGTGTTACATCGTGCATCAGTTAGTGAACGTGCTCAAGTCCCTTTTCACCAACTGCCACCCAAGTAATCACTTGGATGATACCAACCATATCACTACTTTTGTGAGCAAGGGTTATATGTGAAATTTTAGGGCAGGTGATTATGGCAAGCTCAGAAGGTGGCTTGCAGCGATATCATGAAATGAATACCTACATCGTAAAGAAATCAATGCTGTGTCTCTATTCAGGAAGTATCTGGCAGAGGCAATGACTGAGTGTGTTTCAAAGATCAGGAGGTTAAATAAGGCAGGTGTAGATTGAATGACTAAAAAGGTGAAAACCATGCAATCTGGAAGAAAAAGGCATTTTGGAGGCGGCATTAAATGAGTGAGGATAATCAACTGCATGCGAGGTACAAAGAGCAAGCAAGAAAGGTGACTCACTAAGTAAGGGTAGCAAAAGTGTGGGATGAGCAGAGTTAGCAAATGACACTAAAAGAAATCCTAGGGAGTTTTTTCAATTTGATCAGTAGAACGAAGAATGATAATGGGAGGATGTTCATTAGTGATAATGATAAACACACTGAGGATGATATAGATTTTTAATGAGTAGTTCATTAAAATGTCCCATCCTTGTGATTGTAATCATAATGCAGAACTTGAGACCAGTGGGATTAGGAGTGTTAGCAGGAGGTGTGTAGGTAATTGAGTAAACGTGATGTCACCAATGCCATGAGACTTGACGATATATCACTGCGTGTCTTGAGGGAATTTTGCAGGAAGGTAACAAGAGCTTTAACTTTCATTTTTAACATGAGTTTTAGATTAGTCTAGGTTCCAAAGGAGTAGAAATATGGCAAAATTAAATTGTTCTTCTTTATAAAGGAGGTGATAAGACTAAGGCTTCGAATTATAGGCTAATCTGCTTGTCTGCAGTTGTGGTCAAGGTGTTGGAGAAGCTGGTGAGGACAAGGATTCAGAATTGCATTGACAGCAGTAAAATTCTCTTTGATAGGCAGCATTGGTTTGCTAAAAGATTGTGTTTTAGCAATCTGCTTATTTATTATAACAAAGTGACGAATATTCTGGACAAGTGGGATTCATATACAGTAGTATATTTAGATTTTGCAAAGGCTTTCAATAGATTGCCACATGACAAACTAGTAAGTAGATTAAAATAGATGAGTAGATCAGTGGATTAGATTGGAGATTGGCTGTCTGATAGGTTTCAACAGATTATGTATGGGGAGTGATATCTCAGAAAAGAAAATTGGCATGTCCCCAGGAATTTGTTTGGGGTCATTGTTGTTTAATCTGTATTTAATGACATTGCAAAGTGCTTAAATGGTGATATATAGTTGTTTGCAGATGATGCAAAGTTGAGGAGTGTTATGAGAATTGGAGAAGATGTTTTAGTTTGCAAGAGGACCTAAATAGACTGTCCGAATAGGGAAGGGAAGTGTGTGTGTGTGTGTGTGTGTGTGTGTGTGTGTGTGTGTGTGTGTGTGTGTGTGTGTGTGTGTGTGTGTGTGTGTGTGTGTGTGTGTGTGTGTGTGTGTGTGTGTGTGTGTGTGTGTGTGTGTGTGTGTGTGATATCAGTTTAATGTTACACTTTGTAACGTTTTAAAATTTGGGAAGCAAAAATGTGATGCAGAGTATAGAATTGGTGGAGATATTTTGGAGGTGAGGAATATGAAGAACTTGGAGGTTGTCGTGGATAGAGACTTGAAATTTCGTGGACATTTTGCTATAATTGTGGGGATAGCACAGCAGATTATAGGAATGATGCAGAAACACTGATGTGTAGAAATCAATTTCATTATACAAGGCTTTAACCGGGCCACATATGGAGAACCGGGCCACAATGTGGAATATGAAGACAGATTGAAAGAATGCAAATTACAGTCTAGTGGATAGAAGGAAAAAGGGGAGACATGAGTTTTTTTTGGTTACAGAATATCTGAAGACAGGGAGAGATCATGAGGCCATCCTTGAAAGCTATATATGGGAGATGTGAGCAACTGCTTAATGAGTAGATTTTCTGTGTGGAGAGTGGTAGGCGATTTGAATGCATTGCCTGAGAGTCTAGTGAGTATACAGGGACAGTGAATGTATTTAAGTTCAGATATGATAAGATGTGCATCAGAAAGTGGGACCTCCCATGATGAGTCTCCTGACTTGATGGAGGTCTGCTGATAACAATAATAATATCATAGAGCAAGTCTGCCAAGTGCTTGTACGAAAAAACTATCATCGGTTGAAACGTTTGCCATTGACTTCTGAAATGCTGTTGCAAGCACCACTAGCACAAAAGTAGTACGCGGCCATGGAAACCGATATTCATAGAGAGCTGAAGAATACAAGTTTCCTTGGCAGCATACAAACCTATGATCAGCAGGGACGATGTAGAATATTGCGTGGAATGGCGTAAAACTCGCCACCATTGGACTCTGGTGTAGTGAAAATATGTTCTCTGGAGTGATGACTCATGCTTCACCATTTTGCAGTCCAATGGGAGTCTAGGTTTGACAGATACCAAGAGAATGCTAGCTTCCCAAATTTGTTTTTTCATGTTTCTGACTTATTTCCCCCCCACACACTCCTTGATAGTTCCAGTGATGTGGAATTATAACGCTGCAGCCTAATCACATTCTAGAAAATCATGCTTCCAACTATATGGCAACTTCAGTAGTAAAGGCCCTTTCCCACATTCGTCCCAATTACCCATCCACAGGGGAACTCTGTACAGAAATGGTTTGATATGATGGATGTTGATGAACTTCACTGACAGAGCCCTGATCTAGCTCCCTTCGAACACCAGTGGAAGAAATAAACGATTGCGAGATAGAATCGCCCAACATAAGTGACCAACCTCAATGCTCTTCTGAAAGAATTATCATAGGAACATACCAGTCTAGTGGAAACGTTCCTGGAAAACTGAAGGCTATTATATCAGTAAAGGATGGACCAACTCTGTATTAATGCATTTCTTATTAAATTAAGAGTTAGGATGACCATGCACCCAGATATTTTTCGCACTGAAAAATAAAAACCAATAATATTTTGTTGAAATTAATTTAGCTTTCTTTATATATTATATTTCCAAATCTCCTTGATATTATCATCATACTGTTTGTCGGTTTCTCCCTGTTGTCATTGGCTCTGATTCACAGCCACATTTGAACAGGAATTGGATGCCAGGAGTATAAATCATATTAGTTGTCATTAAATTTGTGACATTTTGAACTGTGAGGAAGCTTCTTTAATATATATGTAACATACATTGTAGAAAACTTTCTTTCTGCTTCTCTGAGCTAACAGCAACTGTATTAATATTTTTGTCTTCCACTTAGAATTTCATGGTTGTGATGAAATTTATAGAACATTTTCGACCTAGTTATGGAAGTCAATTATGTAGATTTCACTGAGATCTGCCAACACCTTTTATTCCTACTTTTTGGAGCCTCAGAGACAGTTAATCTCCAATGTAGCCAAACAGAGATAACTGATACAAAAATGTCACTAATTTTAAACATCTAGCCAAGTTTTGCAATCTCACCATCTCTAACCCTGATGCAATATATTATTGTCTGAAATAGCATTGATTCTATGGTTTATTTTCTCTAGTTTATGAGATGAAAAACCCAAATTTCAAGGAGACCAGAAATGGCTTGTCTGTGCCAGAGATGGACTAACTTAGTAACTATTTAGAGAAAGGCAATGAAACAGTTCTTCTAGTCAGTGACAAGAATCAAACTTTGAATGGTATTTTTTCAGGTGGCTTACAACTGGATGCAAATGCCATTTCAAAAGGACTACACAGGCCTTTCAATGTCATCTTCAGTTGAAATTACAGATCTCGTTCACCACTCTCACAGTCCAATAAAAGCTACTCTTGCTTCATTTTTGGGGATGAAATTAAAAAAAAAAAATCAGTTAACGAATTAGACCGTTTCAGTCCTATCTAACTTTTGGAGACTAATGGGACAGTTCAATCTCCACTGGTAGCCAATCAGAGATGGCTGGCACAAGAAATCACTAATCATAGAATGTCTGAAGAAATACAACTTACAAGTGCCGCCATCTCGCGGTCCCTAATCCTGTGTTTACTGTCTGAATGCAGTGGGTTCTACGGTCGATTTTCTTGAGTTTATGGGACAAAAAATCCGACTTTCTGGCAGGAAAAAAAGCTTCCCAGTGCCATATATCGTCTAACTCTGCAACCAGTTGATAACAGGCTTAGTAAAAGTTCCTATAGTCGGCGACTAGAATCTGACTCACGACGGTCTCTCTTCAGGTGATTTAGTGCCATGGGAGGCACTTGCCATCTCCACTGAGCTACACAGGCAGTCGAGGATGAAATATGTAAATTAATTGTTATAATAGACATTAATCCTAGAATACTAAGGTTTACCTAATTCAACCTCACACAAGTTGCAGGGTGTACAGCAAATGCTAATGAATGCCCATTTTGCAGTCATGCAACATACTGAGTGTCAAAGTTAATTGTAGTTCTGCAATGCAGACCTACTGCATAAATTAAAGATACCAAGAAATTATATACTTGGTTTAATCTTTATCCAAGAGTAAGCAAACATGTTTGCACCTGAACTATTTTCAGGTGCAAACAAACAGTAACTTAGCATCCCATAATGCAAAGCACACATCCTTATGGGTATGCATTATGTGAAGGGTCACTATTCAGACTAGTTTCAACCTTTATCGAGATCTCATCAGTGGGAGCCAGACCCAGAAATGATACCAAGGTTGAAGTAGGGCAGGAGTCATATTTTCATATATGAGTTGCCAAAAGTTGTCACACCTTATTATTAAAATATTCTGGATTAGAGATAGTTTGGAAGATTTTCCAACAACTATCTCTAATCCAACAAAATATGACTCCTGCTCTACTTCAATCTTGGTATCATCTCTGGGTCTGGCTCCCATTGACAAGACCTCAATAAAGGTCGAAACCACTCTGGATAGTGACCCTTCGCATAATGCATAGCATTATGGGATACTATATCAAGTGCAGTCATAAGCTTCTATATATGAGTTGTGCCAGTCCTGAAAATAGTTCAGGTGCAAACTTGTTTGCTTACACCTGGATAAAGGATTAAACCAAGAAGTATTTCTTGGTATCTTTAATTTATATGATATATATATACACAATGGGTATGTAATATCCCATCTAATCCCACAGCTAGGATTAGATGGTATATCAACACATAAAAAGTTAATAGTAAGTTACTGAGGCAAGGCCTACCTCTCTCACAAATAATGCTGTTCCCCCCCCCACCCCATCCAAATACTATCCCATGTCTGGATTTTTCCTTCGACCAGCTTCTCAAATACCTTGACCACCATTCCTGATATGCTGATCATTTGATATTTGTAGAAAGTTTTTCTACATGTAAGACGTATTTTCATGATTAGTCTGCTTACATTGGATAAAAATTAATACAATGTAATTTCTTGACAAGTATAATATACTTGACAAGAAATCGATTGAGAAATTAATTCTGATTTTGAGTATTTAATATTATGGTGATGTGCCATTTTACTCCTTGTATGTATATAGAAAAAATATATGACTTCTGCACTGATTTAACCTTGATATCATCCTGGGTCTAGCTCTCATCATTGAGCACAAAGTAAAAGTTAAAACTGGTCTGGGAAGTGTCCTTCCTATAATGTTTATGCACTATGGGATGCTGAGGCAATTGATACAAAGTCCACAGCCTGTATATATAAAAAGACTAGTCGTGAAGATACTTCACAAACTTTGTTTGCACATGCTTTGGTAAAGGATTAAAAACAAAATATAATTTCTTGTCAAATATAATTTGAAGTTAAACGGGTACATATGAATTGAAAGGAGATAAATTTTTTATGAGAGAGGACTTGAAAGTATTGTTAAAGGTAGTGAAAGAAACGAGTGACAGAGTTAGAATGGTGAGTCTGTTGCCATGGTATGACAGAGAGGAGTTTAGGAGGAGGGCCATAATCGCAAATGACATTATGCGCAGGTTATAAAGACGGTGTGGTGTGGAATTCGTGGACTTGTGGAATGAGTTTGATGGGCAAAAGGATTTATACAAGATGGATGGCCTGCATTTGAATGGATTTGATATGCGGAGACTGGAAAAAGTGTTGCTGAATGAAGTGAAAATGGATGTGCAGAACCAGGGAAACTAGAACTACCAAGGGGGGGGGGGGAGTGAATATGCAGCATCAGCGAGACAGTTGAGTGTAAGAATGTATATAATGTACCCGAGCCAGTACTAAGGACAAAAAATGGGAATGGGATATTAAGAATAACGCATCAAGATAGGGGTGGGACAAAGGGATCACTGCATTTCATGTATACTAATGCCAGGAGTATTAGGAACAAGAAGGAAGAATTTTTGGCCTTGATTGGCTCTTCCTGGCCACAGGTTATTGGCATTAGTGAAACATGGCTGATGGAAGATGATACAGTTAGTGGGATAGAATGTGTAGGTTATAGTATGTTTAGGAGGGACAGAGAGAATAAAATGGGGAAAGGGGTGTTATTGATGATAGCTGATGAACTGCAGCCAAGGAGAATTGAAGTTGTATTGCAGGATAGTGAAAAGAGCTCATTTGAAGCTATTTGGTGTGAGATTGAGACTGGCAGAATAAACTATACAGTTGAGTGCTGCTATAGACCAGGTGATGGAATAGATGGTGGAGATAGTATGCATAAAGAAATTGATGAAATGAGTGGAAGGAGGCTAATTATTATGGGGGATTTCAACTATGGTAACATTAATTGGAAGGAGGAGAGGACACATGTGAGGAAGGAAATGGATTTTATTCAATTATTAAGGGATAACTATCTGAGACAGCATGTAATTGAAAATATTAGGGGTGTGAGAGTGCTTGACCTGGTAATAGCATCTCAGAATTTGACTGTAATGAATATGACCATGTCGCCACCTATTGGTGACAGTGATCATAAGGTCTTGACCTGGGAGGTGGCTAAAGGTGTGGAATTTTCGATTAAGACAGGGTGTATGTGGAATTACCGTGCTGGCAAGTATGACAAGTTTAGGAGATTGCTTGGATCAGTGCCATGGCATGTGCAACTGCAAGGGCTGGATGTCAATAGAGCATGGGAAGTGGTCAAGGAGAATTTACAGGAGGTTATGACTGATTGTATACCTAGGGTCCGAATAGTAAAAAAAGTAGGGGTTAAATGGATGAATAACACCATTAAGCTTGAGCTGCAAAAAAAAAAAACAACTGTGGAGAGAATTTAAAGAAAGGGGTGACCTGCAGGCACATGAACGGTATAAGATGGAGGCCAGAAGGGTAACGAGTGTGGTAAAAAAAGCAAAAGCGGATTATGAAAGGAAACTAGCTATGCAAGTTAAAGAGAATCCCAAACAGTTCTTTCAATATGCTGCAAGCAAGAAAAAAACTGCACATGACAAAATGATTTTAAGGAATGACGATTGTAAGGAGGCAACTGAATCAGTTGATATAGTGGAGTTACTGAGCGAGCAATTTGCAAAAGTATATCATCCAGGTGGTGACATTGAAAAAAATGAAGAAACCATTAGTTTATACGGGAATTGTGATGAATGAAGTGGAGGTGAATAGTCTATTACAGAACCTTAATGTGAATACATCTGTGGGATTGGATGGTATAGCGGCATGGCTCTTGCGTGAAGCGGCTAAGGAATTATCAGTGCCCTTGACCATGTTGTTTAATCTGAGTCTCGGGTCTGGTTTAGTCCTGAAGGTGTGGAAAGAGGGGAAAATAGTTTCACTGCATAAAGGAGGATCCAAGACTACGGTTGCAAATTACCAACCGATCAGCATATCAGGAGTCATTGCAAGGTCTTGGAGAAAGTAGT
Organism: Typopeltis vanoorti; assembly: GCF_054136105.1. Classification (NCBI taxonomy): domain Eukaryota; kingdom Metazoa; phylum Arthropoda; class Arachnida; order Uropygi; family Thelyphonidae; genus Typopeltis; species Typopeltis vanoorti. The sequence goes on along the minus strand of NC_143565.1, from coordinate 14,060,353 downwards.
CAAGGAAAAAATACAGGAATGGATTGATAAAAATGAGATACTATATGGGGGACAGCATGGCTTTGTGAAAGGTAGATCATGCCTCAGTAACTTGCTCATGTTTTATAACAAGGTGATGGCTAAACTGGATAAGGGTAATGGGTTTATAGCAATACTGCTGGAGCTGGCAAAGGCATTTGACAGGATACCACATGGAATTCTAATCCGTAAACTACAACATATGGGAATGGATATAGGATTGGTGAGATGGATAGGTGGGTGGTTGATGGAGAGATATCAGAGTAGTTTATTCAGGAGTAGAGTCCAAAAGATGGCCTGTGACTAGTGGTGTGCTGCAGGGTTCTGTTCTTAGACCACTGCTGTTTAATTTGTTCATTAATGATATAGGGAAGGATCTAAGAGGAATAGTTCATTTGTTCGCTGATGATGCAAAGTTGGGTAGGACGATAGTGAATGCAGATGATGTCAAAATCTTGCAGGACGACTTGGATAGATTGGAGTTCTGGGCTAAGGAGAATGAATGTCAATTTAATGTTACAAAATGTAAGGTTATGCATTTTGGGGTGAAAGGATTAGCAGCAGTATACTACATTGGTGGAACTGTACTCCAGGAGATTGATGAGGCCAGGGACTTGGGAGTGTTGGTGGATAGGGAGATGAAGTTTAGGGGGGCACATTGCAAAAGTAGCTGAATCAACTCATCAACTCACTTGGTTGTTGAAAAATACCTTGACGAGCAGAGACAAGCAAGTTATTGTACCTCTGTACCGAGCCTCAATAAGACCTCATCTCGACTACTGTGCCCAGATTTGGTCACCTAGGTTCCTTATTGATGGGGAGGAGGTGGAGAGGATCGAGATGCGAGTGACTAAGATAACAGTGGGTCTATGGAATGAACCATATGAGAACAGGTTGAAGATTTGTGGGTTGCAGAAATTAGTTGATAGGCGGAAGAGGGAAGATATGATTGAGACGTTCAAATTGCTAAAGGGTTTCTATAGGATTAATTCAGAGGATATTTTTGAGATCAGGACTGGTGGTGGGAGAACTAGGGGACATCTATGGAAGCTGGGCAAGAGTGTGGTTAGCAGGGGTGTTAGAGCTGGGTTCTTCCCTTTTAGAGTGGTTAATGAGTGGAATAAGCTGCCAGAGTCTGTTGTGGGTGCTATGATAGTGAGTGAGTTCAAGGCAAGGTATGATAGGTACTGTGAGAATGTCGTATAGTTGTGTGGACATGATGTTTACAGCTTCTCTCAATGAGTCTAAGAACTCCCTGGAGTCGCCGTAATAATAATAATAATAATATGGACAGTCAATAATTTGTTACCTGCTTTGGTACTTCCTTTATACAATGGAACTATTTTCCGCTCTTTTCACTCCATTGAAATCCATCAGCACCGAGACTTAAAATAAACAAACGGGTCAATGGCACTGTCACTTCTCTAGCATACGCTTGCAATACGAGTTGATACTCCCTTGACGAGTCTTGATGGACTTGTGTTTCTTAGAAAGGACTTCCCACGATGAGTCTTTTGACTCCATAGAGGCCTGAATAATAATAATAATAAATAATAATATACCATCTAATCCCATAGCTATATTCACATCAAGGTTCTGTAATATCCTATGCATCTCCGGTTCATCTACCTCCAATTCCAAGTTGGCTCCTGCCACTCTTGTTACTGAAATAACAATCCACCTGGATGACACATCCTTGCAAAACGATCAATCAGTAATTCAGGTATTTCATCTTCAGTTACATCCCTAACACCGACCTTCTTCACAATTATTTTATATTAATCATTTTTCTATTTTTTGCTTGACACATACCTAAAGAACTTTGAAATTTCTTCTGGCATGCACAGCTAATTTCTCTTGTACTCTGATTTGGCCTTCCTTCAGGTCACCCTTCTTATGTGCTTGCAGATCATCTTTCTCTTTACATTCCCTCCATAAACTCTTCCTTTTTGCTACTCCTGCTTAATGATGCTACTCATCCATTTAACTACCACTTGATTTATCCTCCTGATTCTAGGTATGCAGTTTGCTACTACCTCTTTCAAACACTTTCAGTCTCATTGGCAAAGTCTGAAGAAGATATTAATTGATTCAGTTAGGCAGGTAAGTGGTGAGGTTGTCTGCAAGGATAGAAAAATTAGAACACCATGGTGGGTGGACACAAGAAGTTGAAGCAGTTCTGGAAAAGAAGAAAGCATACCAAAAGTTTCTAGCAAATAAGTCAACAGATGCCCTAAAAGAATACAAAGAAATATGTAAGCAACCTAAGCTATGTGTAAAAGTAGCTAAACAAAAGTCATGGGAAGGCATTGGTAAGAATATAGAAAATAAATATCAAGAAGATGGCAAAATATTCTGGAGACTATTGAAGAAGCTTAGAAATGGAGGAATCACAGTGAATCAAAGATGATAAAAGTGACATGAAAATTGAAGATAAGGATATCCTAGATATCTGGAGTAATCACTTTGAACGACTGTTAAACCAAGCAGTGATGCAACCATACTAGAAACTTTTCAAGAGGAATTCAAAGAAAAGTATATAGCAATATTTGAAGTAGAAAAAAACCTTCAAAAACTTGAAATGTGGAAAGGCAGCTGGAATAGATGTTATTCGACCAGAAATGCTGAAGTATGGAGGTATAAAAGTTTTTGCAGTGGCTACACTGCATAATTCAGAAGACTTGGACAGAAGGTCGCATTCCCAATGAGTGCAGTAGAGCTCTCAGGGTACCCATCTATAAAAATGAAAATAAAACTGAACGTGAGAAGTACAGAGGAATTTCTCTACTAAGTGTTCCAGGTAAGATTTGTGCAAGCATACTTGAAAAGAGGTTGAGAAAGATTGTGGAAGAGAAACTTGGAGAAGAACATGCTGGTTCAGGCTAAATAGAAGTTGTGAAGATCAGATTTTCGTTTTAAGGCAAATAATTGAGAAATCATGGGAATATGACAAGGATCTGTAGTTAAGTTTTGTAGATATGGAAAAGGCATATGACAAGGTGCCCAGAGAACAGCTTTTCAAAAACACTTCAATTGTATGGGATGAATGGAACATTGTACAGAGCAATATAGTCTATATTTAATTTGTCTGTCAGTCAACGGTTAGATGGTGTGATGTAAAATCAGTAAGAAAAGGATGTACATTATCTCCACTCTTATTCATCATTTATATGGATCACATTATGAAAGAAAGTGGCATTAGGCCTGATATTAGAATTGCAGATGTCCAACTTAGCTCTTTGCTTTATGCAGATGATGCTGTACTCCTAAACACATCTAGTGCAAGTCTCTCTCTCTAAGCTGATTCTCTCCAGGATTCTCTCTAACTAAGCTGATTAACAGCTGTAACAAATTTGGCATGAAAATCAGCAATAAAAAGACCAAAACTATGAAAATAGGCAGGAACATAGAAAACTTCAGCTGTATTCTGAATGGAGATTCTACAGAAAAGTAAAATATTTCAGTTATATAGGCACAGCCTATATTCAGCTATATAGGCACAGTTTTTAGTGAAGATGGCCGGTTAAATCTGGAAATAGACAACAGAATATAGAAAGCTGGTGCAGTGGGTAGCCAGTTGAATAAATTTATATCGAATAAGAGAGAAATTATCCAAAACACCAAACTACCAGTGTACAAGACAGTGTTCAAAGTTTTAAGAGTTGCATCTGAGAGTTGGATTAGAAATAAAGCACTTAATCAAAGACTAAAGACAAAAGATATGAGGGTTCTGAGAACAATTAGGAAAGGGAACCGATGGCATCAATGGAAGCATCATATTAAAAATGAAGATATTCGAAAGGAACTTGATGCTATTAGTATTCAAGAATGTGTAAGCAGAGCTAATAGAAGGAGGCATGGCGACTTAAATAGAATGGGTGAGAAAAGGTTAGAACAGGTGTTTGATGCCAAGATGGCAGGAAAGAGACTGTCTAGGTGGATTGCTTCAGTCAGAAATGCCTTAGAAAAACAAAATGTTAGATATGACAATATTGGAGTGCTTACAAGTAATAGACTAATTTGGAAGAAAATTGTTGATAGGAGATGAATAATAATGTAAACTTAATCATGTAGTGCTGTTATAGTGACCTGAACACCTCTTGGGAGTGCATATCAGGAAATTGATAATGATGATTATGAAGACAAATTGAGAATTTGTACACTGCAAGCATTAGCACACATGAGAAAGAGGGGTTATATAATTATTATTACGGGCAACTCCAAGGAGTCCTTGACTCATCGAGGGAGGCTCTAAACAACTAGTCAACATCCACAGAGTATCTATCATACTTTGCCTTGAACTCATTCACAGTCATGGCACCCACAACAGACTCTGGCAACTTTTTCCACTCATTCAACAATCTCCAAGTAAAAAACCTAGTTCGAACACCTTTGCTTACCACACTCTTGCCCAGTTTCCATGGATGGCCCCTAGTCCTCCCACCACCAGTCCTGTTCTGAAAAATATCCTCTGAAATAATCTTATAGAAACCCTTCAGTAATCTGAATGTCTCAATCATATCACCCCTTTTCCGCCTATCAACCAATTTCTGCAACCCACATATCTTCAACCTGTTCTCATAAGGTTCATTCCATAGACCTGCTATCATCTTGGTCACTTGCCTCTGGATCTTCTCCACCTCCTCCCCATCAAGAAGAAGAAATCCTGGCACCCAGATCTGGGTACAGTAGTCAAGATGGGGTCTTATCAAGGCTCAATACAGAGGAACAATAACTTGCTTGTCTCTGCTCCTCAAAGCATTCTTCAGTAACCAAGTGATTTGATGAGCTGATTTAGCCACTTTTGCAATGTGCCTACTAAACTTCAACTCCCTATCCACCAACACTCCCAAATCCCTGGCCTCGTCAATCTCCTGGAGGACAGTTCCACCAATGTGATATACTGCTGCTAATCTTTTCATCCCAAAATGCATAACCTTACACTTGGCCACATTAAATTGATATCCATTCTTCTTAGCCGTCCTCCAATCTATCCAAATCATCCTGCAAAATTTTGACATCTGCATTCACTATTGCTCTACCCAACTTTGCATCATCAGCAAACAAATGAACAGTTCCTCTCAGATCCTTTCCTATATCGTTAATGCACAAATTAAATAGTAGTGGTCCAAGAACAGAACCCTGCGGCACACCACTAGTCACAGGTTGTCTTTTGGACTCTACCCCTGAATAAACTACCCTGATATCTCTCCATCAGCCACCCTCCTATCCATCTCACCAACCCTATATCCCTCCCCATATGCTGCAGTTTACTGATTAGAATTCCATGTGGTATCCTGTCAAAGGCCTTAGCAAGGTCCAGCAGTATCACTGTATATCCATTACCTTTATCCAGTTCAGCCGTCACTGTGTTATAAATAAAACATAAACAAGTTAGTGAGGCATGATCTACCCTATCACAAAACCATGCTGTTCCCCATGTAGTATCCCATTTTCATCTATCCATTCCTGTATTTTTCTCTTGTCTACTTTCTCCAAAACCTTGACGATGACTCCTGATATGCTGATCAGTCAGTAATTTGCAACAGCAGTCTTGGAACCTCCTTTATGCAGTGAAACTATTTTCCCCTCTTTCCAGCCCCTCGGGACTAACCCAGACTCAAGACTCAAATTAAACAAAATGGTCAAGGGAACTGACAATTCTTTAGCCGCTTCACGTAAGACCTGAGCTCGTATATCATCCAATCCCATAGATGTAATTCACATTAAGGTTTTGTAATATACTATTCACCTCAATTCCCATATAAGCTATTGGTTCCTTCATTCCTGCAATATCACCACCTGGATGATATACTCTTGCAAAGTGCTCACTCAGTAATTCCACTATATCAACTGTTTCAGTTACCTCCCTACCATCGGCATTCCTGAAAATCATTCTGCCGTATACATTTTTTCTTTTACTTGCAGCATATCGAAAAAACTGTTTCGGATTCTCTTTAGCTTGCATGGCTAATTTCCTTTCATAATCAGCTTTTGCTTTTCTTACCACACTTGTCACCTTTCTGGCCAGTGCTTTATACTGTTCATGGGCTTAAATTCGCTCCACAGTTTTCATTTTTTGCAGCTCAAGCTTAATGGTGTTATTCATCCATTTAACCTCTACTTGATTTACTATCAGGACTCTAGGTATACAGTCAGCCATTACCTCCTTCAAATCCTCCTTTACTGCTTCCCATGCACTATCAACCTCCAGCCCTTGCAGTTGTACATGCCATGGCACTGAACCAAGCAATCTCCTAAGTTTGTCCTACTTACCAGCCCAGTAATTCCACATGTACTCTTTCTTAATTGAAAATTCCACACATTTAGCTACCTCCTAGGTCAAGACATTATGATCACTCTCACTAATTGGTGGCAACATGGTCATATTCATTACAGTCAAATTCTCAGATGCAATTACCAAGCACTCTTGAACCCTAGTATATTCCATTACATGCTGTCTCAGGTAGTTATCCCTTAATAACTGAGACTTCCAAACTTCCAAAAGGGTCATACAGGATTTCAGTGAATGGAATTTTTCATTTTATGGTGGGGAAAGGACAAGAGAGCACACTTGAAAGCTGAAAATGAATACCTTTAAGAAGGGGGGGGGGATCTAGATTTTTCTCTCATATAGTTGTGCATGATTGAAATGAATTGCCATTCGATGTTGTGTGTGTGTGTGCAAAGCAGTGTGAATGAATTCAAGAACAAGTATGACAGCTAGTACATGAAGTATGTGGCCTCCCGTGATAAGTCCCTCACTCCCTGGAAGCCTATCTTAATAATAATAATTGTCCTTTATGACATCCATTGTTCTTTCCAAAAGCATGATAACTATGCTTGGATGATATCAGGGTTCCTTGTCTCATGCCTCCTGTTGTTCGGAACCATCTTCCTATTTTTCCAGAGTTTCTCACAGCAGTCTCTGCATTGTCATTGATGTTCTTCAAGAGACATATCAGGTTCCAGTCCACTCCTTACGATTTGAGTATAGCCCATGCCACTTTCTGATTTATAATGTTGAATGCTTTCTGAAAGTCAACAAAACATGTATAAATATTTTTATTTGGAAGATTGGAAGAACAGAGGAACGTTGTGCCCTTTGATTGGAAAAGACCTGGGTTTGATTCTTGTCGTGATGAAGGGAATACTTATGCAAGCTTTTTTTCAATTGAAGGTGAGTTAGCCAATCTCATTACGGAGGTAGCAGGATTTTTTCTCCCAGAAACTCGGGTTTTTCATCCTACCTACAAACAAATCGTCCTTCAGAACACACAATTTACAGACAAAAAATACTGTTGTTGTTGATGATGGGCAGTAGTAGTGTCGTAGTAGGAGAATTAAGTAGTAGTGGAGAGGGTGAGATGTATTTAGCGAAGTAGAGTGCCCTCCTGCAATGAACTCTTGACTCCCTGGAGGTGTCATGTAATATTAATAATTTGTATGTAGAGCATTTTCCACAATACAATCAATCTTAACATTAATATTTGGTGCACAGTACTTATGTCTCTTCTAAATCCTGCATGTTTATCTTCCAGATTTTATTCTAGTGGTTTCTTTATTCTTTCCATTAATAATCACCATAAGTACTTTTCCCACAACTCGTTAGAGCTATTGTTCTATAATTTTTAGAGTCCATTTTGCGTTTTTTTTTTTTTTTTTTTTTTTTTGTATGGGTATTAGGATTAATCTTGTCCATTTGTTTGGTGTTTTGTCTTCCTTCCATGTCATGTTACACAACTGGTACAGTTGGTCTTATCACCTAGCCACCATGTTTCAACATCTCTCCAGTAATCTCATCATTCTCAGGACACCAGGGCTTTTATGGTTTTTCAGATGTTTTACTGCCTTTACAATCTCATCCCTCAGTATATCTATTTCTCCCACTGTGTTTGGTATTATATATTTGATGATATTTCCTTCAATTCATCAATTAATTTTGGACCTCAACATCTCCCTGTGTCTTATATAACTTTGAAGAGTATCTTGTCCACCTCTCTCTTCTATTTCTTCTGTGTTCATCAATATTTCATCATTTTCATTATTTATGGTTCTCTGCTATGGACTCCATTTCTTATTTATGTTTCTGATTAGTTCTATATTCACCATAGTACTTATTGATATCCTCACACTATTCCTCTAGTTATTTTGATTTGCCTCTCCTAACTGCGTTCTTCATTGCATTTTGCTCTCTACTGTTCTTCCATTAATTAATGTTGTACAAGAACACAACACTTAAGTGTGAAATTTTGAATTTCATGTTTGGTCTCTAGAGCAAGGTTTTTGGATTATCTAAGCCTTATCTCATTGACAAAAACACAAATGAAATTTATGTTTCTGTCACTGAAAGTTGCTTACTGGTATTATAGATTCCCAACTTTTTTGGGTGGATAACAAAAAACTAAGCTAATGACACATCTTATTTAATCAAAACAAATATGTAGCCCAGAAACAATATAAACAATATGAAGAATTCCATAGTGCACCTTTTCATTTTTGTTGCAGGATGTTTTCTTTAAAATCTTTTTTTTTATCTTTCAGTATGTAAGTTCTATGAAGTATCCCCCCCCCCCAATTGTTCTGTTTCATTAACATTAAACATTTCATAAGATATAATTTTTTTTCTACAATTTCAGAAAATAGTTTCAAAAATTCTGTTGCTAAGGCAGCTGCATAGCATATAATTGGCTGATTTCATGTTATGTTGTAAAGCTTATCTCTAAAATGTATAAACCACTCAGAGTTTTCTTGGAAAGTAGTGCACGACTTGCATATTCACTGCTTTTAAGTGGTGATACCACAAATAAGTTTAAAAAAGTGATGATGAGTGACTTGCACATCTGACAAGTTCCTCTCACTGATGTATACCAATCAGTGAGCCGCAGTTCATTTATATTTGGAATATGTTTGTTATCCAACTGTATGAAATTTGTACTATTTCTTACTGTAGCTGGTTCCAGATAGTAAGTCACAATCCCCTCTCCCCCATCCTCTTCCTGGAAGCACTGTGAGATCTTGGTATAATGGCAGTTATGCCACTGATTAGTTTGAACTGAAGACCTTATGTGTTCATTACTTAAATGCTCATTAGTCAAGAGCTCACCGTAATAACAGTAATTCAAACTGAATGAAATATATGCTCCTGAAAACAACATAAAAATGATGTCTATACACAGAGTAAAATAAACATTAATGGAATGTTCGTTTTATATTGTTTATGCTGAGATTACTTCAGAAGTCTTCAAAGTATGATTAACCAGTCACTGTTATGCTATCAGCAAAGAATAATGAATGCTATATGAATTTTTTTAATATCATATCATATATTTATCATTTCAAATACTTCTGGTTAAGTTACTGCAATCACTAAATCCCATTAGGTATAATGTTAATTGTAATTTATAATTAGTGCAATATTAATAACGTCTATATAATTATTGTGAAATATTTACATATATTTATGTCTTTGCTACAAAATAATTCAATCATTAGCAGCTATTAACCACGCTGGCATTATATTCCATTTTCACCATTATGGAAGTCAGTGAAATCAATTTTTACCTTGCATGCAGATTTGATGCATAATTTTCAGGATTATCTGAATGTGATAAGCCTTAGCAAAAAATGTAGCTGCTGTTCAACTCCCAAATTATCTTGTACACTGCAGTGAAATTTCATTCTTTATGCATCAGGCTTCTGGGCTGTTAATTATGAGAATATATGAAAGGAATACAGAGCTTAGAGAAAAGGAGGTAATGCTATTAGAGATGTGTAAGCAAATGAAGGAATCACAAAATGGAAGTATGGGTTGGGGGGGGGGACTGTGTGTGAATGTGAATATGTGAATTGTGTCGTACATATCACAATAGCCACATGCTTCATGCTCATAATCACGATGACTAAGTGAATGAGCTCAAAAGTGGGACATTTTGGTGTCCTGCTAGCTTTTCTGGAAGAAAAAAAAATCTAGTTGTCAAATCTAATTTCCATTTCTCATGCTCAGAATTTATAACATTTTAAAGAACCACCCATGTTTACTGATGATCTTCGTAGTCTGACAAGTACAATAATTAATTAGTTATTCACATATGATATTACTGTAAGCCTGGTGTTGAGTGGGTAACCTTGGCCAACCAGCAGATTCACAATAATGAGAACTGTTAATTGTTACACATATTTATGTATTACATTATTAATATATTTATTATCATTATTCAGGATCTACATGGAGTCATAAGACTCACCATTGTTTAAGATGGAAAGCACATTTTAAACAATACAAAGTCTATCACTATTCCTTAAACTAATTCACTGTTTGTACTCTCACTACCTTATATCAGGCCAACCACCTTCCTCTTACTTACTACTTCCTTTTGTAACTTCCAGGGATGGTCCCTACTCTTTCCTCTTGGGCTACCAAACAAAATAACTCCCTAGTATCAACCCTGTAACTACCTCTTAATAGTTTGTCTCCATTTTATTACTATATTCTTCTATCGACCAAACTCTGCATGTCCTCAGTCTACCATCATAGCAAAGAATGTACAGTCTGATATCATTTTTGTTATCCACCTTTACACCCTCTTCAAGGTTGATTTATCCTTTTAAATTCCAGCAACCAAATCTGAGCACAATAATCCAGATGCAGTCTGATCAGGACTTTATACGATGGAACCACAACTCTTTTATCACTACTGGTCAATGTCCTTCTCAGTATTGCAGCAATACTTTGGGTTACCTTCACCACCTTTATGATGCCCCCCCCCCCTAAACTTCAAGTTTCTATCAATCATCACCCCAATCCCTTTCCTCCTCCACTTCCTCTAGTACAATTACTCCAACAAAGTATGCAGCTTCACATTGATGGATGCCAAACTTCAAGAACTAACATTCAGCTGCATTAAACTGACATCCTCATTCATTTGCCTATGTTATTCAAATCCTCCCAAAGGGCTATACTACATCAGTACTATTATCAATAACTCTCCCCAGCTTTGGATCATCTGTAAACTGAATATCTCCCTGCAATCCATTGACAATCAATGATCTAAAGGTTAAACAAGAAGGGTCCCAACACTAAACCCTGAGGAATCCCACTCGTTATCTTCTGCTTCCTTGATACCGTGCTGTGTACAAAACTAAAATATCTATCAGACAGCCAATTCAATTCACTAATCTGATATCTAAACTCATATGATATAACTTAAATATCAGTTTATCATGCGACATCCTGTCAAATGTCTTTGTAAAATTTAAAAAAAAAAAAAAAAATGGCAGTATATGCCTTTTCTCTCATCAATTGCTCTTTACTTAGATTACTAAATTCTGATCCTTTTAAGTTTCCTCATTTCCCTGAAATACAGATGTTGATGTAAAGCCTAATAAAATGCAGCAACCACTTTCAAATCTCTGCTTGTCAATGTCCTTACTATTGCAGCTATTTTCTACATTCTTTTAGTTACTTTCCTTTATTCTCAAAGATCCCTCTTCCTCTACTTATTGCACACAGTCCATTAATACAGGATAGTGTTTTAATTTGACTCCCAAAGTTTAAAACCTTAAACCTAGGTATATTAAACTGTAATTTCTCAGTTATACATTCACCTATCCAGCCTATTCAAATCCTGATGAAGTACTACTACATCAGCAACCTTCCTTATAGCATTTTTCAACTTCATCTGAAAAATAATTGAACAGCTCCCTTTCATCTACTCAATAACATATACGTTAAATAATAGCAGCAAAATGGCAAAGTCTTTTGAAACTCTACTTGTCACCCATATTCAACAACCAGTCTTCCATTGCTAACCAATTATCCAATTCATATGTCTCAATCTGAATTCCAACTGTTTTGTGGTAGCCTCTCAAATGCATGTGGAAAATCTGGAAAAGGAACAATAATGAAGTGAATAGCTGACTTCATAATATACTATAAGATTATACTATATTACACTGTATACATAAGGTGATAACACATTCCAGTTTTAAGGGCCTGTGTCCTGCTTTTCTTAGAAAAGCAGGTGGGACATCAAAATATCCCATTTTTGAGTTCACTCACTCAGTCATCATCATATGGTTGTCAGCATGAGGCATGCATGCATGCACATGGCTATACTGATATGCATAACATTATTCAAATATGTAGTAATATATTAATGCTTGTTGATGACTAATGATGTTTTTTCTGGATTTTTTTTCCTTCATTGCATGCTGTTTTTTAAACTTCAATGAATTAATACACTGTATTATATTTTTATTATAAAAATGAATAGACAAAAATGGAAGTGCACTTTTAATGCTGAGTTGCAGAAAAATTAGTTTTTCTGCAACTCAGAAAAACTAATTTAATTTCCATTTTTCAAGCTTGGAATTTCATCAATTATTAAAGGACTGCCCACAATTATTGAAGATCTTGTCTAATAAGTACAATAATTAACACATGTTTATATATTATACTATTAATATATTTGAGTTGTTTTAAAATGAAATGTTTTGAATTAAATGGTCATATTATGTATACAGTATTTCATGTTGAAATTGCACTTGCGGGTAGTCATTTCTGAACTAGCTTTTTTTCTTTGTTTTATGAAAACAGCTGTCCAAAACTATTCAAATGAAATTTTAGCATATTCACAGTTTTTGAGCATATGACTCAAAAGTCTCTCTGTCAACCCCTTTCCATTTTTAAATTCTCTTTACATTACTAACCCAAGTACACATTACTATTAACATTTATTGTAAAATGTAATTTATTTATTTTTAAATCTAATTACATTAAAGGCAAACAAATGAAACAGTTCAAAATTGATGTGAAAATTTGCATTTCACGGGTAGAAAAAGAATGGAGGCCAGACTACTAATATAAGATGACTAGCTTCATCTATTAATATATGAAAAGCAATTCAGGTAACAGCCATCTTTATCTCTGACTTAGTGGATCAATCATTTAAAAAAATAATAATGGCCCACTGCTTCATCTGCAGTAGTCATTTAACATTCAATTGAATTATCTGATATACAAAGTTCAGTGTCACAATTTAACCAAATATGGAAATATACAAATTTGTGGTTATTAATCACAGTATATAAAACAGGCTACTAACTTGTAACAATTACATCTGTTATAGATTTGCACAACTACATGGATTTTCCAAAAAAAAAAAAAAAAAAGAAAGAAAACTACTTTTTCAGATAGCTGTCTACACAAAATGGGAGCACTGTAATTATGACAGAAAATCAATAAAGCTCTACAGAATATAATGGGATTACTAGTACTAATATTACCCAGTCTACATGTATATATGTAATTCACATAATAATGGCATGGCCTTCATTTTGGGTTAATGCTTGAAAAATTATGTTGAATCTATGTAATAAATTATTCATCTTCTACGGCATAAAAATGCAATTATGCATGGAAATATCCAGAGAAATGCAGGTGCATGTGTACACAAGAAATATTTGGCTATAAATTCTCTAAACAAATTAAAACAGCACAAAACATGACACTGATAAAAATATAGGACTAGAAATTCCATGGATCATCCAATCCCAAATCTTCTAGCTGAGTTGAAGTGACTTCAGTCTCTCTGTCATCTTTAATAAGAGAAGGCATTTCTGACAGTGGTGTAACAGCTGCTAATAAATCTAACAATGTGACACTTGTTTTTTTGCACTGCTTAATAAAGCTATGATTTATCAACTGAGAGGCACTTGGCCTTAGAAGTGGATCCCTTTTCAGACAGAGTTCAGTAAATATATGAAAAGATTCACTAAAAATGCGAGTACAGTATGTGTCCATTATCTGTACTTCTTGATTTGGTGATTGTCCTGATGAATTAGTGTTCTCTGCATCATAAAAAAATGAATGGGCATCCAGTGGTCGAGGATGATAACCTTGCAATTTTTCTAACAGCATCTGTGTTGGAGGCATGTCAGCAAATGGGACTACTCCATTAGCAAGCTCACATGCAGTAATGCCAAGACTATAGATATCTGACTTTGAGTTATAGCCCATAAGATTTTGTTCTAAAAGTTCAGGACTCAACCAATTAAGATTAGCTATAGAATCATGAGGAAATGTATGTATAACAGGCTGCCAACGACCATTATGAATTACATTACATGAATATCTCAGTCCAGAAAGCATGGCTCTTCCCGAACCAGAAATTAAGATATGGCTTGCTTTCATACTTCGGTGAATGAAGCCTCTTTTATGTATATAGTCTAATGCACAAAGGACATCTTTCAGTATGAGAGCGATGGCAGGTTCTGGAAAACCTTCTGGAAAATGTGAAGTCATAACATCTTTAGATGAACCATATGTCATTAATGGCATTATAGCCCAAACTTCATTGTCACACACAAAGGAACAAAAGTATGGCAACAAGTTTTCATGTCTTAATTGTCGTATCACTAGAATTTCTTGCTGAACATATGTAATATCCTCAGGGCAACTGTCTAAGTTGGTTCTTCTTACAGCTACATGATGTCCAGATGGTATATGTCTAGCAAGTGATATTCTTGCCGATTCTTTCATGCCTTTCCCAATTACAGATATCAGTTCATACTGACTAGAATCTGCTTCATACTTGATCATGGCGGAATCTTTGGGAAGCAGTGGTATTGCCTCAGACACATAAGAGGCTTCAGAAAGGGGTTGATAAGATGATTCGTCATGAGCAACTTGTTCTCCAACTGAATCCGTCTCCTGAACACTCCTTGAACAGCCACAATCAGGCAAACATGACATTGAACTTCCTCTTTGGGAAGTGGCTCTTAATGCTAGCTGTCCAGAGTAGGATGACGAATGCTTAGGAACTACAACCAGTGAAGGATAATTGGAACGAAAACACTCTGATCCCATTCAGAATGAACACCGCATACGGTCAATATACTCGTATACTTGGTCGGAACAAATCAGTAATGGCACATCCTTCTCGAAAATTTATAAAAATCAACTCCAAATCAATTGGCATATAACGTTTGCTATATAAACTTTTTAAGCTGTGTATTGCGCAATTTGAAAATTAATATATAAATACTGTTTCCAAAAAAATAATAATGATAAAATTAGCAAATGATTGTTCTCTGCATAGCTTCAGTTATGAGATTCATTTATACTTATTAAAATCAACTTTTTTGATGCATTCCGACTACTGTTCTGCTTCCAGCAGATATTAAAACTAGACAGAATATTATAAATTTGAAATTACTTGTACACAGCATAAAATAAATCATTTACTAGTCTTACTGCTTCCAGCAGTTACCCAGAATCCTACTGTCGCCATATTGACATACCCGGTGTGAGGCGACACCATCGGCAAATATTAAAAAACAATCTTTAAAAACAATTTTCAACACGTTTCTTACGTGGTGTAATTCAACTTATAAAAAGATTATACGAAGGAGGGTATGTAGCGCAGATTTCTTTAATCTGTGGTGTGTAGACAGTTGGAGGTCAGACTATTTTTTAACATGCGTTGTTGTAGTTAATCAACACAAACTATTGACGTGTTTGTGTCATTTAACACGGGAAGTTATTTCCATGTTACTAAATATCCTAAAAGGATTTATCATGGTTATAAACGTGGCATATATTCATAGAGGATCGTACATGTTTGTTTTTCGATCTGTTATATAAACTGTTTTAATATTCTCGAGAATGCAGAAATTTATAAAACAATATCCTTGTCAGGCAAAATTTAAAACTACTAGCTTTTATGATAAAAATCTCAAAAATAAAGAGGAAACGTATCTATAAAGTAAATTATGGACATTATAAATTCTTCTGCCAGTCTATCCCCCCCCCCCCCCGTCATTGCCTTTAAGAAAGTTGGATTGTAATTTAGTTTTGGCGTTTCGATTATATGACAACGCTGTTCTTTGACATGTAAGTGGGTAAATAACTTGTGAATTACTGGTTGATTGTCGACGAGGAAGATTGATGTGTGAAGAGTAATACAAGTTATATATGATTATTATTTATTTATTTTTGGTGATTTCACGATTAGATAAGTTGTTTGGTCTGTATTGATCTAGAGCAGATTTAGTTTGCCTACAGCAAACTTGCTCATCTAATTAAGAGTCTCACGGTTTCCAACATAACGAGGCATAATAATATTCGATTTAATGGCATAACGCAAGAATCATCAGTTTCTTACTGTGCTAATTTACTGCTAGCGACTTCAATTGGCATCAATGCAAAACTGTCACAGACTTGTATAAATTATTGGAAAGCAATACAGACGTAAGGCATGTGTTTATGATATCTGTATAGACCCATGAGAATACAGAGGTTTCAAAAATAAATAAATTCATATTGCACAAAGGAACATTTTGCATCCTATGAGAACTGAATCATTGTATTGACTTGGAAAAAATGTTTGAGATTCTTTATGCACGCACACACAGATTTGAAGAAACTATGTCACACGGTAGTTTTATTTCCACTCTATCCTAGGAATGTGGTCTGTAAGCCAATTTTTCCATGTTTTGTTGAAAGTTGATATATTTTCTGCTTTTCCTTTCTTAATTTTGCATTGTGACCACTAATAATTCAAACTACATGAACAAGAAATAATAGAAATGAGGATGGGGGTGAATCCTGTCCTTAGCAGATGGAAAAAGAATCAAACTTTTGAACCAGAGAGAAGGAATAATAATAATAATAATCAAACTTCATTTTAAATTGATTTCTTAAGTTTCCATTATCAGGAATGGTTTTATGTGAAATGTCTGAATTGAAAATCTCCCAACAAATTCTTGTTGGGAAGAATCTGTCAAGAAAAGGGCAAGTCTGCTAAGTGATGATTCTTTTCTTACACAGATTCATTCTAATTGCCACATGATAGATTGTTTTTATTTCCACCTTTTCTAGAGGTCCTCTAGTAGACACTTATAATAACATGAGCAGTAGCAGCTACTCATATTGTTATAAGCAACATCCATTCACAGTCCAGCTGCAAGCCCACTGAATCTGCTTCATCTTCTCTCATTCCATCTACTTCTATTCTGTGGAAGAGTCTTTCCTAGCCAACATTTCCTAAAGGACTACATCAAAATATTCAAAAAAGAATATCAGTAAGTTTCTTCTCTTTTAACCCCTGTCCATACATGGCAGTAATATATCTGTTGTATATTCTGTTCTGTCATGTATGCAACCTGACCTGAAATTTAATGACAGATTTCTTCATTGCAGTGATGTTATACTTGAATAGATATTGAGACATCATGAATGTCCCACTGCCTGTTATAGCTTTCACTAGAAGTTTTCATTTCATCTTATTTCCCCCTCTTCTCAGCAACTATTTTATCTGCAGAAATCTCACAAGCGCTGCCTTGCATTTCTAAATTTATTATGTATAAGTATACACATGTATTATATTATTTAAGCTTTTTAAATCTTAAAATTGAAAAATCTAGCAATTAGTTTTAGAATTGTGAATAGTTATAGAAAGACAGGAAGAAGATGGATATTGAGGATATGATTATGGCAGGGCAGTGTGGAATGAAGGTGGGACTGAGAAGAATATGAATGAAATTAGGAACAGGGAAATAGGAAGAGAGAAGTATAGTATAGGAGCTAGAGTATAGGGAGTAATAGCAGGATGGCCTCATAGAGAGTAGGATTGTTATTTAGTATATTAATGTAAGATAATATCAAAAATAAGGTAGCTAAGTTTGTTGTTGAGTCAGTATCTCCAAAGATAATTGATGCATTCAAAAATTGTTATGTTGTTGGATATAGAATTGGAAAGACATAGAATTTTCCAAATGAATAGAAAGATGAAAAGAGGAGGGGTAGTGATGGTGGTGGTACTATTAATGATAGCAGAAGAATTGTGCCCACAAAGAGTGGAAGTTGAAAGTTATAGCACATGTGAAGTTTTTGAATCCACTTCAGGCAAAGTTAAAATTAATAAAATAGTGTAGGCTCATAGGATATTTTTATAGGTCAGGGAATGTAGAGGGCACTATTATGCAATGTTTAGGCAAATTAGTTGGCTTCAGAAGGTGATCCTAATCTGATAGAACAGAGTTCTTTCCTTGCAGTAATGTTACACTTAAATAGATATTGGAACACTGTGAATGCCTCTTTATGTGTTAAAAGTTTTCACTAGATGCTCTAATTTCTTCTTATTTTCTCCTCTTCTCAGCAACTATTTATCTGCAGAAATATCACAATTGCCAGAAAAGGACAAGTCTACTATATTGTACAAAAAGAAACATGGACTACCTACATTATTATACAGCAGTGAATTTTGGGCAATAAATAAACAAGATAAAGAATCTTTATAAAGATAAAGAAAAAAAACAGATGAAACAAGAATCATGAGAACTGCAAAATATACTCTATTAGACAAAAAAAAAAAAAAAAAAAAAAAAAAAGGAACAAAGGTATTCTAAAAGAACTAAAATTAGAATCAGTAGAAGAAAAACTAAACAAATATAAACAAAATTGGTGAACATGTAAATTGAATGGCCGACATCTGCTATCCTAGTCAATTAATAAAATATAAGTAAATTGGGAAGAGAAGGCCATTAGATTAAAAATGAGACCAGAACAGATCATAAGGTGTATATCCATATTTAACAATATGACTATGATGATGATGATGATGATGATAAGGGGAGACAGTGGGAATAGGAATGTCAATTTGGAAGGAGAAGCTAGTGTATAGAAACAAGGAGAGTGAATTGGCTGAATTTCTGGAGAAGAACCATCTTAACACGTTCATTGCCAATCACGTGATGCGAGTTCTCACCAAACGGCTGATCGCACGTTATCGTGTGGACGTCACTATCAAGTAAAAAAAAAATTGGCCACCACACGAATTCCAATTTTTAGCTTGGCAATGAACGTGTTAAGCAGCATATGATGTGAGCTTTTAGTTTGTTGAATTTGGTGATCTCACTGGATATGGTAACACCTAATTAGTACTGCCAGCAATACTAATTAGGTATTAGTACTGCTGGCAGAAGGTGAAAATAATCATGAGATACTGGCTTGGGAAGTATTTAAACAACAGGAAAAGATTATTGTTAAAAGATTATTATAAAAAAGATGTGTAATTATAAGGTGGATGATTATTGGGTTGATGAGCTGTGCAGAAAAAATAATTTACTTGGCTAATTTGATTATACATTTTATGGTCACTACCATTCACATTATCAGGTCTATAAAACAATATTTGAGTAAGTATTTCATTCTATTCACCTCTGTCTTGCACTATATTGCCTCAAAATCACAGACATTTTCCCTCATGCATCTCTTCCTTGTATGGACTTAATTCTTTCTCTATAATCAGTAACACTCCACTCTCTTTTTACCCTTTCTGTCTTCACTAAACACATCATACTCTTCCATCCTCTATTCCTGTCAGGATGTCATCCTCATCCAATCATGTCCCACTTATTCAAAATGATGTATTGGAAGAAATAAATTAAAACACTGTTTATTTTTAAAGTAAAACCTTAATTTCAACATTCTAAAATGTTATTTTTCTTGCTTTCCTGTTAGCAAAATCGTCAATGATATTATTGAAGTCTATTTCATAATAATGTAGGTAATTCTTAATCAATTTTATTTAGAAAAACTCCTCTCACAACTAGCAACACCAGAAATTGCACAAAAAATTTGCAGTAATATTACAATATATGGAAATGAGTTCAAAAGAGTGTATTTTAGAATTAACTGTGAAAGTTCAAAAAGGTTCAAAGTGCTGTCTGGGGCAGACTGCCCCCTCTGCCTCTCCCTAGCTACGCCTCTGCACTTATTCCAACAATTTTTATGTGAACAGACTGAATCAATGCAACCATTTCATTTGCCTTGTTTCTTACACTTCTACATTTGTATAACCACTCATTCCTGAATGTATATGAAGGTTCATTCATAACCACCATTTCAATCTCTCCTTCCTTACTCTCCTGCTCTTTCAGATCACTTCTTACTTGATCAGATTCATTCTCTGCACTCATTTCTCTACCTTGCAGCAGCAGCAGTCTCTCCAAATGACTCGCATCAAAACCATTCAAATGCATTTATACAGTTCATTTCATCCTCCTTAAAATTCATTCCACACATTAAGAAACTGCACTCCTTTCTCCTCGCACATTTCAGCTAACATATCATTCACAATCTTTGCTCTGCTCCTCATTTCAAGTACAAGACAGTTAGGCGTGATTAGATTCGTGAGGAGAAGGTGATGATCATAGTAAGAAAGGAAAGAAAAAGTTTCCTTACTTTTCCTTTCCTAGTAAGAAAAGGAATGTTTTCTTTCATAGTAAGAAAACAAAGTAAAAAAAAGTAAGGAAAGAAAATGTTTCTGTACTTTTTCTTTCCTTTCTTATTATGATCATCACCTGCTCATGAATCTGATTGCTCCCACCTGTCTTATACTTGAAATGAGGTGGATAGCAAAGATTGAGAATGATGAGTTAGTGGAAATATGTGAGGAGAAAGGAGTGCAGTTTGTTAATGTGTGGAATGAATTTGAAGGACAAATTGAACTGCATAAAAGTGATGGACGGAATTTGAATGGTTTGGATGTGTCATTTTTGGCCAGTCAAGCCGAAGATAACTCAATTCAATTCTTTTCCTATATGGAAAGCAAGAGGAAGAATAATTGGCAACGAATGTGTTGGCATTATTTAATGAGTACTTCATCAGTGTATGTCACACTGGTGTAAATGATGCCATGCACTATGTAGGAAGCAGGCAAGGAGAATTAGAGATGAAAGAATTAGAAGTATATCAGGAGTTGATTGGGTTGATGTTAATAAGGCTGTTGGAATAGATGGTATATTACCATTTATTTTTAAAGAATGTGCAAAACAGTTCACTATGCCCTTCACCTGATTATTTGATGAAAATCTTGCAGTAGGAAATATTCCTAAGGAGTGGAAAGAAGACAATATAGTACCATTCTCTAAGCATGACTCTGGGACAGAAGTTTCTAGTTATGGACTAGTATGTATAGCTGCAGTTGTACTCATAGTATTGGTGAGGTTGGTTAGGAATAAGATACAGAATTGAGTTGTATATATAGGATTCTTTATAATTGTCAACATGATCTTATAAACAACTTATTTTAACAATCTACTTGCATTTTATGATAAAGTATTTAATGTGTTGAATAAGGAAGATTTGTATACAATGATATTCATGGACGTTTGCAAATGTGCTTATAGATTATCATATGGCAGGTTGGTGTGGCAGAGGATGGGATTAGATAACATCTTGGTTAGATAAATTGAAGGTTGGCTCTATGAATGATACCAGAAAGTTGTGTATGATGAAGCGATGTCCCAGAAGAGGATGATGGTGGGTGGAATGCTCGACTTAGGATTCTGTTCTTGGGTGGTCTCTGTTGTTTTAACTTATTTATTATCTGTCTGCTGATGCCAAGTTGAGAATTATAAGGAGTATTTTTAATGTTAATTCCCTTCAGGAAGATTTGAATAGACTTTTATTTTAGACAAATGAATCGGGTTGTAGTTTTATTAAGTTTAAAGTATTGCACTTTGGAATGCAGAGATATAAGACTATATACTGTATTGATAGAACCATGCTGCTTCAGGAAAGTGGATGAGATTCGAGATCTAGGCATATTAGTTATAAGGAGTTTTAACAATTAGGGATAAGGAGATGTTGTGGCACTATATAATGCATTGGTCAGATCACACTTGGATTGTTTTGCTGAGATTTAATCACTAGTTTTCATTGTGATGTGGAAACACAGAAAAGGTCAGATGACTAAGGCAATATCAGGTCTCTGGAGTGGTGGTTATGGGGAGAGGTTTATTATTATTATGTAACCCTCCAAGGAGTTCAAAGACTCATTGAAGGAGGGCACCCACTCTATAACTCTCCTTCTCCATCACTCAATCCATCAATTACAGTGAACTGCATCATCTATGCCTACTGCACACCACCATCATTAGTATTTTCAGACATTCACAAACATCCATGCCCATGGTGGGATTCAAACCTGTAGCCTTTTGGCTGGAGAGCAGATATACTAACCACTCAGCCAATCAGCCGGCAAATGAAATGAATGTAAATTGCAGAGCTTGGTGGATGAGATGATACAATAGTGACATTTAAGTTAGTGATGAGATTCTATCAGGGATAGTGACATTTAAGTTGTAGAATACTCTTCTTCGAGTCTTATTAAAAATCCTCGATTCTTCAAGTCATTTGGACTGATTATATTGCACCATTCGTACACATAGATTCATTAGAGTTACCATTATATATTCTAAAGTTTTTGTTATAGGCCTTTTCTATACATACCACCATAAGTATTTTGCAACCTTTTTCAAAATCAAAGAGCTGAATCCCATGCAACAGGCTCACTTTCCTTTCATGAAAAAGAAAAAAATATATATATATTTTTAAACCTTTTATCCATATTTCTCAAAATTGCAGCATATTGTTATTAAATATTGAATTTTTTCATGTGAGAGTTTTGTGAGTAAAGTGAAACAATAAATGGAACAGACTTTTTTCTATTTTTAACTGTATATGCTATTTTTATTGACAGATTTAAACAGTTAATATGATTCATTAGAAATGGCGAGGGCAGATGATGTTGCTCTTCATTTTACTGATGTTTCTGAATTGAAGCAACGTTTCAGGTATGACAACTTGTCACATTTATTATTTAATCCACCAGACATTTTTGATATACCAATATGTAGGAAATTTTGGATTTTGAATGATGCACCATGCTTGTAATTATCAGAATCCAAATGAATGCTTTTTTAAAATATCAGTTATATCCACAAAAGCCTTGGAAGCCTTAGTATGTTAAGTGGTGGATGGACTATGATTAGATAATCTGGAAACCTCATTCTATAGAGTTTCCAGATTATCTTGGTGACTTGATAAACTTCCAAATATGGAAGTTTATCAAACACCATCCTACCTACTGGTGGCTCAGTCCCTTTGAGCCACCAGTAAGTAGGATGGTGGTCTTGATCTCATCTTTATTGTTTTATGTAACCGAAAACAAAAAAAAAAGAAAACAATCTGACTGGCTTTATTTATTGATAAAATATTATAGAAGGAGAAAGTCATGAATCTGGATGCATTTGCTCAAGAATGGCATCATTACCTCCTGAAGGAGGTAATTACCATGAAGATACTTCATGCTTAAACTTGGCTTAATAATCTGTTACACCTTTTCAGTACTTGTATAGGGAGATATGATTTCTACATTACTTTAACCTCGCTATCTCTTCTGGTTCCCACTGATGACATTTAACAATGTTCACCTTTGGGTTTACTTCCTGGGGAGCAGAGTATTTCTGCTCAGTGACAGGCCTTTGCCTGTCACAGTGTGAAGCCACTGGTGAGTTTCCTGATCTGAATCATTCCAGGATTCAGATCAGGAGTGATGAATTTAGTAGTTTTCCTTTAGGGGTCACTCAGTGAAATTTAGATTGTTTTTTTTAGATAACTCAAAGTTTTTGGAGAGGTTTCCCTTCACTTTAACAGTTACTCAGTAAAGATCAAAACCAGTCTGGGTAGTGGTTCTTCCCATAAGGCATAGCATTATATACACCCAAAAGGATGTATGCTTTGCATTAATACATACCAAGGCTATTAATATGACGTCATTAGCTTCTATATATAAATAGCCTAGTTGTGAAGATACTTTACATGTGAACTTTGCTTACACTTGGAATAAGGATTAAACAAGAATGTCATTTCTTAGCATCTTTAATTTTAAGATTGCCTCCTATGGAGTCAATCAGCTGCTGTCCTCATTATCCTAATATGACTGTGTAAAAAAATCTCTATTAATTTCTATTTTTAGAATAATTTTTGAAATTTAGTCTAATAAAACGATGTAGAAAATAATTGCTCAGAATTGATCGGAAACAAAAATTGTTCAAGAACGATCAAAAATTTAAGCTTTGTATTTCAGTATTATCCAAATGTTATATTAACATCAATGGATACTTGGCCTCTATATAATTATTGATGTTTAAACATGTAAAGGCTGAATCCCTGATTATGTAAAATTGTATAAGCAAATACTTTTACACTTACATTTTGGAAAATTATGGAGACAACTACCGTGTTTGAGTAAAACTTTAGTTTAATATAAACCAAAATCCACACTCGACATTTCGACCTTTATATCAAGGTCATCTTCTGGAGCATATATACTATATACAGAGAAACAAGCTGCACTACAATCTACTTTTATACTTGTTTTCAGTATCTGAATCATTCCAGTCTTCTTGGTCTTCAGGAGCATTATGCCAGTAATTCCAAAATTTTGTTAAAGGTAGAATTAAACATTTGTAAAGATACATTGCATTTGACAAAGCATGTACTCTCTGGCTGTAGGACATTTTGGAAATTGGTTAGAAGCTATTCTCCATCAGATTATTGGCTATCTCTAGCTAGTATGCCTAAGTTTATAGAGATATGGCAGACAACTACTACCACCATTTATTTTAACCATGCTACCGGCATGGTTAAAATAAATTTTAACCATGCTACTTTGCATCAATGATAACCTTGACGTCTATAGACGTCAAGGTTATCATTGATGCAAAGTGCATATTAAAATTGTAACACCATTGATATGACATTGAAATATATGATGGATACGAAGTGTATGAGGATGAGTATTTTATCCATAATGTACGGGTAGGTGGTTAATCATTATTATTATTTTCCTGACCCTCATGGAACTGCCAGACTCATCATGGGAGGTCAGCTGAACACAAAGTTTCTTATACACTCTTTCAAATCATCCACAGCATGCACGTTCACCACCCTCTCAGGCAATGCATTCCATGCTCCTACCTCTCCATGTAAAATACTTCTTACCCTTTTATTTACTACCTCCTTTTGCAACTTCCAGGGATGGCCACTTGTTCCTTTCTCTCATTCTACCATATGAAAAGTGTCAGTGTTAATACGATAATCCTTCAACAGCTTAAATGTTCAATTATATCCCCCTTTGCATTCTATTCACCAAATTTTGCAATCTGCATGCCATCAGCCTATCCTCATAACTAGTGTTGTAAATTCCTGACATCATTTTTATTATCCATATCTGCACCCTCTCCAAGGTTACTTCATCCCGTTCAAATCCCAGTGACCAGATCTGAGCACAGAAATCCAGTTGTGGTCTGATTAAAGCTTTATACAATGGGACAGCACACTTTTATCTCTTGTGGTCAGTGTTCTCCTCAACATTGCTGCAATTCTCTGAGATGTCTTCACAACCTTTGCAATATGTCCCTGGAACTTTAAATCTAAAAGATCCCTTGCATTCTCCACTTCTTCCAGGATAACTTCACTAAGTGAGTATGAAGTATCCCTTCTGTGGATCCCAAATTTTAAAACCGTACATTTAGTTACATTAAACTGACATCTCTTTGCCTTTGCACACCCTTTCAGCTTATTCAAATCCTCTTAAAGAGCAAAAAACATCAGCATTATTACTAATAATCCTGCCAAGCTTTGCATCATCTGCAAACAACTGAACATCTGCCTATAGTCCTGTGATAATATCATTCACATAAAGACATAAACAGCAATGGTCCCAGGACTCCACTTGTAACCTTCCTGCATCCTGATACTACTCCCCCATATACAACTCTCTGATATCTATCAGAGAGCCAATCACCAATCCAATCCACTAACCTGATATGCAAACTCATATGATGCAACTTAAAAATAAAGTTGTCATGTGGCACCCTGTCATATGCCTTGGAAAAATCCAAAAAAATGACAGTGTATGCCTTATCTTCATCCATTGTTCCTGTTACTCTATTGTAAAAGATAACCAGATTACTAAAACAAGAGTGCCCTTTAACAAAACCATGCTGGCTTGGATAAATAATAATATTACCCTCATCTGCCCAATTCTGTATATGAGTTCTTACCAATTTCCCAATTCTGTATATGAGTTCTTACCAAATCTCCGAAAGGATGGTGGTAGAATGGAGGCATTCTACCACCACCCTTACCCAAATTGCTTTATCTTCTTCACCCGAGGTATCAATAATAATTTTCTTAAGTATCTCCCATGCACTAACAACCCCTATTCCTTAAATTTTTTCATCTATTGCACTGCTGCAAGTTGGTTTCTAAGTCTATGATAGTCACCTGCCTTATAATTTCACATAACTTCCTTCTGTTTTGATACCTCCCCATGCCTATTCACCCTCCAAGTCAGGACTACATAGTAACTCTCACCAGCAGGAGAAAAGTATGCCATTTCAGTCGCAATCAAATCCTCTGATGCTATAACCAAATCCAAAACTCTTGATCTTCATGTTCCCTCCACTATATGCCTAAGACCAGGGGTCGGGAACCTTTTTGAACCAAAGCGCCATTCCACCAAAAAATTAATTAAAAGAAAATTTTGGGAGCTATGCAACTTCAATTCGATTTTTCCTGTGACTCAAAGTTGCAGTTATTTCAAACTTAGGTAAATTTGTTTTTAATTCAGTACTTCCAGATATCAAATACCACTTTTATGTTTGCATATAAATTTTTTATATGTTCAATAAATAAAACAACATTGAGTTTGATTTAAGTTTTTAATCACAAAACATATTTAAGTAAGTATAATATTGCAAGAAAGTCAGAATTTGTATTGCAAAAAGAATTAGTCCAAACAAAAATACAATATTATGTATTTTAATAGATATTTGATTGTTTTAATTTAAAATTCACTAATGAGACTTTTGATTTTGCATCTTCTCAGCCAATTTACTTAAATCTGGATTGTATGTCGTGCACTTTAATAATAATTCGGCTTCAAACTTTCATCAGTCAATTTGTTCTTATACTTATTTTTAATGTAATTTATTGAAGAGAAAAATTATTCGCAATTGTACGTTGAACCGAAAAGAGTCAAAACCCCAAAAGCAAGTCACCTGGCATTTGAATAATTAGTTGGGAAAGAATTCCAACATCTAAATATAATTTCCTGTGGTTTTTCTTCCATAGTCTCCTCATTTTCTTCAATTTGGGCTACCATTTCCTGAAGTTTTTGTACCCAAATACTTTTATTCTTAATTTCCAGAAGCTCTATTTATAGTTCTGCAATTGATATTCCAGTAAAAGCTTCAATATCTATTAATTTTAAATTGCAATTTAACGGATGTAATATAAATTTTATCATCTTCTGATGTCTTTTAAAATCCTGAAATCTGCTTGTAAATGAATCTAAAATTACAGTAATCATTTCAGCGAATATTTTGCAATCAACTTTTTCTTGATTTAAATTCAATCTATAATTTTTTAGATTTTCGAAATATAAAAATTTTTCTTCAGTAACATCTTCGAAAAATATTCTTAGTTTCTGTTCAAATGTAAGGACTTCCGCTAGTAATTTTAAGGCTGTGTTTTCCTTCCCTTGCAACTTCAAATTTAGCTTATTAAAATATTCTGTCATATCAAGCAAAAAAACAAAAATTTTGTATCCATTCGGGATTACTGAGAAGTTCCACAATGATTTACGTTATAATTTTTAGTGGTGAAGAAAACTGTTACTTCTTTTAAGCACTGAAAAAAACATTTTAATGCTTTTCCTCTTGATAACCATCGTACAGATGTAAATGTCACTAAATCTTTATGTTGACTACCTAGTTCCTCTAAAAAATGTGTCAAAAAGTCTGTGATTCAGTGCCCGAAATCGGACGAAATTGATCATTGGCACAACATCCATCAGTTGAAAGTTTATTTTTTCACTTGGTTAGAGTATAATAAATTTAGTTTAATCCTTTATCCAAGTGTGAGCAAACAAAGTTTGTGCTGAAAGTATCTTCAGGACTGGGGTAAGGTGGTACAACACCAGGGCAACTCATTGCAAAGGTGGAGCAAGCTACCAACACTCCTGTCTCAGTATCTCGTATAATGCAAAACACATCTCCTTGCGGATATGTCTAATGTTATGCATTAAGGGAAGGGCCACTACCCAGACTAGTTTCGACCTTTGTTGATGTCTCTTCAGTGGGAGCCAGGCCCAAGTTGAGATACCAGGCAGAAGCATTAGCAGGTCATCTCCACCTATAGGAGTTGCCAAATGGTGTGCCACCCTTTTTTAATAAATTACTCTGGATTTAGAGAAAGATATTGAAAGTTTATATTTCACTTGGTTAGAGTATAATAAATTTAGTTTAATCCTTTATCCAAGTGTGAGCAAATACCCCAGTCCTGAAGATACTTTCAGGCACAAACTTTGTTTGCTCACACTTGGATAAAGGATTAAACTAAATTTATTATTTATATAAATAAATTGATTCAAAATGCAATGAAATAAAATAACTCCATGTGAAATATAAGTGGAGAATAATTTAACAAACTCCTTATTTTCCGCAATCATAGAAGGCGTGCCATCGATCACAATGCATACTATATTATTAATATTTATATTTTTATTCTGTAAACTTGTTAGAGGGTTTTCTGAAATATCTGGACCTGTAGTGTGTCCTTTAAGTGTTAGCAGATCAAGAAGTTCTTCTCGAATACCGGAAGATGTGATATTTTTAAACATCACGCAACATTGTGCCATATCGGAAATATTATTTGATTCATCAACTGCAATAGATATAAAATCGGCAGAATTAATATCCATAATTTGCATATTTGAAACTTCTGCAGAATTTGTTACAATCCATTCCTTGACAGTTCTAGCTGAAAGAGGTAAATCTTTAATTTTTTTACCTATCTCGTCCTTATTTTTTATATCCTTAAATAGAATTTCAGACATTATATACATGCAGTTTTTTAGAAATTCACCATCGGTAAAAGGTTTTCCCACTTTTGCTATTTCAAGGGATAACAAAAAAACTTGCTTCAGTAGTATTCGACAAAGATTTCGTCCAAGTTGACAAATTTCTTTGCTGAAGCAATGTTTTCTTTTGTAATTATTCAATAGCTTTTTTTTCTATTATCACCCTCAGGATTTTTACTGAAGTCTAAATGTTTTTCTCGAAAATGTCATTCGACATTACTTGATTTGTTATTTTGAAGTCATAGATGGCAAATTATACATTGAGGATTTTCATTTACTTCTATAAACAAATTTCTCTATCCACATTTTATTGAATCCTCTGTTTTCTTTGATTATTTTTCTTTTTCTTGAACTCATATTAGGAGGGTTATTATCACAAATTTACATGCAAGTAAAAACACAAATTCAACATAATAACAAAATAAAAATTAATTTGTGCATAACATTACCTGACACTAAATTAAACACCAGTTTAGTACCACAATAAATAAGTTAACTAACAGAATATTTATTTTGACAGTTAAAATCCATATGTATCTAAAAACCGTGGCATTTGACAGGACAGCTGATCAGTTAGTTCAAATTTTCGCTGTGGCGCTAGTTACCTTAGGCAGGGTTAACATTTAGCGGTATTTCAAATGTGACGTAGTTGTCAGTTGTTCATGTCATAAAATTCATGCATAACACGCCACATGCATAGTATCTAGTGCCACGAACAGGCCGTATCAAAAAAACAATATTTAGTTGTTTGTATTAATTATGTATCTTTTAATTCAACATAAAAGAGCTGCACTTTGTTCAGCCAAG
This sequence comes from Typopeltis vanoorti, assembly GCF_054136105.1. NCBI lineage: Eukaryota > Metazoa > Arthropoda > Arachnida > Uropygi > Thelyphonidae > Typopeltis > Typopeltis vanoorti. The sequence continues at coordinate 14,030,747 of NC_143565.1, read as the reverse complement.
AGCCGCATGCAGCTCCGGAACCGCCAGTTCCCAACCCCTGTCTAAGACAGTTGTCCCTCAAGAAATCCAAAAAATTCAGTTCCCTTATTACTACATGCTGTCTCCTCTTCCCAGTTTATATCGCTATAGTTGAAGTCTTCCATAATGATCACCCGCTTTGAATTTGCCAAGTTAATTTGCCTAAACATTTTCTGCTCATCACCATCTATATTCCCTGGTTTGTAGCAACATCCCAATAAATATCTTTTCCTATAAGCAGCCATCTCACCATACTCTCAGAGCCATTAGTGTTATTTCCATTGAGATTCTCCACCATGACAACACACAGTTCATCTGTTATCACGAGTAACATGATAAGAGATGAACACTACACCACTACATTTACCTTCCCTATCCTGCTGAAATATGCTATACCTTTTGATTTCTATCCCTGTTAGAACATCCTTCTCAGTTTATCCCTAATGCTCCTAGCATTTGCATACAGACAAATCAGTGTATTGTCAGCCTTCTTATAGCCATTATTAATCCCCTCATACTCCACCTGGCTCTGTAATATAGCGTACACCCTACCTTATTTCTCAAGACACTGTCCCCACATGAGGATAGTGGCTTGAGAAATCCCTGCAACATTCCACGTGTGCAATTCTAGTTTCCATGTCCTGACACACTCACTTGAAAACAACAGTCAGTCTCTCCAAATGCCTGCACCTTTCTGCATTCAAATGCAATCCATCTCTTGCATACAGCTCCCTCTATCCTCAAACATACTCCACTCATTCACATATTCCAGACCCCTTTTCCTGCACATTCTCACCCTTATCATCATCTCAATTGTCATCTTATTCATCATTGCTGCCCCTTTCCTCCATTCCACTTTATCATACCAGGGCAACACACCCTGTCTTTCCTCTGACACATTACCGCTGCAACTTCAACCTCAAATCTCGTGCTACACGATTCATGCTACTTCTCATGTCATATGGCTCAACCATTACTATTATTTCCTTCACACTCTTGCTCCTCTTCATTGCCACACTCTCTGTCATTCTACTGGGCAAAGACTCCTCTGGCACTCTACTCTGCACATCCCGAATCATTAAATCTCCATACATGACACTCCGAATAGATTTTCATCATTTTCTCTCACTGGCATCCTTGACTCTTATGGCTTGCAATCTTTCTCTCCTAACATAACTAGTATTATTATATGAAATCATCTAATCTAAGTTATATTGTCAGTTTTTCTGAGTTGCTGGATTAAATCTCTGTAAAGATGAATTGACTTGAGAAGTAGCTAAAAAAAAAGACCTCAAAAAAAATTTTCTAATTGGTGATTAGAATTGATTTGGTTTTAAACTACAAATATACTGAAAGCTTTCTGTTATCATAGATACATACTCACTATGCATTTCTTCATTTTATTTACATCATTATCTACAAAAGGGGTAATTACTTATTTCTTAGAAGATTATGGAGTTGTCCATTATCTAGCAACCACTTGATTGCACTAGGCAATGTCTCCATGTCTTCACCATTCCACATATCCAGTTAATATCCATAATTAGCTTATATAAGGGTTGTTATTGGATTAACGCATCCGGTAGTAGTCAGCTCTGCCCAGAGCATAGCTGACTACTATTGGGTGCTTCCCCAGGTGGTGGATCAGGGATGGCCTTTAGATATGGAGGCTAGCTGTGACATAAGCAGAGCAATCTGGCGAATAAGCATCCATGGACTAACAGCAGCTAAGCTATCAGGCTATGAAGGAGCAGAAGTGACAACTCTGTTAAAACCTCACAAAGCCCAATGACAACTTGGTGGCATGGCGAGTAGTGCCGCCATTAAATGAGCACCTAGTGGGGCCAATACCCCTGACCGTGGGAATCAGCATTGTCAGTACTGACACAAGGTTGAAGCCAAATGATGATGGAAAAGCTTGTGATTAGAGATTTGCAGGTGGCAATATGATTATATTGTGTATGTCTGCAGTAGTGGGATCCAGAGGTGGTGATACTAAGGTGGAAGTAATGGAGAAGTCATATTTACCTATACGAGTTGCCAAAGGGTGTCACACCCTATTATTAAAATTCTCTGGATTAGAGATAAGTTTATAGAAGTTTTTTTACTTGGCTATGCTACTAATTATATAGTGGGTTTTATCCTTTATCCAAGTGTAAGCAAACAAAGTTTGCGCCTGAAGTACTTTTAGGACTGTGACAACTCATGGTAAAGGTGGTATAGGTTCTCATCACTTGCCTTGGTATTTCTCATAATACAAAGCACATCTCCTTGCAGACATGTATAATGCTATGCATTAAGGGAGCCAGACCTCTGGGTCTGGCTCCCACTGATGAGACCTCAATAAAGTTCGAAACCGGTCTGGGTAGTGACCCTTCCCTTAATGCATAGCATTATACATGTCTGCAAGGAGATGTGCTTTGTATTATGGGATATACTAAAGCAAGTGATGAGAACTTATACCACTTTTACCTCGAGTTGTCCCAGTCCTGAAAGTACTTCAGGTGCAAACTTTGTTTGCTTATACTTGGGGGCCTGGTTAGCCGAGTGGTTAGTGTTATCCGCTCTCCAGCCAAAAGAATGTGGGTTCGAATCCCGCCGTGGGCATGGATGTTTGTGGGTGTCTGTGAAAACTAGTGTGGTGGTTGGCAGTAGATAGCGCTGGTTTGGATGATGAAGGTGGTTGCGGTTAGTTGAGTGGTGGAGATGGAGAGTTGTGGAGTAGGTGCCCTCCCTCGATGAGTCTTTGGAGGTATTACATAACTCCCTGGAGGTGTTATGTAATAATAATAATAATATAGGATAAAACCCACTATATAATTAGTAGCATTGCCAAGCGAAAAATCCTTTATAAACTTCTCTCTAATACAGAAACACATAACATTACCAAGAAAAAATAAAAAAAGCAAAGGAAAATTGGATGAAAAATTTATATACCGAGATTTAACTGCTTCAGAAGAAACATGACCATTTCAACCTGTATAAGAAAATCAACGAAATTTCCAGAAAACTCAGAAAAAAGCAAACAGTGTCTCTAAGAGATGAAAGTGGAAAAATAGTTCTAGAAGAAGAGAATAAAGCACAGATTTGGGTAAAACACATAACAGAACTCTTCAATGATACTAGACAGAAGCCTATAAATATAAAAGATAACATTCAAGGACCAATAATTCTGAAATGTGAAATAGAGAATGCTATAAGATCAGATAAAACCGGAAAAGCCAGTGGACCAGATGGTGTGCAAACAGAATTTTTAAAATTAATAGAACCAGACAACTTCAGACTTCTTGAAAAACTATTCAATGAAATATATGAAAGTGATGAACTTCCACCAGATTGGCTTAAATCTGCATTTATCACTATCCCATAGAAACCCAAAGCGAATTCCTGTGGTGACTTCCAATTTATTAGTCTAATGAGCCAAACATTAAAAAGATTTTTGAAAGTAATCAGAATCGCATCTGCAGAAAAAGTGAAGACATTCTGAGTGAAATGCAGTTTGGCTTTTGGAATGGTTTTGGTACTAGAGAGACCCTTTTCCATGCCCAAATATTGATACAAAAATGCATAGAAAAACAGAAATCTGTCTTTACGTGTTTCATAGGTTTCACAAAAGCATTCAACAAGTCAGACAACACTAACTTAATGGAAGTCCTTCAACAAATAGGGCTAGACAAAAAAGACATAAGACCAATAAGAAATATGTACTGGAATCAATCAGCTACCATTCATTTAGACAGCATTACCACCAGTGATATTAACATCAAAAGAGGAGTGAAACAAGGATGCATGTTCTCACCACTCTTGTTCAACATATACTCAGAAGTAATCTTTAAAAAGGCATTGGAAGAATGTCCAGAGGGAATCACAATAAAGGGAAAGATTGTTAACAATCTACGATATGCAGATGGCACCATGCTAATTACAGATAACATCACAGATCTCCAAAACTCATTGACAGAGTATACATAGAAAGCTAAAGAATAGGAATAAATATCAATGAAACTGACACACAGTGGGAAAAATATTGATCAAGTGTCAAGGTATAAATATCTTGGTTGCTGGCTTTATGAAATCTTGTTGGAGGCTTAATGGATTTTTTACAACACTCAAAAAGAATTAAATTAGAATTTAATACTTCCTATATTTCGTCCTAGTCATCTACGGGGATTACAAAAACAATTAATGTAACATATACACAAATAACAAACAATACTAAGCCCAACCACGTGGGTGACACTAAAGTCCTATCTAGTTAGAGTGCCCTCTAAGGGCAGTAGTAGTTGGCCTGGAATGTAAGGTGGGAACTCTGGTGATGAGTGTTTCCCAAATCTTCGGAAGCTTAATGCAACCGTATTTATTGAGATTTGGTTGGTTTTTGAGAGCTGCTGCTGCTTCTAAGAAAAGTCTCTCTTTCTTGAATTTGCTGTGGTGGAGCATGGTGGTTTTCTTCCATGATACCCTGTGGGTGGTGTCCAAAACATGGTCAGCCAAGCCTGAATGGCCATAGTTGTGTTCGAAGATGTAAGACTTGTGTTCCTCTAGACGGATGGATGCTGATCTGCCTGTCTGTCCAAAGTACACCAGCTTACAGGAACAGGGTACTTTGTAAACTCCAGGCAGAGAGAGAGAGGAGGGAGCTGATCTTTTGTAGAACGGATAAGGGTAGCAAGTTTGCAGTGGGGCTTATATGCTGTGTGTAGGTTGTACTGTTTTAGTATCTTGGCTATTTTTTCAGATGTGCCACGGATGTAGGGTATGGTGATGGCATTTTTAAAATCTTGTTGACGAGAAGGACGGGGAATGGGGGAGGAATTGATTATTTTTTGATACTGTGATCGCTGTAGCCATTGGAGAAGAAAGTGCTGTGTATGTGGTTAAGCTCAGTAGTGAGGGCAGTTCCACTGGAACAAAGATTGTGGGCTCTCTTGGTAAGAGTTTTAATAATGCCATATTATTGAGATGGGTGGTGGTGGTGGGAGAGTTTGTGAATGTATCTGCCTGTGTGTGTGGGTTTTCTGTATACGGTGAAGGTAAGTGTATCATTAGGCAGGCGTGTGACTAAGGTGTCTAGGAAGGGTAAACAATTGTTCTTTTCCTTTTCCATAGTGAACTGGATTCTTGGATGTAGACTATTGAGATGACTGAGGAAGGAGTCTAACGTGCCTGGGCCATGAGGCCAAATAGAGAGCACATCATCTACATATCTTAGCCAGATAGAAGGTTTGAGTGGGGCTGAGTCTATGGCTCGTTTTTCGAAATCTTCCATATAGAAATTGGCAAGGGGGGGGGTGAGAGGGTGGTACCCATGGCAGTTCCCTCTATCTGCTTGTAGATTTTGTTGTTCCAAGAGAAATACCCAGAGTTAATGGCAAAGGAAAAGAGATCTAAGAAGTCAGAGGGAAAAACGTTTTCTAAGAGAGATAAGGTGTCAATTAAGGGAATATTGGTAAACAAAGAGGAGATATCAAAGCTTACCAATATGTCTGTCTTATTCAAGGTTAAATTTTCTGTGAGGGCTTTAAAGTGGGTCGAGTTTTTTATATAGGAAGGGGACCTTCCGGTGAGGGGGATCAGAGAGTTGGCCAGCTGTTTAGATAGTCTATAGCAAGGTGCATTGGTGGCATCTACTATAGACCTGAGTGGGGAATTGGGTTTATGGATTTTTGGTATACCGTATATTCAGGGGGGACGGGAGCAGAAAGGTTTAAGTTTTTTCGTGACGTCAGGGGGCCAGGAAGATACTTTTTTGAGTAAGATTTTTAGTTTCTTAGCTTGTGTTTTTGTGGGGTCGTGTTCTAGCGGGATGTAGGTAGCGCGATCGCGGAGGATAATATTCATTTTACGATTGTATTCACTAGTATTAAGAATGACTGTGGCATTACCCTTATCCGCTCTGGTGATGATGATACTTTTTTCTTTACGTAGTTTCAGGAGAGCCGTGCGTTGGGCATATGATAAATTACTTTTTGGCGGCAAAGAATGTGCGAGGATGTTGGCTACGTCAAGTCTGATGTTGTTAGATGTTGATATTGTCAGATCAGCATCCATCCGTCTAGAGGAACACAAGTCTTACATCTTCAAACACAACTATGGCCATTCAGGCTTGGCTGACCATGTTTTGGACATCACCCACAGGGTATCATGGAAGAAAACCACCATGCTCCACCACAGCAAATTCAAGAAAGAGAGACTTTTCTTAGAAGCAGCAGCAGCTCTCAAAAACCAACCAAATCTCAATAAATACGGTTGCATTAAGCTTTCGAAGATTTAGGAAACACTCATCACCAGAGTTCCCACCTTACATTCCAGGCCAACTACTACTGCCCTTAGAGGGCGCTCTGCCTAGATAGGACTTTAGTGTCACCCACGTGGTTGGGCTTAGTATTGTTTGTTATTTGTGTATATGTTACATTAATTGTTTTTGTAATCCCCGTAGATGTCCTAGTGACTAGGACGAAATATAGGAAGTATTAAATTCTAATTTAATTCTTTTTGAGTGTTGTAAAAAATCCATTAAGCCTCCAACAAGATGTCCTCACAGCACTTAAGCCTCTACACACGTGGCTTTATGAAAGGTGGGATCTTGAAATAGATATAAAGACAAGGATTGAAGTTGCACAGCAGTCCTTCATGAAAATGAGAACATTATTCTGCAATAAAGATCTGAACATAGAAGTCAGATGCCGAATGTTGAAATGCTATGTGTGATCCATTCTGCTGTGGAGTTGAAACCTGGACATTGAAGGCAACAACCATCAAGAAAATTGAAGCCTTTGAGATGTGGCTATATAGAAGAATGCTAAAATATCATGGACAGAAAAAAAATACCATTGATTGGTATTTTCCAAAAAATTAGCTAACATTCTAAAACCACATAATATCAGAGTAGCATTCAAGCTAATCAACACTATTCAGAAATTTTTAAGATCACCGAAAGATCCTCATCCATTCTACAAGTACTCTGGAGTATATAATATACCTTGCTCATGTGGTATTAGTTATGTAGGTCAGACCTCTAGAAGCTTTGAAACGAGAAAGAAAGAACATATAGGATATGTCAGAAACAACAGACAAGACATTTCAGGCCTTTCTTGCCACTTTGCCTCTACTAACCATCACATTGAGTGGGATAAGAGCCTTATGCCCTATATAGAAGATAACTACCATTCAAGAACTTTCAAGGAAGCAGCTAGAGTCACCCGTAAAACTGAAAACCTAAACAAGAATCAAGGTCTAACCTTACCAGAAATTTGGAAAGCTTTAATCAGATCATTAAACTTCAAAGAAATGAACTTTCATGACAATTACATCATGAGCCATAACGAATAAATCACGTTTTCGAGACATGCGCATTGTCTCGTTCAATACTAATTTTTTCGTATGAATTAGAACCAGTTATAACCTAGTCTGTTACCTTCACATAGCTTACTAGTTTGTATTCCCTGAAGATGCCAATAGAAAAATTGGCGAAACATGTAGGACGATAAAATAAAGCTACTTGACAAACATTATATAAAAAATGTGTAATAGTCTTAAGTATAGGTTGTTAGTTTTAGGCAATAATGATCAAGGAAAGGAAGGAATAGCAATAGTATTCAATACCAAACATGAAGAAATACTTCTTGATTTGAAGGCAGTTTCAAGTAGAGTTATGTGGACAAACTTTAAAATGGGGACATGGACAATGAAACTTATTTGTGCCTATGGTTCTACAGAAGATTCTTCCAAGGAACAAGAAGAGGAATTTTTTATCATTAGAACAGGCACAGCTGACATAAAGAAATGGAAGGCAAGATTGTACTGTTTCATAAAGGAAGGTGACAGATTTCAAGCATCGAATTATAGGACAATCTGTGCCTGATGTTGTGGTTAAAGTGAGAATATCTTTGATGGACAGCATGAATTTGCTAAAGGGAGGTCATGTTTTAGCATTCTACTTATTACAATAAGGTGACAGTAGCATTTGATGTGGGAAATGGATACACAGGAGTATGTATTTAGACTTTGCAAAGACTTTTGATAGATTACCTCATGATATATTGATAGTCAAATTAGAGTTGATGGGATTGGATATTAGACTAGTGCATTGGATTGGAGATTGGCTGTCTGATAGGTATCAACAAGTTGTGTATGGGGAAGCAACATCCCAGAAGAGGAAAGTTTTTTAGTTGTGGTGCTGTTTTTTAGTTGTCTGTTTTAAGGTCATTGCCATTTAACCTGTATGGTAATGATATTAGTGAAGATTTGAATCTGGATATACAGCTGTTTGCAGATGATGCAAAGTTGGAATGAACTATGAGTAGTAGAGTAGATGTTGTGGCCTTACAAATCATTTCATTCAAGAATGCTTGAATAGACTGGGTGAATGGGTACAAGAGTGGGAATGCAAGTTCAATGTTGTGAAATGTAAAGTTTTAAAATTTGGAAAAGAAAGATGGGATTTAGAAATAAGGTTGAGAAAATAAGAGATCTTGGTTAGGCAGATAAGGATCTTTCCAAAATTGTGAGGACAACACAACGAATTCTGGTAATGATGCAGAGGATGCTGATATGTTGAGATAAGCATATTAGACCACATATGGACTACTGTGCACAGATTTGGCCACCTGGTTTTCAAAAGGATAAAGAGATAGATGTAGTAGAGGGTCCAGAGACAATTGACCTAAATAATTTCTGATCTCTGGAATGTTGAATAGTAAGAAAGGTTGAGACATTGCAATTTGCAGAGTCTAGTGGATAGGAGGAAGAGGGGGTGATATGATAGAGACATACAAGTTGGTAAGGAGTTATTAGTAAGAGGTTTTTCATAAAATGTTGGGAGATTGAGGGAGAACAAGAAGTCATCTCTGGAAGCTGTATAAGGAGAGTGTGAGTAAGGGAGTGAGAAGCAGTTTTTTTGCATGGAGAGTTATGAATGATTGGAATGCGTTGCCTGAGAGCATAGTGTCTGCAGAGAATTTGAATATCTTTAAGGCTTGGTATGATGAGCTGTGTATGTGTGTGTGTGTGTAAATATGACAAAAGGGACATCCTAGAGTAGTCTGACTCCATGGGGTCGTAGGATAGTAATAATAATCTACTGATGGGAATAGAATATGGTTGTAGCATTTTTTCAAAAAGAAAACAATAATAGAATAAGTGCAATATTACTGATGATTTTTGAAGAGTTGTGTCCTCACAGTGTGGAACTTGAAAGCAGTAATGATAATGGTTTGTGGTGGCCAGAGAATTCAGAGGAATCAGTGATTCACAAATATTCAGATGGATGATATTGGCAGGCAACTGGAGAGTGACAATAATGGGTGACTTTAACTATAGCAGTATTGACTGGTAGCAGGATATTGTGTGTGTGCGTGCAGAAATTGAATTCCTTGAGCTATACTTAGGGACAAATATTTTATGTAGCATGTCATGGAGCAGCACATTGGAAATGAGTGTTAGACTTAATAATATTGTCTCATACAATGATAAGAGAGGATGTCACCACGATGCTACAAATCGGGGAGAGAGTGATCGTGTGGTTTTGACATGAGGGAGTAGCTAGGCAGGTACAAGCTTTACAGAACAAGAGATGTGGAATTACAGAGCATGGGACTATGATAAATTAAGGAAATAGATTGGTGATGTGCAGTGTCTTGATCAGTTGAAAAGGAGAAAAATCAGTAGTGCCTGAAACTTTGTCTGGAATCATTTACTTATGGCAATGTTAGATTGTATTCTTAAGCTTTCAAGAATAAAATGGATGAATCATGGAATTGTGCAGGCGCGTCTGAGAAAGACAATGTTATGGAGAAGATATAAAGTACAGGGTAGTCCTCAGCATGAGGTGTATAAAGTGCAGGCTAGGAAGGTGATAATTATAGTAAGGGTGATAAATTGCCCATTGTTTAACTAGCAATTATTTATTCATATGGAGTTTCCTCTCTTTTCCCTCCTGTCCCTATTGAGGTGAGTTGAGCCCCCCTCATGAGGGTTAAGTATTTATGACTGTAGATCCATGTGTGTTCACTGGGCCGGTTTGCCTGTTCTGGGGGATGAAAAACCAGAGTTTCCAGGTGAAAAAATCCCCTACCTCTGTATGAGACCAGCTAACTCACCTTTAGTTGAAAGAGACCAGATAAAGGTTCCTCACATCATGGACAGGAATCAAATCCATTTCTTTCTGACCAAAGGAGTTTGTCTATACCGATTGAGCTACGGAGACTCTACTAGCAACATTATAGTTGCTAGTAGAAGAAAGGGTGAATATGGAAGATTGACTTTAGTTGCTGGAGATGGAACATGAGTCATATTTGATGTAGATGTAGTGAAAATTCACTGAGTATTTTGTTAGTATATTTCATGTGGTATGTTTCAGTTTATCTATCTGTCATCACTATATCATTTCATTTCATAAATCTATTGTACATTAGTAGTACTTTTGGTGAATTAAGCCTCTGAATAAGTAATTTGGGCAGAGAATTTCATCTATTATCTAAAAATGTTTACAAATTTCCGAGCCACAATTCATAGGGCGAAGAGCAGAAATGTTATTTAACCAACCAGTCTAGCAAGGATAACTGTATAGATAACTGTGTTTTTTTTTTCTGCTGCATTTGCTGTTAACTGAAAATTGCATCTTCAGTAAATTTATTTGTTGAAGAAATAAGATACAAATCTATGTTTTTAAAATTGGATTAGATACAATTCTTCCAAGCCTATATATAGGTCTCCAGCAGAGGACCCTTTATGTTCTAGGACAGCATTTCTCAACCTTTCTAACCCCAGGGATCAGTAAAATGCCTAAAACAATTCTACGGACCACTAAGTTATGTAATAGTTTTTTAAATGTATGAGGGATTACAACATTTACATATTACATATACAACATTTTACATATACATAAACATTTACAAATACATATGGAAACATAATTAAGTTGGAAGTAAACGATTAAAAGTGTATCATCAATGAACGAAGTTTTAATTTTTATTAAACAAATAAAGGTATCAGTTTCCGATTTGCTGTGGGCAAATGAATGGGTATGTCAGCGCTGTCTCACTGTAACCCCCATTCATCTGCCCACACTCATTAAGCTCACCCCCACAACAACATTTTTAGTGCTGTTGGTACCATGGGCAAATGAATGGGGAATGTCAGTGCTGTCCTGCTGGTACCTGCATTCAACTTCCCACAACGATGTTTATCTTTATTCTCCATTCATCTACCCACAGCAACTTTTATATGTTATCCTCATTCATCTGCCCATACTCATGAAGCTAGCCCCACAACAACTTTTATCTTCATGCACTCTCTGATTTGACCTGCAACATGTAAACTGTTCCATTTGCTAATTGCATTGTGAGATGAGGGAAAAATGTTGTTCTTATCTTACTCCATTCATCATAATACTTAATACGAACTTGACATCCATGGATTCCATCATGGATGATGACATCCCTTGTTCTGTCCACACCATCCCCTGCATATACCCAAAAATTTCACTCAGAACATCACAAAGCCATTAATGCTCCCCATCCACACACACACACACACACACACACACACACACACACACACACACACACACACACTCTCTCTCTCTCTCTCTCTCTCTCTCTCTCTCTCTCTCTCTCTTCTGGCCGATACGAATCACCTTATTTCCCTGAGGAGTTTTCCATGACCAGCAAAAAAAAAAAAATGTAAGATATCCTGTTATGCGAGGTCATTCCCGATATCTATAAACAGTCCAACCCACGATGTCAATCGCAAAGTGCCATTCACATGGTCGGGCACATTTTCCCGCCAGCGACTGTATGCCGTATATACTGTACACGTGTACTAATCGTATTATGATGGTGGTTTTAATTATTTCTGTCCTGTTTTATCCAGAGGCACAACAGTGGTCATCGTAAATCTGGCAGATTCATTAATCATGTGGTGGTTTTATTTATATCCATCCTGTGTGCTGCTTGTATTCGTTACGTTGTGATGTGTGTTTCTGTACAATCCATGACTGTATGGATGTTGTTGTCTGCATTTGACGGATTCAGTGTGCTCGGCCACATGTTCTTGCAAGCGACCATACGAGATACGGAACTTCGCTAAATGGGACGCGGGCAGCTATCCTCCTCATCAGCAGAGTTGAGCCTCACCGTGACGTAACTTTCATTTCATCCCCGATTTTGTCTGATTTTGGAAATGGATTAATTTCAAAACTAGTAACAAGAATAATCAGAAACTGTAGTCCAAATAAATAATATGATATAATTATGTTACTGCTTACTTCTAATGAGATGGTTCAGCTTCTCGGCCTTTGCAGAGTTGCTGGATATCTTGCTCAATATTGGTCAGCTTCGAAGATCGGCACACACACGAAGACAATTTCTGTATTTTGTTTTATTTGAAGGAGTGATGAAAATCCTTTCTCATGAAGATAGGTTCTAGAAAACTGCATGACGATTTTCAGTGCTGCTTCAGATAATTCGTGAAATTCACTTCTCACTGAAGGCGAGATCCAGAATCGAGCCAAACCAAGATCACGGAATTGTATTTTAAGCCCACTGTTACTTGAAAGCTCAATTAACTCGATAACGAAAGGTCATTCTCATGACTATAAGCCTGAAATAGATCTCAAACCCACAGAAATTTCTTATAAAAGTTATTCGGAAAATATGTTTCAGAGTTTTGAGGTGGTCACAAACCCCGTGGCGTAGCTAAAGCTGTTGCCGCCTGGGGCGATCACTGAGTTTTCTGCCCCTCTCAATACACACCAAAAATATTACAAAAAGTCAAAACGACTTATAGGGAAATAAATTAAAACATTATGTTTATTTTTGAAGTAAAACTTTAATTTCAACATTCTAAAGTGTTATTTTTCTTGCTTTTCTGTTAGCAAAATTGTCGATGACATTGGCGAAGTCTATTTCATAGTAATGTAGGTAATTCTTAATCAAATTTTATTTAGAAAACTCCTCTAACAACTAGCAACACTTACAGCAGTTATGAGGAAAATTCGTAGTAGTATTACAATATTTGGAAATGAGTTCTCGAGACTGTATTTTAGAATTAATTGCAAAAGTTCAAAGTGCCACCCCGGGCAGACTGCCCTCTCCGCACTCCCCTAGCTACACCACTGCACAAACCCTTTCCAGAAAAGGGTTTGTGCAGTGGATCCAGAAACTCAGAATCAACAAAAAGATAATTTTCCACTAAAAAAGATTCCAGTGTTGGAAAAGGTGCAAATTATCTGTCTTTTACATAACTAATACACAACTCCAGTTTTTTTTTTTTTTTTCCTCAAATGTCTTTATTTTGTCATAATCATCAAAAACAGTTAAAGAATTTCCCTGAAGGGAGAGATTTAGTTCATTTAATTTCGAAAAAAAGTCTGAAAGATAGGATAGTGTTGATAACCATGCTTTGTCAACAAGGAGTGATGCAAAATTAGAATTACGTTCATTTACAAATAGTAAAACTCCGTGCCTTAATTGAAATAAGCTTGTTAGTACTTTGCCCCTGGAAAGCCAGCGAATTTGAGAATGAAGCAAAAGTTGTATATATTCACTGTCCATTACATTGCAGAATACCGAAAATAACCTGTTATTTAGCGGTTGAGCCTTAATAAAATTAACTAGCTTTACAGTCTTGTATAGCACAGTTTTAAATTCTGGTGGCATTCCTTTGGAGGCCAACCTTTCCCTATGTATGAAACAATATACCCGATTCATATCTGAAACCACTTCCTTGACCATAGAAACAACCCCGCTATGCCTGCCTGTAAGGGCACGAGCTCCATCCGAACAGAAGCCCATGCATTTTTCCCACTGGATCCCTTTGTGTATTATATAATTATTGAGTGTGTGAAATATTTCTTCCCCAGTTGTTTGGGATGACAAACTTCTACAAAACAGAATATCATCATGAATGTTGTTATCATGTGCATATCTTATGTAACATATTAACTGCACATCATCTGTAACATCAGTAGTCTCGTCTATTTGTAACACGTAATAAGGGCTCTTCTTAACTCTTTCAGTTAGCTGAGATTCCACATCACCTACCATATCATTAATTCTGTGACCTACACTGTCATTGAAAAAGGAGTCGAATCAACATCTTTTAGTAACTTGTTGCCAAACATAGTTTTTACAACATCTTTTATAGCTGGAAGTAGTAAATTTTCCCCGATAGAATGAGGTTTCCCTGTTTTCGCTATGTGCAAACTTAAGAGATAGATGTTTCCAATGCCCTTGCTGTTAATCAAACCCATGGCCAAAACTACATCTTTCCCATGATTTAATGTCACTAAGCGTTGCTGAAACTCGTTCGACAACACTTCATAACACAAAACACATTGAGGTTTCTTTGCACTTTCATCTCCACACCAAGTAAACCCAAATTCCAAATATGAACTGTTCTATTTCCTACTGTATTTTTTCTTTGAACTGCTTGTTTCTTCTACTTTAATAGTATCAGATTTACTTGCTGTTACAATGTGTATCACAATTAGGATTAGCATCACCTGTTTTATTTGCTCTTCTTTTCAAAGTCCTAGTTCTAAGCCACTTTTCCATTATCAAAAATGTTTCTGAAAAATATATAAATACTGGGGTTAACTCACGACACACTTTGTCCAAGTATCATTTAGCGCTTGAAGGTATACTGAGCCTTAGTTGAAGGAGGAAAACCTTCAATAATAAAAATCAATAAGCAACAAGCAATTGGTTGAAATGTGGATAACACGTTCACTTCAAATCTGATAAAACAGCAAGGGAAGGTGGAAGCAATGGAAAAATACATTGCAATGTAGTTGTATCTGGAGATACAATATAGTTGTATCACCAGATACAACTATATTGTTGTTCACTTCACCCCTCTTATTATTCGTCATTCTTCCGTCACAAATTACTGTAGTGCCAGAATGATGAGTAATGAAAAACGGGTGAAGTGAGCAATGATATAGTTTTATTGCTTCCGCCTTTGAACATTCTGATGCTATTTGTTGTTGTTTTTTTGTCTCCATTTGATTTCAATAATTTTTACTTATTTAATTTTAATTTGTTTGGATAATTAAAAAATATATTTATTTAATTAATTTAAGCCTGCCTGCAGACCACCTGTCCCATCATCACAGACCACAGGTTGAGAAACACTGTTGTAGGACATGAGAAACAGATTGTGGCAATCTTTATTAGAATACAAAATAGTAAAATTTTTGTGTAGATATAGAGGGAGAAAAAATATATGTGAGGTTATGTTTAGTTGAACTATTCTGGAGTTTATGTAATGAGCTATTAAATATTGTAGAAAGCTAACTTGTGGTTAGATATCTCCATTCCTGTCTTGATATTACTGGAACTTAACTAAGATAGATATTTGTTCCTCATAAACAGCATTGAAAAACAAGAACTGTAACTTGAAAACATATTTTCTAATAATGGATCATTAGCCTTCACCAGGCATCATTAGCATTCTCCATTAGGATCTATTCATAGATCATTAGGATAAGGCTTTTAAAGAGAGGATATCCTGGATATATTTCCCTAGATATCTTAATATTCATATTGAATCTTTCAAGAGTAGTATGATGAATAATTTTTTCAGTTTGTTCTTGTCATCCATGTTTTTATTATTGTTCTTGAGATTTTAATAATACATGACATGTTATTTTTAATAATATGTTAAAATGTAATATAGTAAAATGTACACAATTATTGAATTCAATTTTAGACATCCATTGGCTGTATTTTTCCATCTGGCATTTCGAGTAGCAGCCATTTTGGTGTATATGTTTTGTGGATGGTTCAGCAATAGTTTCATCTCTTGCTTTGTTTCTATTATCTTGCTGCTATCACTGGATTTCTGGACTGTTAAGAATATTACTGGTAGACTTTTGGTTGGACTAAGATGGTGGAATTATATAGATGATGATGGAACAAGTCATTGGGTATTTGAATCTCATAAAGTAAGTGTACAAAATATAACATTTGCTTATTTTTCATTTAAAGTGCATGTTGCTCTTGTATAATCAAATTTATGTAATGTTTAGCAGTGTTGACATTCTTTTTATATCATCCATCTTATTTACTAAGAATTAAATAGCATTTAATATAGCATTTTTGAAGAAATACTAATAAATGAAACATCTCGGTAATTTTCACTGAATTTATATTGCATATACTACGTACCTTGTAATAATGAACTTCATGAAAATACATTATCAGCCAGAACTCTGTAACTAGGCTGTGATGATTGTTTACATTACATCAGCCAAGGCTCTGATTGCTATGCAAATAGAAACCTGTTTCCAGGAGCAAAAATTCAGACATTTCTACATTAGATGCTAATCTCTCTCTCTTAAGTCAGTGCTTATAAATTTCTCAACTTCCATTGCTGACTGCACTGTTTAGGAGAATGCCTGATGGAAGATATTCCAGCTATCACATGATTGCATGTCAGTATGGGTATCTAGATCTCTCTCTTAAAGAAAGTGTATTCTATAAAGCTTCTGGACATAGCTTTATGAGTGTTTAAGTTTATGCTTCTGAACTGTAATTAAAATACAGTTATAATTTTAATAACAATATTTGATTTTATTTATAAAGAACACTGAGCTTTATTAATGTAGTCAAGTACCGTTAAACTTCATTTTCTGAATAGGAAATAAACTATTTTTGTTGTTTGTGGAGAATGCTTGACTTTCTTGAGGTAACCAAAAGCATACTTTTAGTGCTTATCACACCATACTAGGATCCTATGACTTGGTCAACAAGAAGAATAAGGTGGCTGACTTTTAGCATATCAACAAATATTTTTTTTATTGTTTTTGGTTCAATATTTTTGGAGGAAATGATGATTGGGGAGGTTGGTGCTTGATATCTCTCATTTACCTGAACTCTTTCAAATTATTGTGTAGAAGAACTCTTTGATCATTTCTGATTCTGATAAGAGGAAATTGGTATCTTCATTTTTATATGTAAACTTGCACTACCCAGACATTGATGAGATGAATGAAGTTGGGTGTAGTTATAGTAGAATTTAAATATGTTATCTATTTAACCTAAATAGATATCATTCTAAATATTAAATATTTAGCATTTTATCTAAAAGTGTTTGAGTAAATATAGCTAAATATAATTGGTATATTTTGTTTCAGTATCTGCTGTTTATCAATCTTGGCATAATATTCCTAGTCACTAACCAGAAAATGCACTAATTAAGTGATCACCACACTCACAAACCACAATAACTATCATATGTTGCCTTGGAAACATTTGGTGTGGGCGCAATCTCCACCGAGTCTAACAACACATTTTTCCACTCATGAAAAAATCTTTTCACTTTCTTACATCACATGACCTTTGTACAGTTTCCAGGGATGGCCTCTCCTTCTCCAATCAATTATTGTTCTTCCTATGGCTCTACAGCTGAAACCAAGCCCTGGCTTGATTTGTTGCCTCCAACCCTGTCTGTCCAGGACTCCTCCAGTTTAGACATTGCAATATGATGTTGCTATCTGGACTAATGGTATCTATCCATCTTGTTTGTGGTTTTCCTCTTGGTCTTTTACTGGCAATTTTATTATATATAATCTTAAGAATACTGATATATTCATGTGAGAAACATGTTATAGTAGATACAACTATGCATTATATCAGCTCATAGTTGTATCTGATTCTCCAGAGACCATTATCATTAACTTGGCCAGACTTTTTTTTTCTTTAAGGATTTTCCTTTCAAAAGCAGAAATTAAATTTTCTCCCCCCCCCACCATAAATATCCAGGTTTCACATCTGTGGGGGATGAATGGGATGAATTATTGAATTTATTGAATAATTTTTTTTTCTTTATTCAATTCTGCACTTCTACCATGTCATTTGGTTTGCTAAGCGAGCAAAGATTGGTTGATTGGTTGAGCCTCGCTACTAATGGCTCACGCAAAAAGTTAAGCAAGTTTGAGCACGGTTAGTAGTTGGAAGGGCATCAATTGCTCATGCTGTTGGCACACTCTCCCTCGATGAGTCTTTGGACTCCCTGGAGGCGTCATGTAATAATAATATTACTTCTATATATTCAAATTGTTCCAATTTACCCTGTGCAATAATTTCCTTTTATCTATCTGATAACCTCCTTTCACAACTTTTATGTCTCAATCATATTCACCTCTTCTCCTCATATCTACCAAGCTCTTCAGACCACATTCCCTTAATTTTTCCACATACTTAACATCTCAGAGTCCAAGACAGTCTTAGTTACCTCTGCTGTCTCTCTCTCTCTCTCTAATGTTTCCTTGTTATCCACATAACTAGGTAACCAGATCTGTGCATAATTTTCTGAGTAATCTTCACAACTTTTGTGATGTGTTCCCTGAACTTCAATTCCTTATCCTTCAATATCATGACTTCCCTTCTTGTATCAGTGTTCCTCCAGTATGGTAAATTTCATTCCATCTTTTCTGGTCAAAGTGCATAACTTGTATATCAACATTGAAGTGACACCTCAGTTCTTCAGCCTAAAGTACCAACATATTCAAATCTTCTTGCATTAACACATCAGAACCATGTAATGGCTCTTCGTGATCTAGTACCATCAGTAAACAATTAAATATCGCCTCACAGTATATCATTTATATATAAATTAAGCTGCACATTTTCTAAGAAGTCGCCCTCGCTCTACCACAGAGCATGGAGACAGATTTTTGGTTATAACACTAAACGTAATTGATGCACCATGGCTTGTCAGCTTGCAAGCTGACTCTCCATTCAAGCACAGGTACGTGGATATCTCACCAAACTGTGACAAGTAGGCCTGTATGCTCAAAGGCATGCAGTCTGCATCCCTTTATCCAGATTTATTCATTGTATAGCATGTTTTCAGTGATGTTGTATTCATAAAAATTGAACAAGGTGCCAATGGGCTAATGTACTCTATATAGATGTTTTAGTCTTTCCTACGTTCTAGATAACGCTTGATCTGGTATGAAAATGGCACTGTTTACCATCGTGAGAATGTTCTTGAATGAATGTTCAGTGCTGGGGTCATGGTGTAGGGAGGCATTATGTTTAATGGATGCACAAAGCTACAAGTTCTGGAAAAAAGGAACTATGACTGGTGAATAATATTTCAATGAAGTTCTTCAACATCTTGTTTGATTGTTCCATAGTGCTGTAGGAGAAGAATTAATTTTTATTAATGACAGTACCACATCATATCGTATACAAGCAGTGGAGATACTTCTGGAGACCGAGGATATTAATTGAATCAAGTGGCCAACATGCTCCTAGATCTCAACTCCACAGAACATGTTTGGGACACAATAGGGAGATGCATTGACGCTCAAAATTCCCTTCCAGAAAACAAACAAGGCCTTATCCTTGCTCTGAAGGAGGAGTGGGCCAGTCTGCCTCAAGAACTCCTGAATTGCTTGGTGCTAAGCATGGTATGATGTGAGCTGCTTAACAGTTTGAGGTGGACATATTCCACACTGAAATCTCTCCACATAGTTTTCTGTAAGGACTGTACATTAATTCTTTAAGTATGTCCTTAAGAAATTTGTAACGTTTGCCTAAAACATGTTGCAATTTAATTTCTACAAAATTTATAACACATTTTTTGTGTAATATAATTTGTTAGTATGGTAGCAATAAATTTATATCCACATTTGGCTATAGTTATGAAAATGTTTTCATATATAGGTAAAAATGAAGTTCATCCTTAGCTTTTGGACACCAGTGTACCTTAAAGAATGTATAAGGCACTGTCATTGCAAGATTTTGTAACTGGTTTGCTGACAGCTTGCTTTGAAATTGACCTGTTGCTTTTTATGAGTAATTTGATCATCTGTTTATCCTTTTCACTTTTGAAAGGAAATGCTGATTACAGTAATAACATCTTTTGATGATCCACTCATATGGCACTTTTGGCACTTTTCAGTTATGACCAGTACCCATTTATATGATGCCACATTCGCTCATATAATGGTTTTAGCCATATGATGCTGCCTTAAATGAACTGATATGTAGCATTCATGAAGTCCGTTTATTTATGACATTGTTGTTTGATATTTCTCTCTCTGTCTGTTCTGTCTCTGAATGTTTATAACTATTATTTTATTTCATTGTTGTTAATAATGATTAACAGATAAAATTCAAAATAAAGATGCTATTTGCTATAGTGATAATTGACAATATGAGAAATAATATAAAAAGAAAATAAAAAATGATTGAAATGATAAAATTTTATGATTGAATACTCAGGGTATCCAGTTTATAGAATTTTTCTAAGAGAGAAAGAAAAAGCAGTAAATGCATTCATGCACAGTCAAAAGTAAAGAATATAATTCCATATCTCAGATATAATGTCATAGAATAGGATTCTAAGTTCAGTTTTAGAGCATCTTACAGCATACCTCCATTAGTAAAAACTAGTGATTACAGGGTTAGTTTTGCTATGTTTTTTCCTTTAGACTTTGTGTGAAAGGTATGTTGTTTCTCAGTTCATTCATATATTAAGGAAAACAGTGATCATCAACTGAAACTTCATCTGCTTATTGATAGGCAACTGGAAACCTATTTCAGATTTTTATGTGATAAAAAGTTTGCACTAGATAGTTTCCTTTCTTCTCACTTTCATTTCCTCCACACCTTTGATACTCAAATCATATTATCTGGCATTACAAGTGAATTAAGTCATCAGTAAAATTCATTAATTTCAGAGAAAGCATATGAAATTATTCTTTCTTTCTAAAAAAGATTGTTCTCTTCATAACTTTTCCGAGTTAATTCTCAATTGTTTTTCCCCCCTCCCCCACCAATATGCACATCAGCTATTCTCTCTCACTCTCTTGGTATTACTCATCTGTATAATATAATATTGAGACAGACCTCAAGCATAATGTCACAAGAGTAGGATGCTACAAACAACTAGCTGTGAGCAGTTCACTTATAGCAGACATGTACAAGAACTTGTGACAACTGTAACAAAGTTTCTAACTTAATGACTGGTCTTTTACTACAGAAGCATCTATAAATATTTCAGATTCTGGCATGGGGCAAGCAAAACGTGCTGATTTTTCAAACCTTGTGAACTGAATTTTATTTGTAATTTAGAACTCCCAGTTAGGAAGCATGGCGAAGCTTAATGACCTCTCTAATGTTCTACTAATAACTATATATATATATATATATAATATAATGCTCTATATTATATAAATCATAAAATATCATTTTGACATTACAGTTTAGTTACAGTAATATAACAATCTTTATATATTTTTTGTGCTATTCTAAAATAATAATCAAAATAATTATGAAGTTTGTTTAAAGACAAATGATGTCAAGATTTTGGAACGGATTTAGTCATCTTTATACACTCATGAGCCAAAACATTATGATCATCCTGCTTGTTTATGGCCAGTCAGACTTCATGGTTGACCAGAAATTGATTTCGGTATCCTGGTACGAGGATTGGCTCATGGATATCACTAGGTTCTCTCATCCCCATCGAACACACCTACACCACTAATTCTTACATGTGGATTGTTTTGAACCAGGTACTGCCCTACATTGTGACAGTGTGATCTGGACTTCTCCAGTATGACAATGCCCTGTGTCACAAGGCTGACATTGTGAAAGCATACTTCAAAGAGCAGACATAAGCATTTTATGTACTCCTCTGGATGCCTAATTCTTCTGATTTGAATCCCATTGAACATTTGTTGATCACATGGAATACAGCATCCACCAGTTGATGCCAGTGTCTCTCTTGGTCACTGACCTCTAGGACGTTATTCTGTCTGGTTGATCCAGAATATCTCATGACACCTTCTGTAATCTGGAGTCATTGCCAAGATGGGTGCAAGCATTTATCTCAGCCAAAGGAGGCCGATCACTCTACTAGGTAGATGGTCATAACGTTTTGCTCATGAGTGTATATGTTTATTTACATTACAGGTGAAATATTACTCAATTCCTTTATTAAACTTCATTCTAAAACTTTTTCTGTGTACCTATTTCTGGTTTAAAGTTTAATGAGCAAAATTATTTGA
This sequence comes from Typopeltis vanoorti, assembly GCF_054136105.1. NCBI lineage: Eukaryota > Metazoa > Arthropoda > Arachnida > Uropygi > Thelyphonidae > Typopeltis > Typopeltis vanoorti. Next base: position 14,008,699 of record NC_143565.1, on the reverse strand, counting down.
AACTATTTTAAGGCATTTAATGTATGACTGAAAGTGAGAAACAGCTGACTCAGAAATCATTAATATCACTCTTTCAGAGTGACATTCATTCCAAGACATTTGATCAGGTCTTCCACAGAGACTTACTAATCATACGACCATCTTATAGTTTGCCTTCTGTTATTTGAATATGAATTACTAGTTCTTTCTATCATTACACATGGTATGACTTTCCTCAGATTTTCCCATCATTGCTGGAGTGCCCAAGGGTTTATTGGAAGCTTGATCATCATCATCAAATTCCTGATATGTATCCTGAAGAGATCTGCAGGATACTACATGATAAGTTTATCTTGTTAACTTCCTATCAACAGTTTTTCCTTCAAATTAGTCTTATCTGTCAGGATGCCAATGTTGTCAGATTGTATATTTTGGTCTTCTAAGACATTCCAAAGTGCATTAATCCACTTTAGAGCTAGGTCTTGTTTCTGCTATCATGGCAGAAAAAAAGGCTTAGACACCTGTTACCAAACATTTGAAAACAATCTGTGTAGGGTAAAGGAAATCCCAAAGAGTTATTTTGTTATGTGGCAAGTAAGAGGAAGAATGACTATGGAAGATTAACCTTAATGAGTGATGATGGTTACAAGGAGACAGAAGTGGATAAAATAGTTGAGTTACTGAGTGACCAGTTTGCAAGGGTATATCATCGTAGTGAGGTTACTGCTTTAACCTATATGACAGACACTAATGTGGGAATAGAGGTGGATGAATTGGAGGTTCTTTAGATATTGCAGAATCTCAATGTAAATACAGCTGTGGGATTAGATGGGATATCAGCTAGGTTTTTGGGAGAATATGCAAGGGAACTCGCAGTACCTTTGACTAGGCTCTTTAATTTAAGTCTCAGCTCTGGTAGAGTTTCAAGGGAGTGGAAAGAGGACAAAATAATTCCCTTGCATAAGGGAGGTTCTAAAACTGCAATAGCAAATTATAGACCACTTAGTATCTCAGCATGGTGGTAAAAGTACTAGAAAAATTGGTAAAAAAAGAAGAGAATTCAAGAATGGGTGGATGAAAATATGATACTGTATGAGGGTCAACATGGCTTTGTGAAGATTAGATGCCTTAGTAATTTACTAACTTTTTATAATAGAGTAACAGCTGATTTAAAGGAAATTACTACATGATGATTTTGTTGGATTTTGCAAAGGCATCTGACAGAATACCGCATGGAACTTTGTTACACAAATTAGAACAAATGGGGATGGATATGACACTGGTTATGTGGATAAGAAGATGGCTGCTGCACAGAGACCAGAAAGTATATAAAGGTGCAGATTCAAGTCAAAAACAAGTGACTAGTGGTGTGCTGCAAGGTTCAGTACAGTTTCAGTTCAGTATTGGGACCACTACTGTTTATTTTTTTACATAAATGATATAGGAAATATTCAGTTATTTGCTGATAATGCAAAATTAGGCAAAGTAATAGTTAATCAAGGCTATGTAGAGAGCTTGCAGGATGATTTAAATAGGCTGTCAGTATGGGCAGAAGATAATGCATATCGGTTTAATATGGAGAAATATAGAGTTATTATTTTGGGATAAATAGATTGGAAGCTATGTACCACATTGGTGGAACTGTACTCCAGGAAATAGATGAAGTTAGAGATTGGTAGTAAACAGGGAGTTAAAGTTTAGAGGATATATTGCTAAGTTTGCGGAAGTAGCACATATGATTACTCTGCTATTGAAGAACACACAAGTAGAGATAAAGGTTATTCCACTTTATAAGCCTCTGATACATCCACATATGGATTACTGTGCTCAGGTCTGTTTTCTTGAGGTTTTTGGGGGGATGAGAAAGCAGTGGAAAAGATTCAGAGGCAAGTGATCAAGATGGTAAGTGGTGTGTGGAATGTTCCCTGTGAGGATGGATTTGAGAGTGTTTGGATTGCAGAAGTTGGTTGATAGGAGGAAAAAAAAGGAATATGATTGAAACATTTATGTTACTTTACTTAAATTATTTTATAGGATTCATGCATGGGATATGTTTCAGCACTTGGTTTAGAAGGGCTGGAACAAGAGGTCATTCCTGGAAGTTGAGTAAAGGTGTGTGTGGACTAGATATTTTTACTTGGAGAATTGTATTTGAGTGGAATGGGTTGCCAGAGTGAGTTGCGAGTGTTTTGTCTGTTAATAGGTTCAAGGAGAGGTATGATAGATGTGCGGATAGTTTAGGTCTCCCACTCTGAGTTTTCAGACTCTATGGAGGTGCTCGTAATAATAATAATAATATATATTCATTATTAATGATTCTGCCATCGATGAATACTGTTCACTTCCCTAACTTTTTTTTCTTTCACATTTCTCATATCTGTGGTCTAGTCTTTGATCGTCAGTTTTATTTGTAATCTGACTCTCAGATCCATAAATTAAAATTAGTTTGAACACTGTCTTGTATATAGTTTGTCTAGTGTTTTGAATAATTTCTCCTTTTTTAATGTAAATTTTTTCAGTTGACTTTCCACCATATCTGAGATTTGTTTATTCTGTTGTTTATTTCCATATTTAATTTGCCATATTCACTAGAAATTGTGTGTAAAAGCTGAAATATTTTATTTATTTATTGGAGGCCTGAAGTGGCTTGAAAAAGTTCCATGTTTGGTTTCTAGAACAGGGTCGTACTATGTAAAAATAAATACAGAAAAAAAAAAAAAATTTACAAATACGTATATTTACAAATACATATACATATAATTGATAAAAATGAAAAAAAAAAAAAAAAACATAGCCCAATCATGGTACACATGCACTAATAATCTTTTGTGGGTGGGAACCACACATAAAAACAGCTGATGTTTTCTTATTCTTGCTTATTTTCATATTATATTTGTTATTATTATTTATTTTATTTATTTATTTATCTTATGGCTATTACATCGCAAGAAAAAAAAACATATACTGTGTCGATGACAATTATAACAATATATATATAATTAAAATATATATATATATAGCACAAACATTAAATATGCAAAGAACACCAGTAGAAATTACAAATATGAAAATTAAGGTTCTTCTATCAGTCAGATATTACAAGTTTATATCTAAGTTATTAATGCAGTCAATAGTCGCAAGTGTTGGAGCTAGGAAATCTTGTACCTCTCCTTCGTATGCTCTCAGTGAGCATTCTTGGTGAATATGGTGAATGGTCTGCTTCTCACTTCCACAGTCACATTGTGTGGAACGAATTTTCTGGCACTTGTAAAAAAAGTCTGCACATTGACCATGGTTAGTCCTTATTCCGATTTAGAGTAATAGTAATCCAAGTTTTACCTGGAAGGTCATATTCAGGTGGTTGTTCAATGTGGTGTTAGATTGTGATAGAGTGGAAATTTATGTATTCCTATCTCATCACAGTCTAACAAGCTTTTCCAAACAAAAGAATGAGATAAATACAATAAATTGCCTCTAAGTGTAGAATAAGTATTATGTATATATTAATCAAGTGAGTTCTTTAATGAAAGGGTAAATAAGTATGTATTTTGTGCCGTTCATGAATGTGATTAAATTAATATTGAAAGTGTAAAACATTAGCAGAGCATTATAAAACATGTATAAAAGAGTTATGGAATGTAAGCACAAATTCAACAGTTGGGGGGGAGTCGAGTCCAAAGGTTACAGAGTCGTAAAGCGAGGGAGCGGCTCGCCCCAAGTAAACAACGTGACGTCAGCGTACGTGTGATAACGGGGGAGAGATATGGACACTATGACGTAGTAGCACGTGTGAATCGGCTGGACACCGAAAAGGGTGAGAATCGCCGAGAAGGAAAGAGGGAAATATAAGGGTCATGCGACCCTGTAACAAGGCTTTTTGTCCTTGGATTCTCCTGTGTGTTCGTCCCTCGTGATGGCGTGGGGTGTGAGTGCCCTCGATGTCGGATGGCTCCCGATAGGCAGCTACGGTCTTGGCAGCCGTATTCTCCGTGAAAAGAAACAAGTCTGGCTGTCCACAGAAGGCCAGTTTCCTGTGAACCTATGAAGCACTAAAGAACCGAAAGGGGAAGATAAGTAAACTTTGTTTGTGTTTAACAGAATATGTGCCATGTTAATATGTTATGGAAAAGGAACATTAATGATATAGGATAAGATTGTATTGCTATCAGTTTAGAGGGATATTGAATTTAATCTTACTATCTTTCGTTGTGTTTAAGTTCGCTTTTATATTGAATGAGATTAAGGATATGTTAGAGTAAAGAATTGGCATAATACAAAGAGATTGTGAAAGATATGAATGTCATCTTGTGTAGTCTGACAGAGCTACAGAGTTTTAGATTGATTGTGATAATAGTACATGATTAATGCATTAGCGGAGGTTAATATAATTCTTACTTTAGGAAGCTGCTGTATAATAATTTATAAGTGTAACAGTAGTGTTTGAATTTTATATACCTTGTCTGAAACTCCCTTAAGATGGGACTTAATTTAGTGTTATTATGTGTATCAACTTTTGAGTATAATAAACCTTGCTTTTGACTCTAACAAAGACTTTCTGTGATTTCTGGAATCCGATGCACCGCTTATAAAATATTAATGCGAACCTATGCGGGATATTAGAAAAGAGTAAATTTTGGTCACGTCTGCAGAGCTGATAGGTATCATTAAGTACTGTCCTGAGATTACCTCTTGGTTGTTAATATTAATAATCTAATAGCGCTAAGTGGCGCAGCGAAACAAATAAATTTCTTGGCGTTTTACGAGAGGTAAGAACAGAACCCTGCGGCACACCACTAGTCACAGGCAGTCTTTTGGACTCTACTCCTGAATAAACTACTCTTTGATATCTCTCCATCAACCACCCACCTATCCATTTCACCAACCCTATATCCATTCCCATATGTTGTAGTTTACGGATTAGAATTCCATGTGGTATCCTGTCAAATGCCTTTGCCAGGTCCAGCAATATCACTGTAAACCCATTACCCTTATCCAGTTCATCCGTCACCGTGTTATAAATTAGCAAGTTACTGAGGCATGATCTACCCTTCACAAAGCCATGCTGTCCACTGTACAGTATCTCATTTTCATCAATCCATTGCTGTATTTTTCCCTTGACTACTTTCTCCTGATATGCTGATGGGTTGGTAATTTGCAACAGTAGTCTTGGATCCTCCTTTATGCAGTGGAACTATTTTCCCCCTCTTTCCACACCTTCGGGACTAAACCAGACCCGAGACTCAGATTAAAAAAAATGGTCAAGGGCACTGATAATTCTTTAGCCGCTTCACGCAAGACCCGTGCCACTATACCATCCAATCCCACAGATGTAATCACATTAAGGTTCTGTAATAGACTATTCATCTCCACTTCATTCATCACAATTCCTGTATAAACTAATGTTTCCTTCATTTTTTCAATGTCACCACCTGGATGATATACTTTTGCAAAGTGCTCACTCAGTAACTCCACTATATCAACTGATTCAGTGACCTTCTTACCATCGTCATTCCTTAAAATCATTTTGCCGTGTACAGTTTTTTCTTGCTTGCAGCATATTGAAAGAACTGTTTGGGATTCTCTTTAGCTTGCATAGCTAGTTTCCTTTCATAATCCGCTTTTGTTTTTTTACCACACTCGTTACCCTTCTGGCCTGCACTTTATACCGTTCGTGTGCCTGCAGGTCACCTCTTTCTTTAAATTCCCTCCACAGTTGTTTCTTTTTTCGCAGCTCAAGCTTAATGGTGATATTCATTCATTTAACCCCTACTTGGTTTAATATTCGGACCCTAGGTATACAATCAGCCATAACCTCCTGTAAATGCTCCTTGACCACTTCCCATGCTCTATCGACATCCAGCCCTTGCAGTTGTACTTGCCATGGCACAGATCCAAGCAATCCCCCCCTAAACTTGTCATACTTGCCAGCACGGTAATTCCACATGTACCCTGTCTTAATCGAAAATTCCACACCTTTAGCCACCTCCCAGGTCAAGACCTTATGATCACCCTCACCAATAGGTGGCAACATGGTCATATTCATTTATGCATGTAGAACAGCGCTTCCCAAACTGTGGGCCGTGGCCCCCTTGGGGGCCATAGGTTTTGTTGAGGGGGGGGGGCTGTGAAATAATGAAAACAAATTTTAAATGTTTTAAGACTAAGTAGATTTTTTTATTTTAAAAGAAACGTATTTACTTTTATTATTTATTATTTCTTTTTTGTTATTTTTTATATTTTAATGGAAAAATTTACACATTGGTGTTGGTTTACAAACTTTGCTTCATGCGTATTTCGGCACTTAATGAATATTAGTAAATATTGCTTATTCATATGTTTCAGTGGTTAATTGTATTTACTTCAAATGCTCTCCAGGGAAGCTCCAAATCTTCCTGTCCCTTTCATCACGTGTTCATAATCAGGGACTGTTGATATTGACTCTATACACATATCCAAACTCGTTTTATATTATCACTGTTCATCCGAGCTAGTTTTCTGTTACCAATAAAAGTTTCGCATTAACTTCACACATGAAAAAAAGCTTAAACAAGTTCATGTGGGGAGATAGTAACTCTCTTGCAGTGGTAATCAACACGCCCTCCCTAACAGGCCCTCCCTAACTATACTGCAGAGGCAATAAAAACAAGTACTTTTATTATGCCAGTGAATGAGGTATGAGGAGTCTGTGTAATATATTTCTCAACAAATAGTGCAATTAGAGACAACTGGGATAAAAACACACTAATTAATGAATCACAATCACATGTCCCCTCATACAGAAACTATGCTGTATAGACTGAAACAAAACCATATTAATCTAACTAAAAACTATTGTTATTAATTAGATGTGTGTGAGTTCGATTTCCCAAGACAGCAATAAAATTCAATATATATATATATAATGAATGTTATGGCAGTTTCACATATGGAATTCGGTTGAAGAAAGTTAGCATTTCAACTCAATTGTCAGCTATGCTTTTATCTTTCAGTTGCGCAATCTTTTGTTAATACCGCACCAATCATATGCACTTTTTAATAACCTGCCTTTGCTGTCTATTTCACGTTAGGCTTAATTACCTTAAAGGGAGAAAAGTCACAAAAGAGAAAAATGTTCCTGGTCCGGGGATTGATTCTCTTATTCAGGTAATATTCACTAATTTCATGTTATCAGTCTGTGGTGTGCCAGTATCGGTAAGTGGTGATATTATTTAATCTATTCTACGTTAAAAAAATTTAACCCTGAGATGGATAAGTGGCTGATAAAAAATAAAAAAAAAATCTCTCCAACAATCAGAAGAAGCAGAAACAGACTTAAAAAAAAAAAGGACAGTATTTCATATTTTACCAGAGCAGCCTGTATCGTCTATCGTCTTCAGAACCAAACGGTAAGAGGCAAAAAATGTAATATTTGCATTTGATTTTTGCAATATTCGCTGTGTATGTTTTGTATTGAATATAAATACAATAAATATTATAATAATATACCTCTCTATTACGATTTTTTTTCGAGGGGGGCCGTGAAATATTTTAATTTTTGCAAAGGGGGCCCTGACATCCAGACGTTTGGGAAGCACTGGTGTAGAACATAAAAGACAAAGGATTGTGTTTCATTGATTTTAGTACTTTTCTTTACAGGATGATGATATTCATTTAATAATCAGTTCAGAGTCACAGATGTTTTGGATTGCTCTCATATTTTGTCCTGTAGTATGGGTGTTTCTACTATTTTTCACAGTCCTTAGATTAAACTTCAGGTGGCTTGTAAGTAGTTTTCTTCATTATTTTAATTAATTTGCTATATTTTGCTGTCCTGAATGTTTTTCTTCCCTAATGCATTTTTCTGAACCTTTCAATTAGAATAAATTGATATGTGATAGAAACTGATAATTCACAATTAAGTTTTTATAATAATTTTTGGATCACTGAAAGAAGACCTCCACATAGGCTGTAAGAGATGTGATCAAATGTTTAACCTAGTACCCAGTTACTAGGTTACTAACTTGGATATTGAATAAATAAGAATGGGTGGGCAGTTTGTTGTTTAGTTGACCAATAAAATTGTTTCTGTATTGGCTTAAACCACAGAAAATGATCAAATGTCATGCTGGCTGGAACATTGCCTGGTTAAACAAGACCTCAGCTGTTTTCATTAGAAAAAAACCAGAGAAAACTGATAAGTCAACTATGGGAACACACTCTCATGTGCTGTGAACATAAGAAGCATCAATGAAAAGAGGTAGAGCAAGCAGAGAAATTACAGAAATACTGTGTTGAGATGAAGAAGATAAAACAGGGAAGATTATTCAGAATTATAACTATAAGATGTTATATTTGAGCAATTCGTGATCAGAGAAATTAAATAGTAGCCATAGTATTCAACACTGAAACTTGTGGATCAACTTCTTGAAATAGCAGCCAATTTCAAATAGAATGGGGACCAATTTCAAAATGGAAAATTGGACATTGAAACTTATTTGTTGATATTGAAACTTATTGTTATAGTATCACAGATAGTGCTACTATAACAAAGGAAGTTTTTGATCATTGGAGGTGGTAGCTGACATAAAGAAAAAGTAAAAGTTGGTTTTTGTTGGAGACCTAAACAGCAGAGTATGATATAAATCCCATCTGTGTAGAAATGTTTAAAAATTTAGAGGAAAGAGCAAAGTCAATAATCAGTATCTCCTGGATTTATGTTCAGGACATGGATTAGTCCTAACTAACACCATGTTTCAATATAAACTTTAAAGATGATATTGAAACATGGTGTTAGTTATGAAATGAAATGAAAAACCCAATAAATAAATCTGTAAGCACAGCCAAATTTGCAACTATCGCAACATTCAACATTAGTTGAATGTTGCTATAGGCCAGGAAATGTGGAGAGTTATGATGAAGAAATGTATAGGCAACTTGGGTTAGTGATCAAGGCAGTATAGATTTGGAATGAAGAGATAGCATTTGGGAATATCCTGTCCTATCCTATCCTTCTCATCCATCTAGGATGGTTGAGTCCCCTCCTAATGAGGGGTTACTGACATATTAATGCGGCCAGATCGCCACTCCTCTACTGCATCCCCTAAGGGCAATATTCATGACTGTATCTGTGTGTGTTCATGGGGCCAGTTTGCCTGCTTGCAGGATGAAGAATCCCTGATAAACTGGGGGGGGGGACCTGCTGTCCACACCCAAGACCAGCTAACTTAACCATGGCTGAGGAAGATCTTTAAGCTCCTCATGTCGTTGACGGGAATCGAACCTAGGACACTCCTTCCCCAGGCATATGGTTGCAAAACGCATAGCCACTAGGCTAACTGTGCGGACTATTTGGGAATAAGGAAATGAATTTTTTGAGTTCTTGAGAGACAGCTATTTTAGACAATATGTAAAGGAGGGCATATGATGATTGAATATTTTTGAGCTGATAATTTCATCAGAGGATGCAATTGTGAGAGTTTTGCACTTCCCTCCATTTGGTGAGAGTGATCACCTTGAGGCTAGTCATATGTGGAATTACAAGGCTGATGATTATGACAAGCTTAGGAGACAGCTTGGAGCTATAGCATGAAACGAGGAGTTTTGCAGAAAAGAAATAAACACTGCTTAGGCAATAACAGATACCTAACAGCATCAGTGTTTAAATGTATTTCTGAAAGTAAGAATGCTGAACGAATGAGGAGATTAAGCATTAAATCTGGAAGAAGGCACTTTGGAAGCAGCACAAGATGAATAATGGTAATAATCAGTTGCACAAAAAGTATAAAGAGCAGGCCAGGAGAGTGACTCAGTTGATGAGGATAGCAAAAGTGCAGTATGAGCAGAAATCAGCAAATCAGGACAAGAAAAAACTCTCAGGAGTTTTTTTCTTCAATATGTGTGAAGCAGAAAGAATGACTATGGCAAGATGATGTTAATGGATGAAAGTAATCGATTTGTAACTGCTGCAGAGGATGTAGTCTAGGTATTGAGTGAGCAGTTCATCAGGGTATTTCATCTTCAGTGTGAAATTGGAAACTTAATTGTAGAGAATAAAATGAGAAAAGACTTACTTGTGAGCAAGCAAGCAAGAGGTTATATGAGGAGTTAAGTAAGCTAGATGTCAATAACGTAGTTCCATTCCCTTTAAGTGGCATCTCCTATCTAGGAGGTTGACTACCATGATGTGACTCATGGTAGTCAATAGTTATATATTGTGAGTTTTAAAAGAGGTATACCGTGAGTAGACATCTCGATACAAAATTAATAATGGAAAAAACTCGCGTACAAAGATTATTTAATAGCATAATTTTTACCTGCGTCACAGGCATCTTCAGTACATTAAGCTCAAATTAAACAATAACTGACAACTCCAAAAAGCACTACCTAAGTAGCTGGTGTAAGATAACTAAAAAGGTCAATAAATTTCCTAAAAATAGTATAAAAATGGTATAAAAATAAATAAATAAAAATAAAAAAATAAATAAAAAATAAAAAATCAATACAATAAAAAAGTTAGGAAAGATTAACTGATTTGTAAAGTACTATCTCCCATAAAGGGGATAGACGTAAGCCTTTGGATCTGTTTAAGTCAGGAGAATGAAGTAGAGTTTCACATGTTTCTTTATAAAGGCGTTCCATGAGAAACTAACTTTTGTGAAGAACTCTTGTCTTTCTCCATTGAACTCTGTGTCTAGTGAAGATGGCATGTTCTGCAAGTCCAGACTTTTCAGGTTTAAAGTATTCAATATAAGATTGGTGTTCTTCTAGCCGAATAGAGGCAGATCTTCCTGTTTGTCCGAAATAAGATAATCCACAAGACCACGGAATCTGGTAGACACCTGGATGATTAAGATGTGGCAGCTTGTCCTTAGGAGAAGTGAGAACGGTGAAGATTTTTCTAAATGGTCGAAAGGCAACAAAAATATTCAGTGGTTTTAAAACTTTTGCTATACGTTCACTGATGCCTTGTACATAAGGGATAGTAATGTGCGTTATTTCTGTGTCTGAAGAGGAAGACATATTAAAACTACTCAAAGTTCTTTTAATGAAGCAATTCTTATAACCATTAGATAGAAAGGAAGAATTTATATATTGTAGTTCTTTCTGTAAAAGATCATCTGAAGAACAAAAGGAGTGGGCCCGATGAACCAGTGTTTTAATAGTTCCTGCCTTTTGACTGGGATGGTGATGAGATTCCGCATGGATATAATGGCCTGTATGAATCTTCTTTCTATAAACTGAGAAATGTAGGTTACCATCTGGTTGGCGAAGAATTAGAAGATCTGAAAAGGCTAACTGCTTATTTGATTCCACTTCTAGGGTAAACTTGATCCTAGGATGAAATGCGTTTAACTTAGTGAGAAATTGTTGAAGTTCATCCGAAGAGCCATTCCATACAACAAAAATGTCATCGACGTATCTGAACCAATGAGTAGGTCTGGGAGAAATGTTGTCAAAGATACGTTGTTCAAAATGTTCCATAAAGAAATTGAAGATAGCTATTCGGCTCTATTATATCTCTATTGCTAGAAGAACACCAATCTTATATCGAATACTTTGAACCTGAAAAGTCTGGACTTGCAGAACATGCCATCTTCACTAGACACAAAGTTCATTGGAGAAAGACAAGAGTTCTTCACAAAAGTCATGGAACGCCTTTATAAATAAACATGTGAAACTCTACTTCATTCTCCTAACTTAAACAGATCCGACGGCTTACGTCTATCCTCTTTATGGGAGATAGTACTTTACAAATCAGCTGATCTTTCCTAACTTTTTATTGTATTGATTTTTTATTTTTTATTTTTTTAAAATGTTTATTTATTTATTTATTTATTTTTATGAAATTTATTGACCTTTTTAGTTATCTTACACCAGCTACTTAGGTAGCCCTTTTAGGAATTGTCAGTTATTGTTTAATTTGAGCTTAATGTACTGAAGATGCCTGTGACACACAGGCGAAAATTATACTATTAAATAATCTTTGTACGTGAGTTCTTTCTGTTATTAATTTTGTATCGATGGTTAACTATGGACATTACAACATGTGGTGAAGACCTTATCTTTTCCACATATTGTCAAAGTATTCATGGTATAAATCCGTGTGTGCACAAGGGTTTGCCTGTTCTGGGACATGAAAAACCCAAGTTTCCAGGTGAAAAAACCCCCTACTTCCATATAAAGGTTTATTTGTAAACCTCGATTTATACATTCATCCTGTGGGCAGGCTAAGGTTTATTCTATTTTTATAGATTATATATATATATATATATATATATATATATATATATTTCGGATCTGTATAATATATATTATATATATATATATATATATATATACATACATACATAATTTCTTATTTTTTACATTGTCCAGAAGTCCTGCTCTAGACACCAAACATTTCACTTTTTAAAGCCACTTCAGGCCTCCAATAAGTGGGACGGTGGTCTCACACTGGGCAAATGAATTTCATCTGCCTAGTATGATTAATAATTAATTACTAATTAATACTAATTGAACTATTTAATTTGTACACATACCAGCCACTGAATTAGAAACTTTTATTAATACCCTATTGGACCGGACCTCCTTTAGCCCAAATTACAGCACATATGCAGTTTGACATAAATTCCTCAAAGTATTGGATTGCAGCTACTTCTACAACATACCAGGCATTCACCAGACGGTCCCATGAATTCTTCATAATGGGTTCAGGTTTTCAACAGAAAAAAGTGTCTGTGTACATTGCTATTGAAAATGCACTCCTCACCCACATCCTGAATTAAGAATGGGACAAACTGTTATTCCGGTAGTGAAGCCAAGTTCTTGGGACTCAAAACTTGACAGAAAACTTGCATTCCTTGCACATATTCATCACTAAGAGAAAAGTGCAAGAGAGAGAGAGAACACTGAATCTCCTGACCTTCCATCAATATCAGGGGATCTGTTCTGTACTGACAGAACATGTTTGACACTAGCTGGAAAACTTTGTTCAGTTTACAAGGTAGCTGGGTTCATTGCTTCATGGGGTTCTTGTCAAACACTTGGTACAGAACAAGGTGTGTGACTCGTCACATGACTTTTTTTTCCAGTGTCCAGTCATGGAATCTGGTTTTCATATAGGCATGCAACTGCCAACACCGATCCTCTTTAATTCCTTAACATAGTTCGGCGAGGTATGGGTCAGGAACAGCCTTCATTAAATGCTTTGGTCAATTGCTGCACACAGGAAGTTCTATTTACTGTACAAGCCTTCTCAGATGAAGGCAATCTTGTTCTTAACATAATGTCTTATGACCACAGTTATGCCTCTTAGACAATCAATGTGTGTTATTTTTCCACTGATAAAATACCTAGGATATCTCACTTTTGAGAAACCAGTCAGCTCTGCTGTTTTCAAAATTGTGGCTCCAGCCAGATGAGCACTACAATAAGCCCTTTATCGAACTCTGATATCAGATTTGGCTCTTTACTTTGTGTGAATGGTGTGCTACTCCTATATACATCCAATGCGAGTCTTCAGGATTCTCTAACTAAATTGCATAACAGCTGTAACAAATTTGGCATGAAAATCGGCAATAAAAAGACCAAAACAGAAAACCTCATGTGCATTCTCAATGGAGAACATATAGAACAAGTAAAATACTTAGCTGTTTAGGCACAGTTTTTAGTGAAGATGGAAAATTAAATTTGGAAATAGACAACAAAATAAGCAAAGTTGGTATTGTGATGACCCAGTTAAATGAATTTATTTGGAATAAAAGAGAAATCAGCCAATAATATGAAACTAGCAGTATACAAGACAGAATTCAAACCAACTTTAAGTTATGGATCTGAGAATTGGGTTAGAAATAAAGCACTTAATCAAAAACTAGACAGCACAGATATGAGGGTTGTGAGAAAAATTAGGAGAGTGAACCGATGTCATCAATGGCAGAATCATATTAAAAACGAAGATATTAGAAAGGAACTTGACATTGTTAGCATTCAAGAATGTGTGAGTAGGGCTAATTTAAGGTGGCATGGTTAAACATAATGGGAGAGGAAAACTTAGTGAAACAGGTGATTGATGGCAAGAAAGAGATGCCGAGAAAGACCAAGATTCAGGTGAATTAGTTCAGTCAGAGAAGTGCCTTAGAAGCATGAAATGTTAGATACAACAGCATTAGAGTTCTGAGAAGTAACAAACTAATATGGAGGAAATTACATAGATAATAATGTAAACTTAATCATGTAGTTGCATGCTGTCATAGTAGCCTGAATACATGTCAGGAAATTGATCGTATGATAATACTTGAGAAGAGGCTAAGAAAAATTGTGGAAAACATTCTCGTGAAAGAGCAAGTTGGGTGCAGTCCAAATATGACTTGTCAAGAGCAGATTTTTGACAACCCATGCATGCATATATATATATATATATATGTGTGTGTGTGTAGAAAGTATTTTACCTTGGGTATAAAAATATTTTAAAGATACCAAGCTATTTTAAACCTGGTTTTACTCCATTTCCCATGTTTTACTATATATATATATATATATATATATATATATATATAGCAAGGCGTTTCAAGTCACTCTGTTTTAGTGAAATAGGGTACATTTCAAACAAATGTCTTAATAACATGGTTATATATATATATATATTATAAGCATTTAAATTGTGAATAAATTTAAAAGACATGAATTTATGCATAATGATAGGTCTTGGAAACGCAAGGACAGCACAAGAAAGAATTGAATCTGTTCTCCATTATATTCTTAATATATTCTCCAACTATTTGAAGAGGATCCAAAATTATGAGTTAGGAATGCATCTTATCCATACATACCCATTGAACATATCCAAACAACAGTTCACAGAACATTGTGTGCAAAGGCAAACAGATGGAATTCGTTCTCTTGCTGTCAAAATCTGTCATTATGTATAGATCCATTTCTTTTATATTTATTCACAATTTAAATATACCTATTTTGTATAAAATATACATATTTAAATTGTATGTTTTGACTATTTAAATGTATGTCTAATAATCTAATGTCTAATATATCTAATAATCATGTCATTAAGACGTTTGTTTCAAATGTACACTATTTTGCCAAAATATGCATTGACTTTTGGGACATCCTGTATATGCACACCTGCAAATAAAAAATCTACCCAACCATAAAATATTCTCTCACATTTGAGATGGTTAACGGAAAATCTCTGTAAAAATTCTTGATGATGTATTCAAAAGAATGTCCAGTTAACTGAAGATTTTTCTATTATAGGCTCAAGAAGCCATTTTCTCATTCATTTCATTTCATGTATAGTGAAACCATGTTAAGGAAGTATCATGCTCTACTGGGGTAACATACCCATATAAATTTCATGTATATAGGTATGTTACTTTGATTCTTTCTATACTTACTGATAACAACAGTGCAACTTTTATTTTGCAACAGGCATTATGTGGCTCTGTTGGTCCCTTTACACTTTGCTGTAACCAGAGAATACCATTTTTATTTCATAAAAAAATTTTATGAAGCTGAAGAAAAAATGTGTTATATAAGAATGTTATTAATATTGCTATGTATAATTATGATGTATAGTCAGAATTTCCAAAACTATGGCCAGAAAGTTGTAGAACTGATTGAGAAGCTTGAAGGTTATTTTACTGTTGTACGTTTATAGTCAAAAAGCTTACAAAAGTTTATTGACAGGTTTATAGTCAAAAAGCAAACAGTTTCAGACATTCACAAAAATAAAATAATAATAATAATAAAAAACTGAAGTAGTTTGCATTAAAATAGTGTTCTCGTTAAAATAGATGTTGTTCTCAGACTACTTCTACAGTTGATAGTAGAAAGTGGCCAAAAAAAGTGGTTTGTAAAATAACCTTCAGCAGTGCTTAAGTGTGTTGTTAATTTCAATATGTCCAGTACATTGTAAGTTCGTTATTAATGTTTTTAAAATGCATTCAGTTTAATGAACTATCAGCAATAGCAGACATCCCCTTAGTCTGTTAAATCAAGGACCTATTGTAGTTATATATTTCTGTATGTATTTATCTATTTTCAGTATAATTTCAGAAAAGCTCATGGTATGTCTGTGCTGCATGCTAGGTTTATACATACATACATCATCTGACCAGATTATCAAAAAAAAAAAAAAGTTTGAAGATATCTATCTTTGAATTTTGGGCCTTTAACATTCATCACTTTCACCCTTCTAGGCATACTCACTAACAATCTGATAACATGAGCCAAATATTTTGGACTGTTCTTCCTTGCTGACTTGTTTAGCAAAATATTTTGATCTCCTTCAGCTGTTTTTATATATATATGCACTGAGGTTGATTTACTCGGTTGTTAAACATATTTTTTAAAAGAATTGAATGACATAAACCGAGAGTGAAGGAAAAAGGTTTAATGGTATCACATGTCTAGTTCCGGCTTTTTACAGCCGCCTTCTTCAGGTGTTTTCATAAAAGAAAAGATAAAACATTAAACATTGAAGATAAAAACTGTGAACAGTACAGGAAAGTCACTATACATATTTAATGTGAAACCATTGTAATTAACGTACTCAAAGCTGTTCCCTCGTTGTCCACATTGTTGGGTGAGTGCGTGCGTATAACATCTTGTGAGCGCCAGTATGTGATCACAGCAGAATGACAGTCTGGGAGGTTGTAGCTTAAATCATTATTTAAATGTACCGGGTTGAGGCTGATTTCTCTAGATTCTACTATTTTTCTCTCCAATTCATCATGGCAAAGGAAAATGTTGTTAGATCTATCCCAAAGGATTGTATGACTGTGGTTTTGATCATCAGAATCGGCAGAAAAAAGGATATGGCTGGATAAAGCACTGGCATGTGTTCGCTTGTAAGTGATGTCCCTCCTTTGCCCCCCCCATATACAATTATATAGACTTATCTGTCTGGCCAAAGTAAGGAATGTCGCAGTCACACCATATCTTGTATTATTATTATTATTATTATGGGCAGCTCCAAGGAGTCGACAGACTCATCGAGGGAGGCCCAACATCATGTCAAGAACAACTATTCAACATTCACACAGTATCTATCGTACTTCACCTTGAACTCATTTACAGTCATGGCACCCACAACAGACTCTGGCAGCTTATTCCACTCATTTACCACTCTCCAAGTAAAAAACCTAGCTCTAACATCCTTGCTAACCACACTCTTACCAAGCTTCCATGGATGGCCCCTAGTCCTCCCACTACCAGTCCTATTCTCAGAAATATCTTCTGAATTAATCTTATAGAAACCCTTCAGTAATTTGAATGTCTCAATCATATCACCCGTTTTCCGCCTATCAAACAATTTCTGCAGCCCACAAATCTTCAACCTGTTCTCATAAGGTTCATTCCATAGAGCTGCTATTATCTTGGTCACTCTTCTCTGGATCCTCTCCACCTCCTCCCCATCAAAAAGAAACCCTGGTGCCCATATCTGGGCACAGTAGTCTAGATGGGGTCTTATCAAGGCTCTATACAGAGGAACAATAACCTATTTGTCTCTTCTCGTTAAAGTGTTTTTCAGCAACCAAGTGATTTGATGAGCTGATTTTGCCACTTTTGCGATGTGTCCCCTAAACTTCAACTCCCTATCCACCAACACTCACAAATCCCTGGCCTCGTCAATCTCCTGGAGTACAGTTCCACCAATGTGATATACTGCTGCTAATCTTTTCACTCCAAAATGCAAAACCTTACATTTTTCCACATTAAATTGACATCCATTCTCCTTAGCCCAGACCTCCAAACTATCCAAATCATCCTGCAAAATTTTGACAACATCTGCATTCACTATTGCTCTACCCAACTTTGCATTATCTGCAAACAGATGCACAGTTCCTCTCAGATCCTTTCCTATATCGTTAATGAACAAATTAAACAGTAGTGGTCCAAGAACAGAACTCGACACACCACTAGTCACAGGCCGTCTTTTGGACCCTACTCCTGAATAAACCACTCTCTGATATCTCTCCATCAACCACTCTCCTATCCATCTCACCAACCCTATATCCATTCTCATATGCTGCAGTTTACTGATTAGAATTCCATGTGGTATCCTATCAAAGACTTTAACAAGGTCCAGTAGAATCACTGTAAACCCGTTATTACACTTGTCCAGTTCAGCCGTCACTGTGTTATAGAACGTGAGCAAGTTACTGAGGCATGATCTACCCTTCATAAAACCATGCTGTCACCCATATAGTATCCCATTTTCCTCTTGACTATTTTCTCCAATACCTTGACAACAATTCCTGATATGGGACTAACCCTTGGGACTAACCCAGACCCGAGACTCAAATTAAACAAAATGGTTAAAGGCAATGACAATTCTTTAGCCACTTCTCGTAAGACACGAGTTGGTATACCATCCAATCCTGCAGATGAATTGGCATTGAGATTTTGTAATAGACTATTCACCTCCACTTCCTTCACCACAATTCCCGTGTAAGCTGCTGGTTCTTCCATTTCTGCAATGTCACTACCTGGATCATATATTCTTGCAAAGTGCCCACTCGGTAATTCTACTATATCAACTGACTCGGTTACCTTCCTACCATCGGCATTCTTTAAAATCAATCTGCCCTATACAATTTTTCTTTTACTTGCAACATATCGAAAAAACTGTTAGGGATTCTCTTTAGCCTGCATGGCTAATGTTCTTTCATAATCCGCTTTTGCTTTTCTTACCACACTTGTTACCCTTCTGGCCTGGGCTTTATACCATTCATGTGCCTGCAGGTTACCTTTCTCCTTAAATTCCCTCCACAGTTGTTTCTTTTTTGCAGCTCAAGCTTAATGGTGTTATTCCATTAAATCCATCCATTTAATCCCTATTTGATTTATTATTCGGACTACTCTAGGTATATAGTCAGCCATTGCCTCATGCAAACACTTCTTAACTGCCTCCCATGCACTATCAACATCTTTTACATGCCATGGCACTGAACCAATCAAACTCCTAACCTTTAGCCACCTCCCAAGTCAAAACCCTATGATCATTCTCACCGATTGGTGGCAATGTGGTCATATTTGTTACAGCCAAATCCTCAGATGTAATTACTAGGTCAAGCACTCTCTGACCCCTAGTATTTTCCATTACATGCTGTCACAGATAGTTATCCCTTAATAACTGCATAAAATCCAATTCCTTCCTCCCATGTGTCCTCTCCAATCAATGTTACCATAGTTGAAATCTCCCATAATAATTACCCTCCTTCCACTCATTTCTTCTATTTGTTTGTGCATACTATCTCCACCATCTATTCCATCACCTGGTCTATAGCAGCACCCAATTGTATATTTTGTTCTGCTAGCCTCAATCTCACACCAAATGGCCTCAAATGTGCTCTTTTCTCTATCCTGCAATTCAACTTCTATTCTCCTTGGCTGCAGCTCATCAGCTATCATCAATAATACTCCTCCCCCATTTTATTCTCCCTGTCACTCCTGAACACACTATACCCCTCACATTCAATACCACTAGCTATATCATCTTCAGTCAGCCATGTTTCACTAATGCCAATAACCTGTGGTCTGAAAGTGCTAATCTAGCCCAAAAATTCTTCCTTCTTGTTCCTAATACTCCTAGCATTAGTATACATGAATTACAGAAGCCCGTTAATCCCATCCCTACCTTGATGCCTTATACTAACCATTCCATTCTGATTTGTTGTCCTTATTTGCTCGGGCATATTATACTCATTCATACACTCAACGGCCTCCCTATGGTCTGCATATCTACTCCCCCCCCCTTAATAAATCTAGTTTCCCTGATTCTGCACATCCACTTCATTCAACAACACTTTTTCAAGTTTCCTTACACCGAATCCATTCAAATGCAAGCCATCCATCTTATATAGATCCTTTCGCCTATCGAACTGGCTCCACACACCCACAAATTCCACACCACTCATCCTGCATAACCCACGCATAAAGTCATTAGCAATTATGGCCCTCCTTTAAACTCTTCACTGTCATACCACAGCAACAGACTAACCATCCTAACTCTCTCACGCTTCTCCTTTGCTACCTCAAATAATTCCTTCAGGTCCTCTATCATATCCATTTTATCTCCTTTCAAGTCATTCGTACTTGCCACCACTATCATTTCTTTCAACTTTTGCTTTTGCTCCCTAATAGACTCACTTATGTCCTTAATGGTCGCACCACTTTGGTACGATTTTGTCAAATTCTCAACTATCACACCTCGTACTAACGAATCTCCATACAGCACTCGCTCCTTCATTTTGTTTTCATTCACAATCATACTTTTATTTTTCTTATCATACCTTTTTTTATTGGCTGGTATGCTCGGTAGACATTTGTGCATACGCTCCAGCTGCCACTTTGCCCTAGTATCACTCCGCTGAACCGTGCGTTCTCACTCATTGCATCTATCTCATCTTTTTTATTATCTGTTAAACTATTCATTTGTTCTGTATTATTACCTTCATTCTCACTTTCAACGCCACCCTCACAGCTCTCTGGTTGCAACCTCGCAATTTCCTATCATATCGCTATTTTCTACATTCTGACATTCAACAAAAATATCACACTCACGACCTGAAACACACTTTAATTCCTCATTTTTCTTACATTTTCTGCACACATTCACTCCACTATCATCATCTAACTAGACTCCAACCGCTCTCCGCAAAGCATACATCTTGCAGATGGTACATTGAATAATCTCCTTTATGTTACAATTTTTGAACAAAGATGGCGAACCATTATTACTGGCCGCCATTATTTTCCTTCTTTCCGCAGGCATGTGCACGCTTCTATTGTATCTTATCAAATTAATAATTGAAATAACACCAAAAACACTCAAACACTCTATTTCCTAAGATACGAAAAGCAAACAAAACTACGTAATATTTAAGCAAAATTGTCAATGATAACTTAAAATAACAGTTATCTTATCAGCAGCTCTCAACAAATGCTACACACCACGAGTCCCTCTAGCGGCGAATATCAAGTATACACCGGGATATTTTCGGTTGTGATGGCTCGGCTTTGGATGGCTCACTAGAGAGCGGATCTTAGTACGGAGTGAATAAAGTTCTAATGTTATATTTTTTTGAGAACCTTGGCTAATTTTTGAGAGACTGAGCTTATGTATGGTATAGATATATTGCCTTTAACATTATTCATTTCTTCAGTATGGCGACTAGGAGGATTGAAAAGGTATTTTTTAGTAATTTTTTGAGAATAACCATTCAGTCTGAAAAGTAGATCTAAGAAAATTGATTTCTTTATGAAGTTCATCTGTATATATATATTACCAGTATGTAGACTAGTCAAAGAGCTTCAGCATTTAAAAAACACTTTCCTTCAAAATGGCTATAATGACTACATTTTCTCAACACTGCTCAACTGACATGAGACCAGAGAAATTTCTAATGATAAAGTAAACAGAGGATTGATTGTGCTTTCATATATTAGCTCTATTTCCATAAAACTAGTAAAAATACATAAGGAATATAAACTCAGAGTAGCAGTTATCCTTTTTATCAAGATGATATCACTGATATCTCTGATCCACAAAAACCTCAACATAGCCCACTTCACTAACTGAGTGTTTATTGGCTGTGGTGCGATTGCTAGTCATCTGACTATGGACAAACAGAAAAATCAATTGATCAACGTATTGAAGAACACGTTAGAGATGCTGAATACCATAGCCTAAGCCTCAGCTTTGTCGTCACATGTGCTCTCTTCAACTGACTCACAAGACACTTTGCAAATGAGACATGGAGTGTTATGGGATAAATCAGAACTATTACACCTTTGCTATGATACAATGAAGAGAAAAAGCTCAGTTTTTGGGAATGGCATTAGGTTCTAAATATTAACCCAACGTATCAACTTGTCTGAATACATCCCTAGCAATTAAAAGTATTTAAAAATAGCACCAGTCTCTTCTATTTACTAAAGTAAAGAGCCAGAAGGCTTCACTTTAGTGATGCAAAAATTATAAAAATCAAGTGGATGTTAAATCCAGTATTATTTCAAAGCCGAATATAGAAACTATAAGTCTCTTCGATAACTGCATGGAGTTGTCACCTTTGTTAGACCTTACTGTTTTGTCTAATAGTTTACTAGTTTGCATGTTTACGTATGAAGAAATCCTGTACAGTTAGGATAAAATGTTGTGTTGTCAATTAAAATAAATGTTATCATCTTATTCCCATGTTGTGCCTTATAAACTCTTAGTTACACACACAAACATATATATATATATATATAAAAATCAGCTAATGCCTTTTATTCACTAGGCGAGGCCTTTAAACCCTATCTAGCTTTTGGAGACTGAGTTGGCAGTTCAGTCTCCCCTGGTAGCAAATCAGAGATAACTGGCCCATGTCTGTCACTAATTAGTAGCATCGAATAAGAGATGAGCAAACAAGTGCTACCATTTCTTGGTACCTAACCCTAAACAGAATGTTACTGTCTGAAATAATGTAGGTTTTACGGGACAAAAACCCGAGTTTCCGGGGGAGAAACCTGCTTTCCCTTGCCAGAGATCAACTAACTCAGGAACTGGTTGAAGATAGACTTAGAAAAAGTTCCTCCAGTTGCCAGCTAGACCTGAACTTAAGTCTACCTTTGGGTGACCTAGCGTAGTCTATTCCAGTCTATTCCTGGACAATGTTCCCTCAAAAAAATTAGGAGGCTGGAAGTTATAAGATACTGTAATAGTCATAAGGAAGATTACTTTACTATTTCCAATTAAAAGTAAGGCTATGTTATAAATTGACCAATTATGTTTGATCAGCTCGTATTTTCAGAATTCTAAGGTACTCCTAACTACATCATTCTAGTTATATCTTGGTTTTTCTCCATGGAAAAAAAAATCTCCTCTAGAAGAAGATTTTTTTTTTTAATTTTCTTTTTCTGTAATCTTTGATTCAAATACCTGGTTTGCAAACCTTTTCTTATTCTGTTTGTGACAACTCTACCACCTTGACTTAGCTCCACTTCCACTTTTCTGAATATTAATGAAATCTAGTGTCCATGTGGTTAGCCTAGTGGTTGTGTGCTTCACAACCATATGCCTGGGGAAGGAGTGTCCTAGGTTAGATTCCTGTCGGTGATGTGAGGAGCTAAAGGATCTTCCTCAGCCATAGTCAAGTTAGCCTTGGGCATGGACAGTAGGGTTTTTTTCCCAGTTTATTCTGGGGTTTTTCATCTCGCAAAGCAGGCAAACCAGCCTTGAGAACTCAACACCATGGACATAGGATACACTGAGGCATAGGGCTGACCACCTTATCCTGTGAACTGTTTGAGGTCCAATGATTAATAAACCTTCGACACCGCAAGGTAAAAGAGGGTAAAAGGAAAATGAGATGAGATATATAGACTGGAATTTTTTTTAAAAAATGTATTTTCACTGTGGGAAATGCAATAATTTTTAATGAAGCTGAGAAATGCTCCAGAAAATACACACAGTATTTTCTGGAGCACTAAAAATACTGTGTGTATTTTTAGTGCTCCAGAAAATTATATTTTTGTGAATTTCTTTTCCTTCCTAGATTATTGCAAGTGTAGGTCTTATTCTAAATGCAGCCAACTTGTATGGATATGTGCGCTGTAAAATTGGGAATATAAACAGCAAAGAGGTTACATACCGAATTTTGGGACAGCAGATGTGGAGAAATGTAAGTAATTATTGTGTTTCCAGTTTGAATTCATATACTATAAAATTACAATTTAAGCATGTATGTTATACATGCTCACTCTAGTAAACAGCATTATAATAAACTGGCATGCTATTAAAAATACTAAAAACGGAGATATATTTGCATGAAATAGAGACAGTTTTCTTGACTAAAGATATGTTACTCCCAGTATCTAGGAGTTTTTTCAGTTTTAGATGCCTGTGTTCAGAATGTAACAACGAACTTGCGCATACACTATCTTCTTTCATTTCGTGTTGTGCTAAGAAACTTGGTTTCTTAGAAACCTGATTACTGCTTATGCTAGGGCAGTTAATCCTATCTACATATGCTATATCTGAAATTGTGTGTGTGGCTGGTTTACCTGTTTTGTATGATATGATGATAAACCCTGAGTTTCTAGGAGGAAAAACTCTGCTACCTTCATATGAGACTGGCTAACTCACTTTCGTTTGAAAATCCCTGATAAGGTCCTTTTCTATCCTTAGACAGAATTCAAATAAAAGGTCTTTCCAATCAAAGAGCATCATCAGAACTGATTCAGCTACAGAGACTTGTCTACAAACAGACCTCTGCTTTAATTGTGTAATATGAAATCTTCAGAATTAAAGATTGCAAAATCAAATGGAAGTATGCTTGTTTTTGTTTTTGTAAGTCAGACATTCATATCTGATTTATAACATTCCCATTCATTTATTCATGCATTTATAACACTGATTTTTTTTATTTTTTATTCAGAATGATGAACTTAGATAATTTACATAACATAATTTGCTTTTATATATATATATATCAGTGGCAAATATTCTGAGTGTGCTAGGTGTGCAGTGAACATCCATGGAATATCAGTATCACCGATATTATATTTTTGCTTTATACTAGTCTTTCATGAAGAGGACACTTTTTGATGTGTAAGCATTGCATCTCATTCATGTTAATAGCCCTTGTGTGCATTCAAAATACATACATCTTTGAGATTTTTGATCTGAGGTATAGATGGCACAAGTGGGTCAATTCTTAGCATTCCAGTGGTTTTAAACTACATGGAACACTAGACAGGATGAGTGTTGAGACGATAGCACCTAGAAATCAGTGGCTGTTGATTGGTTATTGTGTCAACCAATCCAACTGAACAGTGTCATTTGTCATCAGTTGCTGTTTTTGTTTTCTGAGTTTCATCTGTTTTGTGTGCGTGAAGTGTGAACTAATATGGTAGGCAAGTTTTTATATATAACATAGATATGTTTTTAATATATAATTTTCCATAAATTTATAACTTTTTTGCCCTACAGTCATATTTCTGCAGAACTTCTGCAGATTATATGACTGTAGTCAAAGGAGGTAAGCCTCCTCCTCTTCAAAAAATTTACTGAGCAAGCACAATGATGCAAAAACTGAGTACATGGGACACTTTTCTCTTTCACAATACAATGCAGTAGAATGGTTAACAGAATGTGAAGTGCAGTCAAGACTTTTTTTGTTAGCCTTGTTTATTATTCTTCAGAGAGAAAGGTGTTCGGAATAAGCATGGGTATTTCGACCTCAATCATTTGACAGCAGTGCTGCAAAAACATGAGTGCTCCTAATCACATGCTCAGTCGTTTTTAAATCTTAAGATGTTTGGAAAACAAAGAATTGACACTCTCATTGACAAACAAAGAAAAATTTAAGTTACCCATCATAATGAACAGGTAAAGAAAAATAGAGACATTTTTAAAAATATTAATTGATGCTATATGCTATTTAGCTAAACAAGAGCTTCCTTTGAGAGGTCATGATGGGTCTGAAGATTCAGCTTGTCATTGTCTGAGCAATTCATAGGCTTTTGGGTCCTGTTCCTGCTCTGCAGATGAAGTAGGTCTTTCCATCTTAGTCTTGGATGTCTGCAGTCTCTTCTTCCTGTAGGTTTATATTTATATGCTGGTTTGGGAATCCTATTGTTATTCATCCTTTCTATGTGGTGTAGCCAATTTTGTTGTTATTCTGCTATTTCTTGTACAGTGTTCTTTGTGTCTAATCGTTCTCTTATTTCTGTGTTTTTCTTTTTATCTAATCGAGTGAGTTCCAAGATCTTGGTCTTAGAAACTTCATCTGTGCTGCTTCCAATCTTTGTCTGTTTCTTTGTTTTAGAATCCAGGTTTCACATCCAAATGTGAGAGATGGTTTAGAGGTCAGCTAATTGAGGAAATTCTATAGAATTTTTGAATGTGCTCAGTAAGTATGATCCTCTTTTCAACATTCATTTAAAGGATTCAACTGTATTTCAAGGTTTGTCCAAGTTCAAAATGATATCATTAGCGCTATATCTGATGTGGTTAAAGATGTTATGTGTCATGTTAGTTACGCCTCTTTTTTGGTAGAATTTTATTTCTAAAATTAGCATTTGTTAAATGTCTGGATAATATCGAATATCTCAAATGCAATTCAAACTGATTTCATGTTATATATATATATTCATTTTGCTTTTCATTAATTGAGCACTTTCATTGAAAAATGAAAGTGCTCAATGACTGTATTATAAACAACTGTTACACATATTTTCTGGAACTGAAAATTTAAAAGCAGATGTTAGGACAAATGTGTTTAGTTAGCTTCTATGTTTACTGCTACAATAAATCTGTTCTGTTTGCATGCATGCTACATAGTCTGCGGGAGCAGAGTGTTTTTTCATTAAGGGTGTTATTCGAGTTGTCTCTAATTACAGAAAGTAAATATAATTGAGCACTTTATAGTATTATAAACAACTGTTTCTAAATATAGTGCACAAATATTAATGTCTGTTTACTATTTTGTTTAATGTCAAAGTGACTTGTTTTCCTGCTTGTGCAGTATATAACATCTGTTGAGGCTGGAACATTTTTTAACATTATAAGGACGGTTTTATTCTAGTCTTCAGAAACAACAGATGTAGTAAAATTTATCCATTCCTGAATAAAAATGAATACTTCTGTGTATTATAAGAAGTTGTTGATCTACAACAAAATACTGTGAGATATCTATTACTGATAAGACAGGAGAGCCACTGACAATAAATAAAAAATAATAATAAAAATAAATAAAACTAATGAATGTAGGATTCCCAAAAGTGTGGATAATTCCGATAATGATCAGATATTATGTATCCTATTATTATGTAAAATGTATACTGAGTCTCAGTAAACAAAAGAGACTGATTTTAAGTCATATATCATCATCATCATCAAATTCCTGCCATGTACCCTCAAGGGGTGTACAGGATATGATAGTACTACATGAAAAAAATTACATCATTACTAACTTCCTATCTACAATTTCCCTCCAAATCCGTCTGTTACTTGTCAAGACTCCAACCTTATCAGATCTTATATTTCTATCGTCTAAGGCACTTTGTACCATATCAATCCACCTATATCTTGGTCTTCCTCTGGGTCGTTTTGCTGCCATCCTGGCAGAGAACACTTGTTTTGCTAATCTTCCTTCGCCCATTCTGTTTAAGTGACCATACCACCTGAGATTAGCTCTGCTAACGCATTCCTGGATGTTGACAATGTCAAGTTCTTTCCTAATATCCTTGTTTTTAATGTGATATTGTCATTGATGCCATCTGTTCACGCCTATAATCTTTCTCAGGACTCTCATATCTGCGGTCTCTAGTCTTTGGTCAAGTGTTTTACTTTTGACCCAGCTCTCAGATACATAAGTTAAAACGGTTTGAACATTGTCTTGTATACAGCTAATTTAGTGTTGCGACTAATTTCTCTTTTATTCCATATAAATTTATTCAATTGACTTCCTACCATACCAGCTTTGTTGATTGTCTATTTCTATATTTAATTTACCATCTCCAGTAAAAATCGTGCCTAAATAGCTGAAATGTTTCACTTGTTCCACAGGTTCTCCATTCACAACACAGTTGACATTTTCAATTATTCTGCCAATTTTCATTGTCTTTGTCTTTTTATTGCTGACCTTCATACCATATCTATTACAACAGCTATTCAATTTAGTCAGAGAATCTTGCAGACTTGTAGCAGATTTATTTAGAAGTATAACATCATCCACATAAAGCAAAGAGCTGACATTAACATCTCCAATTTTGATATCATGTTTAATACCACTTTCCTTCATAATGTGATCCATATAGATAATGAATAACAGAGGGGATAATGTACATCCTTGTCTCACACCAGATTTAACATTAAACCATCTTCCTGTACTTCCCTCAATTCTAACTGCTGACTTACAACTCAAATAAAGACTAAGTATTGCTTGATATAATGCCCCATTGACACCATATAACTGTAGGGTATTGAATAGCTTCTCTCTTGGCACCTTGTCATATGCCTTTTCCAAATCGACAAAACTTAAATACAGATCTCTGTTATATTCCCATGCTTTCTCGACTATTTGTCGTAAAGTGAAGATCTGATCCTGACAGCCTCTGTTTGGCCTGAATCCAGCTTGTTCTTCACCAAGCTTTTCTTCCACAATTCTTCTCAATCGTTTCTCAAGTATACTTGCATAAATCTTGCCAGGAACACTCACTGGGAAATACCTGTGTAATTCTCACATTCAGTTTGAGAATGTGAGAATGTATTCTCTTTTTATATATGGATACTATGAGAGCTCTACTCCAATCCAATGTTTGGAATTCATACTCGCATTTGTTTTTCAAACACGCTACTGTCTTTTTATACTTGTTCTGTTATTACAATTTTATGTCTCTGTAATTTTTTACATACTTCTTTGATTGTGATACCTGAGGATGTTGATCTATTCAACGAAACTAGTAAACTAGTAGTATCTTTTTAAATATATCTTGTCATCTTTTTATCTCTCAGTAACAGTCATTAAAGCTTTTCCATATATATATATATTCTTAGAAAACAAAGCAAAATATGTGCAAATACACATTTTATGCACAACAAATTTTATGAGATGATTTGATAATCCATCAAACGACATGTACTCCTGCATGCTTAAATGAACCATCTGATCAACATTATTAGTACATTGGATTAACCTCTTCCTATAGTTTTTAACTGAACTACTAAGTGTATGTAGTGGCTGTTTATTTATCATCTGGAAACACACTCACAAAGACCTGGAAGTTTTTTATACTTTCTGAATAATTAACATCTGAAAATAAAATTCACAGATGTAGAAAAGAATGAAAATTATCATTCCTACACATCCTTATCAATTGGCATACATTGGCAAAACCATTTCTGGAGGATTATCATTAGAAGTCTATCGAAAAGAAACCCACGCAGGCAGGTACCTAGAAGCAAGCCTCATTCCATCACCCTCAACAAAAGTTAGGTATAATCAAAACCTTGAAAAATAGAGCTTTAAACATACTTCTTCTTCTGCAGCTTCTCCCACTTAAGTGGGGTCACTGTTGATAATGAGTCTCCTTCCTGTCTTGGGCTGTCACCACATCCAAGTTCTTCATCCTCAAGTCCTCTTCTACCAGCTCCCTCCATCTCTTCTCTGGCCGCCCACGCTTCCGCCTTCCTTGCACATCCATCTGCATGACCCTTCTTCCCACATATTTGTCCTCCCTCCTCATCACATGACCAAACCATCTCGATCTTGCCTCCTGTATTTTTGCTCCTAACTTCGTAACTTTCACTGTTCCCCTGACATAGTCATTTCTCAGACGATCCTTTCTGGATGTGCGGTGTGTGGTCACACCGCACATCCACCTAAGCATTCTCATCTCTGCTACTTCCATCCTGCTGATGTTATTTTTCCTCAGGGCACAGTTTCTATAACATACATCATAGCTGACCTCACTACTGTCCTAGAGATTTTGCCTTTCTGATCGATTGGCACCCTCTTATCGCATAACACTCCAGCCATCTCCCTCCAGTTCCTCCAACCCGCTTGTGTCCTGTATCCCACTTCCTTCTCAGCTCCTCCATCTTTTTCCACTGTTGAACCTAAGTATCTAAAGTCTCTCACCTTCCTGATGACATTTCCTTCCAGCTCCAGATCTGTCTCCTGTCTGCCGCCCACTGTGCAACACATATACTCTGTCTTACTTCTGCTCAGTCTCATACCTCTCTCTTCCAGTACTTTTCTCCATCTTTCCAGTTTAGTTCCAGCTTCTTCTCTTGAATCTGCACACAGCAAGATGTCATCTGCATACAACATCGTCCAAGGCGCATCTTCTCTCACCTCCTCTGTTACCACCTCCATCACAATATTAAACAGAAATGGACTTAACGCTGACCCTTGATGCAAGCTGTTAAAATGTTAGTGTGTTTTCTCTCCTCTATATTTATTTTATTTCTTATCTTTATTATTTATCTTTATTCCTTATTTTTATCTTATTCACTCATTTGTTTTTTATTACTAACTTATTCACTTGTCCTTATTTATCTTCTTACTTACTCAAACCTTGCTCATCTAAAATCCTACTCGCTGCACTATCGTTATATCTTCTTTTACTTTCTTTATACTCTCGTTATATATAATTTTTGACAAAAATAATATTTTTGTTAAACTTCAGAATGAAGAAAATAGGGATATGACAAGAAACGGCGAGGTTGTACCAGAGAATTGTGAGAGTGTGAATGTAGAAAGTGTGAATGATAGTATTAATGGTTTTACTGAGAATAAAAAAGATGAGATGGACACAATGAGTGAGATCGCATTGTTGAATGGTGTGATACAAAGGGCAAAACAGCAGCTAGAGCGTATGAGGAAAAGTCGACTGAATGAACCAGCCAATAATAAAAAGTATGACAGGAAAAATAGACGTATGAGTGTGAATATGAACAAAATGAAGGATAGAGTGCTATATGGAGACTCGTTAGTACGAGGTGTGATAGTAGAGGATTTGACAAAATCGTACCAACCTGGTGCGACCATAAAGGATGTAACTGAGTCTATTAGAGAGCAAAAGGAAAGGGTGAAAGAAATGATTGTGGCAGGTACGAATGATTTGAAAGGAGACAAAATGGAAATGATAGAAGACCTGAATGAATTGTTTGAGGTAGCAAAAGAAAAGAGTGAGAGAGTTAGAATGATTAGTTTTTTGCCACGGTATGACAGTGAAATGTTTAAAAGGAGGGCCATAATTGCGAATGACTTTATGCGTGGGTTATGTATGACGAGTGGTGTGGAGTGAGTTCGATGGGCGAAAGGATCTATATAAGATGGATGGCTTGCATTTGAATGGTTACAGTGTAAGAAGACCTGAGAAAGTGTTGCTGAATGTGGTGGATGTGCAAATTCAGGGAAACTAGATTTATTAAGGAGGGGGGCTAGTAGATATACAGTCCTTAGGGAGGCAGTTGAATGTAAGAATGAATATAATATGCCCGAGCAAATAAGGACAACAAATCAAAGTGGGATAGTTAATATAAGGCATCAAGGTAGGGTTGGGGCTAATGGGGGTCTTAAATTCATGTACACTAATGCTAGGAGTATTAGGAACAAGAAGGAAGAGTTTTTGGCCATGCTTGGCACTTCCAGACCACAGGTTATTGGTATTAGTGAAACATGGCTGACTGTAGATGATATAGCTAGTGGAATTGAATGTGATGGGTATAGTGTGTTCAGGAATGACAGGGAGAATAAAATGGGGGGGGGAGGATAGCTGATGAGCTGCAGCCAAGGAGAATAGAAGTTGAATTGCAGGATAGAGAAAAGAGCACATTTGAGGCCATTTGGTGTGAGATTGTGGCTAGCAGAACTAAATATATAATTGGGTGCTGCTATAGACCAGGTGATGGAAAAGATGGTGGTGACAGTATGCACAAGCAAATAGAAGAAATGAGTGGAAGGAGGGTGATTATTATGGGAGATTTCAACTATGGTCGTATTGATTGGAGTGAGGAGAGGACACACGGGAGGAAGGAATTGGATTTTATGAGGTTATAAAGGATAACTATCTGCTACAGCATGTAATGGAAAATACTAGGGGTCAGAGAGTGCTTGACCTAGTAATTACATCTGAGGATTTGGCTGTAACAAATATGACCACATTGCCACCAATCGGTGAGAGCGATCATAGGGTCTTGACTTGGGAGGTGGCTAAAGGTGTAGAATTTTCAATTAAGACAGGGTTCATGTGGAATTATCGGGCTGGAAAGTATGAAAAGCTTACGAGTTTGATTGGTTCAGTGCCATGGCATGTACAACTGCAAGGACGAGATATAATAAAATTAGTTTAATCCTTTATCCAAGTGTGAGCAAACAAAGTTTGTGCCTGAAAGTATCTTCAGGACTGGGGTAAGGTGGTACAACACCAGGACAACTCGTTGCAAAGGTGGAACAAGCTACCAACACTTCTATCTCAGTATCTCCTATAATGCAAAACACATCTCCTTGCGGATATGTCTAATGTTATGCATTAAGGGAAGGGCCACTACCCAGACTAGTTTCTACCTTTATTGAGGTAGAATGGGAGTTCATGCCTTTCATCACTGGCCTCTTTAGATTTAAAAAAAGTTGTGCTGAGAGTCAGCTTGATAGTGAGAGAGGAGGAGAAAGATAGAGTGGATAGTATTAGATAGTTAAAGAGGCTTCAGTCGATCTACTTGGCCTGACTTAAATGCCAGCACCAAGCAGATCTCCGTCATTATCTCCCTCCATCCATTCTTTTCAGCTTTTCCCGGTCAGTCACCTCTTCAGATGACTGCCCGAGGAAAGTGGGGAAAAACAAATGAAAGAAGCAACACATGAAAAAGGAACTGGTAAATAACATTAAAAGTTACATATAACAATTTGTAAGACAGAACCAAAGAAATGAGAGACTAGGTGAATTCTGAAATTTCAACCTGAATGATCAGAAGAGCAGGGGAAGAGCCTTGCCTGGGTGATGCAGCCCACAAGGAGCTGCACCGCCTCGATGTAGGCCTTCGCAGCCCAGGTTCTCAGGATACCCCTTCCTGTGTGGAAAAGACATAGACTTTTTTCACAAAAAAAAATTCTAATCTGAAAGAGAGAAAAGGAAAAATTCCCCCCCCCCTGAATCTGGCAGCTGTATGTGAGGAATCGACTGACTTGTCAGCCTGTTAGGCAGGGCTTAAATTCTCCTGCTTTCTATTTTTATGGATACTAAGGATGTGATCATATAACTTTTCTCCGCGGGAGTAGTTTAGCATTCCTAGGCCTCTGTACAATGCTGCCCCCCCAGTCATCCTTTGCATCAATAAATTCTTCGATTTGTTCTGGAGTGATTTCGTATATGTCTTCGATAAACATATCGTTCCACTCTGCGCTTACCACTTTAGGCCCGTTTTTCCCTGTGAGGATAAGTAGAATATCCCCAAATGTTTCTATTCCATTTTGTAAAACCTTCGCATCCTCAGGGAAGTCTTTTAGCAGATGCAGTATTGGTGCATTGGCTTTTGCATAAGGGTATTTTGTGGGTTCTGCTGTTACCTTTCCAGGTTCAGCTATGCCTGGACTCCCTGGTTTTGGTTTTTTCACATTCCCTTCTTCAGGGCTGCCTGGTTTTTTTTGTATTAGCAGGTCATCTCTACCTATAGGAGTTGCCAAATGGTGTGCCACCCTTTTTTAATAAATTACTCTGGATTTAGAGAAAGATGTTGAAAGTTTATTTTTCCACTTCGTTAGAGTATAATAAAATTACTTTAATCCTTTATCCAAGTGTGAGCAAACAAAGTTTGCACCTGAAAGTATCTTCAGGACTGGGGTAAGGTGGTACAACACCAGCTTGCTCTATAGGAGATAGAGCAAGCTGGTGGAGCAAGCTACCAACACTCCTATCTCAGTATCTCCTATAATGCAAAACACATCTCCTTGCGGATATGTCTAATACTTCTGCCTGGTATCTCCACTTGGGCCTGGCTCCCACTGAAGAGACCTCAATAAAGGTCGAAACTAGTCTGGGTAGTGGCCCTTCCATTAATGCATAACATTAGACATATCCACAAGGAGATGTGTTTTGCATTATACGAGATACTGAGATAGGAGTGTTGGTATCTTGCTCCACCTTTGCAACGAGTTGCCCTGGTGTCGTACCACCTTATCCCAGTCCTGAAGATACTTTCAGGCGCAAACTTTGTTTGCTCACACTTGGATAAAGGAATAAACTAATTTTATTATACTCTAACCAAGTGAAAAATAAACTTTCAGCAAGGACTAGATGTCGATATTGCATGGGAGGTAGTTAAGAAGTGTTTGCATGAAGCAATGGCTGACTGTATACCTAGAGTCCAAATAATAAATCAACTAGGGGTTAAATGGATGAATAACACCATTAAGCTTGAGCTGCAAAAAAAGAAACAACTATGGAGGGAATTTAAGGAGAAAGGTAACTGGCAGGCCCACGAACGGTATAAAGCGCAGGCCAGAAGGGTAACGAGTGTGGTAAGAAAAGCAAAAAAGGATTACGAAAGAACATTGACCATGCAGGCTAAAGAGAATCCTAAACAGTTTTTTAGATATGTAGCAAGTAAAAGGAAAAATGTACATGGCAGAATGATTTTAAAGAATGCCGATGGTAGGGAGGTAACTGAATCAGTTGATATAGTTGAGTTACTGAGTGAGCACTTTGCAAGAATATATCATCCAGATGGTGACATTGCAGAAACGAATGTACCAGTAGATTATACGGGAATTGTGGTGAATGAAGTGGAGGTGAGTAGTCTATTGCATAACCTCAATGTCAATGCATCTGTGGGATTGGATGGTATACCAGCTCATGTCGTACGAGAAGCAGCTAAAGAATTGTCAGTACCCTTGACCATTTTGTTTAATTTGAGTCTCGGGTCTGGGTTAGTCCTGAGGGGGTGGAAAGAGGGGAAAATAGTTCCACTGCGTAAAGGTGGTTCCAAGACTGCTGTTGTAAATTACCGACCGATTAGCATATCAGGAATCATTGTCAAGGTCTTAGAGAAATTAGTCAAGAAAAGAATACAGGATTGGATAGATGAAAATGGGTTTTTGTATGGGGGACAACATGGTTTTGTGAAGGGTAGATCATGCCTCAGTAATTTGCTCACGTTTTATAACACAGTGACGGCTGAACTGGATAAGGGTAATGGGTTTACAGTAATACTACTGGACCTTGCCAAGGCTTTTGATAGGATACCACATAGAACCCTAATCAGTAAACTGGAGCAGATGGGGATAGATATAGGGTTGGTGAGATGGATAGGGGGGTGGTTGAAGGAGAGATACCAGAGGGTATCTCTCCTTCAGGAGTGGAGTTTAAAAGACGGCTTGTGACTAGTGGAGTGCCACAGGGCTCTTTTCTTGGACCACTGCTTTTCAATTTGTTCATCAATGATATAGGAAAGGATTGGAGAGGAAGTGTTCACTTGTTTGCTGATGATGCAAAGTTGGGTAGAGCAATTATGAGTGCACAGGATGTCAAAATTTTACAGGATGATTTGGATAGTTTGGAGGACTGGGCTAGGAAAAATGGATGTCAATTTAATGTGCCAAAGTGTAAGGTTATGCACTTTGGGGTGAAAACAATAGCAACAGTATATCGCATTGGTGGAACCATACTCCAGGAGATTGATGAGGCCAGGGATTTGGGAGTGTTGGTGGATAGGGAATTGAAGTTTAGGGGGCACATTGCAAAAGTGACTAAAACAGCTCACCAAATCACTTGGCTTCTGAAAAATACTTTAACATGCAGAGACAAACAAGTTGTTGTTCCTCTGTATCGAGCCTTGATAAGACCCCATCTGGACTACTGTGCCCAGTTGTGGGCACCAGGGTTTCTTCGTGATGGGGAGGAAGTGGAGAGGATCCAGAGATGAGTGACCAAGATGATAGCAGGTCTGTGGAATGAACCTTATGAGAATAGGTTGAAGATTTGTGGGTTGCAGAAATTGGTTGATAGACGAAGGAGTTGTGATGTGATTGAGACATTCAAATTACTGAAGGGTTTCTATAAGATTGATCCAGAAGATATTTTTGAAAATATGACTGGTTGTGGGAGGACTAGGGGCCATGAATGGAAGCTGGGCAAGAGCGTGGTTGACAAGGGTGTTGGAGCTAGGTTTTTTACTTGGAGAGTAGTGAATGAGTGGAATAAGCTTCCAGAGCCTGTTGTGGGTGCAATGACCGTGAATGAGTTCAAGGCAAGGTATGATAGATACTGTGTGAATGTCGAATAGTTGTTCTTGACATGATGTTAGGGCCTCCCTCGATGAGTCTGTCGACTCCTTGGAGTTGTCCGGAACAATAATAATAATAATATACTAATATACTCCCCTAAGAATGCCTTGCTTAACTCCACCTAAGAATGCTTCCTTTTTGGACACTGGCAAATTTATTTTTTATTGCTGTGCCAGCCAGAGTCCTGTAATATGAGCTTATTCAAAATTCAGAGAATATTCCTAGATTAATTGGCACTCATTCTAATATACACTAAATAGATACTGGTTCTAATTTCAGTCGTGGCCAATGATCTATTTTACCATAACACTCTCATTAAATTCCCTCCCGCTATGGTTCCAAATTTTTGCAAGTGGTAATTTGAATTCTCTAATCAAGCACGAATCAGGCATATACAACAAAATATGTTTATTGGAACAAATTACACTTTACAGCTATAATTGGAATATGATACTAAGCTTTTCAAAGACTATGAAACATTAAATCTAGCTAATTATGCTACTCAAAACCAAATTCTTATTTCATGCTACATTAAAATACATCTCGCAACCCATTACTATTCTGATAAAATTCATCTACAAAATTTCAAACTCACATATAATCTCATTCACATGCAGCTAAAGTTTCATTCTTGACATTCCTTTGTTTATCAGAATTATACTATCTCAAATTACAAATCCTTATTATAGTCCACTATGAATTGTCCACTTAATATGATCTAACACTAAATTTTGTCTCAATCAAACATACAATAAAGGTCTTTACGTTACCCAATCTTTTTCTTCCGAAGGTCTGTTAACGGCCACGTGTTGTTTCGGGTCCTCCTTCGATCGGTTGCTTCCGCAATAGGCTTACGACTACGCCATCCGTTTTACATTCTTCCCAGACTCGAACTTCTCACTGCTTCTACTTGAGTGGGACATCCCTCTCGCTCATCCCTACTCTGTCCGCTAGTCAGGAATCCTTGAAGTGAAATCGGGAACAACCAGAAAAAAAGCCTTGCAATATCGCGCACATTCGCTTATATTTCTTCCCTTCTTTACCATACGACCCTTCGTCGTCATGCCCCTAAGGTGATCCTCCAAGTCCTAGCTGCCGTTAGGTGCTGTATTCCAGGAATCCCGCTTGCGTCATATTCCCGTACGTTGTAGCTGGCTGCATTACGGCCGATACGTGCGTATGTAACTCGACCTTTGCACTCGTACTCTTAACTTCTTTGGCGACTTATTATGTTTAAGACAGCTTAATGGGACAAGATTATACTACAATTTCCTTATTAAAATTCATTAATCCTATAATCCTTCAGTTTAACTTTCAACCACAAGATTTTTCTAGTGCGTTTTACATGTTATCACATAAATTTCTTTACAACAAAATTCAGAACTGTGTGCTGTCAACCATGTATTATCTGAGTTAGCCAAATTCTTATGTTAGATTCTGAATGAATAATTTCCAAAAAAATCGTTTATTCAGGATCTAACAAAGCCAACTGTTACTTGAAAACTTTCTGTCTGTCCTAGACAGGTCCGAACACTTGTCTTCACATTTCTGTACATTTCCCGCACCAACCTGACATATTTCTCCGGCACCTTCTTCTCCCTCAGACACCTCCAGACTTACCTTGGCACTCTATCGTATGCTTTCTCCAGATCAATAAATGCCAGATGTAGCTC
This sequence comes from Typopeltis vanoorti, assembly GCF_054136105.1. Taxonomy (NCBI): domain Eukaryota; kingdom Metazoa; phylum Arthropoda; class Arachnida; order Uropygi; family Thelyphonidae; genus Typopeltis; species Typopeltis vanoorti. The sequence continues at coordinate 13,971,273 of NC_143565.1, read as the reverse complement.
CCTTTGTTTCTCTCAATACTTTTTCATCATCTGCCGTAACCCAAAGATAGCATCTGTTGTTGATCTACCAGGCATGAAGCCAAATTATTCCTTTGCAATCTCCACCTCCTTCCTCAATCTACCATCAAGAACCCTTTCTAGGATTTTCATTGTGTGGGACATCAACTTTATTCCTCTGTAATTTTTACAGTCTCGTGCATCCCCTTTATCCTTGTAGATGGGGACAAGAGTACTCTCCCTCCATTCCTCGGATATATTTTCCTGTTGGCAAACTTGCATGAACAGGTCCCACAGCAGGTCAATTCCCTCTTCCCCCAGTGTCTTTCATGCCTCCACTGTAATTCTGTCGGGGCCCACCGATTTTCCATTCCTCATCCTCTTCATGGCCTCCGTCACTTCCACTCTACTGATGTTCTGCACCATCCCCTCAGAAGGCTGCCCATCTTCTCTGTGAGTCCTTGCATTTTCCTCATTCAAAAGTCCCTCAAAGTATATTTTCCATCTGTTTCTTATGTCCACATCCCTCCATAATACTCTTCCTTCAGTGTCTTTGATCTGCTTCACATGTAAGATGTCCTTTGCTGCTTTATTTCTACATTTCGCTAGTTGGTAAATTTTTCTCTTTCCTTCCTTTTTTTCTAATTGATCATACAGATCTTGATATGCCATGGCCTTTGCCTGTGCCACAACTCTCTTGGCTTCTTGCTTTCTCTCTCTGTACACTTCTCTGTCCTCCTCCACTCTTGACTCATCCCACTTCTGCTTTGCCTTCCTCTTAGCTGTCACTGCCACTTGTACATTATTATTCCACCACCAACCCTCCTTCTGCTCTCTAATCTTTCCAGATATCTCACCAAGCACCTCGATTGCACAGCTCAGGATTACTTTTGCATTATGTTTCCACCAATCGTGTACACTTTCCAGTCCATCCGAAATCCTCTCTAACACCCTCTCCCTAAAATGATTCCTCACACTCTCCTCTTTGAAGCGAAACCACTTAATTGTCTTCATCCCATGGCATCCAGAAGTTCTTATCTTCGATCTTATTTTAAAGTCTGCGCACAGCAGTCGGTGTTGCTGTGCTACTTGATCTGTTGGAATTACTTTACAATTTGTCACAACCTTAAGATGTTTTCTTCTAGTCAAAATGTAGTCAATTTGTGAACTGTTGTTACCACTCCTAAATGTTATCAAATATTCTTCCCTCTTGTAGAAAAACGCGTTCACAATTGCCAGATCAAATGCTACTGCAAAGTCCACAACCCTCTCTCCTTCCTGGTTCATCGTTCCCACTCCGTGGCCACCATGCATCCTTTCACAGTCTCTATTCTGTCTTCCTATGTGTCCATTCAAGTCTCCTCCAACAATCACCAGAGCTTTAAACATACTAAAAAATGATATCAAATGAAAAGAAGAATTTCAAATCCTATTTCGTCAGTTCTTCCAAAATGGATACCTCAAAAAAAAGATACTAAAGAAACTTTTGTTTTCTGAAGAACCATCCCATGATAACCTAGAAATTAATTACAAAGGCGCTTATCTGTTCCATACGTTGGCAACACATCAAGAAAAATAGCCATAATATTAAAGGTAGTCAACATCAGAACAGCCTTCAAACCAGTCAAACCCTTACAAAGCTTTCTATGCTCTCCTAAAGATAAAGTTCTTGTATTACATCCAGGTGTAATACAAGATACCGTGCTCTTGTGGAAAGATATATGTAGGTCAGACTGGGAGAAGGTTTGAAATCCACAGCAAAGAACATATAGGTGATGATTAAGACAAACGGACTCATAATGCACATCCTCAAAGAACATCACATGGTAAATTGGCAAGCATCCCCCATGCCCTACTTAGAAAAGAATTACTTCAACAAATTGTTCAAGGAGTCCTCCAAGGTCATTCACTCAAAAGACACACTAAATAGAAATGAAGGAATGATTCTTCATGACATCTAGAAGTCATTAATTAATGTGTAACATTAAAGACCTCTCCTATACCAGTAATCACATACAGAGTTTACACAACAATAGAGAGACTGTATTTAACATGCCTAATGATACCCATGATTAAACTATCATTCCAGTCTTTTCACCTTATAGAAAACATTTAATTTTTGTCTTTTTTTTTATTTTTTTATTTATGTTAAGCAACCTCCCAAGAATGTTGTTAGCAATATAGGCAGTAAAACACATAGAGAAAATACATCTAGTATAAATAAGCTATTGTATATAAGTTAAAAACCTGGTAATTATCAATCAAAAAGTGGTATACAGAGGAACAGAATCTAGGCAAAACCTAGTAACTATGCTGCAAGTTTGAGTGCGATCCCTACTGTTTAATTTGTACATAAATGGTATAGGAAATAACCTGAAAGGAAATATTCAGTTGTTTGCTGGTGATACAAAATTAGTAAACAGCTGAATATTTTCTTTATCTATGACTCCTCAAAGGACAAGACAACAACAACAACTGCATGTTTTGTTTTATTGGCCTTGATCTCGCATTAGACTGCTTCAAATGAACAGCCACTGTCTCACCTACGTCCTGTTCATCTGCTGTGATCATCTGCTATGACTCAGGAATTTCTTTTCTGACCATAGTGAATCAAGGTGATGTAGAGATTGCAGGATGATTTAAATAGGCTGTCAGTATTGGTCAAAAGAGAATGGGTGTCAGTTTAATGTGGAGAAATGTAAAGTTATGAATTTTGGAATAAATATGTTACAAGCTGTGTACCACATTGATGTTACTGTACTCCAAGAAATAGATGAGTAAGTAAGGGAGGGTTCCTGCAGATGAATTGCAGCCAAAAAGAACATGACATAGGTGAGACATTGGCTGTTCATTTGAAGTCTAATGTGAGATCAAGGCCAATAAAACAAAACATGCAGTCATTGTTGTCTTGTCCTTTGAGGAGGCATAGATATTTCCATGTGCTATTTGAACTACTTTGGCTATGTCAATGATTTTGTTTGTATGGAGTTGTTGTTCAGGATTAAGGTCTATTGCTTGCAAGGCTGCTGTAATTGCTGTACAAGTAAAAATGGGAGTGGATGTCAATTCAGTATTAGGGCAGTTATTGCAGTTTCTTTATGTCCTCATACCATCCGTATTAGAGGAGTGATCCTCATTCCTCTAAGATAGCAAGACTCCGAACAGGAGTCTTGCTATTGTGGTGTAGGTCTTTCATTAATTTTGTGGAATTTGGTGTTGTATCCCTGATTTTAGTGGAATTAGTTTAGATTTTGCTAGTGTGTTAGCATCAGCAAGAGTTATCATATCAGTTTCTTGGTTGAGTTTTCTGGCCTCTTTTGCTAATTTATCAACTGCTTCATTATAATCAATGTCTATTTGAGCAGGAATCCATTGTAAAATGCAACTTTTTCCCAAACACTTTAGTTGGTTTAAGAGTTTATGGATATATTGGGTGACTAGGTATTGCCATTTTTGATTGTCTCCATAGCTGATCTTGAGTCACTGTAAATTATAATTCCCTCTGATTGTTGAGATGGTGATAATTTTAAGTAGGCTTCAAGTGCTTTATTTATTGTATAGAGTTCGCTTCTAAAATTGGAAGCAATTCTCCCAGATCCAACTTTTATTGAAAGTTTTTCACCTTTCAGGAGTAGAAGGAGAACACCAGCAGCCCCATTAATCATATTGGTGTCTGACGATTCATCGGTATAACAAGTAATTTGTTTGGAGGATGAAAAGAGGTTGATAGTATTTAAGCCATTTTCTTTGAGCATTTCTTTTGATTCTTTTTCGTACAGGTTTGGTAAGGTTTAGATTTATGGAGGTATTTGAAGGTAAAGGTTTGGAAAATGGAGGTTCTTTGCTTATGTGGGCATTTAGATAATCAAGACCTATTTCCTTCCTGATAGTGTCATCATATTGTAAAGTTGATGATCTTTGAAATCTGCATTTCTGATTTCAATGTTCGTAAGTTTTTAGGGAGATTATGATTGCTTTGTTAGCTTCTGATATTATTAATGAATTTTATGGTGGCAAATTTCTCTCTGTCCTCCAGCAAGTCAAGCCCACATTCCTGTTAGGCTCTGATGTTATTAGTGGATGAGACTGCACCAATGATAATCTTGGACGCTTTTGCTTGTACTTTGTCTAATTTTTTCTTTATCAATGGAGACGAAGATGGTTAGATAGGTGCTGCATATTCCATTATTAAAACATACTGTTAGTTGCTGCTTTAGGCCAGGTTCTAGGGATGATGTGCAGGTGAAGTGATTATTATGAAGGACTTCAACTATGGAAATATAGATTGGAAAGAAGAGAGATCACATGGCAGGGCAAGATGAAAATGGAATTTATACACCTACTGAGAGATAATTACTTGAGGCAGCATGTGATGGAGGGGACTCAAGATACAAGTGTATTTGGACCTGATTATAGGATCAGAAGAGCTATCCATAACTGAGGTGACCACATTCTTTCCCATTGGAGAAAGTAACCATGTGGTCTTGGCATGGAAGATTGTAAAAAATGAGGAATATTCTGTCATGAGGAATAGTATATGGCTTCCCTCGATGGGTTCTTGACTTTCTGGTGATTTCTCTTAATAAAAATCATAATGTGTGTGTGTGTGTGTGAGAGAGAGAGAGAATCCCATACACAAGAAGTTGGGCAGCCTATAGTAAATTAGTATATGGATATGCAATAAGGAACTTGTGCATGTTTAGTTTGAAGAGTTGTAGATTGTATGCCCTGGGAAACACGTTAGATGGAAAACCGTTCTAGAAAGTAGCAGTAGAACAGAATATAGGAGAAGAAGAAGTTTGTTCTCTGGGTTTGGGAATTGAATTGGGAAGAAGTGTTGAATAGTTGCTGCTGATTTCAATGAATTTAACAGATAGTGCAGGAATAACTGTACAATGTGTGCAAATTCAGCCCTTGGTTGCACACATTGTACAGTTATTTGTAATCTATTTCCATTTTCTGTTCTCTATTACTTTTCTTTTACTATCCATCTCAATATTATCACTTGGAAAATAATTTTAGGATATATATATATATATATATATGACCATTTTACTAATTGGAGGAATCGTAAGAATCTGTGTATAACAGCGACAGTGTTAGGTAATTGTGTTAATAATGGGAATAGTTACTATTATGGAAATGGTTATAGAGAGTGATTCTCTGTTTGTCTGGTTTGGATCTATCAAGCATGTGTAAAGATGCTTGCATAGGTAAGGAACTAGATAAGAAAGAGATCTGCAAATTGTTGAACTGCATCATGTAGACCACAGACACAAGTATACAAAAAAGCATACAGGTAACTTATTATTTTTGTACACGAATGCTAGGATTATCAGAAACAAAGGAAAACAAAGGCAACAAAGTTTGTTGCCTTTGGTTAATATATTGAGGCCTCATATCGTAGTCATTAGTGCAACCTGGCTATCAGAAGCAGACATACTAACTGGTATTGAGTACAAAGGGTACAGCATTTTAGGAAGGATAGACAGGAGGGGACTTGTTACTAATGATATCAGATGACTTGAATTTTATGATATCAGATGATTTGAGTTAGAGTTGAGACCTATGACTGCAATACTAGTAATAGTTTTTCATGTGGCAGTGAGGTGGAGTCTAACAAGATCAAATACATAGTGGAGTGTTGTTTCAGACCTGGTGGATCAGGTGCTAGGGATGAAGAAATGTATCACCTAACAAAGACAATGGGTGCAAAAAGAGTAATCATAATTGGGGGCTTTAATTATCCGAGCATTGATTGAGTAGGTGTGAAATTGCATGAGAAGAATGAAACTGAATTTATTGAGCTGTAGCAAGAACACTTCCTCAAGCAGCATGTGACAGAAAGACCTAATGGTTAAAGAGTGTTGGATCAGATTATAGCATCAGATGGGGGTGTGTTCATTTAAAGATGTCACTATTTTGCTTCTGTTTGGTGATAATAATCAATTGATACTCACTTGGGAAGTGGCTAAGTTTATGGATGCTCCATTTAGAAAAGGTTACATGCTGAACTACAAAGCAGGAAATTATGTTGATGTAGTATTTCTCTAATTATTCTGCATATTCTGTTGATTTTGTGTTCCAGTACTTGCTGTTCACAAAACACTTATTTTGAGGGTGGAGAAATCATGCTTAACTAGGCAAAGCCCCAGCCAGCATGGTGTTCCATCATGTGGTACTATCATTTTATTTTGGTTCATGCAGATATGAATACAATTTGGTTTGTTAAATCTGACCAAATTGCCAACTCATCCTTGCTTATTCAGTATCCAGATGGATGGCTAATAACGACGCACTGTGAGAAGATGATTGGACAATATTACTATTACTATTATTACGGGCAACTCCAGGGAGTCATTAGACTCATCGAGGGAGGCCCCAAATCATATTCATCACAACTATTCTACATTCATACAGTATCTATCATACCTCGCCTTAAACTCATTCACTGTCACAGCATCCACCACAGACTCAAGGAGCACATTCCACTCATTCACTACTCTAAAAGTAAAGAACCCAGCTCTAACACCTTTACTAACCACACTGTTGCCTAGTTTCCATGGATATCCCGTAGTCCTCCCACAACCAGCCCTGTTCTCAAAAATATCTTCTGAATTAATTTTATAGAAACCCTTCAGTAATTTGAATGTCTCAATCATATCTCCCCTCCTCCACCTATCAACCAATTTTTGCAACCCACAAATCCTCAACCTGTTCTCATAAGGTTCATTCCACAGACCTGCTATCATCTTGGTCACTCGCCTCTGGATCCTCTCCACTTCCTCCCGATCAAGAAGAAACCTAGGTGACCAAATCTGAGCAGAGTAGTCGAGATTGGGTCTTATCAAGGCTCGATACAGAGGAACAATAACCTGCTTGTCTCTGCTTGTGAACATATTCTTCAGCAACCAAGTGATTTGATGAGCTGATTTGGCCACTTTTGCAATGTGTCCCCTAAATTTCAATTCCTTATCCACCAACACTCCTAAATCTCATGCCTCATCAATTTCCTGGAGCACGGTTCCACCAATGCAGTAAACTGCCGCCAATCTTTTCACCCCAAAATGCATAACCTTACATTTTGCCACATTAAATTGACATCCATTCTCCTTAGCCCAGACCTCCAATCTATCCAAATCATCCTGCAAAATTTTGACGTCATCTGCATTCACTATTGCCCTACCCAACTTCGCATCATCCGCAAACAAATGAACTGTTCCTCTCAGATCCTTTCCTATATCATTTATGAACAAATTAAACAGCAGTGGTCCAAGAACAGATCCTTGTGGCACACCACTAGTCACAGGCCGTCTTGTGGACTCTACTCCTGAGTAAACCACTCTCTAATATCTCTCTGTCAACCACCCTCCTATCCATCTCACCAACCCTATGTCCATCCCCATATGCTGCAATTTACTGATTAGAATTCCATGTGGTATCCTGTCAAAGGCCTTAGCAAGGTCCAGTAGAATCACTGTAAATCCATTACCCTTAACCAGTTCAACCGTCACTGTGTTATAATACGTGAGCAAGTTACTGAGGCATGACCTACCCTTCACAAAACCATGCTGTCCCCGATACATTATCCCATTTTTCTTCTATCCAATCTTGTATTTTCCTCTTGACTATTATCTCTAAGACCTTGATAATGATTCCTGTTATGCTGATTGGCCTGTAATTTTCAACAGCAGCCTTGGAACTACCTTTGTGCAGCAGAACTATTTTCCCCTCTTTCCACCCCCTTGGGACTGACCCAGTCCTGAGGCTCAAATTAAACAAAATGGTCAAGGGCACTGACAATTCTTTGGCCGCTTCACGTATGACACGAGCTGGTATACCATCCAATCCCACAGATGTATTGACATTGAGGTTCTGTAATAGACTAGTTACCTCTACTTCATTCATCACAATTCCAGTATAAGCTGTTGGTTCTTCCATTCCTGCAAAGTCACCACCTGGATGATATACTCTTGCAAAGTGCTCGCTCAGTAATTCCACAATATCGACTGATTCGGTTACCTCCCTACCCTCAGCATTTTTTAAGATCATTCTACCATGAGCATTTTTCCTTTTACTTACAACATATTGAAAAAACTGTTTGGGATTCTCTTTAGCCTGCGTGGCCAATTTCCTTTTGTAATCTGCTTTTGCTTTTCTTACCACCCTTGTTACCATCCTGGCTTGAGCTTTATACTGTTCCTGCGCCTGATGGTCACTCTTCTCCTTAAATTCCCTCCACAATTGTTTCTTTTTTTTGCAGCTCAAGCTTAATAGTGTTATTCATCCATTTAACCCCTACTTGATTTATTATTCGGACTCTTGGTATACAGTCAACCATTGCCTCCTGCAAACACTTCTTAACCACCTCCCATGCACTATCAACATCCAGCCCTGACAGTTTTACATGCCATGGCATTGAGCCAAGCACACACCTAAGCTTGTCATACTTACCAGCCCGGTAATTCCACATGTACCCTGTCTTAATTGTAAATTCGACTCCTTTAGCCACTTCCCAAGTCATGACCTTATGGTCACTCTCACCAATTGGTGGCAACATGGTCATGTTCGTTACAGCCACATTCTCAGTTGCAATTACTAGGTCCAGCACTCTCTTCCCCCTGGTATTTTCCACTACATGTTGCCGTAGATAGTTGTCCCTTAATAACCGCATAAAATCCAATTCTTTCCTCCCATGTGCCATCTCCTCTTTCCAGTCAATGTTACCATAATTGAAATCACCCATAATAATTACCCTCCATCCACTCCTTTCTTCTATTTGCTTATGCATACTATCCCCACCATCTATTCCATCACCAGGTCTATAGCAGCACCCAATTGTATATTTTGTTCTGCTAGATGCTATCTCACACCAAACAGCCTCTAATGTGCTTTTTTCCCCATCCTACAGTTCAACATCTATACTCCTTGGCTGAAGCTCATCACCTATCATCAATAACACTCCTCCTCCCCTTTTTATTCACCCTGTCACTCCTGAACACGCTGTACCCGTCGCATTCAATCCCACTAGCTTTATCATCTTCTGTCAGCCATGTTTCACTAATACCAACAACCTATGGCCTGGAAGTGCCAACCATGGCCAAAAACTCTTCCTTCTTGTTCCTAATACTCCTGGCATTAGTGTACATGAATCGCAGAAGCCCATTGTCCCATCCCTACTCTGATGCCTTATACTAACTATCCCATTCTGATTTGTTGTCTGTCGTACTCGCTCGGGCATAATATACTCATTCATACACTTAACTGCCTCCCTAAAGTCTGCATATCTACTTCCCCCCCCCTCTTAATAAATCTAGTTTCCCTGAGTCTGTACATCCACTTCCACATCATTCGTCAACACTTTTTCAAGTCTCCGTACACCAACTCCATTCAAATGTAACCCATCCATCTTATATAAGTCCTTTCGCCCATCGAACTCATTCCACTTCTTCTTCTTCTTCTACGCGTTATTCCCGCTTCCTATGCAGGGTCCACTTGTTACTTTTAGATGCGACTTCTTGTTTGTACTACTTCCAACCGACCCATCGCCTGGTCTGCCGCAGGGGGGGGGATATATTTTTGGCTTTAGAGGCATATGTTCACGGGTCCGGTTTGCCTGTTTGCGGGAAGAAAAACGCCAGATAAACTGGCAGAAAAAACCCTACTGACCGCGCTTAAGACCGGCTAACGTGGCTATGCTTAAGGAAGATCCTCAAATTCCTCACATCTACAACGGGAATCGAACCTGGGACACTCCTTCCCCAGGCATATGGTTGCGAAGCGCATAGCCACTAGGCTAGGCTAACCGCGCGGTCATCGAACTCATTCCATACATCCACAAATTCCACACCACTCTCCATGCATAACTCACGCATAAAGTCATTGGCAATTATGGCCCTCCTTCTAAACACTTCGCTGTCATACCGCGGTAAGATACTCACCATCCTAACTCTCTCACTCTTCTCTTTTGCTACCTCAAATAACTCCCTCACATCCTCTGTCATTTCCATTTTGTCCGCTTTCAAATCATTCGTTCCTGCCACGATTATCATCTCTTTCACCCTCTGTTTTTGCAGTCGAATAGATTCGCTGACGTCCTTTATGTTCGCACCCGGCTGGTACGACTTCGTTAAACTCTCAATTATTACACCTCTTAATAGCGAATCCCCATACAGCACTCGCTCCTTCATTTTATTGACGTTTACAAACATTCTATTATTTGCCGTCACACACTTCCGCCGGTTATTTGTCAGTACGTTCAACACACATTTTTCCATACGCTCCAGTTGTCTTTTAGCTCTGTGTATTGCACCGTTCAAACGGGCAATTTCGCTACTCGCATTTATCTCACCATTTTCATTATCGATCAAATCATCCATTCTTTCTGTATTTCTACCTTCATTTACACTTTCAGCGACGCTCTCACACCTATCTGGCACTACCACGCAATTCTCTAGCACACCACCATTTTCTACATTCTGACTATCGTTAACGATATCACTCTCGACACACGAAACACGCTTGAAATCCTCGTTCTCTTTACACTTTCTGCACATATTCACTCCACTATCACTTTCTAACCAGACTCCCACCGCTCTTCGCAAGGCATACATCTCACAGACAGCACATTGCATAAATTCGTTTACATCAAAACTCTTAAACAAATATGGCGACCTTGCGGCCATTTTTTTCTTTATCGGTGCCATGTGTATGCTATCTTATCTTAAAAATAATAATTAAAATAACAGAAAACAGCAAAAATTTCACAGACACACCAAGAAACAAAAAGCAAACAATACTACTTAAAATTCTAGTAAAATATCTAATGTTAACACAAAGTACTACTAATCTTTTCAGGAGCTCTCGACAAGCCGACGATCTAATCAGTGCGACACCAAGCGAACTAATATGTCCGAAGTCCAGTTTATTCTGCTCATTCTTTAAATAATTCTTTGCTCCTTAATCAGCCCCTGTTCTGACACTTACTTGTTAATTAAGAGCAATCATTAAAATCCTGTGTTTTTCCTTTGGTGTTTTCCAAGTCAATTGTGGCTAAATGTATACTAATTGTAAATGGTGTCAATTTTTTTTTAAGTTTCCTTCTTTGTAGCCATAGTAAATGTGTCCACTCTCCCCAGTCATATTAGTTGTTCAATGATAAGAGTACTTGCAGTTTGTTGAAATATTCAACTGTAAGTATACAGGACTGCAAAGAATATCTGCATGCTCTGTTTTTAGGTGCATTTTGCTAACAGCATCAATCTTTAGATTTGTTTCTCTGTTATTCTTCTAGCTAGAGCCAAGAATTATTTTTTGACTTGCTAGAAGTTTTTTGAAATTTGGTGTTTGGCTATTATCAGAGCAGGTGTCTGATATATGCCAAGTGGATAGCATATCCACTCTCCAACCAACAGGCTGTAAGTTTGATTCTCATTTTGGCAGGACGTATGTGAAAGTTTTTTGGATATAGATGATTTTCATCCCTTAGTGTTACACCACCACCCTGTTTATTGGAGGGATTTTTCCTTTTTTTATTTAATGAAGTAAGTTCATTTTCTTGTTCACTGATTGGTTTAATTAAATACTGCAGACATTTTTAAATGTCATGTATCAAAATAAAATTTTTACTGTAAAACAAAACAATTGCTTTGTAAAGTAATAACTGAGTTATAAATATTTTTGAATTTTCATTGAATGAGTTATTGAATGAGGCTGAAATGACTTCTGTTCTCTGAAAAATACTTTGGTGGCTATCATTTGGGAAAATAACTGTCCTAGGAATAAGTTTTTTGAATTATCCAGAATCATACTTAGCATGTACATAGTTCAAGAAGTTTCTTTTTTGATAAAACCAAGTTTCACTGTGCAAAAATTTCATGAGAGAGAGAAAACGAATAGATACATACTTGTGCTTAGCAATAATGGGTAAGTTATATAGTGGATTATATGTAAGTTATACATATTATATGTATATGAGTTATTATATTATATGAGTATATAATGAGTTATAATGGATAATGTTATATAGTGGGGAAAAAAAGTAAATAAATGAAATTTAAGAGAGCACATTAAATGATTTTTATTGCTTGGTTTTATGAATATGATGTAAAAACAGCTTCTTCCATGGGTGATATATAATATGGTATGGCATATACACACAACAAAAAAAAAAAAAAACAGTACCGAACTTACTCCATAATATATATATTGTTGTAGTTATTCTTTTTTGCACCATGCTGTATACATCACCCTTAATATATTAGTAGTCTAAGTTAAGGGGGATAGTAAATCCCGTATTATTTTACAGCTGGAGATACGGCTTTTATTAGATTAGTAGTCTATTATAATTCCATAAAATGCAACTATAACACACTAAAAGCACTGCGCATTAAATTGTTAATTTTAATTATAAATAATTTGATAAGTTCAAGCAAGTTTTCATAATTTAATTTTTCGCTTGTAGGTGGGGGGATCACTTACATGTGGAATTTTTAAAATAGAAATGCTGTTTTGAAATTAAAATAAAAATGATCAACTTTTTGTATTTCTGAAATTTTGCAGATGCTGACTGCTTTGTGGAGGAAATCAGATGGATTGCAAACAAAACAGAACCAGCCATTTTATACAGTGTAATTGTTACATGTGTGTGTCTGTATATATATGTGTGTGTGTGTGTGTGTGTGTGTGTGTGTGTGTGTGTGTGTGTGTGTGTGTGTGTGTGTATGTATTGGGAGGAGAGTGTATATGTGCATGTATATATGCATATGTACATCTAGAATTTGAGATGAAATTTCACTGATAGAGAAGTACTTCACAGCTATTGTTTCTCTATCATTTACTGATAATCTGGACATCAGTGCCTTCTAATAATGAAGTTCTAGCATATTTATGAAGTGGATTATCATTCACCAGATATGTTTCTAGATATATCACAATCAGTACTATTTAAAAAATATATATATTTATATATTTTTCATGTGATCTTCATGAGAGAAAATGAGAGAGAGATATGTTAGTATGCTGAAAGAGACCAATGTTGCTTTCTTAATTTTAAGACCTATCAGAAAGTTAAAAAATATATATTGAAGGATCAGCATGGGCTCAGACAAAGGAATGATAGCTGGGTTTATCTGCATTGAAATTCCTTTAAGTACAGTCCATCAGATTTGGCTTTTCCATTATTGGTGTTCAACAGTCCCAGCATATCCTCAGACTAGACTGCAGTTATTATAAAAGAAGGAAAACTAAGAATAACTCCAGTGCTTGCATGTTTTATAGTAATTATAACAGTGCTTCTTGATGTAAAAATATTCTTGTGCAAAATTAACATTTCTGAGTCTGAAAAAAAAGTAGCCCCCCCCCCCCAAGTATTTTTAAGTTTAATCTTATCAGACTTGATAGGTTTATGTATGAATTTTATCAAGCCAATTTTTTGTTTGAGTTGTAGTGCAACCATTAATTCTAAGAAGTTACATGAAAATTCTATCTAATGAAATTAACTACTATAGAATACATTTGACATAAATTCTATGGAATAATGGTCTATAAAAAATTGCAAGCACTGTATGACACTACTAAGGACTCATAAATCATACCCACGACTCCTTCCAGCAACTGCTTTTATGAAGGAGCACTTTATAAGAATACAGGGTATGGCTCAAAAGTTTTGAGACAATTAAAATAAAACAACAATAAATATACCATGCTGATTTTATGTTAAACTTCAAAGTAGACGCCTCCTTTACTAATGCACTTGTTTGCACATTCAAGAAATTTGCTGATACCTTCCAGAAATGCCCTTATTGGAAGGCCGCTCATTCCCTTGTAGTGGCACTCTGAATCTCATTTGGTGTTTGGAAATTATGACCTTTTAACAAAACTTTCAATTTCTTCAGGAAAAGAAAATAATCAGCTGAATCAGGTTTGGCAGTTAGGGTGGATGGTGAAAGGCATGACTTTCCTGCTTGCGAAAAACTACTTCACAACCACAGCATTGTGTGAAGGTGCGTTGCCTTGAAGTAGGAACCAGTCATTGGATTGGTGCTGTCTTACTCAACTCATTCTTTGTATGAGGAGGAGGAGGAGGAGGGGGGGTCTGAAAAGTTCTGATAAACACCTAGAACAAAAATATTAAAGCAATATATATATATAACAACAAGAAAGAACATATGAGAATATAAGGCTGTGAAAGCAATTGTACACATTAGCATGACTCAATGCTTCACTGCTGTATGTATTTTGTATCATTTTGAGTGTTTCCAGAGCACTTTTACTGGCCTTTACACAAACTTTATTGCTACTCTCTGCTCCTCAATTGCATCAGTTAATGCATAAGAACCTACACTGACAAAAAATGCATGTTAACAACTGCTGATACTTGGTCATGTGATAGTCAAAGGCTCACTACAAATATTTCAAACAGATTCTACATGCAGCATCCTTGTGGTAATATTAGTCTCAAAACTTTTCAGCAGCACATGAAAGCAGAAATTTACTGACAGTCATAAGTTAACATGCTCAAGAAAAAAAAATGAGTGGTGTCTCCTATGGTCAAAGATTCATTGTGGAAGGCCTGCATTATGAATTACGAATGATAACCACTGTGAATGATTATTTACTTTACACACACATACACACTTGAATGATTCACTTGGACACATTCAGTTAACCACGCTACCGGCCAAGACGTCTATAGATGCCAAGATTATCATGGATGCGAAGTGCACATTAAAATTGTAACCATTGATATTACATTGAAATATATGATGGATACAAAGTATATGAGGATGAGTATTTCATCCATAATGGCCGGTAAGATGGTTAAAAAGAAACTATTTTAAAACAATACAGTTATGAACTGTTTGTACGTTTCAATAATTTCCTTAATTCAACTATCTAGAAGGTATCTCATAATTATTAAGCTGAGATGAACTTACTCTCTTCAGACAGTAATCATCGTCCCTAATACAAATAGATAATCTTATCAAGAAAGCATTTTATATCTCTTAACCTGGAAAAACACACATTAGCAGCAGCAGTAAATGAAATATCATAACAGTAAAAGCACATTTATGCTGAGGACTAAGCACCAGCTTTAATCATTCATAGTTTGTGGTGCACTCTTTCACAATGTTCCAGTGTTGGCAGGAATAGTAAGGGATTACTACTACCTAATCATTGCACAGTTTTCAAATATATTTTTCACTTTGAAAGAATATCTGCACATACTATAAGCAGGCACTGTCATTTATTCACTGTCTACAGAAATATTTTACACATATATAAAATGTGTTCTATTTTAATAGTGTTAAAAGTAGATTACTGTATTTTAAATATTCACATTAAATAGTTTTGACTTATATAAAATTTTCCTATTCTAAAACAGTGCTGTGCCATATGTTTGTTAGTGCACAAAAGTGCGCTAACAAACATATGGCACAGCACTGTTTTAGAAAAGGAAAAAAGTGCAGGTTTTTAATATATGTGTTTGTGTTATATATTCCAAATAAAATAATTTTTGGATGTTGAATTACAAAGTACTTCATTTAAAGGCAACTGCATATTTAAGATCACTTGATTTACTTATAGTGATATTTGAAATTTAGGTAAAAAGGTTTAATTCTCTGATGGACCAATCCTAACTGTTAATCACTCACAAGAGATAGAGAGAGAGAATAAAAGTCATAACATTATGATATTGAAAGTGGTGCTACCTGAAATTTCCTTTGTGTATCTGAACCCTATGAATTCTTTACCAGGTGACAAGGCTTATTGTGTATTTAAGAATTATAAGAAGTGATAGTCGTTACATAAAGAGCAGAACAAAATGCAAATGTGTAATGATAATGTAAGCATTAATAAAATTGATTTAACACTAAAAGAAAATAATTCAAAAGGCGAAAAGGAATACCAAGGTAGCAGTACACAGGAGACTATGAAGCATAATTGCCTTTTCACAAGTGGTAGATTCAGTTGGTGGATGTATCAGTCGAAAAAAACCTACTTTAAGTTATCTTCCTTAATGAATTGCTACTTATTTGTTCTTTTCTTAAAAATTTTCTGTAATGAATGCTGTTGCATTAAATCCTGTTATTGCTACATGTTTCTTTTTAAATCTAAGAAACAGTTGTTTTCAATTTTTAAATCATTATATTATAAATCATTACTGACAAATAAATTGAAAGCATATCTTACCATTATGTAGAGGTTTAGGTGAGACTTCTTTCAACAGTAATATGACTTTCTTTCTTCTGATTCCCATATACCTTGAATGCTTTTTACCTGAATTTCAGTTATTAAAAATTGTATGACCTTATATTGATGCTGTTAAAATAAAAAGTATACTTTGTGTTTCAAAATCTAAGCATGTAATTAAGAGTATGTGAATAATTTTTTGTCACTTCTGAGAGGGTTTACTGAGTTATATAATTTTTTCCCATTACAGTTGAAGTACAAGAAATAGGGAGAGAATTTTCATTGTAAATTGTTTTTTATGTTTTAACTTTTTTGGTAATTTTAAAATGAGTTAAGAAATGTATGTTAATTTGTGCTCACAGACCAATTTTAATTTTTGAAACTATTTTTTGGTTAGCTGTGATATACAAAGGCCCAATGTAGTGTTTTTCTTTGTACATGCAATGTTAGCAAAGTTTGCTAACATTGCTGGTAATTCATCTGAACTTGCGTGCTAAATCAAATGAACTTGCATGCTAAATCAAACTATCACTGATTTATATTTCAATACTGTATGTGGATAAAATTTGTACAGTTTGTTAAAAATAAGAAGAAAAAGAAATCTGTAAATTAATCTGAAGTGCGTGTGAACTTCTAGATTCATACCTCAGAATGTGAGGTTATCATCATGCTATGTTATGTAACAGTTGACATTTTGTTTGATCACTCTAAAGAGCAGAGTTTTACTTTGAAATTCTTTCGACATGAACACATGTAATCTCTGCATTATATTCTGCTAAATGATATCTGGTTCTTGGATCTGACTTAAGAAAATGTTTCAGAGCCAATGGCTGCCACATTTCAAATAAGATTATGGAATATTTCTGAAATAATTTTATTAAAACACTGTAGATTATCACCAAATGTATAATCCCATTCACATAATAAACTGATATTTGTGATATATCTTTCTAAATTAATTTTAGTATCTTATTTGAGAGTTATACCACCTTATCTTTATAAATCAAGGAATTAGTGTTAGACTTAACACATTTAGTGTAATATATACATTTAACATTCACTAAAACCAGCTGCTCAGATCTTCCTGGATAACTCAGCTGATAATCTTCTTGTTACTACAAAGGCTATGGGTTCGTATTCCATGTAAGGTTCGTTGTTTGTCAAAGCCTGTCATGGATAAACTTGTGTAGTTCCTATAGTTCATAAGGCTTATCTTTTAAAAAAAAAATCGCACTTGCAATAATGAAACACCAAATCTGTTTGGAATATGATTTGTTATGTTACTGAGAAAATAAATACCTTCTGAGGCATACAGGAAACCTTAAAATTTTTAGTCTAGACAAACATCCATATGAGTGCTATGCTTAGAAGTAAGGTATACAAAGTCAGTGCAGAAATGTAATATGTGAACAGTATTTTTTTATTTAATCTTTTGATCTGTTGTAACATTTATCCAGTTTAAAGTTTTTTTGCAAAGAAGCCCTTGTTCACTGCCACCACAAGTAACATATATGGCAGCAATTACCTTTACATGCATGGAGAAACTTGTCTCTTGCTCAGTATATAATGTGCCAGTGTTTATCCCCTCCCCTATCATTAAATTTGGAATATGATTTTTTACATAATTACCTCACATATTCATCATTGAACATGTCATATAAACAAGACCCAGTTTTGTCCTTTCAGCAGAAAATGAGTGTCCATCCCTTCAGTCAAGTTATTTGGCTGCTATACATGTACCTCTGTTTATTAAAAACACCTGTATTGTCTAACTACATTATGCTTATTTATCGTTATAAGAAGTTTTTTTTTTTTTCCAGTTATAAAATAAATTATACTAGGCCAGAAATTGTTTCAATCAATCCTTTACCCAAGCCAAACAAACAAAGGTTATACATGAAGACACTTCATGTGCAAACTTTGTTTACTTATGCTTGTGTAAAAGATTAAAACAAGAATATAGTTTCTTGTCTAGTATAATTTATTATATTTACACTAAACAAAATGCATTATCCTATTTTCATTTGGGGTTGCCTTTCACGGTTTTTTCTCTCCAACTTTTCCTGTGCGATTAATGAAATCCTCATTAAATCTGATTTGCCTCATCATGCATCATTCTCTTCTTTGACCTTCCCCTTGATCTTTATTTTTCAGTTGCTATCGCAAATGCTTTATTCTCAGCATAAAAAACAGTCATCTTCCTAATTGTCCATAAGAAAGGAAACACTAAAAGAAAGGAAAGTAGAACAGATGTTCTACTTTCCTTTCTTTTAGTGTTAAACGGTGATCAGCATACTTTATTTCTGTTTTTTCTTTGATAAGTGCAACTCTCAGATTTCCTTTAACACAATTCGCTCTTACTATAGCAAACACTACTATAAGAAATTCACTTATTCCATCAATCTACTGAAGAGTCCCAACAAAAGCCTCATAGATACAGTGCTATACCAATAAATAAATTAAATTAAAAATTAAAAAAAAAAAAAAACATGATGGCAAAGCAAACTTTCCACTCATTCATTATCTTTTATTTTCTTCCCTTGTTATGTCAGTCATTTAGCTCAACATTCTCACCACTGTCATGTATGTGTCTTTTTCTGTGATTTCATTTTCCAGCCTCCAGATATATATATATAAGAATAAGCCTAATTACAACTTTAACTTTTTAGGCCTTTCTGTAACATATTACTCCACTCACTTGTCTTTCTGCATGCTGTTTTTATTCTTTTAATTATTCTCTTAGATATCTCTGCACAATGAACCTAGAATATTTAAAGTATACCTTTGTTTTCCATGGTTATTCATCCACTTGTATACATCCCATTATATCTAATGTCCACCTTCGTGTATGTGAAGTTAGACATATATGATGGCTTGTTCCACGAGTCTTGTTTCAGACAGTCTCTTTATTCCTCCCTGTCTTTGTTAGCTATTATTTTCATCTGCAAATAACATGTATTATGATACGTGTTCTATATTTTACTTATCATTTCATCTAGAATAATAGTGAGAAGAACTTAGTGCTGAATGCTAATTGAGCTCTTTATCTTGATGTTATCACTTGCACCACCTGTATTTCTAACTTGAGTGATTACATAAATATCTTGAATAAGCCTTATATATTCATATTATTTTTGGAAAATTTTCCATACTAGTCCTCTAAATTAATATTAATTTTTATGGCTATTTGCCTATTTTTCTTTAGGAGTACCCTTGTATAATGTCACTAAGTTTTAAAAGAGGTAAACCGTGAGTAGACATAACTATACAAATAAATAACGGAAAAACTCACGTAGAAATATTATTTAATAGTATAATTTTCGCCTGTGTGTCACAGGCATCTTCAGTACAATTAGGCACAAAAATTAAACACTAACTGACAATTCCAAAAAGTGCCACCTAAGTGGCTGGTGTAAGATAACTAAAAAGGTCAATAACTTTCCTAAAAAAAAAAAAAAAAATTTAATACAATAAAAAGTTAGGAAAGATTAGCTGATTTGTAAAGTACTATCTCCCATTCAATTCTAACTTCTACATTTTTTCTATCTCCATATTTCCAGCCCCCTCCACCCTTTCCTTTTTTTTTTTGTCATACTTCAGCAGTGATACATAAATGATTATTGTTATATGCCTGAAGCTGCTCTCCAAAAGAACATTCTACAAATGTCCAAAATTATTCCTTTTTTATATTTTTCAAGTATCTACATCTCTAAAATTTCAATAATGCCTTAAAAAATTGAGTAAAAAGCCAATGATATTATACAAGAGGTACTCCTAAAGAAAAATAGGCAAAACAGCCAAAAACATTATCCTTATATATTAATCTAGGATACCTTTTCACTACATGCTCCATCAATTAATTCTCTTGACCATATCATTTACCTTCTTTGAAGTGACAAACTATCCAGGTTTTCTTATTTTCACTTCAACCTTTAATTTCAAATCAGTAATCTCTTAATACTTTTATGGTGTTGTCTCATCAACGTAATCTCTCAGTGGTGTAGAACCACAACTTTTACACCATTGCATCCCTTGAGGGTACATGGCAGGAATTTGATGATGATGATGATGCATATGATAGTCTTTCATCCATCAATATGTTATCGAAAAAGCTCTATCAACTACTCCACTCTTTCAAAGCCCTTCTAGTAAGTAGGTAATTAGGTTCCTGCTTTCTTGTTTTTCATTTTACAGTTCTTAAAGCATATTCTGTATCTTCTACTATTTGTATAATTATTATGTTTATTAGAATATACATTGCTATATTATGTTGCAGGTTTCCCCCTAATTTGAGTGTGTTTATTCATTATACGTTTTACTGTTGTCCTTATTCGTTCTTTCTCGTGATTTTGCTAATCTGTAGACTGCTATCCTTTAGTTTGGATTTTCTTTCCATTTATTTCTTCCTTATCTCTTTCATCAGCACATTTATTTCTCTGAAAATGGCCCTGTCTTCGACCCAAGATGTTGCTATAATTTTGGATATTACTCTTTGGCACTCCTTCACTATTGCAAAGCTGCATTCTTCATGTACTTTTTTCTCTACTTTTCTTTCTTTCTTTTCCAACATTGACCACTGAGATCTGTTTTAATGATTGTATCTTCATTTTGAGATATACTCTGTAATATATTTTGCTGCATACATGCATTGATAACACTTAAAGCATCATTTCCTAGCTAGATCTTAATTATCACTATCACTGAGCTTTTTCACCTCAGCCTTGTTCCTCTTGTTCACATCTGCTGCAATTCCAGCATCATTCTGTATTAGTTGACTTGCCACAGTATATATTAGCAGCTCATATTTATCAACATTTTCTCTGGACTATTTTCTTCTGACTTCTCTCTTGCATGCTTCAGTGTCATTGACTCTGTTCTAGGTTGTTACTTTAATTTAAATTAAAATTAAATTATGTTACACCTCCAGGGAGGGCATCTACTCTATAGCTCTGTCTCCACCACTCACTCAATCCACGAACAACAAACTACAACAACACCATCGCCATCTACCACTCGCCACTACTACCACTAATATTTTCACAGAGAATCAAAAACATCCATGCCCGCAGTGGGATTCAAACCCGCAGCCTTTTGGCTGGACAGCGGATATGCTAACCACTCGGCCAAACAGGCCGGCATTTATGCACTATCATCTTTATCTCTCCTGTTCCAGGACAGCTAAAAGCCCTTGGTTATTTCACATATACCTTTAAGATATTGCTGTACATCACTTATGGGAGGGACATTCTAACAGGTTGCTGAATTGTGATTGGTTTCATCACTTTGATGGGACTTTTTTTCACAGTTGATACTAGCCCTCTTCTAGGCTTGGGACAAGCAGTGTGGCTGAATTAGTCAACCACCATTAGATAATATTTTTCTAATATGCCAAAATATTAATTATTATTGAATGAATTAAGTGTAAGCTGTGTTTCTTTTTCTACATATTTTCACAGACAATCAAAAGACAACCATGATTTTGAAATGCCTCTCACATAATGGCTGAAGAAAGTGCTGCAATCTATAATTGGAGGCCTTCTGAATCACATACAAACAGTTGATGCAGAACACATCAGATGCATCCATCCAAAAAGTGTGCAGCAATTACCTTGTCATATTTGCTAGCCTCGATACTTCAAATGGTCAATTTTTTTTAATCATTTCTGAACAGTAAAACAGAATAAAAATTTGTTGATATTTTGTGCATAGAATTAGAATGAAAAAAAAAAAGTCAATGAAGAGAAGAAAGAATTTTGTGTGAATAATCTGAACTTGTAAATATTAAGATTGTAATTTTGTGGAGTATGAAAAGAACAAATATACAGTAAATTAAAGCCTAATAACATTCCATTAAATTCATTTTCATCTTCCAGAATGATAAGTTTCTGTATTAATTTGCTAATGCTGTATTCATAAGAACAGTATTTGTAAAATAAAGGAATCTTTAGAAATCTGAAAATAATTTGGTTTCTGTCTTCTTCACACTATTTAACATATTCAGCTTTTACAACAGTAAATGGCACTCTAACATATGTTGACTTGCTGTACGAAATGTCCCAACTGAAACCTTTAGGTATAGTGCTATGCAAAAAAAAATAAATAATAAAAATAAAATCATTGCAGCAAACTATAACAAAATATTCCAGTGGTCGCTACAAGTTTGTATAGTGAGAGTTGACTACATAACATATTTTTGTCATAGATATAAGACTAGATTACACATACAAGGATACAAATTAAACTTTATTTGTGAAATATTTCAACCTGAAATTTAAATTTACAGGACATAATCATAGTAGAATGGCTAGTAATACAAGGTAGAACATAAGGGATTATTTAAAACTGGCATAAGCTGCATAATGATATAAAGCTGTAGTAATAAATATATCACAGCAGCCACTAGGTGCTGAGTGTTACACATCAGTCATCGTGTAGGCTGCAAAAAGATGAATAAATGTTATATTATATTTAATGTGTGGCAGTATTGTCTTAAATTTGTAAATTGAGCATACTGTGAAATATTTGAGTATGGAATGTAGCGTTTTGTTAAATTTCTAAGGCAGTACTATACTATTTTAAATTCATTGTTTCTTGTTAGTGCTCAATCTGAATTTGATCAATATAAGTCTCAGCTTTGGCAGGGATCCAGGGAAGTGTTGGAAGAGGGTAAGATAATTCCATTGCATGAAGGTTGCTCCAAGACAGGTAGCAAACTACTACAGACTAATTAATATATCAGGAGTGGTTAAAGTATTGAAAAAGTTGGTTAAAGGTAAAATCCAACATTGGCACTCTGGGCAGCATGGTTTTGGGTAGGTATTAAATCTATTATTGCAACTTATTCACATTTTCTAATAAAGTGACAGCTGAATTGGATAAAGGTGGCTACACCATGATACTGCTCGACTTTGCCAAGGCATTTGACAGAATACCTCATGGAAAACTATTATATTACAAAAACTGGACCAAATGGGAATGGATATGAGGTTAGTAGCATGGACAGATACCAGAGTAGTACGTGGGGGAGTAGAGTCTAGGAGAATGGTGGTGACTAGTGGAGTACCTCAGGGTTTGGTAATAGGGCCACTACTGTTTAATTGGTACATCAATGACATAGGAAAAGATTTAAGAGGGGATATTCAGTTATCTGCTGATACAAAATTGGGGTGAGCAATAAATGTTGAAGAAGGTTATGTAGATATCCTGCAGGATGATTTAAATATATTTATTGTTGGCATTATGGGCAAAGGATATAAAGGATCATCACTTTGGGTTGAAAAGGTTGCATATGGTGTATCATATTGATGGTATTGGATTGTAGGAAATTGATGAGGCTAGGGACTTGGGGATAATGGTGGACAAAGAGTTGAAATTCAGAGGGCGTATTGCAGAAGTTGGTAAAATAGTTCAGAGGATTACTTGGATATTGAAAAACACTAACAATTAAAGATAAAGTTATTATTCCTCTTCTTGAGGCTATGATTTGGCCACTTCTTGAGTACTGTGCACAGATTTAGTCACCCAGGTTTCTAGGAGACTAGGAGGTCGTAGAGAGACCAGAGACAAGTTACCAAGATGGTGACATGTCTGTGGAATATACACTATGAGAATAGGTTGACAGTTTTTTGGTCACAAAATTTAGTTAATAGGCAGAAAAGAGTGAAACTTTTAAGACATTAAAGGAGATTTATAAAATTGATGCACAAAAATTTTTTGTGCATCAATTTTATGCTACATGCAAAAAATTTGCAGACCAAATTTTTTGCATGTAGAGTGATGAGTGAATGGAATGGATTGCCAGAATTGGTTGTGAGTTCCCTGACAGTGGATGGATTCAAAGAAAGGTATGATAGGATTTGTGTCAGGGGTGGCTCGTGCATAGATACTGTGGAACTGGAGCACTCCCAATATTTCTCAATACATAAATATATTTATTAATTTATTTATATTTGCTTGTAATATTTAATTTTATCATCAACAATTCTCTTATTTTGTATAAAAATAATAAAAATTCATCTTGTAGCACTTAGGAGGGCGAAGGACGATAGCAGCACTGTGTTTACCACAGCGTCATATTGCTACGCGCGCAAGTATATGCACGTCATAGTGAATTGCCAGCTATTAGCGTAATGCGGCACTGTCCGTCGCGCAGTTCCACTGTTGTTTATATGCTGTTTGCGTCAGTAGTAGAGTGTTCGTGGTGCTTATCGTGCTTACTCCGTCTCTTTAAATATTCGCAAACTCTGTCCTCGAAGAACGGCCACACCAAGTTGATTGGGACCGCATAACCAATTTATATATATGCAAGGATGAATTTGAAAGACGAATTATAGAATCCAAAGAAATAGTTCTGGACCCTTCACACTTGAACAACAATCTAAGCTACAATTTGCCTGATTCCCATAGCGCAGTAATCCAATACTGGCGCTCTAAAATTAGCTGTCACACACATTAAGTCTTATGTTATTTCTTACTCCCTGAAGAAGTCGGAATACCGATGAAACTAGTGATTTATTAAAGGTTTTTGTTATATATATATATATATATATATATAGACAAAGATGTCTGAGCGCAAGTGAGAAAAAAAAAAGTTATTGCTCCACCTTTGCCACGAGTTGCCTTGGTGTTGCACTACTTACTGGATAAGATAGTACAACACTATATTTAGTCCTGAAGATATTTTCAGGCGCAAACTTTGTTTGCTCTCACTGGGATAAAGGATTAAACTAAATCTATTATAGTCTAACCTAGTGATAAATAAATTTTCAACATCTTTCTCTAAATCCAGAGTAATTTTTAAAAAAGGTGATAAACCTTTTGGCAACTCCCATAGGCACAGATGACTTGCTACTGCTTCTGCCTGGTATCTCCAGCTCTGGGCCTGGCTCCCACTGAAGAGACCTCAATAAAGGTCGAAACTAGTCTGGGTAGATGGCCAATCCCTTTAATGCATAACAGTATACATATCCACATAGGAAATGTGTTTTGCATTATGGGAGATACTGGGTTAGAAGTGCCTGGTAGCTTGCTCCACCTTTGCCACGAGTTGCCTTGGTGTTGCACTACTTACTGGATAAGATAGTACAACACTATATTTAGTCCTGAAGATATTTTCAGGCGCAAACTTTGTTTGCTCTCACTGGGATAAAGGATTAAACTAAATCTATTATAGAGAAATCAGTTAATTTGTTACTTGATTTGGGACACATTTGCAGTGTTCACGCATGTTCTAATCATACTCCCATTCATTTTTAAAACTTGACAGTCACAACTGCATAAGTGTAGTTAAATAGTTAAAGAGCACTATTAATAATAATAATAATAATAATTATATATATATATATATATATATATATTGCTTCTTCTTTTTTAAAAAAATTTTTAGCACTACACAGTGGTACAGTGTACCGACACCTTTATTAACAATGACACATTAAATAAGGAGATGTGCAATTTAATTCAATTGCAGAGTGATTAAAGCAGACAACTACCTTCCTGTCATTTGTAGTCCTAAACATATCTGGAATGAAACAGTGTGAGGTCAACGGTTTTTTTTTTTTTTTCCCTTTCTGCGTAGTTTAAAACCCAAGTTTTCAGAGAGGAAATGTGTTCCAAAAATCGACTAACTCGTAAACCAGCCAAAGACGAGAAAGTTCTAATTAGCAAAGTGGACAGTCTAAGAGATGTGTAAGAAACACCATTTCCATAGAATTACACAGTTACAATAATAATAGTAATAGTAATTTCTTCAACTAGTGTTGTCTAATGCTTAGACTAACTTGTGAGATTTTTAAACTTCTGTGGTGGGATCATCACATGAATATGTATATTTACTGGTTATCGAGAAATGGAATGGTTTTCCATTTCGTCTCTGGAGTGAGGACAAAACGTTTCATGATAGCAAAATTCTTGGGATATAATAGCAAAATATTATTATTATTATTATTATTCGTAACACCTCCAAGGAGTCCGAAGATTCATCCCGGGAGGACACCTAATATACAACTGTCTCCACCACTACACTGAACCTCTACTACCAATCATCTCCATCAACCTCCCACCACCACAAGTAGTATTTTTGT